>NC_139039.1:4775859-5375859 GCF_964662115.1 Mustela nivalis | reverse complement strand
TAACCTATCTAATCAAAAAAATTGTTGACTGAGTTATAACTACAATAGCTGTCAAAACCCAATAGTTAATGACGACTTGCTGCTGTAGATAATACATCTTGGTTTTGTGTTTGGCACAGGCCTTCTTAAGCAGTGTTGGTATCTTTTTCTACCACGCCTAGCAGGCCTGAGCTCTGCCAGCTAGTTTTATTCTTTAGAGAAAAACAAATCCATTTTTTGTTTTTGTTTTTATTTTCCTGTCTTAGCATCTGTAACAGAGGACTGGATTCTAAGGCAGGAACTGAAGGGAGAGATAGAATGGCATGAATTTGCATTCCCTACCTTGGCTGGCTTAGATCTACTTGTTTGGGGCTTCTAGAATCCTATTCTGGGGGTTTTGGGTAATAGTTTGGACTGGGGGTAGCAGGGGAACAGATCACAGATTTATGTATGACCCCAGTCACAGAAAAGGCAAAAACAGTTTGCTGGTAAAGAAACTAGTCCTTCCAAGCATGGGGCCTTAAGTACCTTCTCAGTATTGATCAGGTTGCTGCTGACTTGACCTATCCAAGGCCACCTTGCAGCTGACACAGCCCCCAGATCACTGCTCCTGTCCTCCCAGGAACTCTTGAACACTCATACCTGTTTCATGCGTGCTTTCTTCTTTGCAGTAAAAGGGATTCTCACCCTCATCCTCTGTCCACATCCCTCTCCCCAGCTGCAATCATTTCACTGGTCCATCACTTCTGACTTATGCAATGATGGGTTTTGAAATCTACTTGTTTGTATTTCTTTCAGTGCCAAACACAGGTGTTCTGTAAGCATTTCTTGACTATTTCAAATCACTATTTATCAGGATGCTCTGCATCTGAATAAGGAAGTAATATAATTGTGTACATTTCAGGTAAATAAAGTAGCTAAGCTAGGTCAATATTGTGTTTTACTGTTATTTAGAATGATCTATAACAAACAGTAAATTTATGAAAGATTTGCAGTTCAGACTTCCCTAATACACAAAAAGCATTCCAAAACTGAGACTCAACACCAACCAAAAAATGGGCAAAAGACATGAATAGACAGTTTATAGGAAAGGAAATAAAAATGGATCTTAAAAACCAGAAAATGTGCTCCATCTCATTCACAGTAAGAGAAAAGTAACTTAAAACCACATCCTCTGTACCTTTCAGATAGTCACAGATACAAAATTTTGGTAACATACATTGCTGGCAACTTTGTGAGCAAGGGTACAGGGAAATAGGCAAGTCCACAAGCTATTGGTTGGAGAGTAACTTGGTACAACCTCTCTAAAGTGTAATTTGGCAATATGCATGGAAATTACAACTATATACACCTCTGACATAGCAACTCTATTTGCAAGAAATTGCCAAACACATGTATTCTCACATATATGTGAGGTAATATTTATACAAGATTTTGCGTTCTAGCCCTGCTTATAATAGCAAAGTACTGGGGAAGAAAACCTGGACATTCATCAATACGGAATATTGCTCAAGTGAATTGTGATCCGTCTGTATAATGGAATACTATGCAGCTATCAAACAAGACACCAGGAAGAGTCGTTTTTAGGGCAACTCTTTATGCTGCTAGGGGTATCATGTTAGGTGAAAAAAAAAGTGCAAGAACCAAGATGCCCTTCAACGGACGAATGGATAAGGAAGATGTGGTCCATATACACTATGGAGTATTATGCCTCCATCAGAAAGGATGAATACCCAACTTTTGTAGCAACATGGACGGAACTGGAAGAGATTATGCTGAGTGAAATAAGTCAAGCAGAGAGAGTCAATTATCATATGGTTTCACTTATTTATGGAGCATAACAAATATCATGGAGGACAAGGGGTGTTAGAGAGGAGAAGGGAGTTGGGGTAAATTGGAAGGGGAGGTGAATCATGAGAGACTATGGACTCTGAAAAACAATCTGAGGGGTTTGAAGTGGTGGGGGGTGGGAGGTTGGGGTACCAGGTGGTGGGTATTATAGAGGGCACGGATTGCATGGAGCACTGGGTGTGGTGAAAAAATAATGAATACTGTTTTTCTGAAAATAAATAAATTAATTTTTTAAAAATAGTGCAGGACAATAAATAACATACACTATTGCTATCGGCACTAAAAATAGTGGGAGAGGAGAATATATTATAAACTTTTATATGCATGAAATATCTCTAAAGACACATGGGAAATGATGTCTGGGAAAAGGATTCAAAGCAGAGTTTCCACTGTGTGCTATTTTGTACCATTGAAATTTTGATGATCAAAAGAAAGAAAACATTTTAATCAAGTGCCTCAGTTCTTAGTGATAACTGAGGTTTCTACCATGCCCTGGGCACAAATCCCTTTTGAGAGTAAGATGGCACCCAAAATTTCACCAGCTCCACAGTTATCCCTCAGCTGTACTGGGAACTCCATACCCCAAAGTACCCCTGGCATTTCTGGGAGTTCAACAGGGCCACTTCTTAGGTGGCCTCAAACCAGTCTGCATTTTGCAACCTCTGCCTCATCCTTCTGTTCCCACTCATCCCCCGAAAAGCCCTCTTAGAGTAACTCACCTCACCTCTGCCCATTGCTTCTGCTGGGGCAACCCCAGATGCTTCCAATATTTCCATTCCCAGGAAGGCTGACTCCTAGCAAAGCAGGAGAAGAGTCAGCACCCCTGTTAGGGACTAGAGCAGCTCTGCCCTACTGAAGAGACTTGCACTCCCTCAAATACTTCCATCAGCAACTAGTACTCACCTCCAGTCCCCGGTCTGTTAAGATCAAACTGACTCCACAGAGCTGACAGGAAAAAGATTCCATAACACCCATCTACCCTCCACTTTTTTTGAAGGGACAGATGGTGGAGGGGGCTTTTTTCTTCTTCATAAATTCTTTTCCTTTGGAAGCAAAACAAATAAGGGTGTTGGTAGTTAGAGGGGAGCAGATACTATCTGTAACATGTGCAGTCAACCAACAAGTTCTGATAATTACTCCCCTTATAAACACACAATTGGGGGCAATTCCTTTCCTGCAAGGACTGTCATTAAATTCTTCCTTGGTGTTTTCCACTGCCGTAATTCTGACCTTTATTAGCCCAAATCCATGAGAGCTGTTCACATGTACCTGGGTTCCAACCTACACTTCAAGGCTAGATTAGCCTTCCTCAGATCCTTGGAGCAGACCACATCTGCAAAACTGAGTGTTTGGGGATGATCATACTTTTCAAAGAACCCTTGAAAGTCAGAACCTGTGCAAAGGAGGCTGGCTAGAAAATATTTAACACATTCAACAAGGTGTTGTGCACATGCTACATGGAAGTCACTGGGCTAAGTAATGTGTGGGAAAGAGGCATCCCCCTCCTTGGGGACCGACCACGACGGTCCCCCAAGGAGCCTGCAGGTCAGTAGAAACTATAAAACTTCCACACAAAATGGCTGCCAGAGAAGGCACAGCATGTCCCATGACTTAAACTATGGAGACAACATACTATAGAAATTCACAGGAAGGAGAGTTTTCGTCCGACTGGAGCGAAACAACAAAATATGACTTGGGTCGTGAGGGAAAGGTAGCAGCATTTGGACACATGACGAAGTAAGAGAAGAGCTTGAATCAATGAGGAAAGAGTACCCAGAACATCCGGTAATCTTCTGGCTCAGCTGGAACACACAGAGCCAGTGAAAAGTATGGTGGGGAATGAGCCCAAGGTAACATTCAGGTGGTAACATTCAGGTGGCTGAAATAATTATAATTACTACCATTTGCACAGCCCTTTATAATTGCTAGAGCTCTTTGCTGTGAGTTGTCACTTGACTTTTACCATGACCCTGTAAGTTAGATGTTTTCATGTAAAGAAACTCAGACTCACCAAGAGCTTGAAGTAACTCACCCAAGGTTACTCAGTGGCAAAGGTCAGTTTTAAGTTGGGAAACCACAGATCACTTTGCATGAGAAAGCACTAAAAATACCGTAAATCTGTGTTGGTTGGCCCCCAGTTGCCTGAGGCTAATTTAAAAAGATTATTCTCTTCCATAGTTTTAACATTCCCCTGGAGTAAATAATTTTCCAATATTAGTTTGCATTATGAGTCATTTCTTTTTTTTTTTTTCTTTTTATGTGAAATGAGTCATTTCTTAAGGTGAAATTTCTCCAGGTAAGTTCCAGGGTGAACTTCAATGTTGACCTCTTTAAAATGATCCAAATTCCAAATTACTGGAAGGTGTATTACTGTTTGTTTCTTTAAGTCAAGTCACTGTGTTTGTGTTGCACAGTCACTTTTTAACTGGTTTTGTAGTATGATGAACGGAGAGACCCTTTAACTTTTTCTTCTTTTGGGGGACTTGTTATAGCTGTTTTCCTTTGGTTTGGTGTTAATGAGAACTAAAAGACTGAAAGTGACTCTAATACCTCTTTAAGAGAGAAAGGAATGGACTTCTCCATTACTTCCAGTCTGACATTTCTTCCCACTGGCTCCGTATGACTCAGCTGGGTCAATAGCAAGTCATCACTTCCTGTGAGATGCCCATTGTTAGACAGTCCTCTGCTTTTCTTGTTTTTGTGCTCTGATTTCTGTTCTCCCATTGTAGCTGGATTTCTAGTTTTGTTTATCTTGCTTTTGTTTGCCTTGCTTTGTTTGGAGGGCAGAAGGGTTGCTGAATAAATCGCTGCTGTGGACAAAGTACTCAGCTCTCAAGGGAGAAGCCCTACCTCACACTCACCTTGCCTCCTCCCCCTTCACGGGTGTCCTGCAAATGCTGGCTAAATGAAAGCAATAATCTTTACAGGTCCACATTTAGAACTTTCTAGAGCTCCAGTACTCTAGGGCTTTCTTCATTTTGTTACATAGGCAGAAACACTTTGGAGGCAGCGATGCTTAACAATCATCCCCATTCTCTTCACAGGGCCTAGATGAAAAATATGGAGTTAGTTGTTGCTATTCACAGCAGTTATGTTCCATAAAGTCTCCACAAACACCCAGTGAGTGAGTATGGACCCATTGCTGCTAGGAAAAATCCAGGTTTAGCCACAGTTTCATCAACCTATTAATATAGAACTTCATTCCATGCCTGTCTCCATTTAAAGACACCTTTACAAATATTTATGGTTGATTCATGAGCATAAGTCATGGCCAACAGCACGATAATCTGCTCCTGAATGAAGCTTGTCAGTCCTGTATCTTTCCTGGTGGAACATCACGTTCTTCTTGCCCTGAAGAACACTGGACAGAGCTTCAGCCTTACCCTGGCAGGTCATTTCAAACAGCAAAATCGCCAACAAAAAAGCATAAAAATGCAAAAAAGCGTGGCACTCAAAAGCTCACCAAAAGGACGTTTGTTTGAAACAGTAGGAAACCAAAAGGCAGTGGATCATCTTATTCGGACTCAGCTGGAAACGGGCACATCAGAAGACCTAAATGTTTGTTGGCATGTCCGTGAATGACTGCAAAAGCACTATGAGTACTGATTTGGGGGTTACAGATAAGTTTTAAGAAGAAGATGAATTCACAAACACAGACTCCACAAATAATGGGGATTGACTGAATATTGAAAGCGTGTACACATTAGGGGAGTGTGCTTATGGAAAGCATGGAGGATTCTGCCCGAGGTGGGGCAATGTCAGGCTTTGTATGGAGCCAGACCAGGGCCACTGTTGTCTCTCTGGTGCCCCCGTGTGAGTGAGTTAGTGATGCCCTATCTGGTCAACCTCAGCCCCACATCCCTGAGACTGAAGAACAGACAGAGCAGCAAAAAAAAGAAAACCCTTTTCTCCAGAGTATATTTTTGCACTGGCACACAGGGCTTTGCTGAAAGAACACAGGAAAGATTCCTGTCCCTTCTCAGCCCCTGAGCTAGGCAATTGCAGAGCCAAATGTGGTGGCCTTATAGAGGAATATGGTGTGGACAGGCTAACCTTTTCTTGAAGCAAAAATTAATCCTTCAAATGGGCCTTGTTGAGAAACTTCCAAGGGCACCTTTATCTATGTCAGTATGTCCACTCTCAAACCCAATCTTAGATTTCTTTAAAAGCCCCTATATTTGTTTTCCAGGTCTGTTATAACAATTTACAATAAACCAGGTGGCTTAAAACAACAGAAATTGGTTCTCTCAGTTATAGGGGTTAGAAGCCTGAAATCAAGGATTAACAGGGGCATGTTCATAGGCTCTAGGGAAGACTCCTTTTTGATCTCCTCCAGCTCCCAGTGGCTCTCAGCATTCCTTGGCATTCCCTGGCTGGTAGCTTCAATCTCTGCCTCCAACTTTATGGCCTTCTTCCCTACGTGTCTCTCTTTTGAACTTAGACTGGTGTCTAAGGTCTAAGGACACCAGTCATTGGATTTAGGGCCCATTGTCAGCCAGTATGACTTTACCTTAACTAATTATATCTGCAAAGACTCTATATCCAAATAAAGTCACATTCTAAGGTTTTAGGTGGACATGAATTTTGGAGAATAACATTCAGTCCACTATTGCCCCTATAACCGAGGTCTGCGGGAACACAATAATGGGAACCTTGATGAACTATCTGATGTCCTTTGGCCAGAGCCCTAGAATACCCTCCAGGTCTCCATTGCTACACTCCTTCCAGTTAGGAGTCTCTTTGGTCTTATGTGCTCTATAGGCTTAAGAGCTTTGAGTCAGTGGTAGTAAATGAAAAGAAAGACAAAGAAAAACAAGTGGCAACCACAAGAAAAACACTAAAAATATTTCACCTTGAAAGCTTATGTAAATATGCACAACCTCCTTGACAATATCTTAAAGTGTCCTGTGACCCAAGGGCAAATTCCACCAGGCACCAATGGTCTGGGCTTTAGAGGCGCAACCAGAATAAAACAGGAGGTTAGTCATTAATGACCCTTTGACCACAACATTTCCCATGGACTCAGAACTGGTGTGCGAGGCATGCCTTCAAAATACACAGTGTGCTCTAACACATTCTGTAAGAGGCCATGCCCTTCAGCCCACTCTGAACATCAGAACATTGACCATGATACTAAATAAGTCAAGTCAGTTCAGGTAGACATCTACCTAGTAAGTCCTTTTGATGATAACAGTATAACCTCTTGAGAATGATTGAATCCTCTGCCTTGTATAACAATTACCAAATACAGTTTACTTCACGGCTTTTTGACTGCTCGGCATCTTTCTCCCTCCCAAACTTGTCCATGTGTCATGGGTGGGTTTAACTCCACCTGTGCCTCCAGGTGGACATGTGAGTTGAGCCTGGCCAGTTAGAGCAAGGAATTCTTCTGGTCACGGCAAACGAATGAGAGATGCATGTCAGATACAATCAGCATCAATGAAAAGCAATGAGACAGTTCATGCGACTCTGGGGAAAGGACATGAGCTGATCCTGTGGAGCCACTGGCAGCCATATTGCAACCATGGAATTACCTGGCAGTGAAGCCTGATGAAGGACAGCAGAGACAAGAGTTTAGACTGAGATGTAATGACCTCAGTTGAGCACTGATCTTGCTATAGCTAAAGCTGGAACAGAGTATTATACACTCTCAATTACATGAAGCAGTGAACTCCTTTTTGCTAACTTCAGTTGGATTTTGTGTCACTTGCAGTATCTGACCTGATATGACATGATATAACTAACCACAAAGGTCATGACTTATCCAGAAGGCTCTGACACCAGTCTCATTTCCTCCTCTCTTGGACAAAAGGGATAAGTCTGAACCAATATGGCAGAGGTCCTCCTCATGATCAACCAGTTGGGTCCTCTTCTCTGGGTCTCACATTGCTCTAATCCTATCATGTCTCCTGTGAGGTATTGATCAATACCTCCTGTGAGGTATTGATTCTTGATCATTAACTCAGGTTTTGCTCATACATGGGATCTTAACTCCCATCATGATCCAGACAGACAAAGAAAATGTAACATTTCTACTTTGCCAATCACTAATCTGAGCTTTCCCTTCAGCAGTCTCCACCCACTGGTTAACAAGCAAATATTAACTAAATCCAGTTTAAACTTACTCTAATCCAGTCATGCAAAGAGCTTTTTTAGGAAACACACAAACTCATTTGGATAAAAATTCTCAGTTACTAAGACAAAATATTCCTCCTCCTGTTTCTTCTTTTAAAATGTTCTTTGGGTTCATGAGAAGAAGGGCACTTGCTCAACCTGTGTCATCAAGAGTGGATCAGAGGTCTTGGGTTTGGTATTCTCAACCTCCTCCAGTGTCTGTGTACTCTCCTCTGTCTACCCACTAGAAGCCTGCAGTGTAAGCCTCTCTCAGGTTCGTCTCACTTATCGTCATCAGAATTGAGTTCTCTACCTCAGACCACCTTGGCCTTGGACCAGTGGCCTTGACCACTGGCTAGAGATGCTGAGTCTTTACCCACCCATCTGGTGGGTTCCAGTGTCCTGGAAGTCCAACACCAGCCTCTCCAGTAGATCATTCCACCTGTCATGGGGAATCCCATCAACACAGTATCTATACCACACAATGATGAAAGGCAGCACTAGAAGGCAAGCCCACAGAGTCTTCTAAGGCCACCTTGTGCCACAGGTTAGTGTGGCTGTGTACCAGGCCAATGTGTGGCAAACTCCGCTTTCGGTGTGGCCCTCATCTTGCCTAGCTCCCTGAGCCTTACCAGCCCTGGTCTGGAAAGGATAGTTCGCAGACACAGGCCCAGATTCTTCCTTTTTCTTCTTCTCCTGCCCCTATTCTTCAGGCAGAACACACACCCGCCTGTGCTTCAGAAAATATATGCTCTGGTTTGTGTTTCGCTTCTCCCACTTCACACCCACTTTTCCTCTGACTCCTGGCTCTCCTCTATGCTGTGGAGAAATTTCCGATCTGAGTTGTCCAAGCTCCATTGCTGAAATGTTAAAGGGGGCGGTAAAGAGAGATGGAAATCTGTTCTTCAGGACAATAGCCTGGCTTGCACAGCTATTTTATTGTTGAAGGATCAGATTCTGAATGTCGACAGCTGAATATTAAGTTGTTCTTCCTCTTCACATTTCTTAAATAACTCTTCTCATTTCCTCTGTGGCTTCCCACCCCCAAGGAGAAGAATGTCTGGGCAAATGAGAGCCACAGTGTCCAACAGAGACGTGGGTGGTGGTAGAAATGCTTTACACCTGTTCTTCAGGACGGTAGCTGCTGGCCAGATGTGGTTGGGGAGCACTTGACATGGAGCAAGTGCGCCCAAGGAACAGACTTTTCATTTATTTCTTGTCAAATAGTTGAAACTTAACTAGTTGCCTATGGCTAGTGACTAGGATGGTGGATAGCACAGAACTAGAGTATAGGTCTCCTATGAGGCAAAATGAGTGTTAAAAAATCTGGTGGCCCCCTCCCTACCCCGTTCCACTAGACAATGGTTATGTGATTCTGTAATTCACAGCCTAATACAAGTGTTCTGTGTACTGAACACCTCACACCCAGAACTTTCCATCTCTGCCCAGAGATGTGTCAGCTGGTTATGTGATTCTGTAATTCACAGCCTAATACAAGTGTTCTGTGTACTGAACACCTCACACCCAGAACTTTCCATCTCTGCCCAGAGATGTGTCAGCTGACGTCCGGTTTTGTAGCATTGTGTGTCCCACCATCTTCTAAAATCTCCTGCAAAAGAGGTGCATACCGTTCCAGAGGAACAGCTCCTTGATGAAGACCTTTGCCTTTTTCATACAAAAATCTTTCTCATTTTTCTTTTAAAGAATTTTCCCTTAATGTCAGCTAAGATGTGGCCAACCTCTCAGGAATCTTTAGGAGGAAGGTCAGTGATCAGCAGGAAACAGCTCCACAAAAGCCTGCTCTCCCAGGGCTGCAGGAGGTCATAGGAATGCGCAACCTCCCAGTTGGGCTTATTTTCTTTGGGAAGTGTCTGTCATCTCAGCCTCTGTCAGGAGCCCTCCTGCCCACGCCCAGCTGATTGTTGGGAGCTCCTGTGTGTATTAACGGGTGCTGCCCCACAAGATAACCCAGGGCAGCTGGGAAGACCTGGGAAAGCAGGAGGACCCCCTACCTTATGCCCTAACTCTGAGCTACTGAAAAATGAGGTTGCCGCTCAGTGCCCCTGGACCCACCCAGGGGACAGGGAAGGGAAGAGGAAGAGAAAGGCAGGAAGAGAAAGTAGCCAGTGGTTCACAGAAGTGGTTGCTGCGCATTCCGCTCTGGTTTGAGGAATAGTGACCATCATGACCTTCAAGGGCAATGAGAAAAACATCCGTACAGCTTTCCAGCACATTCTCCTATGGTATCTCGCTTCAGTCCCCTGAAGCAAGCAGCGTGAGTAACATCCTCGATCATAGGAAGAGAAAGCTGAAACCCCACAGAGGCCAGAGTTCTGTTTGAAGCCACATGCCAGGAACTGATGGGGCAGGGCGACTTATCTCCAGAGTCCAGGGCGGCACAGGGCTGGGGACGAGGTCAGGGTGCCAGGCATAACATGTCAGAGGGGTGAAGAAAGTAGTCATGAAGGAATTCCAGAAAAACTCTAGAGAAGACCCAAGATGAGTTTTAAGTCTAAGACGGCAGTGAACTTGACCACACTCAAAGTGAGTCATACCTCTGGCCCGCGTGTTGCCTGCCCCTGCTGCCCGCCAGAAGTGTGAAACCCCTTACGTCATGCAACACTTTCCAGTATGTCAATGAGGTCAAAAAAGACCTCCCTCGATCTTCACAGCAGCCCTGTGATGGAAGAAGCGAAGTGGCGGGTATCTTTATATTCCCAGTACAGGTGAGAAAGCTGTAGCTTAGAGTCCTTCCAAAACTTGAAAGCATAGAACGGCCCAGAAGTCAGATGTGGTCCCCTCTGGACACTGACTTGTTGTCCTGCCAGCGGGTACCTCTATCCCTTGGCTTTCTGCTTCACCGCCTTTCTAGCCACTGCCGCAGGAAGAGGTACGTGTGTGTGCTGCCCCTTCTGAGCGAGCAGAGGGAGCCCCTGGGGGCACACCCATGAGGAGCCTGTACCTCCTTCCTCGCAGGGGCCACGGCCATTCTGAGCCGGGAGCCTGTGCTGTATCAGCAAGAAGCCCAGCCCGTGCCAGGCCTGCCTGCCCGGCTGCCAGGACATGTCCCCCTTAGTCATCACATTCTCTTCCCTCAGGACTGCTCTGCAGAGCTTCCCACAAACACAGACCGAGGGGCCGGGCAACACTGCAGCTGTCCCTGGACCTGCAGCCTCCCCCGAAAGCTCTGTGGCCGGTAGAGAAGTCATCCCATGAAGATCGTCACCTCAAGACACACTCTCGCTGTTCCCCTGAGTATCCCAAGGCCTGAGGACCTGGAAGGTGGGCAGCAGGGCCCCTTCCCCAGTCCTGTCAAGGCTGCTTCCCAAGGGAAGAGCGAGCCTGAGCAGCTCTGGGCCTGTCCGCTGGCAGCATCCCTCAGAAAGGCGGCTCTGGGCTGGGATGTCTCTCTCTGGCTGAGTTGTTCTGGAAGAGATTCCGAGTTCCCAGGACATCCCAGCTCCCCCAATGCCCTGGTGCTTCAGGCCCCCTCTTCCCTGGAGCTACTCTGGGGCGAGAGGGCAGAGCTTCCTGCAGCCACAAAGCCCAGGCCCGGCTTTCTTACAGGCTGCTCACGAGAGGCCTGTAGAGAGGGGAGAGATGGGACCTGGAGGCAGGAGGGCCTGCCTCTATCAAGCCCTTGCTGCGTGACCACAGGCAAACTGGCCCAATCTTTTCTCCGCCCCTCCCCTCCTCCTCCCCGGGAGAACCTAAGAGCTGACCTTACAGTTCCCACTCATTCATCGCTTCATCGAGCACCCACCAGATGCCAGGCGCCCTGGGAGGAGCTGGGAACCTGCTCGGGAGAAATCTGCCCGGGGCACTGCTCAGAGAGACTCCTCTCTTGTTCTCAAAGGAAGGAACCCCGTTAGCTGGGGCTGGCCCCCACCGACGGTCAGTTCTTCATAAACATGTGTTGACTCTGTGTAATTAACAGGCCCCTTTGCTCAGGGCTGCTGGGAGAGGCTGGTGGGTGGTGGAGGATAAACTCTCTGCAAACTGTAAAGGGATTATTCAAACGTCAGGAGTTATTTGATCATGGCCATGACAGGCACAGGGCTCTGGCAGGCGGGAGAGGTGCTCCTAGTGTCGGCAAGGAGAGCTCCGGGTCTGCCCCGGAGATGGGGAGATGGTGATCGCTGAGGACAAACCATGCATAGGCACACACCCACCAAGGAGCCCGGGGCCTTTGGCAAGGTTTATGATGCTTCCTGCGGTGGCCTGTGGACGGGCCATTCCCCAGGGTCTGCAGGGGAGTTTAGTCCTCTAGAAAGGAATCACACTTATCAGGTGCCTGAAGTATCGTTTGTTCAGCCAAAAACCATCTTTCCAACTTCAGAGAGCAAAATTCTTTGCAATTCTTATAAAGCAAAGTCATTTGTTTGCTCCAGGTCTCAGCCTCCCTCTTGCTAAACTTTTGCATCGCTTGCTTTAGACACAGAATGCCCTGGGACTTGGTTGTTATTCCCGTGTACTCAAAGTCGCCGTCAGCTCTCCTTCCACTGCCCTGAGACCAAAGGGTAACCGTTCTCAACATTACTGAGCTGCACTTTTGCCAAAGCCCTGAGATTGTGCTAACCTCCCCTGCAGGGCTCCCCATCTCAGGGATTTGCTTCCAAACTGTTTTTTCCTCCATTTCAGTGAGTCACCTGCTTGAGAAGCTAAGTACTCACCCATTTTCTCTGCCTCTGGCAAATATTAGTAACAGCCTTGGATGAATGGATGGATGGGTGGATGGATGGATGGATGGATGGACTGACAAAGTTTTGGCCACAGCTGCCTTCTTGTTCTACAGAGCCTTTCATTTCTAATGATGAGCTCATCACTCTGAAAATACTAATCAGCACTAAAAGGTCAACAAAAGTGAATGAATGCTCCAGGCCGCCTAAGAACATGCACTGTTAAACACACACTTGCACATGTGTGCACACACACACATAGTTAGACCTACATGATAGTTCTTTTCCTAATAGAACTATTTGAAGCACAGTTGAAATTTGAGTTTGTTCTTATAAGTCAGAGTCCAGTACCTCTGGAGCCATTTCTCCATTCTTCCATGGGCCCTGGCTGTGTGAGCCTTTTTCCCTCTCCAGGCTAGGAGTCTCAAGGACAGAGCTCTCAGCTCCCTAGGTGTGTGAGGTCCCTAGTGCCCAGACTACACTCGACAGAGGAGCCTCCTGAGTGTCTGTTAAAATCAGCTAAACCTTTTGGGATTGAATGTGCAGCGTCCATAAAGCATGCTAGAGACCTTTCCTAGCCATACAAGACACAACCTCCAGCAGCAATCATTCATTTTTTTTTCTTTGAAAGAGACAGAGAAAGCGAGTGTGCGTGAGTAGGGGGCAGGGAGGGAGAGGCAGAGGGAGAGAATCTGAAGCAGGCTCCGGCATTCAGAGGGGAGCCAGCAAGGGGCTTGGTCTTACGACCCTAAGATCATGATCTGAGCCGAAAATAAGAGTCAGATGATTAGTCCACTGAGCCATCCCAGTGCCCTACAATCATTCATTCAGTGATAGTTGGGGAGGCTACTTGTGTCCACAGCAGTAAGCAAGGACTGGGCATACAAGGTTTCTTGTCCTTGAACACTTGCATAGCAAAGATAGCAGGTCTCACCTACTCCCACCTGCTCTCTCCCTATCATTAGCTGTCCTCCATCAAAAGAACTGAAAAGCAGAGATTTTCTGCTCCAACCACCCTACAGAAGCCCCATGTTTGCTTCTCACCCTCCACCAGATCCTCAGTGCTGTCCTTGAGGTCTTCCAGAAAGCATTCTTCGGACCAGGGATCTCCAGGCCGGCTGTACTTCAGACCCAGAGCTGGGTCTCACCTTGGAGCATTTTGGTTGAACAGGCCAGGCATGGGTGGCAGGATTTCGGTTTATTAGCTTTACCTTCCATTCAGATCTGCTGTGTGTTCGTGCCATGTCTATGTGTGTTTGCGCACGGCAAGGATGGGGAATTTGAGATATTTTTCCAGGGCTCCCATGGTGGAGTCCCCTACCTCCTTCTTGGTGCTGATTGAGATGGAAACATCCAGAAAGTGGCAGGCAGTTTGGTGGGATGGAAAGAACCCTGGACTAAACGTGAGGAGATCAGGTTTCAAAGTCCAACTCTTCCTTCACTAGCCACGTGAACCTGAGTGCATCACTCCACATCCTAGACCCCAGTTTCTTCGGGTCCAGGCCCAGGGCATTTATAGGAAAAGCTCTAAGATTCATCTCTGATACAACAAACAGGAAAAGAAAAGAAGATTGCTAACTGCCCCATGACAAGCTTTAAGGCCACCAAGGGAGAAATTTGGATACCATTCTCCAAAGAACAGAAAAGGGTCAAGACCTTCTAACCCAGGAAAATAAGAAAAGGCACTCACTTCTAAAATCTTCCAGGCCAAGAGTCTCAGTCACTCTCAGACTCCAACAGCGTTGTAAGGCTCCAACACGTAGGAGCACCTTTCTTTGCTCTGAAATGGTACGACATCTTGGCCTCACCAGTATCCCTATGGCATGCTGAAGCCACAAGAAATACTGGGTTGGGCTGCTGGCCTCTTGCTCCGTTGTTCTGAACACTAAATCCTCACTGGTTTCAGAATGAGCCTCACAAGTCAGAATTGAGAACTATCTCTTCTGTTTTTGCTTTGCAGGGCTTGCGTCTAGTGGATGCAAGTCACCGTCCAACATCAGTGGCAGCTCCTCCGGGCTGATAAGGAGATGAGTGATGGTTTTCTGGGGAAGTCGGGATTTACGTATCAGCTTAGGAGTCAGCTCTGTCAATCCCTCGCTCAGCCTCCAGCGCTGTAATTGGGAGCAGATGGCTTTGCTCACTGACGAGCTGAATAGAAACAGGATGTGCCCATTGCTCTTGTCCTTCATCAATTTGCTCTCAGACTGAGAGTAGGAGCTTGACAGAAAGGCTCAAAGCAGAAAGAAGCCCAGCGGTAGTCAATTCCCAGAGAAGCCTCAGCCTCACCAGGGCGAGACAGAAGATCTCCAAAGGCTCAAACTGGGGAGCAAAGGGTCCCGAGGGCAAAGCTAACAAACATGGAGGCCCTTCTCCCCTAAAACTAGCTGAGGTCTTTGGACAGAAGCTCCCACATGGCCTGCAACTCATCTCAAATACTCAAATGTTTGCTCTGGTGAACGTGGCCAATGGCAACACTGACAACCCAGAGAGGAACAGTGTTCAACAGTTTGGTAACTTCCCCTGGACTATAAGATTTGAAGTGGAAAAAATTCTTTGATTTTTCAAAATATAATTCTTGTGAATGAATGGACTCCATACTGAAGTGCCTACAATCCCAGGTTACTGTGCACTTCTTGGCAGCTTTCCCATTTGGAATTGCTGCACTGAGCAGAAGGTCTTTGAGGCTGGCATTATAAGGCGATCTCTTGTTTTGACTGTGAGGACAGGGTCTTCAGTCTTGCCCCAGTTCTTTGACACAGAACTTCCCAGCCTGCTTCTGGATCTATAGCTAATATGTGTCACTGAACCACTGTAGAGAATGCCATTCATATAGACTGCAATATGGCTTAGTCCCCTAGAGTTGCTCAGTGTACAACCTGTGCAACCACACTGGGTAGGACAGTCCAACTTCCTATCTCCATGGTGGCCAGAAGTCCATCTTTTAGAGCTGTCTATTTATGGCCACTAGGGAGAAAAAAGAGATCACACAGAAGGTAAGCTGAGCTTGGGGTGTAGTTGAACATTCAGCCTGTGGCCTGAGAAAGAGCCAGCTTCTGCTACTCTGCACTATGTAGTTTCTGTACCCAGAATTGCGCTGAACCACCACGTGGAGTTTGGTCATGCGCTTCACTCCCTTGCTCATGTTGAAGAAACTCTGGGCTAGGATTTAGGCCAAACCAAGGGCCCGAGGCCATCTGGGATGAACCAGAGTGCTGCTGCCTAGGATTCTGACAATTGTCATCATCTATTTGAAACTTTTCCCCAAAATCTTCAGAACTTCCGAATGAGTTTCCAACTTCACCGTCCTTCTTTTTTCTCTGCCCCAGAGAACACCCTAACCTCATGGGCACCCACACAATTGTGGGAAGCCCATTGCTGAGGGCCTGAGCCTTTAGTCATTCTTTTAAGAGTTTCCAGACGGTGCGTAACCCAGGGCAGTTTTGCAGCAAGCAGGAAATTATCAGTAGAAGTGGAAGTGACAGGGTGTTTAGCAAACATTAAACCAAGGAAGCTTAAAAGGTCTTGGAGCATCGTTAAATAAACATTTAGGATGACTGAGAGGGCAGAATCTGAAATGGAAAGGAAAGTATAAACACTTTCTTAGGTGGGGGGAGGCTTTCTCTTTCTTCCTTCTTCTGATCAGAAAGCTAGGAGCAAGCAAGGAGTGGACTGAATGAAGCAACTAAAACCCAAAGCAGAATTAACCTTCACAAGATGGAGTACCAATCAGCAAACACACCAGGGAAAGAAACTGGTTCTCTTAGTTCATCTCAGCAGTCATCTTTGACTCAGATACTCGCTAAGATGCCAGGCAGCAGATCCAAGATGGTCCCAGGAGGATACCTGGTTAAGGACCTCAACTTCCAAGATACTGAATATGCAGCAAGGAGAAGCTAGCATTGGGGTCAAGTAGCCCCAGCTGAACATCAGACAGAAGCTTATTTAAGCTTCAAACCAACTCCATACCTGTGCATATTCTTACAGAAGCAGAAACAGGCTGAGAGAGATTCAGGTCACAAAGTAAGTGGCAGAGCTGGAGTTGGAAACCCCAAAGTAAGGGCAGAGCTGGAGTTGCAGAGCTCATTCTCATGCCCCATGTTCCCATGAACTACCACGACAGACTCATGCCGAGCTCCTCCAAGGACTGCCTCAAGGGAGAATGAAGACCGGGAGAGAAAGGGGGCATTGAAAGGCCAAGCCCCAAGTGACAGGAGTGACCACTAGAGTGATGAGGACATGGACAGCAAAGATCAGAATCTCAACAGCTTCAGGAAACAAGCATCTGCTGGTGCATTTTTGCTTCTTGGTGGGTTCTCGGCAGCTAAATTGCAGGAAGGTCATTTCTCCCATGGCTCCAATCAATCCAGAGAAAAGGCAGTGGGGAGCAAGCATGAGTCAAAGGAAGGGCGGCCAGCCTACCAAATGCAGGAGTGAGTTTCAACAATGTCACCATTAATAGAGAATTTGGAAGCCTTTCGTCATTTTCTGCCAAAGGCTCAAGCTGGCTGATAATGTCAGTGCTTCATGTATTCCTGATTTTGTACAGACATGGAAGACATAAGCATAAGATTAGTGAGTGTGTCTGCTTTGGACAAACCCTTCCAAAGGACCATGAACCCAAATCCCCACAAGGGCTTTCAGCGGCACTTCCCAGCTCTAGTAACTGGAATACTTAAGCATTTAACATAGCAAAGCAAGACAAATAAATAAATATCAATTCAGTGAGAGCAAGTAGAACAAAAACCCAGTGAGATACCTCCACCAGCGTCCTTCCCAGAGCCTCAGTGAAGCTTATGCCATTGCCTATGTTTATGGACTCACTCCATATCCCCAACTCCTTTACCACCACCTCTAACCCCAGAGTTGCTCCAGGGCCGCCCTTAAAGAAATTGGGAAGAAGTAGCTGCCAGCACCCCAGCTGCTCCTCCATCAGACTTGCACAATCAGCAGGCATGTCAGTCTCCACGATCTCTCAACCACGTCTTCCCACTGCTGGTTTCCTCAGCATTCCAGCTCTGAGTCACCTCATGGAGAATCTGTTCCCTCCTTTCTCCCCTGGCTTCCTCCGATACTGTCCTCCCTCGAGGCCCTGCTCCACCTTTCTCTTCACGAAGGCTCCCTTGTCAACCTCAAGCCACAGAGTCACATCCTTCCCGGAAGCCCTCCAGCATCCCAAGCCTGAAGCCCAGCGGCCTCCCTTGTGCTGAGGAAATGAGTCCTGACTCCTCACTGAGATCCTAAATCCTTGGAATCAGAAGCCGCAGCTGCTGTCTCCTGTCCACTTGGCACACACGAGGGTTTGCTAGTTGGCTGGGGACAGAGCATCTGTCCTTTCTGTGGTAAAGTCAAGCCAGCAGCCATCACAGCAGCTGGGGTGGCAGACTGGCTCTGGCTGGATGAGCCCTTCCCGAACCCACTGAAAACACCCACAGGACCCTGGGAGCTAGAGCAACCCCTCCACCACCGCCCCCCATCCAGGGCAGACACAAGCTTTGACTTTTACCTCAGAGACCAAACTTTGACCTAATTTCTGTTGTACTGAGCTAAGTCCCAGCAACCCTAAGAAAGGAGAAAGAATTTTTTTAAAGATTTTTTACTTATTTATTTGACAGACAGGGATCACAAGTAGGCAGAGAGGCAGGCAGAGGGAGGGGGAAGCAGACTCACTGCCGAGCACAGAACCCATGCGGGGCTCCATCCCAGGACCCTGGAATCATGACCCGAGCCATAAGGCAGAGGTTTTAACCCCCTGAGCCACTCAGGCGCCCCTAGGAGAAGAATTTTTAAAAAGAGCCTTTGCTGTGACATACTGAATCTGTTACGAACCTCCACAAAAAAGGGTCAACACTCTCCAAATTAAAGCTATTTTTATATTCTAGTACAATGACCCAAAAGAACATGTACCATTTGGATGATTCTAACTGCTGGCAAGGCCTGTCTGAAGCCTCAGACATGTGTGTTTGCTTACATGGGCTGGGATTTTGAACTCTCTTCTAGTTTTAAAAGAATGACACGTTGTGTGTGTGAGGCACTCTCCATAGGGATGTTTTTCAAAATACTGTATCAGTGCCCATGTTGCGAACTGAGTTTCAGAAAGAAAGCGTCCTGGAGGACAGTGGAAGAACAGCACCTTTAGCAGGGAGGCCCAGGGTGTGTAAACAGGAGGCTGCTGGCTCCTAGCTGAGGTCTGCAGGAGAGAGCCCAGGCTTTGCAGCAAGAAGTGAGCCTCCTTGTTTCATTTCTGCCACTTAGATCAGCATGCCCTTGGGCAGGTCACTGATTCTCTCAGAGCTCTTCTTTCCATATCTGTCAAGAGCAGTCATGTGATTTTCCCAGGGCTTTCAGTATGAAATCCCACACACTGAGAAGATCAAAACAACAGAAATGGGTTCTCTCATAGTTCTGGAGGCAGGAAGTCCAAAATCAAGATGTCTATATAGCCATGCTCCCTCTGTAGGCTTCAAGGAAGAATCCTTCCCTGACTCTTCCAGCTCTGGTGACCACTGCTGGCAATCCTTGCTGTTCCTTAGCCTGTAGCCGCACTGTTCCATGCGCTGTCTCCATCGGCACACGGCTTTCTCCCCGTGTCTGGGTCTCCGTGTCTCTGTATGTCAATCAGCCTCTCCTTTCTCATATAAAGACATCAGCCTTTGGACCTAGATCCTACCCTAATCCTGTATGACATCATCTTAATTTGATTACATCTTTAGAGACCCATTTTCCAAATAAGGTCACATTCATAAGTATCTGGGGTAAGGCCGTGAACATATCTTTGTGAGGACACAATTCAAACCACTCTAAGGGAATAATAACGTATGCTTCCCTGAATCGTTGGTGGGGAGAAGCAAAATCACAGAGTGTGCAATTATTGGCTCATATGTGCACAATAATCGAGGACCCATTGAGTGATGGTAAACTTGGCCTTTGTAAGGATGGGTCCTAACAAATCCAGGAAGATGGCATGAGCCCCACAGCTGCAGTCCCAGAAAGTGGTGTGCAAGGAAGCACGTGAACAGCCTAGAGAACCCTCCGGTTTAGAGCAGGAACCCACCAGCAACCAGAATTATGGATAATAAGGCCTGACTCCCAGGGCAGGGGTTGACCGTGTATTTAGGTCCTCAGCATATGAGTTAGACCACACACTGGGGAATTAAAGTAACAATCTAGTCATACACACGGGCAGAGCACAGCAGCATGGGAGAGAAGAAATCTACAGAGCACAGAAGTTTCCTGACTTAAGGATAGGAAGACCACTGCGAGAAGGGACACAGGGGGCATCGTGAGATGTGCCTGCTGTAGTCAAGACTTGGCCTGGACTTAAGTGGGCCTGTTGTTTGGGAAAAATCCGGAAAGGAGAGGTGACTCCATGGACACACCTATCATAAACCTGTATCATTTCTATTTGTGAAGTGGTGCAGGATGACTGATGCCAGTCAGCTCAGGGAATCCTGCCTCACCCTCTTAGTCTCCCTCTACGTTCCTCTTGTAAATTCTACCCTTTGTTCAAGGACCTGCCTCAGCATCCTGCCCTCCTAGAAACCTTCCCCTCCCGCTCCAATGTTCTTTGTTACCTTACACTTTCTTCACTTTCCCCACACCATCTACTCCTACAGAACCATTTACTGTGGTTCCACAGGTTAATCTCTCCCCAAATGGACCATGAGTACCTAGAAAGCATAGATCATCCCTTATTCTGAGTACTCCCATGATTTCAAGCATGATACTCAGAATGTTGTAAGTATTCAATAAACACTTGTTTATTAATTTCTTATTTTTACCCTCCTTCTTTACAGAATTTTATAGATTTTAATAGAGGATAAAAGTGCATTTCCAGGGGAAGATACTTGTATTAGCTAAAGATACTTGTATTAGCCTTTTCTGTGTTTCAGAAATGGATTCTTTAAATATTATAGTAGGTTCCAATAACTAAGTGTGTCATAACTTCTGTGATTAAGTTGGAAGCCTCCTGTCTGATTGTGGTGAAGTCCTTCCTCACCCTCAACTGCAAATACTTACTGAGCATTTATTATGTGCTAGAAACTATATTACTTAGGAGATATCAAGCAGAGAGATTCTTGCCTTTAGAAAACCGGAATACATATTAAATTTGTTATAAAACAACATTATCCAGCTGAAAACATTTGGCATTCTGCTGACCTATGAAAAAGAGCTGAGCCCATCTTCTTAAAATGAATTAACCAATTTTTCAACTTCTCTGAACTCAAGAAGGGACACTGATTACATATGTAAATACTACTGTCTTCCTCCAAGATCTCGAATTTGGAGGCCATTTTATTCTAGTGTCTGATTTGGGGGATTGATTTAGCTGTTTTGTATGCTATCAATGCAAAAGAATGGTAATAGCAGAAGAGGAAGAAGTCCAAAAGATTTGGCCACTTTGCCTCTCCCCTTCCTGCACACCTGTGATGCAAGTAGTTCATCAGCATTTCCATTGTAGAAAATGACTGTTTAGTGGGAAAGAGCTAAGACATTCCTTGAGGAGAAACTACTATAACAAGATCAACAGTCCAGGATTCCTCTACATCACCTGATTGAATATGGACACAGTTTTGTTGCACAGAGTCCAGAAGGACCTATAAATTAAAAGCACCAAAATTTACCATCTCCTGAATTAATGTCAACATAAGATTTAAGTCTATTTTTAAAGATGTTCAACCAATATTTGTGTATCATTATAACTACATAAGCCCCCTCACCTGCCAAAATTTATTATTATTAAAATAATTATCTCCAGGCATTATGTTGAGTCTCAAGACTAGAATAATAGCTCATAACTGGAGGAGTGGATAGCAAAAACCCACAAAGCATTCTACACCTTCCCACCCTAAATTTTTGCCTGAAAATATGATAACCGTCCTCCTAAATATGGATATTTTCAAAGAGCTCCTCAGGAAACCCAACCACTCAAGGGGCTTCTGGGTTTCTGTCAAAGCATGATTGGTTTCCAAGTAGCTGAAGTGAAAAGTAATTAACATGATTGGTTCCCAGTTCTGCACATTTCTGTCCACATTGCCAAGGAGATAATTAAAAACAGCATCATGATTCTCAGCCCTTAACAAAAATCTTCTTGTCTGAAGGTAAAACTGATCCTGAATCCTTGCCTCAGGATACTCATGCTACCTTGCTTCTTTCAGAGATGATTTAGACCAGTCAGACCTCTCTTGGCTTCAGTTCTTGTGAGAATTTAATGAGGAAATATTTATGTGTGAAAGCACTTTTCAAAGTTGAAGCAAATATTATAGATATTTTCATGTGGGTACCCAGAATCAGAGACAAAGTCCTACAAAGACCTTCGGATGGGAAGACATAAAGGTAAGCATGCCTGTGACCATCCTTAGACCCTGAACCCAGAGCTTCCACTTAGACTGGAGTGGGGCCCTACTGTTCAGTACCCAGATGACCACATCAGAAGTGGGGCCCTAAAAATTGGGACAGAGGCATATGGATAGATTTCAGCTCCTCGGTTCTGTTAACCCTCTTTTCTAGTACTTCTACCCATAAATAAGGTGTTTATTCATCTTGGCCAAAGAAACTACAGTGACTCCCCCTGAGGTAGGTGCCTTGCAAGAGATTGAAGTCCTTTGGACAGGAGAGGAGTCCAAAGGATGAGAATCCCTCCAGCCCTGTTTTACCCATCTCCCCATGCTTCTAAATTTTTAGCCAGACTCAAGTCCATAGACCCCAGAGGATGAGGCCCAGAGTATGATCCATAAGGGAGTATGATGTACACCAAAGAAATTGCATGATTTTGCCAATTTATGTGGATGATAATCTGGGAAACATGTGGAATGGCTCCTAGTGGTGTGGGATGAGACTGGAAGGAAAATAACATCAGATCAAGTCAAATTTGTTGATATGGACCACTCAGAAGATTCAAGTGTTAGTTTAAGGGGCTGGGAGTGGCTTCTCACCTTTCACTTGGCTGGTTGACAGAGGTCTGGACCACAAGGTGACTCACTCATGGCTGAAGTGCCAAAATTTCCCTGGTATATTGTAGAGGAAGATAACTGGCACAGTTGCTGTAATAGACAACAGAGACCGTTGATGTCTCTAGAAATGATATAGAAGGGCAGTTGACTAAAGTCTTTCCTGATCCAGTTAAACTAAAAAACTTTGGGTTTGACTTTTTCAAAGTCAGTCATGGCCACTAGATTCATTCCTCTATGAAAGCCAATTCATACCCTGCAGACCCTTGAATGGAGGGAAGGCCAGGTCTCCTTAATGAAAAACCCTGCTAGGCAACCAAAATGTTGCACTGTAATTTTTCCTCCTAGTGTCCCCCAAAAGCACTTCAGCCATTTGCCAGGATGACTGTGCTCTGGGGAAAAGGAGATAATCAGAATTTGGGGAGAATACTACATAGTGACTCTGAACTGACATGAATTCCTAGGCACTCAAAACGCCACAATGGTACACTGGTCGGTGTAAAGGGTTATGGTGATCCAAAAATCAAATGAGTCTTAGCTGTTTCACTTCACAGTGTGCCCCGTGGGTCCCCAAATACTAGCCCACTCTGTGGCTATTCCCCGAGTCTGGGAACATATAATTGGATACACACACTGAACAACCAGCAGAATTTCACCCTGACCCATGGCGTGAGGACTATTACCTTAGGGAAAGCCAAGTACAAGTCCCCACAACTGCCTCTATCTACTAAAATGTTAAATCAAAGGCAATACCAATTTCCAGAAGGACTGAAGAGATTAATAACACAACCAAAACCTTGAAAAGTGCAAGGGTGGTAATTTCCGCCACATCCTCTTTCCAATCACCCATTTAAGCTGCGCACAAGAAAGATGGACCTTGATAAATGAAAGCAGATTACCGTAAACTTCATCAGGTGGTGACTCCAATTACAGCTGATGTTTCTGGTGAGTTTTAGTTGATGGGGAAAATCAATATATCCCACAGAACCCGTACCTAGCTATTGACCCAGCAAGTGCTTTTTTCTATATACTGGTATTAGTGTCCTAGGGTTGCCATAACAGATTACCACAAACTGAGTGGCTTAGAACAACAGAAATTTGTTCTCTTACAGTTCTGGCAGGTAGCTGATCAAAATCAAGATACTCCTTCTGAAGGTCTCAGGGAGGATCTGTCCTTTCTTCTCCCAGCTTCTGGACTTCCCAGGCACTCCCTGGTTTATGGTGGCATAACTCTAATAGCCACCTCCAACATCACATTGTTATCTTTTTTCCGTGTCTGTGCCTTCGTGTGTGTCTGAGTCCAACTTCCCTTTCTTTGTAAAGACACTAGTCATTTTGGGTCAGAGACCATCCTAACAACCTCATTGTAACTTAATAACATCTGGAAAGAACTTCTGTCTAAATTAAGTGACATTCACAAGGACTGGTGGTTATCCAATGTATCCTTTCTAGGGGACACAATTTAATGAATAACAAGGTGCTTTTAGGAGTCCCATGCCTTATGATTAAATTGCTATAATTAAAATTAATGGAATTATAAGAGAATAAATTAATGGAAAACTACAGACAGTACTGCTAATGGCCCAGATTTTTCAAGAATGAAAGTTTGGGTCACCCCATGAGTAGGATACTATGACCAGCCAACATGTTTGCTGAGAATAAAAGGAATAAATTTGTACTGAGAAAAGCAAGAAGCTATGACCTTGTACACAATTACAGAATAAAAATTATAATAGTTATGAATATTGTTTATCTTGATAAAAGTGTATTTGTGTCTATGTTAGCCATTTCTTTTCCTTCTCACCATCTTCCAATTCCCTAACATCTAAGTTGTTTTAATAGTAGTTAACTTATCTAGGTATTTAAGCTGGAGGGTATTAATAGGGGGGTGTAATTCAGCCAAAAGTGGAATAAAACTCGACCACAGGTGGACAAAGAAACTTTATCTTTTAGGGAAAGTGTTAGCCTGTTTTCAGTTATGCTATATTATGTATATTGCATGTGTGTGTGTGTGTGTGTGTGTGTATCATTATATTAGGTGAAAGCACATTTTGATACTGTCTTTGTTAGGAAATTAAATATGTTAAAAGTGATACATATATGTAAGACATTTACAAGGGTGCATTGTAGTGAATTTCTATCAGGTCAGTTCAGCTAAAGTGGATCTTTGTTTCCCAGAAGTTCTGGGTTAGCACTGGCCACAAGACACCTTTTATGTGAGATCTGAAAGGCAAAAGTGAAGCTGATGCCAATATTATTTTTATGCTCAGAACGTTGGTTCAGGGTTCCAGACGCTGTCGCAGCCCTCACACACTGTCACTCCTCTGCTGGCTCACCTTCACAGGGCAGGAACTCCCAGCCACTGTCGGATCTCTCCCTTCAGCTTATCAATTCCCGGACCAGACATATTGAGCTCTGCAACAGTGCATGCCAGCCTCCTCTGCCCATCACCAGCCATCATCAAAGTGGGAGTCTTAGAGGGGACAGAAGGTGGTCAGTGAGGGGTCTCATCCACTCTCATGGCTTCGGGATCATCTGTGTCAGTTACAGTTTCTTGCCCCTCCCATTTCACGCACGTTTTTTCTTCCCAACTGCCTGCCCACTGACCAAGGTCCAGCACCAGACACAGAAAAAACAATCTCTCATAAGTCTTTTAGCCCACTCCCACAATCATGGGGAGTCAGTTCCCCATAATAAATTTCTTATTATATATTCTAGTGATTCTGCATCTCTGACCAAACTCTGGCCAATACAAGGCAGCCCTAGAACTCAGAAGACACTGAAATGCAGTATTAACCATTGGTCCAGCTAGTAGTCATCGACTATGTCAAGGCTACAAGACAACAGAGGCTGTTGAGTGCCTAGTGTTGAGATGGTTATGGTTCACAACTATATAGGAACCACTTATTAATGTTTTCCCCTGTGGATATCTCCTTTTAATTATGTTATCTGTCCCCATATTGGGCTTATTAAATACCAAATAAATTCTTTTCCATATTTTATGACTGAAAAGTAACCAAAACAGTTCATCGGCCTGCAAAAGTCAACATTCCTACCCGCACTGATGTCACCCCAGCCAAAGGCAAAGAAACTTGCCATGCTGATCAGCTCTCCAAAAGAAGGAACATTGTCACATCTTTAAGTTTCCCTTGGACCATGAAAACCTTCTCAGAGACCCTCATCAGCAGAGCCAGGGGTGCAAGGAAAAGGGGGAAAAATGGGTGGAAGTGGAGACAGAGGTGGGTAGCAGATGGACTTGCCTCCATGGGGAGAATGGGACATTTCTGTAATATTCTGCCTGAGTCTGTACCAGAAAAAAAGGCTGCCCTTTCTGAAATCTCATGAAAACAGAACAACCACACACAGGTCAACATAGAAGAAGGCCTAGAGGGCTTTCCATAAAGTCCTGTCAACCCCAATTCAGCTGATTGCATCAGCAAAGCTTGGGTAATATTACAGAAAACCCAGAGAAGACAGCCCCCCCAGGGTTGCTGCCAGGATTCAACAATGGGAAGTGAACAAAAAGAGTTTATCCTAGAAGTTGTCTTTTAACGACAATAACAGAGATGACAATAAGCATTGAATGTGAGTGAGAAGACATTTCCTGAGTCAGGGGTGTCACCATTCTTGGCTTATGTTGCATCTTTAAATAAAGAAGGATGCTGAACCCTAGGGCAACCTTGGCAGAGATGCTTAATGTCCACTGAAACCCAGTGTAGACCTGTTGCTGGGAAGCAGCTACCTAGCCAGGGACAACACTTTCCAGAACCCTCTGTGATGAGTTCTCACCAATGGAATGATGAATGGAACTAATTGGATTATGTTGAGACTAAAGTGAATGAGAAACAGATGTGCCCTTTCCATGTTCTCTTCTCCTATATCTTGTCAGGAAGTTGGCACCCAGGGCAACCTGAAATCACATGTCCAAAAGCTCCAGCAGCCCATACCCGTGAATGCTCCTGAAGAGCAGAATGCAGTCCCTGCCAGTAGGATTCCACATGAATGAGAAGTACATTTTATCATGTTCAAGTAGTGAGATGATAAGGTTTCTCTGTCAGGACAGCGAGAACAGCTGATACAGCCTCTAAGCTGTAAGTTTATGATCAGCTAACAGTTTACAAAGACTTGCTTAAAAACCACTTTTGTGCTTAATTTTCCCTGAAGCATAACAACCCTTTGAAATAGAACAGTTAGTTATTTCTTACATTTTGCATATGAAGACCTGAGACTCAGAATACAGAAGTGATTCCTAAAGCCACTGCCAAGCAGGAGGGCCAGGATATGGAAGCAGGAGAGATGAATTGGATTTGAGTCCCAGGAGCAGGGGTAGAGTAAAGACAAGTGCGCAGTCATGCACATCAGAGAGCTCTGAGTGAGATCATGGCTCTACCTCGGACTGCCCTGGTGGCTTTCAGCAATTTTTGAAGAAGCCATTGCGAAATTGACATACAGTGAGATCTCCATAGGGGTAACCCAGTGACTGACTGACAGGCAACAACCACAGTTCACACTTCTGAGCCCTTACCACGTGCCAAGCCCTACTGTACCACCTTTCACCTACTGGCTCATTTATTCATTCGACACCCCTCCAAGTGACATACCATTGCATCATCCCTATTTTAAAGATGACGAAATTCAGAAAAGGTTATGTAATCTCTCTAGGAGTATATGTTTTCCTCCGGATTCCCCTCACCCCTGCCCCAGCAAGCTAAATCAGAGGGAAAGGAAGTAAGGAGAGAAGAAGAAAAGGTGTGGTTATTATCAAGCTGATTATCACTAAATGCAACTGAATGCTTGACCCCATCAGACCATCCCTCCAGAAGCTTCATGAGATGTGACTTGTAACTGTCCATCTGGGGAGAAGGGGATGCATATACACGACTGGAGAGTAAAGTCCAGGGAAGCCCTAGGGCTAAAGGCAGAGGGAACCCAATGTGAGCCTAAAGCGGGTTGCTATCAAGTTGACTGAGTGAGGTCAACGGCGTCTGTGCACAGTGGAAGCTGGAACAAGATAGAGGTGAGCTCGGAAAAGCCTGAAGTGATGTGTAGTAGCTATAGTATAGATCTAGGAAGAGGAGGAGCCAGCTGGAGTCTGTGGTTTTTGTGAAAGACATGGTTACCAGTCACCAGGGGGTAGGGGCGGGAGGGGCATGCGTTGTGAATCAGTTCCTTTCCCAGTGGAATTGGTTTATACACATTCATACACATGTTCTTTTCCAATCCTTTGTTATTTCCCATGTTGGAGGATTGGTGGGCCCAAGTTAGAGATCCAGGTGTTGGCCCATTTCAGGGAAGCCACAGCCTTCTGCTCAGGACAACCAACACCAGAGCCTCCACATCCAGGGCCCAAGTGAGGCTTGCCTGTGGAACCACATCTGGCTCGATGACTGGAGACGTCAATGCACCCAACCATGCCTAACCATTCCCACCGAGGAAGAATAAGACTGTTGCCCCCAACTGGCCCATTGGTGCCAAATCTGGCACCGGAAAAAAAGAAAAAAGAAAAAGAAAAGAAAAAGAAGTTTCGTTCTTTGATTATAAAAGTCACACTTCTCCACTTAAAATAAGCAAGTAAAAGAGTAACTTCTGCTTACTGTAGAAAATTTGGGGGCATACGTACACTGAGAAGTTTAAGAGGAGAACAAGTGTCACCCAAGGTCTTTTTTATCATCCCCAAGATAACCATTGCTCACATTTTAGTGTACTCTTTTCTCAGTTTTCCTGTGGGGATATATAATATAAACTATATTTTTAAACAACATTGAATCACATGTTGTGTTTTATTACTCTGCTTTGTTCTCTCAACCTTTCATGGTAACTATTTTATTGCCCTGAAATACTCTTTAAAAACACCATATTTACAGCTGAATAATACTTTTAGACATTCAGAGTGTTTATAATTTTTAACTATTATATACAGAACTACAATGAACATCCTTATACATAAGCCTTTGATCACATTTTTTATTATTTTCCTTAGGAGAAACTTTAAAAAGTGAGATTATTGTGACAAAGGACATAAGCATATTTATAAAAACTTTGACTACCAAATTGTTTCCAGAAATGTTGTACCAATTTATAGTTCTATCACCAACATGTTAATGCAAAAGCCTTGCAAAAATAAGTCATCATTTTTTATGTTTTTTTTCCCTAGATTAATAGGAGGAAATGGTATCTCATTATTTTGATTCATATTTCTTTGATTAATGACCATTAATTCTTTACTTAGTGACCAATTCTTGGGTTTGTTGACTGGATTTCTTCTACAGATGCTTGTTCATTTTCTTTGGTCATTTTTCAATTGGAGTTTTAGTGTCCCTTTACCGACTTGATAAAGCTATTTATTCTTTGTCATATTCATTGCAAATCCTTTTGCAATTTTTTTCATTTCTTTCTTAACTTTTATGATAGAAGGATTTTTTTAATACAGAGAGTTTGGGAGTTTTGTTTGTCTTATGTGGTTAAATCAAACAATCATTTTCTTAGTGATTTATCCCATGGTTTCATGTTGATAAACTACCCCCCATCCCAATATCAGTTAAATAGTTTTGTATATTTTTCTTTTAGATAATTTAGAAAATGCATAAGGTGTACAAAATCACAACATAGTGTCCTTTTATTTTATAAATAAGAAAATTCAAGCTTCAGAGGTAAAGAAACACAAACACCCAATCACACAGTCAGTAAGAGGCAAAGCCAAGATTTTATTTTTCAGTAAATATAATTAGCACACGATTAAATCCATAAATCTAAAGTATTCAATTTAATAAATTTTGACAGTTGTATGTATTCTTATATCTATCACCTAAATCAAGACACAGGATATTTCCACCGCCACCAGCAACCACTATCTGATCCCTCTTACTACAGACCATATTTGCCCGTATTTGGATTTTATTAAAATGGAATTATAGAGTAAGTACTTTTAGTAGCTCCCTTTGTTCACTCAGCATAAACTATTTGAGATTCAAACATAGAGTAGTATCTATAAGTAGTTTATTCTTTTTTATTGCTGAGTATGAATAGTCTGAACATAATACAGTATGTTAATCCATTCTCCCGTTTATGGGCATTTGAGCTGTTTCCAGTTTGGGACTATTATGAAAAAGGCTGATACAAATATTCCTGTAGAAGTACTTGTTTAGACACATGATTTCATTTCACTGGGGAATGGAGTTGCTGGGTCGTTGGATAGGTGCATGTTTTAAAGCTAGGGTTTGAAATCTGCCTCTGAAAACCATGCCCCGAGCCATTGGACCACATCGTCTCTTGCAGATCCAAGCATGAGGGGGTCAAGTTCACATTCTAGCTCTTCCACTTCCTTGCGTGGGCAAGTCACTTCACCTCCCAGTGCTTTGTTTCCTCATCCACCCCAGCCCCTCAGGGGGCTCTGAAGAGTAAATGAGGTAAAACAAATGAAGCAGTTAGGATGGAGCCTGGCATATGGTTTGTTTTTAGTATTATTATTATATTAGAGAATGTGTCTGTCTGCATTTAATCTGTCAGATTCTAGATTGGATTGGATTGGAAAAGGGTTCTCTTGAAACCAGCCAGGGAGGGCCTCCCTGTGCAGGTGGGGGTCACACCGTAAAGATGATTTATGGAAGACTGTCCTTTCCTACAAATTCAGCTGGACCTGCCACCAAAACACCCATGTTCAGACCAGGTCCCTTTGAGCATCCCTGCTGACTTTGAGGCTCTCACCCCCGAGTCTTTGCACTTGCCCTTGTGGGGTTCAGCACATAGTTTTCCTGCTCAGTGCTCAGCCTCAGCCAGTCCCTGAGGACTCACAGCTTTTAAACCCTCTTTAACATCTGAGCAGAATCCCACACCCAGCTCTACCTCTCCTCCTTGGGCTTCAACCAGATCGCACAAGACTCCAGTTAGCTTGGGCTCATTACTGATGCCCCAGCCTGTAGTCCATCTAGCGGTGGGCGTTCAGGAGGAACACATTACTGGTCCGAGGTAGTGCTGTTGGGACTGAACTGAAGAACACCTTTCCAATCCTGAGAACTTCCTAATTTTTCTGGAACATCATCTCATTCTGCCTTTCCTCCATGCTAGTACCTCCTACTGGATGGTAAGCCCTTATGGGAGGGGTCTAGACTATATAGCACACTGATGGCACATTGTTAGACAGACACCCAATACGTATTGTTGCTGTGTAAGGGAAAGACATAATTACACACAGTATTCAATGCCTCTCCTCTCATCTTACCTGCTGAGGATATTTCTACCTTCCCTTGTAGTTCTGGGCTTTATATGATAAAGATCAGAAAAGAATTGAGAAGGAAAACAGAGCCCAGAAAGCTTTCCTAGAGTTTTTCAGAAAATAGAAGCAAATTATTTGTCTGTCCATGCATGTATTTATAAATAAGTAATGGCGATGCTTATAATAGAGAATATAGTTTAAATACACTGTCTAATATGCGCTACTCCATAGGCTTTATTCCTATAAATCACACAAGGTCCGTTTCCAAAATTTGGAAAGTGATCTATACATACGTATATTTGATGCCATATAAATAGAACTTGAAAAATGTGAAATTATGCTTTTTTTGTGAGGATATGTGGTTATGGAGCCATACTGTGTAGAAATAGTCCAAAAACATATAGAGAGAATAGTATGAGAGTGGTATGCACCCAACTAGCTTAGGGTCGCCTAATTTGGGACCAAACTACAAAGATAAATGCACTTTATTCGTGAAAAATAACAGAAGGTTTTGGAACTGCAAGTGACTTGATCAGAGCTGCAGCCTAGGGCCTAGGCTGTGAAACTCACAGGGGAAGGAAGGAAAGATTTAAGCCCTCAGCCTTCACGGAGGCACTGTTACAGGTACTCGGGACCTGTACTCAGGACTTACTGTGAAATCCCTATCGCTTTCCCCGCCTGAGGCAGAAAAGCCTGGTTCAGGGCCTTCCAGGTAGAGGACAGCTAAGGAGGGCCTGGGGGCATGTGGGGGAGAATGAAAGATCAGGGTGTGAAGTCCAAGTGAATGCCTAGACGGGTTCAGAGTGCAAGATCCTGGGAGAAGGTGGGGAGAGGAACTGTGTCAAGCACGAAAGGGTGACCCCGAAAGAGGGGGTGTCCCTGACGGAAGCAGGGAACACAAGCAAGGAAGTATGGGCTCCTGCTCTAGGCGTAGCCCTGCAGCCAAACCAGGTTCTACAAAGATGGATGGCACTTTGCCTGTCCCCAAGGAGTTCACAAATGAGCTGTGACAACCATTTATTCAGCAAATACTGTCTGATGAAGTGTGCTGAAATCTACACCAAGTAAACTGTCATCCTAGCCACCTCCCGAGAACCTGATCTATAGCCCCAGACAGCTACAGTCCAGGGGGCTTTGTGCAGAGATTTGAGACATGGGGCTCTGGACAGCAACGAACAGGAGAGAGTTATGACGTGCACTTGCCCCTCACCCAGCTCAAGTACCTGTGCCTCCCCTCCCTAAACACCAGGAATTGCCAAGGTCCTGGTCTCCGGCTGGCTCAGCCCGCAGAAGCCATAGGCCAGGACTGTAAACTTTCCAAAATCAAAACATCCACTCAGGGAAGATAAATTCTTCGTTCCGGGAAGACTGTCTGAAAAGGGCCGTTAGAAAGGCCCACCCTGGGCGCTGACTGCTCCAGTGGGCCACGTGTCAGTCCGGTTAACAGAAGGACACCTGGGCTTCAGTCTCAGCTCAGCCACTCACTCCCAGGGTGACCTTGTGCAATGACTTCACCTGTGTGGCCTTCACAGTCTCTTCGAGGACGTGAAGACTTGCTTCAGTGTCCTGGGGCCGCTCCAGCTAACACCACTGTATCAGTTTCCCAAGGCTGCGATCACAAAGGACCACAAACAGGGTGGTTGAGAACAGAAACTGATGGATTCAACGTTCTGGAAGCTGAAGTCTAAGATCAAGGTGTCCAGGGTTGACTCTCTCTGAGAGCTGTTCCAGGCCTCTCTCCCCGCTTCTGGAGGTTAGCTGGCAATCGTCGAGGTTCTCTGACTTGTAGACACAACATCCCAATCTCTCCATGTTCCATGGTGTTCTCCCCATGTGTATGTCTGTCTTTCCACATGGTTCTTTTTATAGGACTCCAGTCCCACTGGATGAAGGGCCCACCCTACTCCAGTACAACCTCGTCTTAAGAAATTATAGTAGCCTATATCGACCCTATTGCTAACTAAGGTCCTGTTCTGAAGCAGTGGAAGTTAGGAGTCCCTCGTGAGCTTTTCAGGAACACAGTTCAGCCTCTAGCAACAATCCTGAATGTCATTCTTCCTCCCATGGGCCTCTAGGGTGACCATTAAATTTATCATTCAAACTGGAAATCCTGAGAATGGAAAGGGTGCTGTAGCAATTATGGCAGACAACAGGTGTGACTGGAGACTGACCAGTCTCCTGTGGTCCCCGAAGGGCCTGTGAGATCCAACAGAGGCACCTGACGAAAGGCTGAGAAGCAGGGCTCTGGATGCTGTTTCTGCCTCCAACCAGGTCCCCCGGATGAAAATCGCAGCCTCCCACAAAAGAGGAAGTAGACAGAGTGGGAGAGAGAGAAAAGGAAGGAAGCGGTGCCTGGGAAGTGTCGAGGGCTGAGAGAGGCTGGCACTGGGGATGTGGGGACATGCGGATGGCTGTAAAAAAGCCATTTCAGTTTCAAGCAGCAGCTGTTTACTGAGAGGCAAGTATGGACTCAAGCCCAGGTCAGACCCACAGGGTATACGCGAACCCCTGTGGTGTATGGAAGACACTCCCCCGAGGAGTTTCCAGTCCTTCCATCCTGGGTAACACGGAATCACATGAGTAGTTAAAGGGCATCTCAGTGCTATGTGAGGTGCTGTGCTCAGTACTGGTTTGTGCGGCCAGGTTCAGAAAAGGAAGGTTCACAGTCCTCTGAAGTAATTAGGAGATTGAGAGGATAGGAGAGGTCACTGGAGACCAGCAGAGCAAAGGGCAGATTGGGTAAGGGATGGTGACTAGAACCACCTGAATAAAAATGGCCTCAAAAAATGAGTAGGCAGGCTGCATGACGGACATCGGGCAGAGTGTGTGCTATGGTGAGCGCTGTGAATTTTTTGTTGTTATTTCTTTTTCATCGACCTGTGCTCTTTGTGTAGGGACTAATTTGCTTCTCTCTTTCGACATTCTTAAAATGCACACTTAGATCCAGGATTTTAGACTGCTCTAATCTTCATTTAAGTGAATTTAGATTCATTTATTCATGCTAATGGATATTAGTATGAATACTAGACTATTCATACTAAATGAATAGAATTTAAAGCTATACCTTTTCCTCTAAAAACATCTTTTTGTTACATCCACAAATTTTGATAATTTGTAGTTTTATCTTCATGCTGTTCAAAACCTTTTCTGCTTTCCCTTGTGACTACATGAAAGCACATCCCTTAGAGATAGGGTATAGCTGAGTTCTTGCTTTTTTTAATCAGGTGTGACCACCTCTCTATTTTGAGTGGAGCTCAAACTATTTACATCTTAAATAATTATGGTTAGGTTTAAATCTACCCTCTAGAATTCTTTAATACTTGTTTCATCGTTATTTGTATCATATTTTACTCTCCTTTCATACCTTCTTTTTTTTTTCATACCTTCTTTTTTGTTAACTGGATTATTTTTTTAAGATTGCATGTTATCTCTTCTATTGGCTTATATGCCTCTAATTATTTTGAAGGTCACTCTATAGTTTATAAGGTCTATTTTTATTATAGTGTACCTTCCAGCATATCATAGCACATCATAGAGCATGTAGAAACCCTTCAACAATATTCTTGCATTTCCTCCTTCTCATCCTTTGTATGATTATTGTCCTACATTTAATTTTTACATATATCTCACAATCCATTTTTACTGCATTTGCTTTAAACACCCAATAGTCTTTGTCTATAAAGATTTATTTATTTATTTGAGAGAGAGAAAGCATGTGCACACACACATGCATGTGGAGGGGAGGGGCAGAGAGAGAGGGAAGGAATCTCAAGCAGACTCCCCTCTGAGCAGGGAGCCATGTGGGGCTTGATCCCATCACCCTGATACCATGACCTGAGCCAAAAACCAGAGTCGGACACTCAACTGATGGAGCCACCCAGGCACCCCCAGTCAATGGTCATATTAAAAAATTCAAAACTGAAAGTACCTTTTATATTTTACCATATGCTTACCATTCCTAGCCCCCATCATGCTTCATGCATATCCAGTTCTACCTCGTATTGTCTTTCTTGTTCCTGAAAAGATTCCCTTAACACTTCTGGTAGTTCACATCGTGCATCCACAAACTCCTTTGGCTTTTGTTTGTCTAAAAAAAGTCCTCATTTCTTTCTTATGTTAGAAGATACTTTCACTGACATTGAATTCGAGGTTGACAGACTCTCCTCTGCCCAGAACTTGAGTCACTGTCTTCAGACTTGCATATTCCCTGACAAGAAGTCAAACCGAATTTTGCTCATTTGTAACTAAGGTGTCTTTTTTCCTCTGCTGCTTTTTGAAGATGTTTTATTGTGCATTCTTGACTATTTTTTTTGTGACATGCCTTGTTGTGCTTTTCTTTGCATATCTTTTCTGCTTGAGGCTATCTGAACTGTTTGAATATGTACATATATTCAACCTATATACTAGTTTCTGTAAATTTCAGAAAATTTTGGTCATTTCTTTCTTCATTTATTCTGTCCTCATTCCTAGGACTCTAATCATGTACATGTTGACCAGTGGATACTTACTGTTCTACATGTCACTGAAAGTCTGCTCAGTTTTTTCAGACATTTTTCTTTTTGTGTTTCATTTACATTGTTTCTGCTGCTGTCTTCAAGTACACTGATCTTTTCTTCTCAATATAACTTGCATTTTTCAACTCTAGAAGTCCTATCTAATTCCTTCCTATACCTTTCATTCTTCTCATTATCTTCATATTTTCTACTAGATCTTTGAGCATCTTCAGCGTATTTATAATAGCTGTTTTATTTAGATAAACTATTAATTATGGAATAATTTTAAATTTACAGAAAAGGCACAAGATAGTACAAAGTTCCTGTGTATCCAACCTCTAGTTTCTCCTAATAGTAACACTTTACAGAACATTGGTCAAAACTAAGAGATTAACATTGATACAGTACTCTGTACTAAACTCAAGTCTTTCCTTGGATTTCACCAGTTTTTCCATTAATGTTCTTCTTTATTCCAGAACCCAAGCAGGATGCCACGTTGCATTTAGTCATCATAACTCCTTAGTTCCTCTGGACTGTGACGATTTCCCAATCTTTTGTTGCTTTTGTGATCTTGACAGTTTTGAAGAGTACTAGTCAAATAATTTGTACAGTGTTTCTCCATTAATGTTTCTCGTGTTTAGTCTGGGGTTACATGGAGTTTTTTTGAAAGAATACCACAAATATGAAGTACCCTTCTCATGAGATCATGTCAGGAGATCAGTGGCATTAACATAGTACTGATATTTGAACCTTTACTATTTGATTAAGATACTGTCAGGTCTCTCACTGTAAAATTAACTATATTTCCTATTCCACATTCTTTCTTTGGAAGTGAGTTACTCAGCTCAGCCACACTCTGGAGGCAGATATGAGAAAATTAAAATACATTTTTGTTATTTTTATCATGTCTGTTTCTGCATATGTTTCTTTGAGTAATTTATTTTCCTAGTTGTGAGTTATGCATTTTCTTGATTTTTTACAAATCTAGTGATTTTGTGGAATTTAACATTAGGTTTGTTCTGCTAGGTTTGTTCTGTGTCTTTAAAAGGTGCTGAACTTTATTCTGACTGTCAGGTAAGTTATCTGCATATCAGTGTAATCTTCTGTGCTCTTATGAAACCTTTTGTCAGGCAGGTCTAGAGAAGACTTTGTTCTAGATTAGTTAAATCCTATTATAAAGACATGCCCAATCTGAGGCCTTCATGGTATCGAACCAGCTTTCTCCCCACAGTCTGGTAGAAGGATTTCCAATCCTGTGCAAGCTCTGGGAATCTTTTGGCCACAGCTCCTTAGTAATTATTCTTTACTTAGTAGCGATCTTCTCCTAGTCTCTTGAAGGGTCTCCCACAGACTAAGGAATCCTTATGCACATTTCTGAAGCTCTTTCTCTGTATAACTCTTTCATCTCTGGTCTCTACCTCCCGAATTCCAGCCACCTCAGCTTCTCTGAACCCCAGTTTCTGCCCATGATTCCACAACGCTAATTCATTGATTGCATCCACTTTTCTTGTTGTCTATGGCAAAGGGACCATGACAGATCTTTTGGCCGCTTGTGGAGGGAAGTGCTTCTAAATTTTTATAGCTTTGACATCTTCCCACAGTTTCCTGACTGGGGTGGCAGCAGGGTAGCTACTTATTAGAGTTACCTTAATAGGTGGTTCCCTAACACCTTTGTAGCTGGTCTTGTTTTCTCAGTTCTCCAATAAAATTGGAAAATTATATTGTTAGCAACCATTTATATTATATTCTCTCCATTAAAATAATGTGTTTTCTCTCTTCTATCAGGACCAATCACCTCCCTTTGGCTTAAAGGGTAAGAAAAAGAGATGGAGAAAGAGAGTCGGTAAGATGCATTTCTTGGAAGAGGATTGATAGTTCAGTAATAGTAGATATAGATGTTCTCTGTCCTTCTCTCCACTTCAAGCAAAGGAACACTGGAACCAGAACACAGGTTGGTGAATAAAAAAATTCTTAGGAGAGCATTAAAAGTGTCCCTTGGAATTGGAGGTGCCAGGGTCATGTCTGACTCTCAAGAGAAGACCTCTGAATGCAGAGAGTGGGTAGTTCTGAGGAAATGAATGATGAGAAGCTGCACAGAGAGTGGCTTTCTGGAACCTGACAGGGTCAGTGTGCCAGGTTTTTGCTCGGGGCCAGACATGGTGGCTAGGCTGAACCCATCTAAAGAATACGCTCTTGAGAGCTTCCTCCAGGCCCCTGATAGTTTAGTTTAGATACTTCTAGAAGCAGGACCTGTGGAGGTTGCTTACCAGTTGGAGGATAAGTGCTCTCCATTCAGAGGAGAGGAGGACTTCCAATAATTCATGAAAGTCCCCATGAGAGAAAGATCCTAGTGTTGGGCACCAGCCAAATTAGAGGTCTCCTATTCCAGACTACTAGACATCAGCCAAAGACAAGAACTTCACCCATTTTGGGCTCTCTTGACCTCCCCCTCCCACCCCCGCCACTCCCCAACAGACAGGAAAAACCAGTGGGGGAGGAGGCAGGACCAGCTACTCCTCTGCCATGGGCTGCAGTGGATGTGGGGAGAGAGAGAGAGACGGAAGAGTTCAACTCGAATAAAAACTTAAACTTTTGTAGGCGAGTCTGGACTCTCTGGTACATGAAAATGAGACTGGTGCTTGCTACCTGCAGGGGGCCAGAAAGCTGCGGCATTCATGTGAGTTCTCAGGCTAGGGATCCACCTGAGCAGGTAGGAAAGGCAATGGTCAGAAAATAGAGCCATATCTCATTATTTTAGGCGATGGGACTCTAGAGGTCAGAGACAAAGAGCAGGCTGTTGTTCTGTGGTGTTGCTGTGGAGGGAATCGGGTTCAGGTCCTCCTCACTACCTGTGACTGTGTTCCCACAGGGGTGGGGCCCAAAATATCCACCCCTGCTTTCACAGACCTTAGACTCCTGCCCCTCCCCCACTGTGTGGGACTCCCAACACCACCGTGCTTTCATGGTCCAGCAAGAGGGAGGAAACAGGTTAGTCCTCAGGCACCAGGCCTCGGCCAACAGTGTAAAGCTGGAGCACGTGTTGCCAAGGGAGACTGGAGCCTTTCTCAGGAAGAATGGCAGGGAGAAGCTAAGATGGTTGCTGCTCACATTCGTTGTTTTTTTCTCTCCTGTCTGCCCTGGAACTCTGTTTTATAAAATACAATAAAAACAAATAACCAGGAGAAAAACTGAATACAAACAGAGCATGCAAAAATACCAGCTTAAAATTTGCATTGGGTTCCATAGACACAGAACTATTCAATTAAATTGCAATTTCTGCACCAATTTCATTGTGTATCAGGATCATGCCGTGAGAGGCTCTAACGGGGCTCAGTTAGGCGGCAGCCATGACAGCTCCACATGGCCGATGAGTAGAACTCACAGCATTTTGACAGACCCAGGTTGAGAGATCTTTTGTCTCTGGCCTCCTTGAGGTAACTTCTGATCGGGTAACCTCCAAGCATCAACCTTCTGGGCCCTCCAACATCAGCTCCGTGCCCTAAATCTCTCTCTCAAAGTTCGTGCCACTCCTTGCGCCTGGCATACCCTCTTTCTGACGTGGCAATTCCAGCCCTAAGTATTCTGTGAGGCCCAACTTCAGCGCCACCTGCGCCATCTTCCCCATCCTCCTGGATAGCATTGCCCGTAAGGGGGCTGAGCAATACTTCTCCTAAGCACACCTCCCGTCTTGCCAGCACTGTGGTGATTTACGTCCATGTCTCACCTTCCCTGTGAGGCTGTGAAGTACCTGGAGGCAGGACTCTTGTCTCCTTAATCTTTGCAAACTTCATAACAGCGGGCACAGTGGTTACCTCCTGAAGTCAGGCTTTCATCTACGACTGAAAACAGCAGAACCCTCGCCCTCAGTCCGGATGGAGCCAGTTGGGCAGAGATAAATAGCTGTTTGTCTTGTCTTCCTACCTCGAGTGCCAGGAAGTTCCAGGCCCTGATGGACTCCAGCCAGAGAAATCCCGGCAGCCCTGAGGAAAATGGCTGGTTGCTAAGTGGACCCTTTTGAAGGGCTCTGTGCCTCTCTAAGCTCTTCAGAAAATGAGGACACCAGCTGTCTCCTGTCTCAGGCAAGCAGGCACTCCTTTTCATCTCTCTCAGGCCTCTTACAGCCCGGCAGGGTGTCAGAGCCCAATGCCAGTTGTCCCAAGATGGGGAAGCAAATTTGACAGATGGAAGATAGGTTAGTGTTGTGTGAAGGGAAACCACTTTTGTTTAGACCCCCATGTGCATGGCGGGCACAAGGCTTGATTACAGGGTGAGGAGCTGTGGAAGGAATGTGCCTCCCAGCTGGGAAATAATCATGGGCTGTTTTTGCTCCTGTGTCCCAGGATGCACCAGGACGAAGGGCAGTGGGCCGGCGGCTCCCTGTGCCACAGTTCATACCTGCAGGAACCACACCCACGTCCTTCCAGCCCCTTAGAGAGGCTTCCATGCCTGCAACTCCTCCGTGATGTCCCTGCCATAAATCAGGCATGGCTACCCCCAAGTCCCTGGCAGTCTGAGCTAGGCGACTGAGAAATGTGACCAGTGCAGACAGCCTCCTGGCTGGGTTGACCTGAACTTCTATGGCAGGGACAGATCCCCTCAGAGGGTTCCCTGAGCTAGCCCCTGCCATGTCAAACCTCAAAACAAGATTCCCTATGCCGAGGATTGCATCCAGCTATGAAAGAGACCCAAGGAAGAGAGAAAGGAGGAGGGAGCTAAGAAAACAGATAGGAAGATGCCGGTGTGGGACTGGGAGGAGCTAGAGGGAAAGAGAGGAAGAAAGATCGTTCTTAAAACAAAGAAAGAAAAAAAAAACACGGAAAAGAGAAATGACAGGAAATAGTGAGCAGGAAAAAAAGAGAGAGAGACAAAAAAGGAAAAAAGGAATCTGAAAAAGCTAGGGAGAAAAGATGGCAAATAAGGAGTAATGGGAGTAGCGAGAGTTTTGGAGAGCCTTACTGATGGATACAAAAGTTTCTTGAATCACTTCCCCTCCAAAGTGGAACCCTGGACCCACACTCCCTCTGATGATGCCAGGAAGGGCCAGGGCCACCCAGGGGAGGCTGTGAGTCTCTCAGTGAAGCCCAAAGAAGTCCCTGCCTCTCACTCCGAGGCAGCCCCAGTCCTGGGAGGCCCTGGACTGTGAGTACAGGGCTCAGCCCAGCGCAGCACAGAGCCCAGGAAACGGTGTCATCTCACAGAGGATGTCCACTGCGCTGCCTGGAAAAGCTCACGTGTATGTATTTGTGTGCATGTGCATGCATGTGAGCCTGCGAGAGAGAGAGAGAGAGAGAGAGAGAGAGAGTGAGTCGAGGGACTGATGAGGCGCTCGCCTGCCAGGGTTGGAAAATCTTGCCACTGAGAGTTCTGATCACTCTTGATTTGGGTGTAGCTGTTTTCCTCTTGTAATCCCCAGTGTGGTGAGCAGAAGGAGGCGGAAAAAACACTCCGTGAAGTCTTTTTCCATTAAGAGGCCACTAAACTGCGTAAGTAATTCAGAAATAAGGGTCTGCTGCACGCAAAACTTCCAACTCATACATCCCTGGACTTTGAAGAGCTGCTTCTGTCCCAAAACGCCCAAGAGAGAAGGGACAGTATTTTTTTAATTATTTTTGTGATAAATACGCATAACAAAGTTTTTTATTTTTATTATTATTTTTAAAGATTTTGTTTATTTATTTGACAGAGAGAGATCACAGGTAGGCAGAGAGGCAGACAGAGAGAGAGAGAGGAGGAAGCAGGCTCCTCGCTGAGCAGAGAGCCGGATGTGGGGCTCGATCCCAAGACCCTGGGATCGTGACCTGAGCCAAAGGCAGAGGCTTAACCCACTGAGCCACCCAGGCGCCCCTACACATAACAAAAGTTTACCATACTTCTCATTTTTAAGTGTACAGTTCAGTACATTAAGTATGGTCACATTGTTGTGTAACAAGTCTCCAGAACTTCTTTTATTTGCAAGCTTGAACAACTCCCTATTCAACAAGTCCCCGTTCCCCCTGCCCCCTCAGCCCCTGGCATCCACCATTCTACTTTCTGTCCCTATAAATCAGATTGCTCCCAGCACCCATATAAGTGGAATTGTACAGTATTTGTCTTTGAGTGACTGGCTTATTTCACATCACATAATGTCCTCCAGGTTCACTCCTGTTGTAGCATGGGTTGGAATCCCTTTCCTTTTTAAGACTGAATAATATTCCATTTTGCTTACCCTCGCATCTACCTTCTGGCTATTGTGAACCATGTTGCTATGACCTTGAGTGTACAAAGACCTCTTCAAGACCCTGACTTCAGTTCTTTTGAGTATATACCCAGAAGGGGAATTTGAAGATCATACTGGTAAATCCATTTTCAATTTCTGAGCACCTGCCATATTATTTCCCACAGTGGCCATACTACTTTGACGTTCCCACCAACACTGCACAAGGGTTGCAATTTCCCCACATCCTGGCTGACACTTGTTCTTTTCTGGTTTTTTGACACAAGTCATCCTAATGGGTGTGAGATGGTAGGTCGTTGTGGTTTGGATTTGCCTTTCCCTCATGATGAGTGGTGTGGAGCCTCTTTCCCTGAGCTTATTAACCATTTGTGGATCTTCTTTGGAGAAATGTCTATTCATGTCCCTTGCCCATTTGTTAATCAGGATGCTCTGTTTTGTTTTTGACTTGTGGGGATTCTTTATGTATTCTGGATATTATGTTATCACGTATATGATTTGCAAATTCTTCCGTTCCACAGGTTGCCCTTCACGGCCGATCCTCTCCTTTGATGCACAGAAGTTTTTAATTTTGAAGTCGTCCAATTTAATCTTTTTTTTTCTTTTTTTGTCTTTTCTTGCCCGTAAAGAGCAGTATTTTAAGCCAGCTTCAATACGATGGCTATTCTCAAGCTACCATTAAGAGAAAGAACAAGATAAAACCCTGTCCAGTAGAATGCCATGTGTATGCCCCAACAGCTCAGACCAGTCCCAAGGGAGCAGGCATGGACCAGGTTAGGACCCGACCTTACATTCTGTTTCTTTCTGTGTCAAAGTTTGTATGTGAAGCTATCAGATATTCTGTCTTTGAAGACCCAGGCTAAATTTAGGGTTTCAGTTTTGAGGGTTTTTTTGTTTTTGTTTTTGTTTTTTATTGCTGCTACTTGGGTCCTACGACAACGAATCTTGAAGAAGTCACTATACAGAAAAGATCCAGGAAAATGTCCCAGGTTTTCTGGCCAGCTCAGATCTTCACTATTTTCAGCAGAAGGGAATCATCCTAAAAAGTCAATAAATGGTCCCAAAGGAAGTGAACCAACTGTAGGCATTTTACTGCCCAGAAAGATAAGGAGTTGAAAGCATCCTATGAGAAGATGCTCAGGATTCGGGGTCCTGCCTCCCTAATTCATGAACCCTAATTCAGATCTAATGTTAGCTGTTGGGTACTCTGCCAGAGAAATACAGGAAAGCCAGCTTTTCCCTAATTTCATTGATGATGTCAGCCACTGATGGACACCATCTGTGAACCCAGACCAACCTTAACACTTTCAAATCTCCTGGCATGAATTCATCATCTTCCTCTCCTCGTGGAAAAAACAAAGCCGGTTTATTGAAGACACTTTCCATCCAATAGTGCCAATAGGGGACGAGAAAGGGCCTCGCATGCAGGGAGGGCAAAGCTGTTGGAACTCTGCCAACCTCATCACCCTGTAGAGGAACGGTCCGTTTTCCCAGAAGGCCCCATATAGGCCACAATCTGCAAGGCTCTGATGTCTGGTTGATTCCACCCATTCATCCCTCTTCTCTCTTAACCAACCAGTCCAAGTTACTTGAGTGCAAGGCCATGTGCAAGGCACCATGCTGAGAGCAATGGCAGTGGTGAGGGGACAGCAGACTAGAATTACACATATATAATACTAATACAGTGTGTTGTAATATATAACGTGTATGTCTCTAGTATTAGAGGTCATGGTGCCTATGGACAGGTTTAGTGATTGAAAGACATCCTTAGAACAGGAGCGATCAGTATGAGACAGACTTGGCACCACACAGCTGAACATTCCATAGTCCATCGGGTATGGTGAATGTCACAGACAAGGGGTCTAGGACGAGGGGAAATCCCAGTGGCCTGATCTCAAAGTCACACCACCCACAGACACCAACACAAACTCAAGCATACATATCCCCAAACCATCACTTACACACTTGGACCCTGATATACACCCGCAGCCACACACACACACAGAGACATCCATCCATACACATCCATACCCTGGAAAGAGATGCGCTCTTCACACACAAGGTCCAGGATAAATTCTTTTTAAGTTCCCCATGAAAGAAAAGAGAAATAGACAAAAACCCAGGGCTCCCTAGAGAGGATGGGTGACCAGAGAAGTCCCTCCCAGCTGAATTTTTAATGCTATCCTCCTTTGCCCCATTCCAAACAGGTTTCATGTGCATCCTGTAAGAAAACATACCCCAAGTTCCTGTAAGGGTTGGATCTCTTGAAAGAGTAAATTAGTGTTCGTGGGAGGTTGCTGGAATTTCAGGTGAAGAGAAGAGGCGAGCACGGGTGTTTATTCCAGAATTCCACATGTACTCGAGACATGCATTTATTTGTGTAAACAGATAATGGTCTTTTAATTGAGCTCTGGCTCATTTTCAGCACAAGTCACGTTCAAGTGCTTTGTACTGCCTGGACAGTGACTGGGCCTTGAGGAAGTCCAGGAGGTTCTGACTGAGACTGGAAGCACATGACTTGTCCAAAGGAGAGAGCCCAGCTGATTCCAAAGGTCTGTGTTCCTGGGCTCCTGACCAAGTTTCATTCCCAGTGGAATGCAGCTTCCTGGTTCAAAGACAAAAATCTTTGATTCCTTCCTCCCACCTACCCTATTCACAAAAAGTCATAGGGAAAAAAAAAAAAAAAAGGCTGGCTTGGAATAGAAGCTCTAGAGGTTTATTTAGACATCACTGGCCCTTTGCAAATCAACATTTAAATGAGTTAATGCACATGAATCAGAAACACAAGGATCACATTCCCTCTGAAATATTTGGGGTGCAAAATGCACTCTGAATTTAGCCTAATCCCAAATTAGGAGGCAGGCCAGCCTTTGTTAAATCCCCCTTGCCCTGATGTTTGGCCCAGCAACTGGGAACCCCAGCTGGTCAGGACGGGGCTAGAGCTCCCAGCCCTGAATTCCTGTGGCTGGCTCCTGACAGCCCCCGACAGCCTGCCTGGGGTTGGGGACAGGAGTTGGGGGAGGGGGCGTCCTGCATCCGGGCTCCATAATCCACACCAACAATACCAAAGGCCTTGTGATGGGTCTTCCCCAGCAGGCAGAATGTGAAGCGAGCAATAATGAGAACAATGAAAGGGTCTGACATGGAAATTTCAGTAGGAAACAAGCAATTACATGAGAACAAACATTCCCAACGCCACTCACAATCATCAGAACACATAACAGTGATTATAAAAACGATAGCAACAAATTTAGACCCGGAGCAGTTTGTGCTTTGGAAAGAGGAGTCCTCCTGGGGCGGAGCTGTGACCTTCCCTGGCACATTTGGAGAGAGAAAGAGAGAGAGAGTGTGTGTGTGCGCGCGCGTGCATGCACACGCCTCTTCGAACACATGAATTTCATTTGACTTGATTTAAAGCTGGATCTTTTTCCCTGCAGTTGAAACCACTTCTCTTGAACAAACACATTTCCATCCACCAGGCAGGGAGGAAATTGTGAGTCAGAAAAGAGGACAAGATTTTCTCTGGACCTCCTGTATGTTCAGTCCGAGGACTGCTGGAAAATGTTCAGACCTGGAGAAAAGAATGGTCCCCTACTGGAGAGCTGCCCCCTCCAGCCCAGAACTAGAGGGTAGGGTCATAGTAAGGAGGGTCTTGGATGGAAATATCTTGCTAGGATCTAAACCAACTAGGTCACACCAGCTGTCCTTTTTTTCATGGAGATTCATGTCACCATCAATCCAGTGTCTAAGAGTTCAAAAGTGAGTTCTTTCCTTCCATTGAGTGGGAATAACTTTAAGGCTCTGGGTCGTGGAGCACGTCTACCCTCTCCCTGCTTGGTCTCCATCGTGGGATGCCTTTACCTCTCTAGCCTGCATATCATAAATAGCCATTGGTCCTGGCACTGCAAAGAGGAGGCATCCAAACAGCCTGAGAGAATGACCAGAGTGTGGAAAATTTACACGTGGTGGCGGATTGGCAACTGGGGGCCTAGCTAGGAAGGCTTCAGGCTGACATTAATTGCAGTGTATGGCTGGTGCTTATTTTTTCCTCTAGCCAGCTACAAGCTCCCTCCTCCCTCTCCTTCCCTGTGAGGCTCTTGGGGCCACCCCAGGCCTGGTCCAGGCCAGGCCCTGATTTACCATGCTGGAGGGGGCGTACTGTAGCTAGAAGTCACTGAGTCACCTGCCAACACTAGCAGCCAAATTTAGATTCCCAGTGGCCTCAGCTGCCAGCCTTGGGAGGTGTGCTGACCCCAGAAGAATCCAGTTAATTCTGTGGAACCCACCCTGGCTGGTCCAGGGGCCACGTTGTGAAATAAGGACTTAGGTTTTGGCATGTGTCACCTTTATTCCTTCAGATTATAGGCTCACTCTTCTAGGCTAAGAGGCAAAATTGCTCAGATCTGCATAAACTCTCCAGAGAACTGGAGAGCCTGGAGAACTGGAAACTGAGGTCTTATCCCACCCCTCTCCCCCAGCTCGTTCCCAGGCCAAACAGCAGCAGCAGATACGTGGGGGTAGGGAGGTATCCAAACACACAGCAGACAGGAGATCAGGTACAAAGCACTTGGACAGGGTCTCTTCCTCTTCATGAATCTCTTTTTTGAAAAGAAATCTAAGAGGCAGTTGTCGGTTTTGATTGCTTTATTTATCTTTCAGCCCTGACATCTAAGGAATCTCCTAGAAGGCCTGGCAGGGGAAATCCCACCTGGCTAGCCAATGAGCACGCTTCCTGTGCACATGGTTCTGGGGCCCAGGACCCAGGCACTCCGGGGAAGGAGCTGATCTCTCTCTCCAGCAGCACTGAAATTTTGCTGGGATCCAAATCACATGGGACCCACCAGCCAGTGTCCTTGTTTTCATCAAGATTCACAGCACCATCAACCCATTTTTCTGAGTGAGAGTTTCGCCTTGGAGCTCACACTGCCCATTGGGTAGCTTATCTGAAATCCCAAGGACAAGACCATGAGAATTCCAAAGCCTTCACCCCCACTCTACAGTCCGCCAACTCTGGCACTCAGGTGATGGGAAGGTCATCCTAATTAAAACCACGTGGTGGGGTTTCAGCTGTGGAAAATTGCTGGATCCTTTCTCCTTCCTCCCACCTCCTCTTTCTCTCCTTAAACACACACATGCCACTTTCCCTCCCTTTATTTAAGCAAACAGTTCTCTCCATGATTAAATGCAGCTCCTTCTTATCTAAATAGTCCGCAGATGTATAAAGACACAGGAGCTCTCTGCTCCTATTTGGAGCTTGTTCTGGTACCCCTCTTCTCCAAACCTACAAAAAAGGCCCTCGCTGACAGAAATTCCTAACGCCTGTTCCTCGGTAAATCAGCCCAGCTCGGCAGGCTGTCCTCAATTTTTGAAAGAGGTGGGATTTCCCCTCTAAATACTTCAGTTTTCCCCTTTTCTTGGCCTCTCCCATAACCTGAGCTTGAAACGGCCCAGATATGAACAAATGGAACATGAGAAGTCCCGATTCTGTTGTCAGATTCGGATAGGACAGTAGGGCAACCTCAGCGGCCCCTGGTGGGCTGGGCTGGGGAACTGAGGCAACTCGGTAGAGGGCAGAGGATGGTAGTGCTCATGGTTTGCTGAGGAAGAAAAAAAGGAAGGGATCCGTGAGTCTCCAGGATGAGTGGACTCTGCAGAAGAACTACCAACCATCAAGGCCCGGGACAACAGTGAAATTGAATGAGTGGAGGGTTGAGAGGGTTGGCCCCCAGCTTTGGGTTTCTAACTGGGGCTCTCCCACAATATGATTTTCTTTCCAACCCATGCACGCACACACACACACACACACTCTCTCTCTCTCTCTCTCTTACACACACACACACACACACACAATTTTCTTCTCCAACCAAAGTTAATACTGAGTCCCGAGGAGATGAGCTCTACATGGAGATCCCAGACATGGGATTATGAGAGCAGGGAGCAAAGACACTGTTGAACCCCACAGCCCTTCTCACTTGCCCCTTCTAGTCTCATCCTCAAAGTGCACTCAACTGATCAGTAGCGAGCCTCTCCGCACAACCAGGAGCCCATCAGAAGTGCGCAGGACTCCGCCATCACCCCCCTTTCCTCATCGGAATCTGCATTTTCAGTCTCTGCTGGCTGGTGGGCATATCAAAGTCTGAGAACTACTTGGGAAGCCAGCTGTCCCTAGCTAAGGGAGAGGGCTCATTCCTGCCCTCGCATCTCTGCACAACCTCTTGTATTAACTCATACCTAGTAAGAATAACTCAGAACTTTAGAAAGGGGGGAAGTAATGTGAAGTTTGTGGGTAGGGATAAGGGGGATACAAAAATAATAGCCTGTTATTCCCAGGCCACTTATGTCCTACAAAAATGTTTTGCAAAGTAAGATCCAACAGACTGTTGGCATCGGAGAAACCTAGAGCGCTAGTTCAAAGTTCAAATCCTAGGGCTCCATGGCAAACCCTTTGAATCTGAGTTTACAGGTGTCAAGTCAGAAACTGCTTCTTAGCAGGCTCTCCCTTGATGATCTATGCTAAAAAAATAAAAATAAAAATGAGGTTTTTTCAATGAAATTTTGAGGTTTATCTGTCACCGAAAATGTGTTACCTTAACTTTCCCTTACACATCCAAAGACGTTGGAAACTTCTGATTCTTTTCTCTCTGAAAGGCCTGGATTGATATCTGGGGTTTGAAATGGACTGGATTCCTGGGGAAACAAACCCAGCCTCACATTTCTTAAATAGTTCTGGGAACCCATAATAAAATTTAAGAATGATTCCATTTCCTTTGATTACTACTGGGTGATGGGTACAGTTTTCTCTTCCTCGGGAGCAAAAGGGAATTGTTGACACTTCTGGACCCAGTGTGGGGAGAAGGCCTTAGAAGACAGACCCACCTGCTCTCTGCTTGGTGGGGAGCCTGCTTCCTCCTCTCTCTCTGTCTGCCTCTCTGCCTACTTGTAATCTCTGTCAAATAAAATCTTTAAAAAAAAAAAAAATTGGGCGCCTGGGTGGCTCAGTGGGTTAAAGCCTCTGCCTTCGGCTCAGGTCATGATCCCAGGGTCCTGGGATCGAGCCCCGCCTCGGGCTCTCTGCTCAGCAGGGAGCCTGCTTCCTCCTTCTCTCTCTCTGCCTGCCTCTCAGCCTACTTGTAATCTCTTCCTGTCAAATAAATAAAAATCTTAAAAAAAAAAATAGTAAGACCCACCTAACATGGATAACGTTGTGACACTTCATCTCTTTCTGCCCGCGAGTTGGAGAGCACCTATATAATTCCCTGAAGAAGTGTGGAAGCTATAGGGCTTGAGGGCCAGGCTGCTGATCCCGGTGCTACCAGAGTCTCTAAGGCACAAGGCACAAGAAGTCGTAACCCCTGGGGACCCCAGACTCCAGGATGACTCCAAGAGCAGAAGCCAAGATGCCTTTGTACATACTTCATTATCTTTTTTGCTGATTTGTTAAAAAAATGTTCAAAACAGCAACGGGAAATTATAGATTGCTGTGATAGGGCTTCAATGGGTGACAAAGACATCCACATCCAACCTAAAAGACAGTTTTCTTTTCATTAACCGTGGGGGAATAAAAAGGAAAATAATATTTGCCTTGATTGGCTAGCATATCACTAGTTCACCAGTCACATGCATTAGCATGGGAAAATCTTTAGATACTAGGGCACAGCTTTTGTGGAATTTTCTCAAGTCCTCACACCACGCCTGAGAAATGGTGTCTCCGCGCTTCTGTGGGGTTTTCGGTGACCTGGGAGTATTTACTCACTTCTGGGGAAAACTGCCAATTGTCTTAGGTTTGGAGGTGCCTTGTTAATCAGAAAATGACATCAAATGAAGTTGTCACTGGAAGTGTTTACAGAATTAAAAGTCACATTGAGGATCTCCTAGGGCAAGAAGTGTATCACCTAATATGAAATGGCTTGGGCTCAGCAAGTTCCTTCCATGGGGTCCAAAGAGAAGATCACCAGTCGCTCAGATGTTGCTCCCACACGTCTAGCCCCTAAGAGCCCTGGGTTCCTGTTCCAGCGACATCATTGACCTGGGAACCCCAAGCTCCCTGTGAAACCCAGCCATCCCCCTCTCATCTTCTCCATCTGTAAATGAAACATCTGGACATGGTCTCCTCTAAGATCTCACACAGGTCTAAGACTCCAGGTCCCAGAGAGTTTTCAAATTAACACAGAATTGGCTAAAGAGGAGAAAGCATCTGAAACCCAAAACACGGAAAAGGCAGGGTTGAAAAATACATTCTTTGTAGAACAAGTATGTAACCTTTCTGGTCTGAAACACACACAGCCGGGAGAAATGCTTCTGGAAATTATCCACGGGAGCAGATGGTCAACGTGGGATGGAGATGAGGGGAGTCGGCAATGCCTCCCAGGTGCTCCTCCAGCCCACCCGCACCCAGTTAGCACTGCAAAGCGGTTAAACTAAGACCAGAAAACCTCACTGAAGAAACTCAAGCAGGGGATGTGGAGGGGGAGTGGTCTATCGTTGAGGGGCGAGGGGTAAGACACAACTCACATTATCATTGATTAATTGAGTGATTTTAGTCAAGTGAATATTGATACATGGCAGGAAAAGCATGAAAGTAAAATGAACACATACGGGAATTACTATTAACATAAGTGATAACATCAAAACATCTGGTAAAATGCAGTTAAAACAACAACACAAATGAAATGGAATGTAAAACATTTTCACAGTATTCAAAGCTTTTGTAAAAGATTTAGACTCTAAAAGAGGAGTGCTACAGGAGGGGACTAGAGGAAACAGGAATTTCACCCACGCCCTATGTATCTGCTGGTGACAGATCAGAATGGCCGGGAAGCTGGTCCCAGGGGGTCACCCAAGGTGTGCTTCAGGAACAGATGGCCCAAGCCCACATCTGCAGAGTTACAACAGAGCAACTAGTTACTTGGGAGGCTGATGAGAAACACACATTCTAGCTTTGGGCTCTGAGATGTCTGTAATTTACAGATCCAGATGAAAACTCAAGCTCTGACCCAGGATTCTGCCTTCTGGGGCCCTGTTGCCAATGCCCTGGCAGCAAGAGCCAAGGGTTACACAGGATCGTCTAAAAGTGAAGTGTTCTTGGGATTCTCATCAAAGAATCAGCAATCTTCTAAGAGTGAGCTGAGTGCTGTCAATGACTTCACAGGATTTTTCCCGGAATGATTTTTAACCTTTACACATATGACCTTTGAACTTGCAACAATTACCAGATCACATACCAACCTCCTCTTTTGGAAACCAATGACCAAGCCGATGGTCTGCACATTGGTTTTGTCATATCCTTGGTTGAAAAAACAAAGGTTGTGATAAAAATGCAGCTTTGGCCGCAGACCCTCCCTTTGTGTCCTCAAACTGCTGATGGATTAGAGGGATCGCGTGCCTCTCAAATCCGCACTGAAACTCACAAGCCCTGGGACTGTCTGGTGGGGGTAAAACCAAGAGCTGCAATTCACAGTGCCAGTCCACTGTGAGCTTGGGCTGCAAACATTACCTCCTACCTGAGAATTCCCACTCAGAGAGCTGTGCAGCACGGCCGCCCATTTTTCCTCAGTCTTTCTGCGGAAACCCCTTCCTACGACCCTGCTTTGGACAGAGGTCTGTTGCATACACGCTCTCTGTCAAAATGAGCAGATACATATGAGCACTGAACTCTTGAGTTCATCAACCCAAGCAACCCAAACAAAGGCCCAGATCCATGCATTCATGAAATCGTTCAGAATTTCAGTTAACAATAGGAAAGTAGAATATTTCTAATTAACTAATACATATATACACATTTTTAAAAAAAAATCATCCAAAATTTCAGACAAATCATTTAAGATCCCCAACACTTTATGATTAAAGGTCAGAGAGAAGCAAAAAAAAAAAAAAAGAAGAAGAAGAAGAAGAAAGAAAAAGAAAACAACAACAGCAAACTGTTAAAATAATAGGATCACTATTTGTGAGAGGTTAATTATATCAGGATAACCCTCTGGTAGGTAATGAAGGTGGCGTGCTTGATTTGCAGACGGGAGCTTTCAGAAGTTAACAGAATCTTCCACTGTTTCTGTGTCAGTCTGGGAGCCTCATGGGTGTCACTCTCCAGCATCACTGCAGCTTCCGGATTGGGTATAAACACGGGCCCAGAGGGACAACTACTAACTCACCAACTCTGGGTGTTACAGAGAACGAAGAATCGGGCTCGAGGGGCAAGTGAACATTAATTGCTTAGAATGATTTCTTAGTCACTGAACAAAACGAGTAAAGCTGCTTATGTGAATGAGCTTCTATACATTGCCTATGACACGCACGGGTTTTAAGAAGTATCTTAGGGCGCTCGGGAAAACCTGCAGAGATGTGTTGCCTTTGAAACTCTCTCCTTGGATGGGGACACTTTGGGTTTAACTCTTCCTCTGCAGAAATTCAAAAAAAATATTTTTGTTTGTTTGTTTTTAAGTACAGAGGACAGGCAGGTGGGTTGTACTGAATTTCTTTGATCTACAGGCAATCAAGTTGGAAGGAATCCACGTGGTCGCAGGAAAGGAAAGCACAGGAAGCACTGTGCGTTTTGACTGGCTCTGGGCTGGGGCCAGGGCAATCCAGAACGCCTCAGAAAAGAGGGCCACATGGTTCCACTATCAGGCAAATCCACCCCCCACCCCAAACGCCCAGTGAGAGAGCTGTCTTTCTGGAAAGGAGCCTCAAATGCACCAAAAGACCCTCAGCCCAGTACCCCTTTCAAATGTCAATGTAGACTTCTTCTTTTTTAAATGCTGAAAAGTAAATAGGGTTTCCCCCCACCCCCCCACCCCCACCCCCCGCAAAAGTGAAATGAGAGGAGAGGTGACATGAGAACACGCAGCTCTTCACCCGGTTACGGTTCACACTGACTAGCAATTTTGTGGGGCTGTTCCTAATGTTTTTTTCTTTAACTATGTTTTTTGAAAACCACTAACCATTGCCTTCTCTGACTGAAAATCATCATCTCTCTCATGCCGCGGGTTTGGTCCCCACGGTGTTTCCTTCTCCCCACACCAAGGCAGGCACGTGTGGCCCTCCACACGTGCCGAGGTCAGGTCACACATGGAGGCCAATGCTAACCACCACGTCCATGCCATCCGAGACGAGTGGATTCGTGCCAAAAGACAATCACACGGAAAGGCAGAGCAGCCGTGACCTCCCTGCGTTCTCACTGTTACGGACTGTCCCTTTGCTTTCTCCCCCTGCGCTGACTTCCGGGAATCATCTCAAGTTGTGGGTGTGGCTGTGTGTTTCTCTCCAAGGCAGACAGAAAGAAAAGTTACTCTGGAACTGAAAGCAACACATCTGACCAATAGTCAGAATGTTCTAGTTGCAAAGGCCTACATCAGCTGGGAGACCCATAAGCAACTTGGAACAACACAAAGAAAGTTGCAGAGCTGAGTTTTTGCTGCTGTCTCTCACTTTTTGCCCAATCTCGTTTTTCTTTTTGTTTTTTGTTTGTTTACCGGCAGAATTTTCTTTTTTAGTGGCCGTCTCGGGTTGAAATGGTTTGCACCTGCTTTTACTCAGTGATGTGCCGTTCCACGCTGTTGATCCTAAAAGACTTCCTAACCTAAATGATTTTCCTTACCTGGGCATGCGGTTTTCAATACTGGCTGTACTGGGTCTGGAGCGTGGCTATGGAAGGGGAGGCGTAGGGATGCTGCCGGAGCTCGGCCGACTGGATTACAATGTCCTCTACCAACCGAAGGAGCAGCGAGCGTGAACCTCCGGCCTCCAGGGCTGTCTGCTCAGCCCCACCCCTCCCCCAACCCACGGCTCCCTCCCCAACCCACCCAGGGAGAATCACTTAAAGACCGACTGAAAAGTGGGACATTCGTGGTTTTTCATTTTCTTCATGAAGTTTTTGAATTCCTTATTTTTCTTGTCCCACTTGTGGATGGCCGTCAGCAAGTACTGGCTCCTCACTTTCCGGCCCATGATGAGGAAATGGTGGCTGAGGTTGTCCAGCTGGTGGCACGGGCAGTCGGCCCCGTTCTTCAGGTACAGGACCAGCTTCTTCAGTTCCTTCTTCTTGATGGGTCCCAACTTGAGGGGCTTCTTCTTCTTGGGGACAATCTTTTTGTCACCGTTCTCTTTTTTCACTTCTTTGATTTTCATCCTCAGGGCTAGAGGTGGTGTAGGCAAAGAGGGGAAGAGGAGAGAAGGAGGGAGGAAAAGGATTTTAGAACACAAGTTTCCATCTAAAACAATGACCCGAACTTTGGACGCAAGAGGAGGCCAAAATGAAAGTCAACTGGTAAGTCAAAGAAAGAGGCAGTTTTACAGATGAACACCAAGGTCTCAGTTCATCTCGCTCTGATTCTGCCCCCTAGTTCCATGGTATTTAATAGTAACTTGGGAGTTGCCCTGGGACTCTGTGACATTCCGGAACACACTTTCCGAACCAAATCATAGGGGCACCTGGGTAACTCAGCCCATTAAGCATCTGCCTTCCGCCCAGGTCACCATCTCAGGGTCCCGGGATTGAGCCCCACATCGGGCTTCTCCCTGTTCTCTCTCTCTTTCAAATAAATAAATAAAATCTTTTTTTTTTAAGTACCAAAATATATATATATATATATCTTTTAAATTCAGTGACGCAAAATATCATACAATGCTTTCAGAGAAGCAGCAGCTCATACACTTGAATGTATCCATATACTCTAAGGCTGGCGACCTCAGGATTCCAAGACAAAAGTCACCCTGAGTTTTGTTTTGTTTTGTTTTGTTTTGTTTTTAAGAGAAAGCCATTGGTTTAGATTTCTAACTTCCAAAGGACCTAAAATTCCTTGAAAGTTGTGTGCTATAAACCAAACCAACAAAATCTACGTGTGCACACACAGCAACAGGGAGATTAATTTTATTTTATTTTATTTTTAATATTTTATTTATTTGGCAGAGATCACAAGTAGGCAGAGAGGCAGGCAGAGAAAGAGGAGGAAGCAGGCTACCTGCGGAGCAGAGAGCCCGACGTGGGGCTCGATCCCAGGACCCTGAGATCATAACCTGAGCTTAAGGCAGAGGCTTTAACCCACTGAGCCACCCAGGCGCCCCGTGGGAGATTTAAACAGTGTGTCAAGCAGTTATGCTTGAGTGCATCAAGAATCAGTGTCCAAGGGGCGCCTGGTTGGCTCAGTGGTTTAAGCCTCTGCCTTCAGCTCAGGTCATGATCTCAGGGTCCTGGGAGCCCCCTCATAGGGCTCTCTGCTTGGCAGGGAGTCTGCTTCTCCGCCCATCCCCCGACACCGCCTCTCTGCCAACTTGTGCTCTCTCTCTCTCTGTCCAAAAAAAAAAAAAAAACCGGGGTCCAACTTCTGCTCTGGAGAAATTCCAGTCCCCACCATGGCGCCTCTAGGGAGTTTTGACAGCAGGTATCACTAATGTTCCGTCAACCACAAAGTCACCACTAACGGGTGCCACAAATATTCTTTCCACTGGGTAGACCCACACAGAATCAAACTCTGCTTTGAGCTTTTGACAGATTCGAGCAATTCCTGGTGAAATGGTGACAGAGAAACCCAAGCGAGGACTTCCCGGAGTCTGACGCAGGACATGGGCTCAGCTCTCTGCAGGGAGAGGAAGGGCCTGTCCACCAAGCTGGCCTTCCCTTTTCCTTGACTCTATAGACTGTGGGTTAACATTATTTTAATGTGAATGTATAGACAGGAAATGTAGTGATGGCTACAACGCAAGGCCTGCCGGTGAAGATAATTGAATTTGCGTGCACGCATTCTAGAATATGTATATGCACTAACAATTCTAGAAGATGTATATGCACTAACAATTCAGCATCGCTACAAAAATCAAGTCACCTCTCAAGCCGGCCAGGCCAGAGAATTCCAAAAAAGGGGAAAACTGTTCTCCAGATGCTAGTTACCAGAGAATTTGTACATCCTCTGAATTCTTGTAAATTCAAAATTAGCAAGCCTCTTTTTTAATATCTCAAACTTCCCACCCACACTCCACAAGGAAAGGCTTGAATCTGAACAGAATAGCACTAGCTAACAATTAGGAGAGCATATGGCATGCCCGGAAGTGTGCTAAGTCTTTTCCACGAATTTCCCCAATTAAACCTAACAACTCCATGAGGAAGGTATAATTATTTTTCCCATGTAATAGATGAGAAAAGCGTTGGCATGGGGGGGGGGCGGTAAGTTTACTTGGCCGAAGTCACTAATCCTCAGCCTAAACCCATGTCTTAAATGTGCCCTTTGAATCACTGTGCAGTCCATGATGACTCTACGGCTGCAAAGTTTTTTATAATGAACCTCACAGTTAGAGGACCGGTGACGAGAACCAAGCAAATAAGGGGGAGGAGCTCAGACTCACTTCCTGGTTTCACCCACATTTCAAAAGGACTTCATTTACGAACCGGTAGAAGAGATTCTCCTGCTCGAAAGAGACTGCTCTGGCAAAGGAAAAACTGTATTTGCGAAGGCTTTATTATTTAGTATTTAGTTGATGAGAAAACATACCCTTGGCTAACCCGAGGATAGGAAGGAGGGGGGAACATCCTGGGAACAAACCTTTAATGAATGTGTCAAAGTCAGTAAATTAAACGCTCCCACTGCTTTCTTTTTCTTACAAAAAGAGTTCCAGATTCTGCAGTCTACTTAATCTCATATAATACCCTAGGCCTGGGATCCCTTAAGAAATGCCTCCCTCCGAAGGGCAGCAGAAAGTTCAGGAACTGGGCACGAAGCAGCAGAAGGCTCTCGCGGAGGATTAACCTTGACCTTTGAGGCTGGTCCAGGCTTCCCAGCACACATGGAAGTGAGTTGAGCACAGCCTCCCAGAGAGTTCTTTTTTCTAAGCTCTTCCCCCACCCAAACCAGCCACTGCCCAGTACTTCTAATTATGCTTGATTCCCACCCCTGCTCGGGACAGAGAGTGCTGGGGACAGCGCAGGAGTGTGGCAAACAGAAAGAAACAGAAACCACCCAACCAGGACCTCACCCCAGACGTGACCCCACAAGCCGACACCTGGTTTAGCTTCCCTTCTGGGCTTGCAAACGTTGAGCCTGGTGGTTCACTTGGCGAAAGACTTCAACTGTTCTGGTCTGTGGCTCATTGAATGAGAAAAGTTCTCCTTGGGGTTGAATATGGGACCAACATGAGGAGACTCACTGCCCAAGCCTAGGCAAAGTCAAGTCTTCCCTCTCTTGCCTCCCCTCTGCAAGACAGAGAACGCAGGACTGGGAGAAACCACGTACCAGAGAAAGGCAGTGAGGACTGCTACAGGAAGGTAAACAGTTAAGAACAATTCTACTCCTTTCACAAGATCCTCTAAATAAAGTGACCCCACAAGTGTTAGGTGAATCCCAAGCTACTTCCCAAAGTCTAAGACTGGGAACCCCACGTTGGTATAGAAGCAATCAATTACATCCTCAGCTGAAATGAGTGCATGCCCCAATTGACAACGTGGGCACCCTCTTTTATTTTTAATACTTATTTATTTATTTGAGAGACAGAGTGGGGGGGACAGAGGGAGTGAGAGTCCTAAGCAGACTCCACACTGAGCACAAGCCCAGCATGGGGCTCGATCTCAGGACCCTGAGATATGGAGCAGAGGCGAAACCAGGGTTGGATGCTTAACCAACTGCGCCACCCAGACACCCCATGGAGGGCACCCTCTTTTTTGCAGAGTAAGCCATCGGTTTTCAAGGGCCAGACTCTACAGCTGAGCACAGGATAGGTGGCTCTGTGCGAGGCTCCAGATTTAATGCTCACGGCAATCACGTTAAGAAGGCACCGTTATTATTTATTACAATCAAGGAGAAGGACTCAGGTTAAGTAATGACAACCCGGAGCCACAGTATGTAAGAGATAAAATCAGAATTAAAACCCACACTTAACCCCAAAGACCACACTCTTTCATACTACACCATGACTGGGTTTAAAATGATATTGCTTCGGTGGAAACTATTTCACTCTTTTGATTGTGTTGCTTTTAATCACAACTCAAATCAAAAATTAATGTTCCTTTGCCATGACCGTGTAAAGGAATTTAGTTTACATAGGTGGGGGGGACAGCAAGGGGAGAGGGGAAATTAAATGATGGAAATGTGTTATGCATTAGGCTCTTTATTTCTTGCCATTTGGCTCAGTTTCTTTTTTGAGGTGGAGAGAGTAAGGAAGGAGGAGGCACATATGGCCAGAAATTACTAACATCTTTCCGTCTTTTAAGGGTTTATTTTAGGGATGCAGATTACCAACAATGTTTGGATAGGCGATTAGCCGTCCAAGGTTGATTTCTCTGTGCCTTGTGGATATGTGCACAGCCCCCCACCGTACCGCATCCAGGGGCTTCTGGGACAGGGGTGGGTGCTGGCCCAAGAGCAGCCTGGAACTGATCACCACTTCCTCTCCCCCCACCCGGCCTCCACCATGCAGACAGGTCCTGGACCCCAGAGATTTGCCCATAGACTGTGTTCATGGTTTGCAATGCAAATGGCGGTGTGGGCAGGCAGGAGAAGCCCCAGGAGGCCAGGCAGCAGCTAAGGGAACAGCTGAGGCATGGGACAGAGTCCTGGGTCCTGGGTTCTACCTGTGTGACCACAAAATCTGGTTTTGAGTTCCCGGAGTCTGTCTTGCATCTGTAAAGTGTGGAGTGCAGCCTGTCTGCTGCTCTGGGAGGCACTACCGTCCAGGGGGCCCATGCCGAGTAACACAGGGGAGCCGGCAGATCTCATCTCTGGCACTACCCCCAACCCTGTGCTCAGTCTTCTTCTTCACGAGTACCCCAGGCCCTTGATCTCGGCTCCCTGTAACACCTCGTCCCTGAACGGAAACAAAACGAACAAAACACTTCAGGTTGTTTTGTTTTGTTTTCTAGCTACAACTTAACACCTGAGCATAGACTATTACTCCCACCTCTCACCTTGCTGGTCACTACCAGCAAGAATTAAGAGACCTAGAAACTTTGAAACCCCAAGTTAAGGTTGCGATGAGGGCCTGTCTGGGTCTTTCTCAAAATAAATAAACCCTTATCTTCAGGTAGACCCTTAAAATTTCATTCTACTTTTAGTCACCTGAAACCACATTTTTTGCTCAGTTCCTTGGTAGCCTCCCATGGGGCTTGGCCATAGTTCTGAGGCTAAAATGAGAACAGGAAACTCATTACACCCAACTCGGACCCTTCAAAACCATCTCTTCCTCCTGACCCTCTTCTACCAATGGTGCCACCATGCGTCCAATTACCTAGACAGGGCGCTTGGATGTATGGCAACCCTTGGCCAAGAGCCAGCCATTTGTGCAACCAATAATGTGGAATTGCTCAGCCGGAGGGCAAGGAGGATCAGATGTGAAAGGTGGGAAAGCTAAGTCAGTGATCGGATTTGTGACTCAGCTGATCCCAGTGAAGAATCGAGTACAGAGAAAAGAGAGAATGAGGGCCATCAGGCAGCACCATCCCTGGGAAGAGAGGGAGGGTTGTTGAGAAACTCCTCGGAGGCACAGATGGAAAACCAGGCACCCAAGCGTCTCAGAAAGCACACGGGGAGGGCCTTTCAAATAGAGAAGTGCTCTTCCGTCCCAAACGCTGCAGAGGTGAAGCCTGAGTGTGAGACGAGATCGTTCTACTTATGACCTGGGGGTCACTGATGGTCTGTGGGAAGGCTGAGGGTGAATTCCAGGGAGCTTAAAACCACGGGGAAGTGAAAAGAAAAGGTAGGCCGCACTGGCAACCATCAAGCTTCTGGAATGTCTGTGAAGAGTTACCACTGGCTACTTCTAGCCAAACACATTAGATCAGGCGCACACAATCCTTTGCACTCCATTCTGCAGTCAGTTTAAAATCGTAGTAAAAAAACAAAGCTATAAACACATGCAAGAAAACAAGAACATAACAGCCTGCAGGATAATAGAAAGCAAATGGATGGTAAACACTGGCTTGACAGGGAGAAGAAACGATGAAACCTAGTGGCTTATGGATAGGGACGCCTGAAAGAAACAAGCCAGCCCACACTGCAGCCCAGACCCAGAAATGGTCATGAATTGGGGCCACTGGGTACTTCTGAACTCCATTACAGAGGTTGTCCTGGATATGAGAATTGGCTAAACATCTATAGAAAGACACTCAGATCCACTAGCCTTGGGCCATAAATCTGGTAAAAGTCCCTCACCGATTCCAGCACCAGCGAAGGTTTATTCTTTAAAGAATGTTCGATGGGGCACCTGGGTGGCTCAGTTGGTTAAGCGACTGCCTTCAGCTCAGGTCATGATCCTGGAGTCCTGGGATCGAGTCCCACATCGGGCTCTCTGCTGGGTAGGGAGTTCGCTTCTCCCTCTGACCCTCTCCCCTCTCATGCTCTCTCACACTCTCTCTCTTAAGTAAATAAACAAAATCTTTTAAAAATATATATAAAATAATAAATAAATAAATAAAAGAAGGTTTGAACCAGACAGACTCTGGGCTTAGGCCCACCAGAGGCAAAGGAATGCAAGGTGGTGATGGCTGGACTCCTTCCATAGGATCAAGTGACGGTCTGCACACTAAATAGTGAGTCCCTCAGGCCTGAGAACACTGCATTTATATCCCCCAGAGAGGTGTGAGGGTTCCTAGCTAAAGAAACTAGTATCCCTAAAGAAAAGACCTACAGCTCCCCCACCAGCAAAGCTCTAAAACGAGGCCGTCACAAGTTACACAAACAGAGCTTCCAATTTAGTCCTTCACTCTTCGACCTGAATGGCCAGCCAAGGGTCAGCAAGCACTTAAACAAAGCCCCAAAGTGTGAATCACAGAGACTAAAATATACAAAACAGGCAGGCAAAAAGAGAATTCAGAGATAACAGAGACCACGTAGGGAACCCCAGAGAACTTTCTACGAAGATAATATTAGAGAAGACGTTACCGTATTCATAAAACAAGAACAGAAAGCTAGTAGAAGAAATGTTCAGAAAACAAAAAAGAATATTTGGATATTTAAAATGTAAGAATGCCAGATGAATACTTTTATAACATTAGGCTGAAAGCAGTTTCCTGGGAAGCTGTACCAAATGACAAAGAGATGGGAAAAAGAGCCACACGGAGTCAGCCAGGAGCCTCCCCATCTGAACAAGAGAGAACCAAGAAAGTGGACAGGAGAAATACCAAAGAAATCATACAAGAAAATTTCCAGAAATAAGCCTGAGTTCTCATATTTAACAGTACCCCAACTCAACCACTCATGATATTTAGAAACATAAACATAGAGAATTTTAAAGTCCTCTAGAGAAGAAGGATTACGTATCTAGTACAGAGGACCTGGCAAACAGAATAGCATTGGATTTATCTATAGCAACACCAGAAGCTAGAGGATAATGGATCAACACCTTCAAAATTCCCAAATTCTAGGGGCTCCTGGTGGCTCAGTGGGTTAAAACCTCTGTCTTCAGCTCAGGTCATGATCCCAGGATCCTGGGATCGAGCCCCACATCGGGCTCTCTGCTTAGCAGGGAGCCTGCTTTCCCTCCTCTCTCTTCTCTGCCTGCCTCAGTGCCTACTTGTGATCTCTGTCTGTCAAATAAATAAATAATTTTATATTTTTAAAAAAATAAATTTTAAAACATTTTTAAAAATTAATTTTAAAAATTAAAAAAAAAAGTTCCAAATTCTACACTGAGCCAAGCTATCAATCAGTGTCTGGGTATGGAATAAGGACATTTTTAGCAGTTCAAGTATTAGAAAATTTCTAAGTTGTCTTCCATATATTTTTTCATAGGAAACTACCTCAGGAGGGATGTCTGGGTGCCTCAGTCCATTAAGCATCTGCCTTCAGCTCAGGTTAGGATCTCAGGGTCCCGGGATCGAGTGCAGAGTCAGGCTCCCTGCTCAGTAGGAAATCTGCTTCTCCCTCTCCCTCTGCCTCTCCCCCGGCCCATGCTTTCTCTCTCTCTCTTGTTCTCCCTCAAATAAATAAATAAATAAAATTTTAAAAAAATTAATGTGATTTATTGACTCCATTTTGCTAAATATCAAAAGAAATAGCTAATTAGTTAGAAAATATTACCTGTGGGTTGTGAGAATTAGTGGTGGGAAGGCATCACAGAGAGGACTGCAGTTTTTTGTTAGAAACATTTTAACATGACTTTTTAAACTGCATTTGTTTTGACTCAAAAACCTTAAGTTTTAAGAAATTTTATAGCCTCGTAAAGAACTTAAATGTATATAAACTACAAGTAAGTGACAAAATGCAAGATCTTAAAAGAAACACAAAAATTACATTCCCAGGTCCTCTGCTCTTCATTGGAGTGATGCTTGGTGTTAGGGCTTCTTAAGGGTGTTAGGGCTTCTTAAGGGATCTCTTAAGGGACTTCTTAAGTAAGAATTCTGCTCCCTGGCTCTCCACCCAGAGCTCTCTGCTCTGTTCCAGAGCTCCCCCAAGCACAGAGCAAGAAAGAAAGGGGATGGATAGGGCCCTGGCAGATTCAGGGGACAATTGGACAACGAAAAGTCATCCTGGAGCACACAATTAGACCACCCCCGACTCCTAGTGACTTGCCTTTTGTCCTCAGTTACTTTCTTCTGCAGAGAAGGCTGAAGATCCTGAACAGAAGACTAGAAGAACAAGAGGATAAGACTGGAAAACTCTTTACAAAATGACCTGTTCTCAGCCCGCTGGAGCAGGAAGGCCCACAGATGGGCATCCCATGCATCAGCTCTGCGGACTTGGCCAACACCCCTCCTCCAGACGAAAAAGCCCATTCAAGATAGCAAGACCTAGCTAAGATCTGGCTTCTACTTCCTGGCCCCATTTCCACAAATCCCTTGGGTGGGCGACTCTGAGGCAGCAAACACCACAGCCAAATCCAACAGCGCAAAAGAGATTTGGTCACAGCACTGGGTCAGGATTTGACGGAGAGAAACCCCAGCGTCCTCCCGCCCTGCTGTGGAGGGTCTGGGCGCACCAGGGCAAGCTGGTTTTGAGGCATCGGGGCCCAGATGGATCCTACTGACAGAGGTCCTGCCATGGGAACTTAACAGACCTCTCTGTTCCCAGCAGGAGCCGGTGTTTGGCATCATTCGTTCCTCAAGCAAAGAAAGGAGCTTGCGGTTGGTCACAGCAACTCAGACTGGACCCCCAGACCACAAACCACACACTGAATACTTACGTGCATTTACAGACGACGGGACATACTTACAAAAAAACAAAGAACAAAAATCAATGGAAAGCAGCTTTCTTCTTCTCTTATTTGAAAAAAAAAAAAAAAAGAAAGAAAGAAAGAAAGAAAGAAAGAAAGAAAGAAAGAAAGAAAACCAGCAGATGTAGAAAATGCTCCTTAGTTGACTTATTTGGTGCAAACTATCTCATTGAGATTCTCCTGTTTTTTGAACCCCAGACGTCTTGGGAAGGTTGGGGGTGGAGAGGTAAGGCAGGAGAGAGGAAGCTCCCCCTCCCCCTCAACACCCTCACATAAACTCACACACACAGCCCAGCAGCAGCCGTGTCAGCCATCCGGAATCCCGCTGCCTAATTGCTTGATTTCATGGATCGCGTTAAATCCCCACTGACTTAAGCTAATGGCGCAAAATGAAAACCCCACTTTGAGAGCAATGAGCTGCCTGGTGTGGTTTTATTTGGGAAGACGTGCAACTGGCAGCCCTAGCAGCAGGGCCAAGGGCCTCAGAGTGGGACAAAGAGGAGCTTTGGCCCTTCTCCTTCCCAGTAAGCCCCAGCTCCCTGCTCCACCCCCAAGCAAGAGGTGGAAGAGAATAGGAGAATTGCTTAAATGCAGTCAATCATTAGGATTGATTGAATCTTGGCTCTAAGCCCCGACAAACCTGCCAAGGCAAACAGTGTTTCCTGCTGAGGGGTCATTGGGTTTCCTCCATTCCTCTCCTTTCTACCCCCTGGTGGTCACCCACATGGCAAGGTGGGGTGTGGAATGGTCTCTTGGAAGGAAAAAGGTGGGGCGTGGATCTGAAAAGCCATGCGATCTCCCTGTCACCTTGGTTATCCACAGTGGTGTACTCCGAGGACTCTTTCCAGGATGGCATTTAAACATCCTGAGGACCCAACAAGCTCTACAGCCTCCAAACTCACTGAAGTTCTGACTGAAGTCAGCACATTCAACCTGGATGTGTCCAAGACCGAGCTGACCTCAAGCGAGCTGGTCTGGCACCATTCTCAGAATCACCAAGGTCTCTGGAGCCCCTCTCCTCAGAGGTGGCTCTCGCAACGTCAGGCAAACAAAGGCTTTGGTAGCAAAAGGAAGCACCTTTCAGTGGCGAGGCCTCCAGCGTCCAGTACGGACTCCCAGCACTAACATTTTGTATAAACTTGGGTAGACCACTTTACTTCTCTGGGTCTCCATGAAGACTGGGCCAGTTAATCTCAATGTCCATTTCGGTACTGGCAAAAATCTTTCTAAATCATCTTACTTCCTTTCTCTGTCCTGAAATCCAATATAGAAACACTAATCACCAAGGGAAAGGGTCGCCATCTCAGACAACAACTGATTCCCTCACCCGCTGGCATCGCCCAGGGACCTTGCTTCAATGGACCACAGCCAGGGCCGGCCGTGAACACACGGGCACGAGAGCCCAGTCCTGGCAGTGTAGTTGCCTAAACTCAAAGACAACCCCAGGACACAGCACAGAGAACGTAGTCGATGTGAGTGTAATAGTGTTATAGAGGGACAGAAGGTCGCTACACTTGTTGTGAACATAGCGTGACATAGAGAAAGGTTGCAACACTGTGGTAAGCCTGAGATGAACGTAACACTGTGCGTCCACTATCCTCAAAGGAATCTTTTACCAAAGCCCCCAAAAGTTGACGTACTCCAAGCACGGTGGCCAGCATGTCTGCATGCTGTCCCATCTGACGGATGGGAGAGGAGGCCTAGGGCGTACCCTCATCCCTTGGCTGGCCCTGGGCCCTGGCTGGGGTATCCCTGAGGAAGCTGTGAGCCCAGTGCCCCTGGGAACTGGTGGCAGACTCACCTTAGCTCATCTCTTCTTGGCAGATCCCTCAAAAGGCAGAAGGGGCACTGCAGGCAAAATTCCTGCTTTTTTTTAAACCACCCTTCTGGACCAGCGACAGCCCATCTTCTCCCAGACTGGCCCAGCCTTGGCCTTCGTGGCCTCCCGGTCTGAGCCATGATCGAGCACAGCATGCTCGATCCCATGAGTGTGCTCTCTCTGCCCCCCTGCCCACTGCGAGCCCCTGCCAGGCATGGACCGTACTCATCCCTGTTCATCAACTAGTATCATGCCGAACACATCCCAGAGTTCGACCTAACGTTTATCGGAGACCCAAATGAATAGAGACTTAAACAGCAAACTCACTGCCTTGAGGGTCACACCCTTACTAGTGAGACTGGAATCTGTTGCCCAAACCTCTCTGCCTTAGCACTGATGACCACCACCACAGCCAGCAACCACTGAACACCCGCCCGAGCCAGGCACTGGTCTCGGCCTTTCACACGTACCTACTCCGTGAATCTTCTAACAACCCCATGAGGAAAATATTCACATCATAACCCATTTGCTGAGCAGGAGGCAGGACAGTTCAAATACTGAACCAACGGGTCAAAGGCAGAGCTGGAGTCTGATCCCAGGGAGTCCAGCTCACAAAATGGCAATCTTATCAGAGGAGAAGCTAGCTCTGCCGGAAGGCGCTGAGGCAAGGTCGTCATTGTCTAATGTCTCCAGCTCAGAAGGTGCTCAGAAAAGGTCCATACGAACATGCAGAACTCGCGTGAGGCCTGAGCAGGCACCTGCTGCCCTCTGGGTCTCCCTGTTTCTTCTCTTGACAATGCAAAGAATGTTCTCCAGCAAGTCTACCCCAAACACTGTACCTAAGAAGTACTAAGAGAGAGGTGCCACTGAAACTCTGGAATGGTGCCAGTAATTAAGATGATATTAATTTGAGGGACACCTGGGTGGCATCAGTCGGTTAAGTGGCTGCCTTCAGCTCAGGTTATGATCTCAAGGTCCTGGGATCGAATCCCGCATTGGGCTCCTTGCTCAGAGGGGAGCCTGCTTCTCCCTCTGCCTGTGCTGCCAGCTGTTCCCCCCGCTTGTGCTCGCTCTCTCTCTGATAAATAAATAAATAAATAAAATTTTTTAAAAAAAAAAGATGATATTAATTGGATATGGTGAAACTCTTAAGTCAAAATCTCCACTCTTAAAAGATGAGGAAAACTGCCAAGTAATTTTTTGGATGGAAAAATGCCTACGATATGAGGTTAACAGCAAAGAAATCACTCTGCAAGATTGTGCCTATCAGTGATAGAAATACACCAAAATGTTAGCAGCCGCTGTCTCCGGGTGCTGAGGGGATGGGCGACATCTACCCTGTTCATGTGCTTTTCACGATTTCCCGATTTTCATGCAATACATACGTATATTACGGCGGGGAGGGGGGGGTGGAAGCAGAGTTCTCCTAAAAAGAAGTCATTTCAGGAAAAGATTTGGTCAAATGACATGTTTAAAACTTGCTGTTCACAACTCTTCGGCTCATCAACAGTGTTCGGAGGTTACTCCTGCTCCGTGTAAGAGGTTCTGCCGCCTCAGGAGGGGAAGCAGGTTTTCACAGAAATCCCAGGAGACACCGAATAAAGTATCTACTGATTCTGTGTGCCTTGACAAGGATTTCCCACCCCCCCAAAAAATTTTTTAAGATTTTATGTATTCATTTGTCAGAGAGACAGAGAGAGCACAAGCAGGGGAGCAGCAGGCAGAGGGAAAAGAAGACCCCCTGCTGAGCAGGAAGCCCAACACGGGGCTTGATCCCTGAAGCCCAGGATCATGACCTAAGCCAAAGGCAGACGCTTAATGGACTGAGCCACCCAGGCACCTCCCCACAAAAACTGTTTAATGCTACCCCATAGTTCCCAGGGGCCATTGCCACAGAGACACCCTGGTCATGGGATGGGGGACCAACTATAATTGAGCTTCCAAAGTAGGACACTTTTGACAGAAAGAAGGTAACGGATTATTATGCCATGACAATAGGAATAAACTGAAAACTCCCCCAGGGAAACTAGAATATTCGGTCATCCGAACAAGGAACTGGCCCTTGGGTAAGGAGGGTGTGACTGGTGTAGAGCCAGTGAACGGGAGGCAGCAGAGCCCTACCTTCTCCCTCTCTGGGCTCCCAAAACTGCCCAGCAGATGCACAGATGAGAGAACAGGGTACACTTCGTCTAACCCAGAAGGTCCCAACACTTCCAAAGCAATGAAACAGACATCCCCGACTGGGGCCGACTAGGGTCCAATAGCACAGAACCACCATTGAGCTGGTAGGAACCCTAGGACACGGCCCTGAAGTTCCGAGCTGTTCCCTCAGTTTATGAGGAAACCGACAACCAGTCAATGGTTTGAGGCACAAAGCTATGTGGGGTATAAGAAGCAGAACAGAAGACGCCTGTCCTCGGCTGTCGTCCTTCCACAGTGGCAAACAGCTTCTCCGGTGTGAGGTGAGGGAATGTTCTCACTCAGGACTCACTGTCCCCCTTTCCCATCCCAAGGGCATTCTAGGTATAAAATGACTCAGAAGAGAGAAGCACCTCTCTGGCTCACTTCTCCAAAGCACCAAGCTAAGAAAGTTCTCGAAAAAGAGGCCTACATCCAGATGCTTCATTCTGGGATTTGCTCTGAGGCAGAGACAGTAGGCTCATCTCAGGACCTGATGTCACCCCTCCCCTGATGTTAGGTGCTTCTTAGTCATTCACATTTCTTTCTGACCCCACATATCTACCCAACTTCCTGTGCTTAAATGTTCTGTTTCTTCCCCCAAGCCCCCCACCACCACTCTAGGCTTTGTACAACAGCAGAGAGGCTCAGAAGACCCAGCTGCCCTAGTGATCTGGCCAACTGTGGCCCTTTGCAGACACCGAGGTCCAGCCCGAGCCTGGGCCCACAATGCACACCTTCCCCACCCATCAGTTCTGGTACAGGGGAAATGAAGGTAGGGGAGCACATATGCCCCCCGCCCCACTACGCTCCTCTCTGTCTCTTTGGCAATGCCACTTACTAGAAAGAGACAAGACCAAAAACAAACTTCCCCATGGCTGCAAGACTGTGGTCCCCTGGATCCCAGAGAAGGGACAAATAGCCCCAGCCCAAAGGAGACCGACATGATGTCTGGTGAAAAGGCAAAGACTTGAGGTACTGAGGAGACAGAACACAACATGAAACGGGTGTCTCGACCCACCTTCTGAGGCCATGCGCCCAACTCCCAAACATTTTCCTACCATTCGGGGGGGCAAATGCTGTCTCGGTATTTACCAAGTCTCAATCAGGTTTTCTTTCCATCTGCCCCAATACTCTCCACAGAGATGCATCCCTGACCACTGAGGACAGTCAAAGCCCCAGGGGTCAGGGGCAGTGGCTCTGGCTCAGAGCCCCAGGGCACAGTGCTGTCAGTGCCCAGCTGCTCCGACAGGTGTGCCCATTACAGCAGGTCAGCGGAGCTGACCCAATGCACTCCCTTTGCCTCGTTCCTTTCCTGGGCTCCTGAGCACTACCCAGGCAGGCAGGGGGAGGTCTCTCCTGCAGCTCCTCCCCACCCCCTCTGAGATTGTGCCCAAGGGCATGCATCACACCCCCCCCACACACACACACACACACACCACACGGGCCTCACCAGCAAGCTTTGTCCTGGAACAAAGCTGGAAAAGTCCGGGAGGCTGGGCTCATCTTTCCCGGATTTGCTGGAGAAACGGGGTCACAGCAGAGGATGGTGGATGTGACAGCACAGAAGGGGGAAAACGGAAGGCAAATGTCACCTGGCTGGGCTCATCTTTCCCGGATTTGCTGGAGAAACGGGGTCACAGCAGAGGATGGTGGATGTGACAGCACAGAAGGGAGAAAACGGAAGGCAAATGTCACCTTGCTTACAAGCACAGCTCGAGCCCTTGCACAGTCACTTCGGAACACAAAATTGTCTAAGCTCCTGGCTCCCATCCAAAGATTTCAGAGAAGTCGGTAAGTGGGAATGTGTCTTGTCAGCTGTCGGGTGCTGTAGAAACACCAGGACCCGTTTCTAGCTTTTGTGGACGTATGTGCACAGAGAGACACAATATAAATAATTGCCACAGGGCCAATCTGTCGAAAGTGGGGGGTCTGCTGTGAAACTCTCCTTAACGCGGCAAGCATGCCCGAGCTGATTCCGGTCAGCAGACCGCCGGGCTGTGAGCCGCGGTCGGAGAAACCAAACCAGCGACTCAGTCTTAAGATCTAGGATCCCCGTGCAGAGCTGAGGACCGTTTGCCTGTGCTCCAGTCTACCCCGATGACGATTCCTCCACGAAAAGGCTGCTATTGTGCTTAACATTCAACAAATACAGTTTTTCAAGGGTCTCTATTTTCCTGAAGAGTTTCACCTGAGCTGCTGAAGCAGTGAGTTAGAGAGCTCAGTGCTGGGGGGCACGGCTTCCCGAGCACTTCCTGGGGAGCTGACTGCCCTCCATGTCTGGATGTGATTCTCCCAGGTTGGGCTGCACGGCAAACGCCGTCTCACGTCAGGGGCTCTGTACAGCGTACCCCGTGGCTCTGTTTTCTGCGGCTCCATTTGCAGACATGCCCGTAATGCTAGCAAATAGGTCTTACAACACCCCCTGTCTCCAGCAGCTTCACACAGAGCCACTGACTCTATTCCAAGCCACTCCCTGCCTCCCGGTGGCTACTAGGAGCCAGGCCCTGCCTTGTGGGATGCAGTGCCCTTGGGTTCCCATCTCAGGCCTGGAATGTCCTCTGCCGAGCCACGCACTCCAGACTGGCGATGCTTTCCTCAGTGGGAAACCCTCCCAAGATTCACATGTCAGTAGCCACTGCATGAAGCTGCCTTTGCTTCGTGCAGTGCCTCTGACGACCACCTACCAAGTCGGCCTAAGGTATCCCTCATACCGACAGTTAAGGCCTTATAGTTCATCTTCCCAGGAACCTAATGAACTGGTCACTATGGTCACTATGGTCATCCACTTTTTCTTTTTGGAGAGGGAGGCGGGGAAAAGGGAGAGAGAGAGTCTTAAGCAGGCTCCAAGCCCAGCGATCGCATGACCCTGAGATTGGGACCTGTGCTGGGATCAAGAGTTGGACCTGGGGTACCTGGGTGGCTCAGTCATTAGTTAAGCATCTGCCTTCAGCTCAGGTCATAATCCTGGGATCCTGGGATCAAGCTCCATATCGGGCTCCCTGCTCCACAAGAAGCCTACTTCTCCCTCTCCTACTACCCCTGCTTGTGTTCCCTCTCTTACTGTCTCTCTCTCTCTCTCTCAAATAAATAAACAAATGAAATCTTTAAAAAAAAAAAAAAAAGAGTTGGACGAGTAACCCAATGAACTACCCAGGCGCCTCCTATCATCCATCTTTTAAGACAAGCAGGTTTAGGCATCTAATTTCCCCAAAGACACCAGTTAGTGACCTAGAGCTAGGATTCAGTCTCAGGAGGGTTGACTCTAGAGCCCTGTAGTGAGCTGAATAGAGTTCCCCCCCAAACTCCTTTCCACCTGGAACCTCAGACTGTGGTTTTGAAAGCTAGTCTTTTGCAGATGTGATCAGTTACACCTGGCTGTAACCGGCTACATGTGCAAAGCAAAAACGAGCTCATGTATGAGAAAGCAAACTGTTCCTGTTACTTTTAAATCTCTACTGTTTTGAACATTTTTATTTTATGCCATGTGACTATATGGCCATTTCAAAGCTTAATTACATCTTCAAAAATAAATCATATGTATAACATATATATGTACAGAGTAATGACTTATTTATACTTCATTCATTCACTTCTTTTATTCCCGTGAATTTCTCAATTTTCAAGTAACCCTCTGTCTTCGGGAGAAGAAGAGGGATGCAAATACAGTTTCCTACTGTGTTCACGCCAAAATAACTCCAGCTGCGGAACTGTGATTCTCTTCCCTATGGTCTTTCAAGAAGCCTCTGTAACTGTACATGATCGCGTGCTCTTCCTCCCACTCCGCAGGACTGAAGATTCCGACTATCTCACAGACAGGGCCCTGTTGAATTCAAATTCTTGCTTTTTATGATGTGACTTTAGACAGCACGGGTCCCCTGCCCTGGTCCTCCCTCTCTTTCTGTCATTTAGATTTCAATATCTTTATTTCTTGAGTGTCAGGACACAGCCACATCTTTGTTGCAACGAAAGCACTTCTCCTTGACCTGTTGGAAGTAGAGCAACACCTGGGGACTGGGGACATTTATCCCCCCCTCTGTGTCCTCTACAGAGTTTGTGGGTTCTCCACTTGAAATGGAAATGGAATGATCGCTAAGGCCTTCTCCTGGGAATATGTCACGTCTTCCCTATCAGGCAGAACTGGTGGCTGGATAGGAAGCCATCCTTGGAAAGATGACATGTAGGCACCAGATTGCTTTTTTCAGCCATTCTCAAGATTTGCTAAAAGACAGTCCAAGGGGAGGGAACCAGAAGGTCAGACCAAAACTAGCAGCTGAGCTTTTATATTGATCCCAGATCAATACTACTTCTTTGAGATGGAGAAAACAACGCGTTCCTCCAATTTTCTTATAACTGTTGGTTAGTTCAACCAATGCAGAGAGTTGATTAGCCCCTGTTCCTTTGCTCCGTCCAGCCTATCACCGTACACGGGTGTCCGAGCAGGGCCAGAGCACAACTGGGAGCTGTGCCCACCTCCACTCCCATCCCTCCACGACGCCAACCCCACCAACATCACCTTTTTGCAACTGCCTTGTTACGTGAGTACCTGGGACTTCCTGGAGAAACTAAAATGCTAAGTTTCTTAGTGACGGGGACCCATACAGAAGCAGCACATCCACAGGCAGTGCCAGGAACCACCATCACTGAAGGAGAAAGGAATAAAACCACTGGAGATGTCTAGGAGGAATGAGTGCGGCTCCTTGGCCCTGACTCAGAAGCTGGGTCTGAGGGGAAGAGGGAATTGTGGCTCCGGATACAGCACAGGGGCTCTCGGGTGGATCGCCACAGGGTGGGGAAAATGTGCTGCCCCACAAGAGGCTGTGACACATTAGGGCCCAACCACCCTTGCTGGAGGGCCTTTCCCCTGAGAATCCCCCCAGGCCCAGACGAGAGGGGCACACGCTGGCTCCCCAAGAGCTGAGAGCCTCAGCCTGATGCAGAGCTGCCGCTGAGCTGAAGCCTGGATGGCTGTGCCCAGGAAGCTCCAGCTTGGCCAACAGCAGTGGGGATGGGGCCTCTGCCTGAAGCCTAGCAGGCTGCCACAGTTTGGGTGGAACTGTCATCATCTGCATCCAGAGCTGCTAGGCCAGGGGACATTCGGTGAAGTCCCCAGTGGTCCATTCGGGAGGAAAGTAGAGCATGAGGGTCTCTTAGGAGAATCTCAGCCCTTCTTCTCTGAGGTCAGACACCCTGTCCCCAGGTCCAGTAACTTCGTAATGGAGTGCATGTCCATTGTGCCCCAGGACTTTGTCACGGCCACCCCAGTCCCCTCCAGGCCCCTGCTCTTCCAGCCCCGCAGTCTGTGTTGACTGGTTTTCTATAATGGAGTTCAGGTGAGGCTTCCTTGGAGGGGAAGCTCTGCTTCGTGGCTGGTGTGCGTGCTGGAAGAACACTAAGTTGGGACATAGGAGCACAGATTCTTAGCGTGGGAGGGGACGGAAGAGGCCCCCCAGCCGCAGTCCCGCTGCAGAGGCTGGGAGGACGGAGGACGGCAGTCTCGGCTGTCAGCAGCCCGTCAGGTACCAGAACCGGAGCCGTGGACTCCCCGGGGCCAATGCGTCTCCCCTTCCCCTCGTCTCCCAAGCATTTGCCCTTGTTTCTGTCCCTTCACACACCCTGTCTCAGAAAGACGACCCCCAGCCCCTCCAGTTCCAGCCCGCAGGGTCACACCGCCTCCTTTCCCACCTCCAGGCACAAGCAAGCCTCCTCTAGCGACTTCAGCGCCAGGACCAAGAGCCAGAAGCCAGAAAACGGAGCTCCACCCAGGCTGAAGAAGTGCAACCCCGGCTCACTCTCGGATAAGTCGTTTCCTGGAAGAAATGTGACTGTGGTGCGGGAGGGAGGCAGGAACCAGAGGCCCCCCTGCCAGTGCCCCACAGCCATCAGGGAGAATCGAGGAAACGCTGCCCGGTCCTCATTCTGGCCCAGGGCTGCCGATCAGATAAAACAGTGGGCTGCCACCCAGCACGCCATCCCCTCAGTTCGGGAAGCTTCCTGGGCCATCCTGGGGCCTCCAGGGGAGCCCCTGACCTGCCTCGCCTCTGAGGAGCCCTCAGAGGCGAGGCAGGGACTAAGACATTTGTGTGTGCTCCCATGAGCACACTTGTTAGAGAGAACACCACCAGACCACACCCCGGGTCACATCGGAGGTAGGCGTCGGTCAGTGTCTCATGCCAGACTTTCTCAGGGCGTGGGTCCCCACAGGACCATCCCAGATGCTGAGAGCCCCATAGAAGGAAGAGGCAGCTTCTCAACGCTATCCTGGGTTGCTCATGCTAAGAAATCTGGAGGTCGAGGAAGGAGCGCGGGGAGTTTTCGGCTGGCCTGAACTCAATTCTGCTCCCCAACCGATTCCCCGGAGAGCCTCCGGAGAGGGGGATGGGGTGGATGATGAGCAAAAGGAAAGCACCGAGTCCTCTGCGAGGCTTGCCTGCTCTCTACTTTGAGTAATCATTCAAAACAAGGAAATCTGCCAGAAGACACATTAAGTCTGTAAGAAAAGAAGGCTCCAGGCAAAGAGCTGTCAGTCACAGAGAAAAATCAACACAATCTATTGATTCTCCTTTCCCAGCGAAGGGGCAGCTTCATGTTCAACCTTCTCACCGCCCTCCCCCATCACACACAGTTACACAACTGTGAAGGCAGGAAAGGATTTTTTCAAAAGTCACCAGGAAAACTGATACCAGGGAGTGGGGGTGGACCAGATGGCTCTGCCTGTATGAAGGAAAGGGCAGGAGAGGGAGGCCCAGGCTGGGGCCCGCACTTCGTTCCAACTCCGTTTGGGCCTCCCTTCTGGCAACTGGAGGGGCCTTCTCTCCCTAGGAGTCACAGCCACCCTAGTGCTCCAAGCCAGCCGGGCCTCCCTGCAGACATGCAAGCCAGAATGACCTCAAGATTGAGTTGGCACACTGAGAAGTTGTCCCTTTCCTTGCTGAAAAGAGGGGAAGGGTCTACCCTGAATAGAAAACATCTCCAAGGTGGCATTCCACGTGGCTGGGCGATCTCATGACCTGGGGCCCCAGTTTATTCCTCCCCCTTCCTCGGGAAAATCATCTGACAGACTCACGAGGAAGGAAGTTCACGCACCATGGCAGAGAGGCCATTCAGCCTTTGAATGGCTCCTGGGGTTGAGACCCCATTACCTTGTTGATCAAGATTTTACTGCCTCAATAAGCCAGCTTCTACAAGAGCTAGGCAGAATGTGTCTTCCCTTCGCTGGACCAGACCAACTCAGTCAGCTCTCTCATCTACTGTCCTCCTGACACTTGTGGTCCCAGGAGGCAGACATCTTTAAACACACAGAATCGTCCAAAGAGAAGAGACTATGGACCAAGAACTGCCAGGCCCCTTGTAGAGTGGGAACATCCAACCGGACCCTGCTGCAGAGGAACAGCACAGAGAGCGCCAATGAAAGTCACTCTTGACTGAAGGATGGAGGTTCCCAGATGTGCCACATCTGCAGGGGCCAGTGTCCCCACTTTGGGGACAAGGCTGGCATGAAGTCTCAGGCCTAGATTTTCCACGAGTCCTCTCCTACCCACTGCCTTGGATTCAGTCCTCAGTTAATATTTGCCCCCCGCCCCCCATGAGCCCAGACATTATCAGGGGTCACATCAGCCTATATTTTAATAACCTCCAAAACTCTTTCTAAACTTTCCTGAGAAAAATATTACCATTATTATCCTGGTTCAGATTTGATGTATCTGTAAACCACATTCACCCTTTACTTTTTTTCTTTTTTGAGGAAGGCCAAATGTGTGGTTTGTGTTATGAGCGCGTTAGGGAAAATACAGCAACACTGGGCGTGCTGACAGCCCCTACTTGAACAGAAAGTCTTTCATGGGGTTGCCAAGCCGAACTGTAAGATCGCACCTGTGACCAGCTGCCATGGGGTAGATAACCTGTTAGACATGAATTTGCACCTCCCATTTCTAGGACTTTTCAATACAATCTCGGGAGGTCTACACATCAGTTCTGACAAGGACGCACAATTATCCCTGAGTGGCAAGTGAGAAAATAAAAGAACTAAGCCGAAGTCTCATGGCTGGTCAGCTGTGGAGCTGGCATGGCAACTCCAGGCTGAGTTCTAGAAGGCATGCGCCCCCTGCTTCCAAGCTGCTTTCCCACCATGCTCTCCTTCTCCGTGCTGGCGAAGGGGAACCTGTGCCCTCCATTCCTGGGTTTCTGAGTAAGCACAGGGAGGAGCGAGAGCCCTGGGAATGTGGTCAGGAGAAGGACCCCAACATGGGACCAGTCCAAGGACAGGGGGGCTGAGGTCAGGATGCTCAGCAGCCACCCAGGCCCTCGGGAATGCTGACCCATGGGGCAACAACGTGTTGCCCTGTGCCAGACGCCTGCAACCCCAACTCAGTTCTTCAGTTCGGGCATCCAACACATTTTTCATCTGCTGCACACCCTTAGGCACAAGCTTCTCTTGCGCACATGCCGATGATGAAGGCCCAGTGCTCCCAGTGAACACACCTGCGGAGCAGGGAGCCGCCAATCAATATATTCGATCAGGAAACCCAAGTCACAGAGGTTTTGAGGAAGAAAATGGTACAATTCCAGAGCTGGAAGAAGCGTTAGCGATCCCCGCAGGCAACCCCTTCAGTGTGCTTACCGAACTAGGCTCAGATATTTTAATGAACTGACCTGAGTCACAACGCTGTTGAGTGTCAGTACTGAAATGAGATCCTGGGAGCCAGAAATTGTGGTATTTTCTATCTCATCACTTATCATCTCCTAGCACAGAGTTCTTACTTTTGTTTTTTGACAGGTGGGTAAACGGAGTCTCAGAGACTTTAAGTGGTTTCCTCAGGCTGATGCAGTAGGTGGTAGAACCAGGCCTTGAACTCAGGTCTACACGACTCCTGAGGCTATGCATGTGCTTTCCAATATACTCTGAAGATCCTCGAGATGACACGACGTCCTTTATGATAATCCCTACTAACCACTCGAATCTGCTAAGGAACTAACTCCTGCCCAGAGAACCAGCGGTTCTAAATGGTCTTGTGGCAAACACTAAAACCTAAACACCAAGAGGCCTCGTCAGCATCTGAAGTGAGAAACAAAACACCAAGACTGTAGGCATGTTCCCCAGACTTGCAAAGATGACGCCGGGTTTGCACAAAGACCTGCTATGGAGAAAGCCTTTATAGTTGTCCCTAAAGCCTTACTGAGGTGGGGAAGTCCATGGCGTGTTTTCAAAGGCCTCTCTCTGAGGTGCTGGCGGTGAGGGGGAGCCTCTGACCTCACCAGCGGAGGCGAAGCGCCTGAAGAGGCCAGAATGGCTGCAAGTGACAGGCTGCTCTTCTCCGGGCAAGCCGCTGACGGGCACAGCCACGCCCGCCGGGCAGATACACTGCACACATGACAACGCGCACATGGCCCTTTGTGCCCCACAGCTACACATGCGCATCCACGTTCATGCCTCCCACCTAGCCACACACGCACAGGCGTGAGCACACACGCGCCCACCTGTGGCCTCTCCCCCTGCTCCTTGTTACCGCCCCAGCCCCTCTCACCTCCCTCATCTAGAAAGCCCCCGACGCCGGCGCTGACCCAGCCCCTCGGCCAATACCGTGCACAGTGCAGTGATGACGGAGTTGGCTCCAGAAATACTGCGTTTGCTGGCTGCCCAGGCCACTAACAAGGTCTGGGGAGAATCATCAGGGCAGTTTATGACGGCTCCTAATGATGACTGCTCTTGGTAATGACCGGGTAAGAGACCCGCCTAGGAGCGGATTACAAGCCCTGGCTCCCGCTCCGCAAGCCCAGAACAAAGTTTTCCCGGGGGGGCCCTGACCGCAGCAGATGGCCGGCCCCTTCCCCGGCTGCCTGGGCTGCGGGCTGACCTCATCAGGCCAGACATCAGGGGCTCCTTCAAGTGGGTGGCCCAGAGCTGGCCCAGGCCTGGCTGGCACTGCCCTGGGCCCTCTCCTAAGGGATGTGATTTGAGGGCTTCTCTCTTGTCCCTCCTCACTCTTACCCACAGACTCGCCTGTCCAAAATATTTTGCCTGAATTTCTGCCATTAGCATTGTATTACTTTGGGTTAATGAGTACCTCTCTGGGCTCCCTCCCTGCCCAAGGTCTTCTTTTAAGATTTGAGTAAAAGTAACATTCCAAAAGAGGCTCCCTATACCTCTTCAGGCCAACAAGACGAATGTTCTGTTCCTTGCCATGGCATTCAAGGCCCTTCGTGACCTGACTCTTGCCTAGTTTGTCAATCTCACTTCTAAATGTCTGCCGCCACACAATAGGCTGACTGTGAAGAGACTCACTGTTCCCCAATACGCAGATACTGTCGTACCTCCACGTCTAGACCTCTGCTGGGCCGTCCACACAGACCGTTCTTCCTACTCCCATCTTTTCAGCCTGAGAAACTCCTAGCAATGCCTTGAGAATACCACACGGTGTATCCTCTCTGGAGCTTTCTCTGACCCCTCCCCGTGTTCCCACAGCCCTCTCTTCTTCCTAGGTATTCCAGGAACCTGAGTGTAGGATGACGCGGTAGGACGTGTTTCCCACTCTGTGTCCCTTCAGAAAGTAAGCCATCTGAGGCCAGCAACCCCATCCCAATTAACCCACCCAGCCTCTCTTCCGTGCAATAACCAGGGCTGAGGCTGACGTAGGACGAGTCCTCAATTCGGGCATTTATTAAACCTCTACTCACATGCCATTAGCTCAAGGAGGCACTTCCACCTCAAACGCAGGAAATGCCATGTGGAACTGCGCACAAGGGCTGAGTTCCAGTCCTGGGAGCAGAACAGAAGCACCCTGGGGAAGCCCATGGCCAGCTGGAAGTTTTGGCCACCAGAGGGCCCCAGGAATGGGGCAGGGGGAGTTCAGCTACAGAGAGACCCCCACCTCCCCCTCCAAAACTCACCAGTGCCTACTCAGTCAGATAGAGGCACAACCCAGTAGGCTACTCTGACCACATTAGGAGGAGGCTTTGTGCAAGACTTCTTACTTAGGATCCAGCATAAAAGGCCCTACAGGATCAAACTGGGCCTACTAAAATCGCCCCTTGTCTGTACTTATCTGCATGGGTATGAGCAAGCTTCTGGCCAACCAAGGTTTTCCTTCCTCGCCAAGTGCTTACCTCAGAGCTCAGAAGATCTGCGGGGAGGAAGAGATTGTCTCTTTGGCTTTGACTATGGAAGTCCCCTCTTCCCAGGCCCTGGGAAGAAATGATCCAAACATTTGTGTGTGTGCGACTGGAATCTCCTTGGGTGTGGATCCCAAAGGCCACAACTGTAGTACAAAGTATTAGCAAGGCCATGTGCTCAGTACAAGTTCAACCACTGTCTGTTGAATTCAGTCTGTGCAAGAGCGCATACTGCAGGGAGATTTGCAGAAGAAAACACGCACATGTATATGCATCATATACCTGTTTCTAAATGACTATGGATAAGAGTAAAGAAGCTATAACCTGAGAGGCTGGATGCTGACCCGCGCGGGGCACCGGACAGGCATCTGAGCCCTTTTGCCTGTCTGCATCTCAGAATAAAGGCGGTAACTCTTCCTGGTTAGCCTTGCTCTCTCTGGTTGCAAGCGGTCACAGCTTAGGTCAGGGTTAGAGGCAGCCCTCATCCAGGCCTCTCCCTTCCACGTCCCAGCACCTTCCCCTCAGCAGAGGGCAGTGCTTAAGGACGGACCTCCTTTCCTCCGGCAGCCGTGTGAGGCCTGGGAGGTGTCCGGGGCCTGTGGCCACACTCACTGGGTAACCACTGTAACATACCTGCTCGTTCCAACTCCTCCGGGAGCAGGCCCAGCGCTGGGGACCTCACCCTCCCAGGAGGGGACGCAGACAGCACAAAAGCTGACGCCTCCCATCACACCTCAGCTAGGTCTCTATGTCCCTGACTCTTGAGCCAGGCCCAAGCCCTAAGGCAGCTCTCAGTTGTGAGAGCTGACAAATGATATTCTCTACCCATATTTGTTTACCTGAATTGGGTTTTGTCATTTTAGAATTGCTATTTGTTTGGGGTCTTCCCTCCTTTCCCAGCCCTTATGTTTCCTGACACCAGGAATGCCCATCTTTCCTTTCTCTATTCATCTTGAGTCTGAAGTGAGAATACGCCTGCCTCTGGTTAGCTTCCCCGAATCTCTCCAGCCCCAACAGAACACACTCCCTCCACAGGCCTGAGAGCATCTGAAGTCACCAGAGAACAGAGACAAAAAGCATGACCAAGGCCTGCCTCATCCACCAGATTCTTAAATTCGTTGAGGATGAGAAACGGGTCCTTGGCTCAAAGCGGAGATCAAAGGAAGCCTGGAAGGAGCGCAGGCAGGTCTCTGGGTCCAGGAGGTCTGCGTGGCCACTGCCCACAGGGACGGCTATGGGAGGCCGCTCACTTTCCGGGTGCCTGCTGTCTCTTCGGGTCCAAGTGCTGATTCCAGGCTCCCGTTTCTAACTCTGCTGCCACAGACACAGAGATAGGGCCTTCCTTCAGCTCTAACGCCACTTCCAGAAGCTGAATGGATCTGTTGTGGAAGACACACCAGCACGTGAACGCATTTTCAAAGGCTCACAAAGAGAACAGAAGACATCTGAGGTTCTCCCAGAAGGCCATGACCTGGAGAGCACGCTGATGAAGGAGCAGAGAGAACCAGAGAAAGCCGCTCTCGTAATCCTGTCCGAGTGAGCGAGAACACAGTGTAGGAGAAGCTGGTTCCTCACTTTTCCCCACTGCCAAAGCTCCATTCTGACATCTCTTTACAACTCACAGACATCCTTTCAGAACTGGCCAACAATTTCCCTTAAGTCATACCCTGAAGAAATACTTGATTCCCCTAAGTATCTACACCCTGTGAGTAAGCGCCTGTTACCTGCACACCCAGCCCCCAAGAGCCCTCGGGACAGCCCGGCCCCACGCGCCTGCAGCCCCTCCCAGCCCGAAAGACCAGCACGAATCACTCTCAAGACTTAAACATGAGCACAGAGGCTCTCTCTGCTCTTGAGCCCGGACCTCCACCCCAAACACCCTCACCAAGGACACAAACGTCAACTCTTCTCCTGGGTCCTGGCTTCCTCTCCCCGACCCACTAAAGAAGTGGAGATGAGAGGGACCCAGGGTGTCATCTAAGTTACAGGAGGTCCCTAGGAACACCTTCAGCTCAGTCCTGCTATAGGGACCCCACCCAAGGCCAGGGTGATCTAGAAGCTCCAGACTCCTGGACCAGAGCTGTCCGAGAGCAAGCTGTTTCTAATTCAGTGGTCCTTCCCCAAAAAGCCACTCTACACGATGACCACCACATCTTCCTTTGAAAGACCTAGAAGGCTTTCTTTCATCTCTTTTCTTTTCTACCACCCTTCCTGTGTTCATTCAGTCCCTCTCTCAAACATGTCCTGGGCACTGACAGAGCCAGACCTGCCCTCTCTATTCCAGAAGGATCGCTTGCCAGCTAGCAAAGCCAATGGCCCCAGGGACACATCTGTACCACTCTTTGTGGCTACTGTTCAAGCTCAGCAAAATTCACCAGGTGATTCCAGCCCTCGGTCCTGCATCCGAGCCCCAGCATCCTGCCAGTTTGGTCCCACGGATGTCTGTCTTCCAAGAAACCTAAGCTGGGCCGCTTCGGGTTCACTTCCCTCCTCACACACCCCAGGCTGCTAGTGTGATGCTGACAGCAGCCATCCTGAGGTTCACCCCCCCCATCCCGTGAACCAGAAGTCCCCGGTACCAGCCCCAAGGGGCACTTGAGCCCCGGGAGGCCCACCCAGCACAGGACACTCCTGCCCCCGAGGGCCCTGCCAGGTCTTGCTCGGGGCCAGCCACCACGCCAGGCGGAAGTGACAGTGCTAGTGACAGGGGAGGCCTCTTACACAGCAAAGCTATCGCTCAAATATTTATTGTATGTGTCTGGCTTTCACACGGAATCTGCAACCTGCCAGTTACCAGTGTTTACCTTGGTAGAAATTCACGGGAAATTTTAGTCCGAACAGGCCCAGAGTTTATTTTACTGCCAGATAAACAACTTTCTTTGATAAATCATCCGTGTGACAGTGTTCCTGAAAGACTAAACAAAGATTTCAAACGTAATCTATAGGCCTTTCAGAAGTCTTCCAAAGCTAAGGCCTCCTTAATTGGCTGCTCAAAGCAGGCTAGGGCAGGGCAAGGGCCTGACATTTCTTTGGCCATTTGTTCTCCTTTAAACACACACAAATTGGAGCTTCTGGTTCATTTCTGCAAAACTGGACGGAATTTACCAATATTTAAATGCTTGCTTGCTTCTCGAAAGCAGCCTGTTTTTTGGTTAAAGGGAGTACGTCTCACGAGTATCACAAGGCCGTGGTTGGAAAAGAAGCAAATGCGCTGGGGAACCAGCTTGGGAAAAAGAGGGGGAGGGCAGTAGAACCCACAGGGCTAAACAGAACCCAATAAATTAGGAGCAAACACGTATCAGGAATTAGATTTCTAAAAATCACACAAAAACAAACAAACAAACAAAAAGATCTTCAGGAGGCACATCCTGAAACTGCTTACATGGTCCGTCCATGCCTCAGGGGTGTCATCACACTAAAACCCAGGTCTGACTTCCAGAACACACGGGGTTGTTTTCTGTTTGGTTTGGTTTGGGTTGGATTTGTTTGGGTTTTGTTAACTATAGCACCTTGAAGCTGCAGAGAGCTTTTCAAGTTTTTCCAAGTGGGCTTTTAAAAAGCCTTCTTCAGTCTAATCCTCTGCTAACCAGAGAATTAACCAGAACATTCCATTCCATCGCCTAAAAATTTTTGCCAAACTGATTTCACCTGTGCCAAAATCTTCCTACCTAGGCTCATTTCCACCCTGAAACTATTCTTTCCAACGAGAAGAGATAATCGTGATTATGGACTGAGCTGCGGCCATATTCCAGGCACCCCACACGTTTGACTCAAAGTCCATTCTCCCTACCACGGCAGTAACACGGGAATCACCAGTCACATTTTGCAAGCGAGGAGACAAGCTGGGGGGCGTTAAGAGACTCTCTTGTGGTTGCTCAGTTTATAGCGTTGGGATTGAATCCAAGTCTCCTTGGCCCAAAGCCCATGTCCTTTCTACTGTACTGCACTGCCTGCCTTTCCACAAAGAAAGAAACCAAAGATTGGTGAACCTTTTCCATGGGGGGGGAGCACCTATCAGTCCATTTACATCCCACAGGCTTTGAAAGCCATGAAGGAGCCCCCTGTATCCCTTTCCCACCGACCTTCCCTTCCCACAGACCTCACCATTCCTGGCAGGAGGGGACCTTGAAAACATGGGGGTACATGAGGGAGGACAGGTATGAAATGGATCAGCAGCCCAGGTAAATGCTGGTGGGGACAGAAACCTTCATAGACACCAGGAAGAGCAGCCTTGGACGATCACATGACTAATTCTTTATCAGAGTCTTATTTTTCTCAGTCCCTGAGATGAGCCTTGGACTGGCTGACCTTTGAGGTTCCATCCAGCTTGGTGTGTCTTTAGAATGACAAAGGGATACAAATGAGCGGCGCGGCCCCCAAAGACATGGGCCACTTGTGCGGGCTGTGAACAGCACCCCCTTTCCCAAACCATTCCTTCCTGCCTCCTTTCTCTACCCACATCCAGAAAAGCTTCAGACAACAGAGGAGAAGCTGAGGGTCGGTCCCTGTCACTCCCCTTCTCCATGACCGTCTATCCATGCATCAAAGGATAAGAGTGACGTTTTGCTAAGTGAAATAAGCCAGACGCAAAAGGACAAATATTGCCGGATGCCACTTATGTGAAATACCCAGAACTGTCAAATTCATAGAGACAGAAATGAGATGGCGGTTTCCGAGGGCTGGGAGGAGGGGCGATGGAGAGTTAGTGTTTGATGGTCACAGAGCTTCAGTTTGGGAGGACGAAATCTATCCAAAGATGGCTGGCAGGAAAGGCTGTGTGACAATGTGCGTGTACTTAATGCCACCGAACCATACACCTGACAGAGATGGCAAATATCATGTTATATGTATATATCTTACCACAATCACTTTATCAGAAAAAGAAAAGAAAAAAGATAAGGAGGCTTAAGAAATGGGGCTGGGCCACTCCTCATCAGAGAAGCACCAGCTGGAGAGGACCTCACAGGACACCCACCCACACCGTTGGGCCACTGACTGTCCCAAGGAGTAACCGAGTCAGACCTGGACTTGGCCACAAGGAGGGGAGGTCATGCATCAGCCAATCCTGAGCCGATCTTGCCTATAGTGAAATCTTTGTCTCAGGACAAAGAAAAGCAATCCCTTCGGCATGACGCAAGGAGGGCACAGGGTTGCAAACAGAATCAGATTTGGAAAAGATTTCAGTAAATATGGTGGGAGTAGAGGACAGAGCACTCCCGAGATGCACCTCTCGCTGCTCTGCGGAGAGCCACGAGGGAGGTCCCACCTGCCCCAGACAGGTGGCCGGATACTGCCGTCCCTGGAAGCATCGCCGCAGTGAATGTTTAGTGAGTCCAGCCTGGGTTCCCAACACACCGTCGCCTCTGCTCCTCACCAAAACCTATACCCGGGCCTATGAAATGGAGGGAAACGGAGACCTGGAGAGGGGGAGGGATATGCCCAGTGTTGCAAGGCACGCGCATAGCAGCAGCGGAAGGACTGAACTCAGTTCCGGGAAACGCCGTGCCCCATCCACGGTTCCTCACTGTCCCATACTTCAGGATACTATCCCAGGCCCCACTACGCTAACACAGTGATTCTCACTGAAATTTGCTTTACCCAAGTATTTTCGTGCCCAACAGAGCCAAGAGAGAGAATCAGGCATGGAGACAGCACAGCGCTCACCAGAAGGGAGAATGTGGCTCTTCCCCACCTTTGCCCTGACGTTCCTTAGCCTCGCTTCAGAGTGCAAAGTGGTCTCCATGTGACCTCAGCCTGAACTGCCCAGGGCCTGATTCTCTGGCCAGGACCCCAGGTTTGGATTCTGCACAGACAATCTCCAATCCAAAACCACAGGTGAGCAGGGAACGGACATCACCAGCAACCCAGTCAACCGAAGGCTTCAAGGCCCCTTGGTTCAGCCACAGCCCATGTGCTGGACAGCACACCCCTGGGCATGGACGGGAAAGCTACTTAGAGCAGGATCCAGGCTGTGACCTGTGGGCTATGCTTTCCAGGGACTGAAAGCACTGACCCCACGTTTTCCCTCACACGAAGTGCCTTAACGATCCCTTCCAAGTATTTACAGATCTGTGGATGGGAGACGATTTCAGAAGCCTTCAGCCTGCCGACTCCACCCCAAGAGCTGTGTGCCTTCTGCCTTACTTAACTGCACTTTCACTGAACTCAGTTTCTGGACGTGAATGCTTCTGTTTAGTTTTTAATAACCATGCATATACACTCCGTCACCCAAAACAGGGCAGGAAGTTTTCCTTGTAATTAATAAATGTGTTGTCCACAGCCACTTGGATGGATGCCTTCTCCTTTTATGAAAGAAAGAAAGAAAGAAATTAGAAAAAGGAAGAAAGGAAGTCTAATTTCCATCCCCCGCCATTCCGCTAATTCAAATACTCATCCGGCAAACTTTTATTTCATGCCTACCGTGGGGAAGAGACTGTTCCTAGGGCTGTTGAAGTACAAACAGGACTTGTTTTGTTCATTCTAAGACATGGATTATCTTCACATATTACCATGAGGCATGCTTCCTTGTCACTGGCCCAAAACGAACAGCGCGTCTCATAATGAATGGGCAACTCACATTAGGTAAAATAGGGTGCCAGATGCAGACCCCGCTCTCCAGCGGCTTATCGATGTTACAGCTACTGTGCTGCTAGCCAGTTTCCCTCACTTCAGTGGGAGGAAACCCTGGGTTTAGCTTGAAAAGGCTGAACCCGCATTTTGCAAGAGATTGAACTGCCCTTCGGAGTAAACCGCTGTGCTTCCAAACAGCAGCACAGCCAACACACCTTGAAAGAAGAGTGAGGCAGAGCAAGAACATATTAGTGAGGGTTCAGGAACCTCTGAAAAGATTTCTTCTAGGAAACATTCCCAAAGTCTCAAGGTGAGAGCCGGTTTCTTTCCTTTCCTATTTGACTCCTTTTGCCCTTACAAAGTATGGTTTTACTCTTTATGGGGAAAAAAAAGAAGTCCTTCCAGAAGGCAAGGAAAATTTCTAGGGGCAATGAAATCCTTTTTTCCACAGCAAGAAAATACTGGGGTAAAGGAGTTTCCACCCAAACTCTCAGGCTCAAGAAAACTGGAGAAGCCTGCACGAGAGCAAGTCCTGAACTACCGTAGCAGAAGGCGATCATCGAGCACGCTTCTAGCAGAAAAGCTTAAAGGTCTTTACAGATAGTGGAGAAGTTAGAGACACCGGCCGGAGGCAGGGTCCTAACCTCCCAGCAATTATAAATGAGCTCTTCACACTCGTGGGATAAGCTAATGCGAAGGAAAGATGTCTAAGGGCACCGAGTTGCTAACAGCAGAATTACTAGTGAGGCAGCCTGTTTAAGAGAAAGGAGGCGGCACCCTGTTCTCACAGAGCAGGGAAAGCCCAGAGCACAAAACGCAGAGCAGCGTGTCCCAACTTCAGTACAACAGGCAAGCTGGCCACCATGCCAAATTCAGATACTTTGCACCATCTAACTTTCGGCTTTCCCACATCTGGTGCTTGATCCAGCCTGATCCAGCTGCATTCCTGAGTATCAGCTCACAGGTGTTTCTACTGATGCTTGTCCCTGTTGGGGAAAAACAGTGCGCTCGGAACTTGGTGAGGGGGGTGCGCAGGGGTGTACGGTGCAGAGGAGACTAGTGGCCAGGCAGACCTGCCAGAGATTTAAAAACGCACCACCTGGGAAAGAGTGTTGGGCCCTGCACACCCCGCTCTATGGAGGCTGTGGGGTTCGGAGGATGCATTGGCAGGAAGGCGAGTGTTTGTGCTGACCCAGAAGGAATGCAGCCCCTTATTCCTCAAGCTCACAGAAAGCCTTCCAACAACCTGATGTCTTCCCACCAGGGATGTCAGGGCCACTTAAGGCAAAGTTTGATCCCTAGAGCAGGGAGGAAAACCTTCTTTTTCTTCTCTGTTGTGTGTCAGCTTGCCCTGCTGAATTTCTTTGTTTTCTAACTGAATCCCATCAGCGTGGCTGACTGCCTCGCTTGCTTGAAATGAACTGAGCTAAGAAACAAGTTTCTCAACAAGGCTGCATTCTCCAGGATGCTGAGAAGGGCAGAGTTAAGCTCAGCCCCTGCAGAGTGGAGGAAAATAAAATCCTATTTATTGCCTTACAAGAACATCAGAAACAAAAAACCAAAAAAGTCTCGCCTGCATCCAGTTCAAAGAAGCCTGGTATACACCATAGCCGTGCTAAGGGGATAAATGCCTCATGGCAGGGCCCAGTGGATGTTCATCGTCTCTTAAATGAGGAAGGCAGCATGCCAGAGAATGGAAGAACTCCAGGTGGGAACGTCAGATTCCTTATTTATGAAGTAAGTGGACTTGATATGATGACCTGTACAGTCCAGGAGGACCTCAGACCTTCTCTGAAGCCGAGAAGAAAACCATCTTGGGGCAAACGGAACACAGTCTCAAACAACCCATCAGTCAGATCCGCCATGAACTGACAAGCACCCCTCCCTCCTATAAGCAGTAAGCAGGTGGCTTGCTGACTTAGTAGGCAGCTACTACAGTGGGCAAGGACATCCATCCCAGGGAGTTGCCTGAGCACCCTCTAGACCCCTGCCCTAAGCCATGGGGTCAACCTTCCACGTTCAAATTCCTCCCCAAAGCCTGCCTCTTCGCCCCAATTCCGGAGAATGTTTCTCATGGACCTCGTTGACACAAAACCCTCAGTGACCAGAATTGTAGGAAGTGGGAGCGGAGGAAGGAGACCTGACCACAAGTTCAGGTTGGTGAGTTCCAAAGACTCCAAGCATAAAGACACTGATTCTCTTCCCACAACTCCTTAACGTTAACTTGGACTTGAGTTCCCACAGCCCCCTCCTCGGCTGGTGAGTTCTGAAATGACGCCGTGACTCTGCAGGAAATCACCGATTCGTGTTTGGTCAGTGTTTAAGAAAAAACAACTTTTAATTAAATTGTAATTTGCTCTAGGTAAGTAATTTTGAGTATGGCGTCTAGCACAGCCCTTTGCCCTCCAGAAATGTCGAATGAATGGATACATGAATCACAGAACGACCACATACATTGGATTTCCGTTCCTGACTAGGAAGGCATGGCAGATCAATCACCGCCTCCACACTCTGAGTTCCCAAGCTTTCCATCACTCTTCCCTCGGAAGTTGAGCCTGACGGAAGTCACAGGAACATAAAGCATCAGCTAATATATTACCTTTCAGAGCTTGCTTTAATATGGTTTCTTGGATTTACGCAAATATCAGCGGGCCAACTTCTAAAAGTGAGTGTGCTCCTTTACAATATCTGAAGAGGATCCGGGAAATCAAAACCTGGCCCTTGGGTTATCCCTCGAAAGGACTCTTTGGGCTCTCGGCCATATCTCAACAGATTCCTTCTGCCCCAGCCACACTGCAAAAGGCTTCTTGTCAGGATTTCTGAGAGATTTTCTTTTCTCTGTCCCAAATGCACCTTTGGGAAGGAGTCTCAACCCCATTTGAGGAAGAAAAGGTTTGTCGCTAACACAGTATGGGGCTATGCACCCACAGACGCTCCAGTGGGCGGTCTGCCGGCTCAGCCGGGCTCTCGGCACCCCTCGAGGAAGCAAGGGCAAAAGTACTCCCGGACGATGGAAGGGCCACAGAGTCCGCACACGTGACCTCCGATGCCTTCTACCATTTCCCTTCCGGTTCATTTAAAACGGCAACCAGGAAAAAAGGAGGTACCTCAAAGACAGGCCAGAAACTGCCCCCTAGACCAATCTTCCTAGAGGTCCCACAGGCCCCCGCCAAGGGCAGTGAAGGCCGAGATGTCTCGTGCACAAACGAAGCGCACAAGGCATATCCGTCCTCAAGACGCTGTCGTTGGCAAAGGGGCTGAGCTCTCCCACATCCGTCCTCAGTCATGAAGACAATCCTGAGAATATGCATGTCACGGTACAATTTCCTTCGACTTGCATGTACAGGTCACATGCATGGGAATCGGGCACAGCCCTTGGCGAGTGCAGGAAGGCCTTTCTGTATGCTTTATTATGTTTGGTTAGTGAAAACGTGGAATAGGTCACCCTGAATGGCCAAGGACCCATGTTACCTACCGTTCTGCTCTTCCTGGTAAGAATTCTGCAAGAACGCCGATCTCAGAGACACGCGGCAGGCATCTCGAGAAGGGCACCGCTCAGTGTCAGGCTGAACCTTCCTTCAGCAAAGCGGGCCTTGTCCCACAAGCAGAGCCAATTCTCGGCATCCGCATGAATTAGAAGGAGGCGGCCTTCCAAACGGAGGTGGCCGACATTTACCGTTCCCAGGCTCAGGGTGTCTGGAGCTGTTCAGGCCTTCTATGAGGCTGCCTACAGAGCGCCATCCCTGAAAAGCCCCCTGAGATCTGCTCCCCAGACCACATCCAGCACTTCTCCTGGGGCTGTAAAGGCTGATCTGGCATTAACCCGGAGTGGTTTGGGAAGAAGGGAGAGAATTCTGGAGGGAGATCACTTTTGTGTGTCAGGAAGGACCTGATGGGGACCCCTCTGAACGCCCCAGCGGCTGGACTCCCCTCCCCAGGGGCTGGGGGGTGCAGGTGGGCAGGAACCTGTGCCGCATTTCAGAGCCTGGGCAGAGAGGTGCTGACACCTAGGGGCGGATGGAGAAAGAGCTGGTGTGAAGAGAAGGCCAACCAAGCCGCTGGTGGGATCTCCTGGGTCTAGCTCCTGGGAGCATCCAAGGAGGGGCGTCCCTCCCTAACTCCTCCCCCTCTGTCCTCAAGTCCGCCACCCTCCGCATCTAGAGAAGGTCCCCAAAGACCTGTCCAGGAATCCCTCAAACAGAAGGGCAGAAGCCAAGTTTAACTTTAATGAAAACAAGCCCGTTCTACACCCTCTCCAGATTTCCATGGGCCTGAGAAAAGCAACCATTTGGGGAAGAATGAAGGGAGAGAATATAAAGCTCCAAAAAGAGGCACCCCCACAGGCTCTCTGCTCCCCAGGGACACAGACCAGAAGGAAGCAGGGACCAGGCCAAACCTCCCAGGGGAGGCTGGAGAAGTCTTCTTACCAAACTCGCTCGCACAGAGATGTTCGATGATGGCTTCAGACTTCAGCTCGTTGTCACATGGAGGACACACGGTTGTGCCTAGGAAGGGAAAGGAGGAGAAAGAGGAGCCATGAGTGACAGAGATTGCGATCTGGAAGGAGCCAGCCCTGGGGAAGAGGTCAGCCCTAGGACCGGGCTGAAAGTAATTAAAGGTCCTCTGGAATTTCTGAAGAGCAACTGGACAATCAGAGTCCTGGGGCCCTGGACCCAACACCAGACGGACACAGCCTCTTTCTTTCTTTCTATCTTCCTTCCTTCCTTCCAAGGAAGAAAGACAGTCACACACACCTTCCAAAGACAGTCACCTTCCACACCCTTCCTTCCAAATTTACTCATTTGACAGAGAGAGAGAGAGCACAAGCAGGGGGAGCACCAGAGGAGAAGCAGGCTCCCCGCAGAGCAGGAAGCCTGATGCGGGGCTCGATCCCAGGACCTCAAGATCATGGCCTGAGCCAAAGGCAGACGATTAACAGACTGAGCTACCCAGATGCCCCCAGACACCATTTCTTGAAAATCTGGGGGCTTGAACTGTGGAATTCAGCACAACCATTTAAACCGACCTTATTGGGGAGGCGTGTGAACTGTGGCTGGACGGGGAGTGCTCACCTATTCCAGCTGTTTGCTTCTGGTTCTTTCTCCGCTCGTCCTTAAATATCTCTCTCTGATCCCTGCCCCCTTCCCATTTTCAAACTTCCAAAGGGACAGCAGATCAATCTGACCTGCTTCCTAGGAGCCAAGAAGGAAACTCACCAGACACACCAACTCAAGCTGCCGGCCCGAGTACCCCTCTCCAAAGGGGCTACTGCAGTGTGAGTTCCTGCCTGCGCTGGGGTGGGAGGCAGGAGCAGCTGGGTGGGGCTGGGGCTGGGGGCAGCAACAGGCAAGAGCTGCCAAATGGGAGAGCCGGGAGGGAGGGGGAGCAGGAGGACCCTCTGAAGGTGTTTTCACAACACTGTGAAGTGCTTTGAAGAGGAGGGGTGTGTGTATGTGTGTGTGTGTGTGTGTGTGTGTGTGTCAGGCATGAGGGCCACTGCGGGGCACAGGGGAAGCATACTTCTGAGGCCAGGGACAGAGGCCTCCTCCAGGCCCAAATGCTGCTGGAGGGGGGATTCCCCCAGGGGGTAGAGTGCCTCTGTGGGAGGACAGTGGACTCCTCAGACCTTCTCCTCCATCATCCATGGGCCACTAGGAGTTTAATCCATGATCTAGGAAATCTAGCACATTCAAAGGTCACTCCACCCCTGGCAAAGCACAGGGGGCCAAGCCAGGGTGGCACTGAGAAGCAGAGGAAAGTCACCCCGAAGTACAATGGTAAAATCGAAGGCTCTTTGTCCTCCTCTTCCTCCTCCCCTGTCCTTTCCAGTGGCCTCCGTGGCAGAGTCTCCTGTCTGTGATGTCCCCCAGGGCTCATCACCGTCACCAAGGTGGTGATACTATGGAGGGAACTGCACAGCCCTGCCAGGCCAGCGCTGCCCCCCAGGACATACCCAGTCCTCAGCCGGTCACCCCCACTTTCAAGCAGGGTCCCCCTGGGGCCCAGCAGGGACTACACCCTTTCATCTTTCTTAGGATTTCTTTCCCACCTTGGCTCCCTACCCAGGGCCAGACACCATCTAATTCTCAGTGCGGCAAGAGCCACAGCCACACTCCAAGCAGAATTTGGAAATTTGCTTTTCAGCCAGAATTTGAAATTAGGTCCTGGAGGTAGTTTTTCTGACAAAGGGAAAAACTTACCCAGAATTTTGCATTATGGTTCTTGCTTCCCTGGGGAGAAAAACAGGGAAAGGAGGTCCTGAAGTATGGGAAGGACCGTGTTACCTATCCCAGGAGGGCGAACCGGGTTTTGGGGTTTTCCTTGTTTTCTTTCTTTCTTTCTTTCTTTCTTTCTTTCTTTCTTTCTTTCTTTCTTTCTCTCTTTCTTTTTAAGTAGAAGTCATCACACTGTAAGTTTCTATGAATATAATCTTGACTGAACAAGGAGCAGGGCCCCGGAAGTGAGACTATCAAACACTGTCCCCAGGGCACACTCCCGTCATCCCCTCTGGACCCTCTGAGTTCCCTGACAGACTCTGTAGCCAAACGGGGCCTCATGCTCAGGCCCGCCAATGAACATTTGACCTTCAGCGCCTCTCAAGGTAGAAACAGCTCACAGGGTGAGCTAACCCCCATCTTGACTTTTCTTATGGCCGACTCTGGAGTAGCTTGATCCAGGGAAAGGAGGAATAGGTAAAGCAATATTAATCTATGCCCCCGCTGGTGTGTCCTTGGGGCCCTGCAGGCCACCTCTGTAGGAGAAACCCACCATCCATCTGAGAGGTAGAACTAAACTGCTGTTTGAAGGGAGATTTGAAATAATGTTTAAAGCAAGGGAACCCAAAACTGAAGAATTTTGTGTTTCATTAATATTTTAGGGGGTGGAGAGGAGACAACAGTCCAACACTAGAGTCACAATTAAGTGATTTTTTTTTTAAAAAAATCAGGACACGTGCACACAGCGCTCTCTCACTCTCACTCTCTCTCTCTCTCACACACACACACACAGTAAACACACACAATTACACACAAACTTTCTCCCTCACACACACAGCAAGTCTTCCCTGGCCAGCTCCTCCACATCCTGAGACGAGACCTTCTAGAGGCTCCCGGGAGACCAGGAGAGCACCGTGGGCCCTGCAATCCATGACTAGAACAGCCGGGCTGCTCTAACACACAGCACATCTGAACAACAAAAAAATTAAACTAAAAATATAATCTCATTTCATACAACTTCAATCGGTGAAACCTGGATGGAAGAGGAAACCACCATTTCCTGGCCTGGGAATGGGTAGATCTAACGTAAGCGCAAGATGTAGAAAGAACTTTCCTGGAAAGTTGTTAAAGTTATGCTTTTCCTATGCCGCACAGAGACAGTTGCTGATGTAGCTGGGGTGTCAGACTTTTGGAGGGAAAAGTATCTTTTGACTTTTCTCTCATTATCAAGTCGATCTTTACTGACACAAGGCTCTTAAAGTGTGCCCAATACCCCCAAAACATGCCCAATTACATGAAGAGCATGCCGAGATATGCATTATGCCTTGAAAATTTGGCTTTAATTTCAAAGACTAAAGAGAAGGGAGAATACAAGTAGTGCCTGTGTATTTATTCTCGTCCCAAAGTACCAGCTCCCATTCTGGAACCCCAAGCCATAAGCTCATGAGGACTGGTATAGTTTGGTCTGTCTCAACCTGCCCCTCCAGACAGACAGACACACACACACACAGCCCTCCCATCTCCAAGCTCAGCTGACAATGGCCATGTGGCCTCAGAGGAAGTCATGCGGGGCTCCTGTCGGGCTCCCTCCCACCCAAGGGGAGGAATGAATGCTCTCTGGGCAGAACCTCTCACCAAAACCAATGAGGGGAGAACCAGTCCCCAAGCCCCACACCTGATGGGTCCTCTCAGGGCTCCTCTCTATTCGGGAGCGGGCCTTGGGAGGGTGCTACCCAGGCATTCAGGGGCTGGAGGGGAGGCGTGGGGAGGATGGTACCAAGGCCCAGACTCAGGAGGGGGCAGTCAGGTGGAACAGCGGCCCAGAAGTCAAAGGCAAGAGAGCAAATCTAGGATATTCCCCCACTCCACTCCAGCCTTTCGGGACAGCGGGGGTTGGGGTTGGTTGGGAAGATTCTTCCCGTTTTATCCGTAGGCACCTCAGCCAGTCCCCCATCTTCCCCATAAAAGGTGTCCCCACCCCCAAGGTCTCCATGTGCAAGGACTGTTCCCGAAAGACAGCTGGGGGTGGAACAGAGGCCTCTGGAGCAGAGTGGGCTCATCTCTGGGCAGGCGGTCGGCCAGCCAGAGGCCAGCCAGTGAGGAAGGGGAGAAGGAAAATCCTGTGGGCTGTAGAGGATGGCCCCACACCAGCAGAACACGAGTGCTTTGTTTGCTCTAGGTAACCGCTTAGCTCTTGATCCAAAGGTCCGCAATTCCCCCAGAGGTTAACCCTGTGCAGACACGCAAGAGGTGGCCGGTGCCCCGGCCCCCCGCAGCCAGGCTGCCACCTCTCCCACCCGCCAGGGGCCCAGGCCACCCAATGTCGGTCACTTTGGACCAATCTGCTCCCTCCCTAGAACACGCAGGAGCATTGGGGGTTTGCTTTCCCCATACGACCACCGTCACACTGGAAGACTAAACTCTTCAGAGGACATCTCCCTTTTAGGCATCACTTCAGGATGAACCAAGTCAGCCAACAGCCCGACCCCCATCCTAAACCCCTTCCTCCAACGCCTGGGGGACACTGGAGCCTGTGCTCAGGGTGCCTAGGTATGGTTCCCCATTCCGGACTATAGGACTATGGACACATCTTTCTTTCAGCATCTGAAGAATTTGCTCCTTTAAAAGTCAAGCCATTGCACTGGATTTTTTTTTTCTTGTTTGTTTTGATTTTTTGGTTTTGTTTTGTTTTGTTTTGTTTTGTTTTTGCCTCTCCAGGAGGGATTCTTTTTTCCCCTCCCCTCAAGAGCTGCCCTTTAAGTGGGAGGGGTTCTAAGAGGAAGCGCAGGCCCCCTCCGTGGGACTGTTCGGAAAGTCTCCAATTTGCGTGGCCCTACTCCCCAAGGAGAGATGAACAATGAGCTAATTGCATTTTTATCTTTCTAATTACCTGAGGATTTGTGTAAATGGGAGAAGCAGGGGGTATGCAAGAATGAGAGTACACGCTTTCCAGCCCCAGCTTCCCCAAGCAGTTACCTGAAAAGGGTGGAGAAACAGAAATCCTGTTTCTAAACTTTTTTTTTTTTTTTTTTTTTTTTTTCTTAAACTCGGCCAGTTCTGCAACCCTCCCGGAGCTACTTGGCTGAAAGAAAGCCCGGGGAAGGGGTGGAGGGGGGATATTTTTTTTTTAACACTCATCCAATTTATGAAAATACACAAAGCTGCGCCTTAGCATTTTCTCAGCCTTTCTGGGCTTTCTACACTTTGGGTTTGGGGTTTTTTTTTTTTTTTTCCCTCCTGGGGCATCCCGTCTCGGTGTTAAAAACTTCCACGGGGACTCGGTTCCCTTGCAGCGGGAGAAGGGCTCTCCTTCCGAACAGGCTTTGTCTCAGGTACGAAAAAGCGAGCTGGATCCCAGGAACAGCTGCTCCACGCACCGCATCGAGCTTGCGAGGGGCCCAGGCGCAGCCGCCGCTGCCGGGCAGGCCAGCCGTGCACCTGGGTCGGCAGAGGTGCCAAGCGACACCTCGGACGAACGAGAGGCTTTTTTAAAACTCGTTCCGCACAGCTTGCAAGCGACCTCCAGGGAGCGCGTGCGAACTCCGGGGAGGAGCGGTCGGGCGGGGGTCCGAGTGGCAGTGGCTTTCCCGCGGCGGGTCCCCGGGGCCCCAGCCCGCCCGGGTTGGGGAGCTCGCGCGCGTGGGAAGGGGCGGCCTGACCTTGGGGCTTGGAGGCTTCGGTGGCATTGGGCGGGGTCATGGCGATGCAGACGTCCCCCTCAGGGAACTTGTCACACTTGAGCATCTCGGGCCAGTAGAAGCCGAAGAACTGCATGACGGGCTCGCACGAGTCGCGCACGGCCTCGCAGAGCCAGCGGCACGGGTAGATGGGCCGGTCGAGGCACACGGGCGCGAAGAGCGAGCAGAGGAAGACCTGGGTGCCGATGTGGCAGTTCTTGTTGAGCAGGGGCACCCAGCTGCTGGCCTGCTGCTTCACCTCGGCCATGGTCTCGTGCTCCAGCAGGTTGGGCAGCACCATCTTCTTGTAGCCCACGTTGTGGCACAGCCGCAGGTCCACCGGGATGTCCACGCACTGCGGCGGCTTGGTGTAGAAGCGCCCGCTCTGGTAGGAGCCGATGTCCGACTGGAAGCTCACGTAGTCGTACTCGCTGGCCGAGCCCGCGGCCAGGAGCCCGGCGGCCAGCGCCAGCAGCACGCCCGAGGCGGCCCAGCGGCGGCCCCCCGTGCCGCGCCCGCTGCCCATGTTGGCTCGGCGCACTCGCTCCCGCGACGTCGGGGCTGCCTCGGCCGCCTCCCCGCGCGCGTCCCGCCGCAAACTTCCAGCGATCTCCGGGGACAAAAGACGCCGTCCCCAGCGCTGCCCGGCTCGGCGGCCGCGCGCTCCTGCCCTGTCCTCGGCGGGTGGCGGCCCTCGGCCTGCGGCGGGAGCTTGCGCGGGGAGGGGAGCTTGCGCGGCGGCCCGAGTGCGGCCCCGGCTCCCGAGCGCGCGGCGGGCTGGCGGGCGGGCGGGCGGGCGCGCGGCACCTACTCCCGAGGCTGCAGGACTCGAGTGCCCGGTGCTCCTGTAGCAGCGCCCTCGGAGTCTCCCCGCGCAGCCAATCAGCTCCCGGCTGCGGCGAGCCGCACTCATTCCGCACGTCAGTCACCGGCGCGATTCACCAATCGCTTCGCTGGCAGGGGGGTTCGGTCGGCTAGAACTCAACCCCGGTCAACACCCCTTAAAAAACAAAACCAAAAATAAATAAATAAATAGCGGAAGAAGTGGGGAAAGGAGAGGAAAAGAAGAAGAAGAGGACAGGGAGAGAAAGAGGGGATGGATTTTAAAAAGAAAAAAAGTGTGCGGTGGATAAAGAGGGGAGTTAACGCTGGTCCACTTGAGTCGGCTGGAAGAGAAGCAAGAAACCTTAACAGTACTTACAAATCCACGCGATAATGAAGACCTTTTTTAAATGCTTTTTTAATGCTTTTTCCTAAAAACGCAGCCCACCAGACAAGCAGCTCACCTCTTTGGTTTTGTCCTTCATAGCTACAATACAAAAGCAGACGGTTTGGGACAAAACCCAAACCCGGGCTCAGGAAGGCTGAACCCACCTAGGTCTGCCTTTAAATCGCCAGCCAGTCCGGCTCTCGGCTCCAGCAAAACCAAGGGGAAGGTGTAGATGGGGCTGCTCGTGGGTTCAAAAGGCAGCACCTTTCCAGGTGGGACAACCAGACGGTGGCCCTCAGACAACATGGGGGCTGTGGGTCCTTGCTGCAACTCCGCTCCGTGCGGGAGGAAATATTACTCAGGAAGGTGTTAGCTTCAGGAGGACGAGAAAAGAAAGTTAAAGAAAAGAAAAAGAACTACTCGAGTCCCAGCCTGACAGCACGTCTGCGTTGCACACATAGACACATTGACATGTTTGTGGTGTAGAAAGCCAAAACATTAAAAACACATGTACACTTATCGGTGTGGCTTGTGTAAATAACAAGCCCATCGCTAGGGCACACATGCTCCATTCAGAGCTGGCTCAGGAACCTCAGGTCAAAACCAAGGATCCCCATCAAAGCAGAAGGTGAAAAGTGTATTAGCAGAAACATAGCTAGACCCTCTCCCCTAGGAAACCCCTTCCCCCAAAGAAACAGAAGTCTCCCCACCCTCCGAACACCTGGAAATTTTTTGTATATTTTGAACATCACCCTGAGAGGAAGGGTCAAGGTCCAGAGAGCTGGGAGTATGACCATGACTGACCCCAGGGACAGGTGACAATGGCAAGCAGCCTGTGAAGTTGACTAGGTCTCCACCCTACTTCTATCTTGAAGTGTGGGTGGAGGGGAGGCCAAGGATGCTGAAAACCCGCATCTGAGCAGTGAGATACCAGCCCATGTGGCAAATGGGCCACAGAGCTCAGAGCTCAAGGCAGACACCATAGGAGGGGCTGCCTCACTGGGCCAGCTTGTTTGTAAAGCTCTGGGGAAGCTTGCTTTGGACTCTGCAGACCTAATTTCTTGATGGACAGATTCCAAGTAAAACTACCAGAGTTTGTGAAGAAGTGAAGCTCTTTTCTTAAAGCACTCGTGCCCATACAGAGATTATGATTCCACTGTCCACCCTGGAAGCATCTGCAATCGGTCGGCCATACTGTCATTTCTTGGCTCATGAAAGGTGCACCAGAATAAGAGGGGCAGAATGGAGGGAAAGAGATGAGAGCCACAGACCAAGACTTTGGATGGCCAAGGGTTAATCCCTAAACAATCGGTAATGCTCAGCCCCAGAAACTGGGGAAGACATTCCTCACAGAGAATAGACTGCAGGAGACCGGGCAACTGTGTGTCTCAATTCAAGGGGCATTTAGAGAAAAAATGCTGTTTGGTAGGGGGTCTTTCTCTTTCCTACAGCCAGGCCCTGGGTCCCCAGCCAAATGTGTCTGTTTACTCCCGCATTGGAAAGAATTGTGTTTGTAGATAACATCCTCTCACCTCTGAAATCCAGGCTTAGCTGACCTCACGCACATGTTTGCAGTCTCCCCAGATGGTGGAAAGACTTGGGGTCTGTCCACCATTAAAATTCTGAAAAGTAGCCCAGGTGACCGCACCTCCCCCAGTCTCGGAGGGTCTCAAGCCAGGCGTAAACCTCACAGTCCCACTCATGAGAGGACCTAGCCCACACCCGGTTGTTCCTTGTGGACTTTGATCACCCCTAGCTCCTAATTCCCCATTCCATCTTACTGCTCAAGAGAGGGGCCTCCTGAGCCATACCAGCAATACAGTGTCTGGATGACAGACATGGAGTGTGGGATAACCAAGAACCCCAGAATCCTAAACCCGGTATACACCTGGTTCCTCCTAGGTCCCAGGGGGAAAGGAAGGATGACTCAGTCTCAACACCATTGATAGACCTGAACCCACACCTGAGATTCTGATGAATGACTGCCTGCTGCCAATCAGTTCATGTATTGTCTACCAGCACTGGGCAGGATAGCCTGAAGACTGCATTTTAGAGGTGACTACAGGTTGTCGTAGTTGGATTTGGGGGTTTCTTGGTCCTTTTTCATATTATCAAAACTTTGCGCTTTCCTTAATGGCAACAATGTGTGTATGTAGAGGAGAAAGTTCTAGAGCAAAATTTCTTTAAACATGCTATTGGCATGACAGAGCTCCCAGAAATCAGGGTTCTAGAGCCGGAGAGCTGCCAGGAGGCACATCTGCCCTCTTGGCATGGTGTAAATGAGCAGGTACATGAAACTTGGAAGTACATTCCCTGTTGCTTCCTTACCCCGGCGCAAGGAGGCCCAGAGCCCCTGGCCCAGAGCTGAATGTTGGGGCCCCGCAGAGCTAAAGAGGGGCTTCCCAGGTGCCTGCCTAGGGGCTTCCTCCCACACACAGAGCTCCTTCCTGCCCATTCCTAGAAAAAGGCTTGTGGGGAAGGGAGTGCTGTTCAGTCTCTTCCTCCTATTCTGTCCCATTATCCTATCATTAGTGGTCTTTCTGACACTCCAGAGCTACCCGCAGCATCCCTCCATCAGCCAGGATCAATGCAGGAGGGCAAGAAGGTGTCCTGCGTGTGGCTGGGTGGTGGTGGGTCTGATGCAATGCAGCGGAAAGCATTCTGGCCCAGAGTTAGGAAATCCAGAGTAATGCCTTGGTCCTGCTGCTCGCCGCAGGTGGGGCGCCTGGGTGACTCCCACTTTATCCCTCTGGCTCTAGAGTTCTCATCTGTAAAGCAGAACTATTAATGCCTGTCCTGCTACTTCAGAAAATAAAATATGGTACCTGCTTCTTAATATTTTTAGTGTAAGTATGTCCCAATGATTGCATGGGACATACTTATACCATAAATTACTCCTGTTTATGTGAAATTTAAACTGAACTCCCAGGTCCTGTATTTTATCTGGCAAGCCCACTGCCCATCCTTCCTGCAGCCTTGCCTGGCCTCCTCTCAGTGCATCACCTCCCTTCTCCACCCTCAGTCGGATGCACCCCTCTCTCCTCCCCGCACCCAGAGCACTTGTGGACACTTCATCACTGCACTTACGTGGACATTTAAAACTGTTTCCTCTGGGGTATCTACTGTTTGAGCCCGTGGAAGGCCAGGATCTTGTCATATTTTATCTCACGTGGGCATTCCCCCTTCTATGACTGTTCCGGGCATACAGCCAGTGCCCTGTCACCAAAACCACACTGGGATGCAGTAGAGGGAGGCTGATATGGGAAACACCCAAGCTGAGAGAGGCATTACACCTGAGCCTTGATTTTGCACTGCATTCCCCAAAAACCAAGGCAAAATGTAAGCGTGAATAAATAACTCCCATAGCTCTATTTGTCTGCAGGAAAGAAAAATCTTTCCTAGATCTCCATTCTAAGAGAAATGATCACGAGCACTTTAAAGAAAGACTGTAAAGAAAGGGTGGGACTTTTGTATGCGCTCTCCTCTCGTCCAAGTCCAGAGCAGACCTGGTGCACAGATGCCTCCACGGGCAGACTCACGCCTCTCTCTCCCCAAGGCACACACAGAGAAGGCTTCCTTAGAAGATCGCAGGGGTGAGGGAGTGGGGGGTGGGCGGTGGTGGTGGTGGTGATGGGTGTCTCGGCCAGTCCAGGAAGAGAGCAGAGCTTCCTGTAAATCCTGCATGGACACTACAGGGAATATGGAGCCCCAGGCCCCAAAGCAGTTGTTGTCTGATCTTAGTTTTGGCTCAGGTCATGATCTCAGGGTCATGAGACAGAACCCTGTGCTGGGCTCTGGGCTCCGCGGGTCGTTCGCTTGAGGTTCTCTCTCCCTCTGCCTTGCCCACGGCTTGTGCATGCTCTCCCCACTCCCACACATAAATAGGTAACTCTCTAAAAACAGAGACTGGATGCAGAAGGCCAGGTTTCCAGAAGCCTCTGACAACACCTGGGAACAGCGCGGGGCAAGAGAAGCTAGGAGCGGCTCTTGCCTTTTGACACCTGGTGCCAGGTCCTGATGTCAGAGCTCAAGGCTTCATGGGACACCGCAGAGTAGGAGAGACAAGCCTTTAGGGACTCCTTCCCCTCTTTCCCAGGACTACCCCAGGGAGGACAGTGGCCTAGCAGCAGGACACATTCCCCCAAGAAACCCCGGGCTTATTTACCTAACCCTTTGTGGTAGGCACACCAGACAGCTCCACCACCTTTCTCCAGAAGAACCCGGATACACCTGAGCTACTGAGGGAAGGAGCGGAGAGTGCATCGTCACACCCCTGCTCCCCATTCCGGGAGCCTCCGCCCCTGTCCAGGGCTGGCTGGGAAAGTCATCATGTCCATCATGTCGGAGCCCCCGTGGGCGCAGAGCGGGGCGGCCTCCCTCCCCGCCCAGGCTTCCTCCGCTGGCTCAGACCCAGCACCGGCCCAGTAGAGCGAGCTGTCTTCCCACTGTCTTCCCGAGGGGCACCCTTCCTGTCTGATGGTCTTGGAGCCTCACAAAAAGCCTCGGAGCTGGCAGAGAAGTTCATTATCCCGCTTTACAGAAGACTCTGAGGCTCAACGGGGTGGGCCCCTCACCACCAGTCCAGCCACCACCGCATTCTGGTGGGGACAGACTCAGATCAGGAACACAGATCTTTGGATTTCAATCTTGTCGACTCAGCACTAGGCTGACCTGCCTTTGCTAAATTCTCATCCCTGGGAAGAGAACCCCATCGAGCCTTTAGCTGCCCCTAACGTTTTATTGTGAATTCATTTATCGGACTCTTCCAAGGGGCCAGCTAGAAAGAAAAGATGGATCTGAAAGAGTGGGGAGGATGGAGAGATAGGTCTGAAGGTCTGGACAAGGGCATGGGGTGTTTCCCGTGGGATCCCAGGACAGAACAAGAGAAGGATGGAGTCATGAGTACATACAGGAGTCAGAAGCATGGGATTGGGGACTACTGCAGGGATGGGTCCCCTGGCCTGTCCTGGGTTACAGAGGTGACCCCAGTGCTCTGGGTAGGCAGCTACCCATATAACACGTACAGCTGGACTGCCGTCACGAGGATGCCCAAAAGAAAGGCTCCAGAGGATAAAAGACTGTGGGCCATGCCAAGAGAGAGAGCTCACTATAGACCCATGAGAGAAAGGGGGTGACTTTTAGGTACAAAAGCTAATCCTGGGTATAAGGCAGGAGGTCTACCTACAGTCCTCTCTAGAGCCTACACATTTCCAGAGGTCTGCAATCATTCCAAGGGTGATAATTAAACCATTTAAAACCTGGTGTGACATGACCAACAAGATTGTATGTTACATGAAGATTCCCTGTGAAGGTGGGGCGCCTGGGTGGCTCAGTGGGTTAAGCCACTGCCTTCGGCTCAGGTCATGATCTCAGAGTCCTGGGATCGAGGCCCTCATCGGGCTCTCTGCTCAGCAGGGAGCCTGCTTCCTCCTCTCTCTCTGCCTGCTTGGGATCTCTCTCTGTCAAATAAATAAATAAAATCTTAAAAAAAAAAAAAAAAAAAAGATTCCCTGTGAAGGTTGCACACCAGCTGGCCCCCAGCCCTGGGACAGGTCTAACAGAGGTGTGAGTGGATACACCGTTCCCAAGATATACCATGCTGCCTCATGCCTCTGTGCCTAAAGCCCATGCCGGCCCAGTGGGCCTGTCTCTCTCCCCAGCCCCAATCCAAGACTCTGCTCTCCACGTTCTCTCAGACCATTCCCCCCAGAACCTCCCGGCGAGACGGGGGACAAGACGGTCCTGTGTCCGTCCCCTGGGTACCACAGCTCTCTGAGCGCCTCTCCTCAAACACCCTTCACTTGTTTCCATGTCTCTAGAAGCTTCCTGAGGACAGAAACCCTATCTTTTTTGTCCACCTACCTCCAGTCCTGAGCTCAGCGCCTGCCACACTGCAGGTGCACAGAGGATGTGTGATCAGCAGCTGAGGCTTGGTCTTATCACCCAAGTCTAGGCAGGGAGAATCAAGTGCAGGGTGGTAAGTGGGGCATCCTGGAAAGCATTTTAAAACAGGCAACCTTCAAAGGCCCACAACTTGACCTTTCCCTCTCCTTCCCGCTTAGAATACAGGTGTAGCCAGAGGTACAGCAGCAGTCCTGCAGCCCTGAGGACAAACCCCCACACGATCCGGCAGAGCAACAGAAAGAGGGAAAGAACCTGATTGGAAAGAAATGAGCTGATGACCTGCCATGGAATTCCTGTTAGGTGAGATCTACAATCTCTCTCCCTCCCTTTTTGAAATCCAGGGTCATTCGGGTTTTCTCTTTCATACAGCTAGACACAAACATAACATCCCACAGATCTGTCGTTTAGGGACTCTCCAAGCAGACAAAAAACTCAAAAGCTTCAAGTTCTGATTTTTACTCTCTCCTTGGACTGTATTATTCAAAGATTGGCCCCCAGACCAGCAGCAGCCTCATCTTCTGGGAGCTTGTCAGAAATGTGAAATCTCAGGTCCCACCCGAGATGTGTCCCATCAGAATTTATGTTCTAACAAGATTCCTAGGTGACTTTTATGCATATTTAAGACAGAGAATCGCCATCCTAAGAAACTCTAACATGTGCCTGCCATTCTCCTGTTCTGACTTTTTTTTTTTTTTTTTACGATTTTATTTATTTATTTGACAGAGACAGACAGCGAGAGAGCAAACACAAGCAGGGGGAGTGGGTGAGGAAGAAGCAGGCTTCCCGCCAAGCAGGGAGAACAATGCGGGATTCGATCCCAGAATCCAGGGATCATGACCTGAGCTAAAGGCAGACGCCCAATGACTGAGCCACCCAGGGACCCCTGTTTTTTCTCCTACAGCTGCCAAGCACCCTATCTCAAAGTGTCAGGGTTTTTCACACACAAGCATCACATTTCTCTGTACCCCTCGATTTAGCGTTCCCCTGGAAGGGCCCACTTTTTTGAACAGGAGAGTCAGTGACAGACAAGCTCTTCAGCCACCCGACTATAGAGCATTGCGACAAAAGCTAGTAACAAAAGCTAGTTTTCCAGCAGAAAGGGTCAACAGGCAACTCGCTTTCGTAAGAAAGCCACGCTGCAGGGGTGTTAGCAAGGAAAGGATAGGCAGCAAAGAGGGGCTGCCTCTTGGCCCCCCCGAAGCTGACTGCAGCAGCCAGAAGTGAACAGACCCTGCTTTCTTCCCCACGCACTGTAACTTAAGCAGTTGTGTATCCGGAAGCTTCTGCGATCGCCCAGCAGCGCCACTCTATCGTACTTAATATCTGTCGCTGTGCAAACATTGGCCTTTGAACAAATCTCCTAACACTTGGAGTGTTACAAGAAAGCCATAAGCCTCCACCCCTCCGAAAAACATAAATTGTCCACTCAACCCTTTTGTTCTTTATTTTTAACTGCAGTCTAGACCACCAAATTACTTAATACATGGTTTAAAGCTCCATAAATACCAACTCCCCAAGCAGAGCCACTCAACCTTGGAGAGCTTCCCAAGTTCCGCATTAACTCCTCGGGTGTGAAGGGTTTCCAGCTATTTTGGTCCATAAATATATAACTGGCTCCTTCCTAAATTGCCACATAATCCTTACCACCATCACTTATATTTTCTTTTATTACCATTATCTTTGGTGCCTTGACAGGAGAATAAATTGTGCTTTCTGGAGGATGAAATGTTCTGCGTCCTACACCTTCTTAACGCACCCACATTCCCAAATATTTTATTTTATTTCCATCCCTCCCCAAGGAAATGGCCTCCTTGCAATTAGCGGGGATTTCCGATTGGAGTTTATTCTGTTCTCTCTCTTCTCCTGGTGGAGCCTTTGCCTGGGCTGAGTCACGTGAGGGAGGCCATCTGAGATGTGTTCCCAAACCCCTAAAAGCGGAGAGGTAGGAAAGGAAGACACGCATCAAAGCAACCAAGGGGGGCTTTTGTACAGAGAAGAGGGTCGGGGAGAAGGGAGATGAGAAGAGCCCAGGCTGAGGAGAGGTCGAAGTCGGTCAGGACAGCCTGCTCCGTCTCCAAGCATTCATTCGTCTACCCACTCGTTGTCCAGCAACTCAGAGATGCCAAGGGCATCCTGAGGCCATGGCCCCAGAATGTGCCCACCAGGAGCCTACCTCACTGTGGCACTAGGCCTGTAGCCCCCGGTCTCACACTTCTGCTGGACTGGAAGACAATTCTCTTTCTCCATCATTTTGTCCACCTCCTCAGCTCTGGCCCCACCCAAACCATCCTAAACAAATAGATTCTTGGCCTTCTGAGAACTTTCAGAAGGTCAGGAAGCTGCTATCCTTGAGAAAAAGTGCAGTCACGGCAGGTTACGTAGGATGGCGGGGAGGAAGAACCAGGCAGTGCTAAGATCCAAAAAGGGAAAAAGAATTCTGAAGAACGAGCTCACCTAGCCCCAGAGCTAAGAGAGTCACATATGCAAACCTCTGCCTGTTTACGAAAACCCCCTAAACCAGCTGGCTGCACCCTGCCTTCCCTCCTCACTCCTCTGGCTGAGGTCCCCTCCAGCTCTCCCAGACAGAGGCCTACCTTTGCAAAACACGAGGAACCAGAAGTAGTGTCCCAAGACTCACACAAGCCTCTCCTTTGTGCTTAATAAGGGCGCATATGATAAATGTGTGAGCCCGGGCTCTCTGTCTCCAAACCCTCTCATCTTATCTTCCACACATCATATTTCTCCTGGTTTGGGCATAACTGACCCTGGAATGAAAGATCTGCAAGCTGCTCAAAACAAATCCTGTGACCCCTCTTGTTCTCCCGAGGAGGGGTGTTCTTGGAGGGCAATGGGCTGCAGAGGAGAAGGGGCGCCAGACCTGGGTTTCATGACCTGTGGATGTGAGGGAGGCAGGGCAGGGCTGGGGCAACTCGCCTGCTCCTCTCAGCAACCGAGCCTGCCTTTCCATGCCCGTTCCTGGCTCTCTTACTGGACTTGGCCCCTTCCTCCAACTGCAGGCTTTCCAGATGGAGTGCCTTCCGCACAGCTGATTATCAAGGGCTGTTCCTGGGAGGTGAGAAACCTATGGCCCCTGGGTTGCCTGAGCAGCTCCTCCCTGGGGCCAGTGCAGGGCTGAAGAGCAGAGTGCAGGGGAGGGAGCATCCGCGGAATGCAGCCCTCTCCCCAACACTCAGAGGCCAGCTCCAGGGGCATAATAGAATACATTAGTCCACAGCCCATTCAGCACTGCCTCTTTAAGAACAATGGCGGCAACTGAGCTGATTTTTGCCAAATGACTGGCTTTAGTCCATTCGGAGCACAGTGGAACTCGCCAGACAAAGTCCATATTCAGGATTTCATTGTGGGGGGGGGGGTGGCAGCGGTGGCTCATAGACACTGGGGCAGCAGCGCCAGATGACTTCCTGCAACCCCCTCCCCACTCAAAGCAATCCAGGAAAGATCCTTGAGGCTAACACCAGCCCCTGAGGCCCATCCCTAGACAGAGCCCACATGGGCCCAGAGGTGGAGGTGGACAAAAAAATCAGATACTTGAAACAGGCAAGACAGACTTTGTTCTTAATTTGAGGGCCCTGATACCACTGGCTGATTCTAGAACAATATTCATCATTCGGAGTTTTACACTGGAAAACCCAACTTGGCTGCTGGAAGGGAATGATGCTGGGATGATCTCCACCGTGTGTGGAGGGAGCACAGAGCTAAGGAGTCTAGGTTTCCAGCCTGAGGTCCTGAATGGTACTTGCAGTCTCTCCACTTCTCTGAGCTTCAGGTCCTCAATTCATGACGAAGGGGGCTAGGCAGGCTCTAGACCCCTTCAAACCTGGAAATTTAATGTGAAAAGAATACTCTGACCACACTTCCTTTGCTTTATCCCATACTTCATTAGGAACTCCCAAAACACCAGAACTCAGAAAACTGAAGAGTCTGGTGCAAATGTTAACAATAATTATGACCCTGGCAAAGATCAGTGTGAAAAAAGCAATGACAATGCCAAAAATGGAGCTGTTCTGATGTGATTTTTTTTTTTTTTTTTTTTTTTTTGGTCCTACACAGGTTTGTCCAAGTGGGGGGATCATAGAGTCACCGCATTGGCATAGCTGCAACAAGAAGGAGCCAGCAATGTTTCCCCCAAACCAACCCTGCATGCTCTTTCCGTCTGTGGACATATTTGCATATGAGAGAAGACCCAGGACTTGGCCATAGACTTTCAGCCTTTTTCTTTGCATTTTTCCTCTTAGCTACTACCTTGTCCATAAGGCTGATACAAGACTCTTGCCGGGATTTTTCGTGCACCTGAGAAAGCCATGTCAAAGTTTGGATATAGAAAACAGGGGATCTTAGCCCTGCTGGTTCAGACTCAGGCATCACTAACTCAAGGAGGTCTTTCCTATTTAAGTGGCACCCAGCCTCTCCCTATCCCCTTTTCCTGCTTTATTTCCCTACCTACTTCTTGTGATCTTCTAACACACTACATGTTTTGTTCATTATTTTACTGTCTGTCTCCCCAGCACCACCATCAAAATGTAAGCTTCCCAAGGGTTGAGATTTCCCTCGGTTGTGGTCACAGCTGTATCCCATGGAACAGTGCCCTGGTACCTGGTAAGCGCTCAGTGAATAAAGGCTTGCTGCTGATGAATGAATGAATGAATGAATGAATGAATGACATATAGAGAATATAGAACACAAACACACACACACACACACACATATAGTACAACTCAGATTTTAAAGACAGAACAGTAGGAAAAGAAGGAGAAAGGGAGGGACACAAGGAAGGAAGGAAGGAGGCGAGGAAGGAAAAAAACTCGAAAGCCTGGAAATAGGTACCCTTATATGTTAACTATCTCTGCTTGTTGGACTCATAGGCAGTTTAAACTGTTTTCTTTTTGTTTTTCTTCGTTTTCCAAAATTTCTATAATTGCCATAATTTTTTTAAAAAAGGTAAAAGAATAAATATTAATTTTAAAGAAGAAAAGATGAGTGAGGGACACCTGGGTGGCTCAGTCATTTAAGCATTTGCCTTCAGCTCAGGTTGTCATTTCAAATTCTGGGATCAAGTCCTGCATCGGGCTCCTTGCTCAGCGGGGTGTCTGCTTCTCCCTCTGCCTTCTGCTTCCCCTGTTTGTGTGTTTTCTCACTCTCTCTCTCTCTCTCCAACAAATAAACAAAATCTCAAAAAAAAAAAAAATGGGTGAATAGCATAAGTGTCTTTCTCAGGCAGAAGAAACAATGTAAGTCTCTAATACTAGATTCGATTACATAGGTTCTTAAAAATCCTGCCTCATTTGAAATATCAGGTAATTATTGCAAAAGACTAAGTGTGGGAAGGGGGGTTGAACGATGGCTCACATTTCTGGATAATTGCCCCCATTGTCCAGATCAGGATGAATTTGGAGTCATATTCTACATCTTTCTTCCAGACCACACAGAAGTGAAGTATGGAGTCAGAACTCTTGGGCCAGCAATCAATCAACAAATATTTAATGAGCTCCTACTATGTGCAAAGATCTGTACTTGATGTGCATTCCCTCGCAACACATTCCTTCCCCAACTGCTCCCTGTCACCTTGCCCTTTCTGAGTCTGCTTTGCCCAAGGCTGGACATCGGATCATTGCATTATGCGTCCCCTTAAGAGAAGAGATTCTGAGCTCCCTTCCCTTGCTCTGACTCTGAACACAAGGTTAGAAACAGGCTCAGAGAAGTTAAATGGCCGGTGTGAGGCCACATGGTGGGTTACTGGTGGATGCCAGGCTACTTGCCTCAGACCCTCCTGGCCATGCTGGGTGTGAAACCAAGGGTGATCCACCCATTAGATGGCCATGCCAAGAGGGAGACTTGGAAGGTCATATACCTGTCATACCAGGGGAGCGTTTGGCAGCCGCCCTTTCCGGACTGCTGGAATTCATCCTGTAATAACTTGCCACACAAAACACACCTTTCCCGTTTGGACTGGACCCTGTCCCAGGACGGGGAGGAATGGTGAGCTTGCCTCCTTGCGTGCCGCAGAGAGCCCCCGAGTGTGCAGAGGCCTGGGGGTATTTGCTCTGAGGAAATGCTGGACACGGCCTGTCTCATCCAGTGAGAGAGGGGAGGCAGAGCGCCTGGTGGTTCGGATCTCGGGGCGTGTGTCTGGGCATGTGGCAGGATCCAGCAAGGTTTGCAAGGATTTCCCGCCAAACTAATGAGGGTCCTGGCAGAGCGCCGCACTCACTGGCAGGAATCCTCCTCTAATTGGGATCCAGCCCCAGCTCCACTGGAGGGCATTGGCCTGTGAGTGGAAAGCCTTGTTCTCAGAAGCTGTCCTGCCCCGCCTCCGGGCCCCAGCAGAGGGTGCAGACCTAGAGGATGACACCAGCCTCGCTAACAGCACCTCTGCCCCCCACTTGCCCCACATCAAAATGCCTGAGATGTCGTCACCGCATAACCCCCACGAAGCCTCAATCCTTAGCTTACACAGGCCGCCACGAGAGACCAGCTTCTCTCCTGCTTTGCAGCTCCGGCTGTGCACTTTGGGGCTCCAGCCCAATCTCCATGCCGCCCACCTTCTGGGGTTCCGATTAGACCTCAGACCATGTGGGGTGCCTCCTCCTCCCTGCCCCCATCCCTCACGCAGGTGGAGTGTCAGCCGGCAGTGAGACAGCAAGGCTGGGCCTTAGATGCAGGGACTGCGGTGTGGGGAGGGGAGGAAGCTCGGAACCCCCAGGCTGGTGGGGCTTCCACACTCAGGGAATATCTCTAGAACGAAGGACAATCTCCCACCTTTCAGGGTATGACCAACACTTGACGGGACTCTCGTCTTGGTAAAGTTATTGCAGTTTCTGCCCTCTGGTCATTCCATCAGCTCCTCTGTGCCGGGCCCTGGGCTACGCTGACACTAGAGTGAACGGGAGACAGAAACACCCTCAGGATGTTTCCAGACTCCTGGAGGAGACCTCATTTGCCCGACCACAAGCTGAAATAAGATTCAGGTTCTGATTCAGTGAAGATTTACTCAACGCCTTCTTTGTGTCAGAACTCTTGACAACCGTTGGTACATATATTAGCACCATAAAATCTTCTCAGCAAAGTCTCAGGGGTAAGATCATTCTGAAGAAACTGAGGGTGAAGCGTTAAGCAATTTGTCCAAAGCCACAGAGCTGGGAAGGGGAAGACCGAGATCCAGGGCTCAGAAAATCTTTGCCGGGACATGGCAGTAGCAGGTAGAGGAGAGGAGCTACTCACTGAAAAGGTGAACAGATCTTTTTGAGCCACCACTGAACGCATCAGGTCCCGGGTCCCTAGGCTAGAGATCTTCACCTTCACACCGGGCCACACTGCACTCAGGGAAGCAAAGGCTCTTGCTGGGATAGGTGCCACGCTGCCCCCCGCCCGGCCCCCCACCCTCCCTGCTTGAGGAGGGAGGGGGGCAGGGAACTGACCCGTCCCGCCCCGCCCCGTTGGGCTGCCTGGAGCCCCAGAGGACCACCACACCCTCTGCATTTTTGCAAGTAGCTGTGGCTACGAGCCAGGTGCCACCTTCTACGAAGTGCGTGGAGGTGGACGTTTGGAACTGCTTTCTGCACAGCTTTCTCCTTTCTGTCTGCCTCTTTCTTTCCTCTTTTTAAAAAAGAAAGCAGGGTTTCTATTGTGTCCTATTGTGTCCCGGCTGCCTGGCCGCTGATTTTTTCCGCCCTGTCTCATTAAGATGGATGGGGTTGCTGCCTTATTAATAATTGGGAAGGTCGCCCTTTGTTCCCTTTTCCTCTCCTCACTAACGAGGCCTGCTCCTGGGGCTCCATAAAGAGCCTCGCAGCCCCCGGCACTCCAGAGCTCCCCTGTCTGTGGGGCACAGGCTGCCCAGGCAGGTCTGGGGGCCAGGCCAGAGCGTTCAAACCTTCTCACCTCCAGAGCTCTAGAATCATCAGAAGAGGGGCTGAGAGTGTCATCCAGCCGCCCGCCCAGAGCCACCCAGAGGGTGGATTTAAGAACCCCAAACCCGAGGGCGCCTGGGTGGCTCAGAGGGTTAAGCCTCTGCCTACGGCTCGGGTCATGATTTCAGGGTCCTGGGATTGAGCCCCGCATCGGGCTCTCTGCTCAGTGGGGAGCCTGCTTCCTCCTCTCTCTCTGCCTGCCTCTCTGCCTACTTGTGATCTCTGTCTGTCAAATAAATAAATAAAATCTTTGAAAAAAAAAAAAAGAACCCCAAACCCGAGTCCTGGATCTGTTCCTGGATCGCCCCCCCACGCCCCCATTCGTCTGTGCTTTGCTCTCCTCAGGACGCTACCATGAGCTCTTTCCCCTGAGCTATTTATCTACTCCATTAGCAAACACACACTGCTCCCTGTTGTAAGGAGAAAGAAGATTCATTCATTCATTCATTCATTCATTCAGTGCCTATATTTTTTTGAAGCTCTACATAACATGCCAGGCGCAAGATGTCCAGAAAGCGTAAAGTGCTATGGAAAAAAAATAAAAAATAAAAACAGGATGATTCTATGTGGAGGGCTTAAATCAGGGAAGGCCTCTCAGAGGAAGTGACATTTCCCTTGAGACCTGAATGGCAAGTAGAAGGCAGTTCCAACCCCCCTACAGGAGGGCAAAGGTGGCAGAGGCCAGGACTATCACATGTGAAACAATTAGGAAACAGGTAGGCATTAAGTTGTGTGGGACTGACACTTACCTGGACTTGGCTGGAGGTTTTAGGAAGGAGGCAGAACCTGTGTTGGGTTACAGGAGGGCCAGCTGGAGGAAAGGTTGCTCAACATTCCAGGTGGGGGTAGGCTGGAGCCAGGGCAAGGAGCAGAAAGAACATGGCCCGCTCATGAGACAGGGAGGGGTGCGGGCAGAGCATGAAATAGTCACCTGCCCGTTTGTCCTAAGTCTGTATCACTGATGGAGCTGGGCACTAGACCACCCTCACCTTTCCTCACTCCAGATCCTGCCCTGCTCCTTCGAGATGCGTGGGACCTAATCCTGGATGGAAGGCCTCTGTGGGCCTGTCTAGCCTCTGCATTCTTCTTGGTTAACCCCCCACTCTGTGGCCGTGAAGCCCAGCCGAGCACAGAGGAACCGCCCAGGAGAAACATCCCGGGAAAGAGGACGCCGTACGAGAGAGGTGGAGGCCCCAGCAGCTGGCCAGAAGTTTGAAAAAGCTTTGGCTGTACACATTACGTTGTGCTCACAAGTTTAAACTTCACCAGACCTGTCCTCTCTGCAGCATGAATTCCCCCTCACCCTGCCCACTCTGCCACCTCCTGCTGAGAACCTGCCCGTGTGTCTGTTCCCAGAAAATGCTTCAAAGTTCCTCCGCGGGCAGAGTCCCCTCCACCTCTGCCTCATGCCAAAAAAGCAGCAAGAAGAAAAAGGAGAAATGGTATTTGCTTTTTATAATGCCACTTGATTTTCTTCAAGCCCTCCTGGCTCTTTTATGCCCTGGGCCCATGAACTAAAGCGTATTCACACAGCCAAGTAAGACAAGGCTCTCAGCTCACGGGATGTCCCAGATTGAGGAATTCCAGCCCCCCACACCCCTCCCCCTCCCACCGTCATGTCAAGAAGATTAATGCCCTTTCTCCAACCTGTGAATGGAAGGCTGGGCTGTCACAGTCTTCCAAGGAAAGGAAGCTCCCCCAAGTTTGCATGGGCCTGAGAAAGTTTGGTTGAGCGAGCCTGTGCCCACGCACACACACGTGCACTCTCATGGTGGCCTCCTCCCAGAATCCACTGGGAGAGGCATTTATTTGTGGCCCCGTTTTAAGGTTGCATCAAAATCTATCATGGCATCCAAGTGGAAGAACTAGGCTGATCCTTGCTGGCAGGTCCCGTGTGGGAGGGCACAAGGGCTCGGTCTGATTTGGTTACCTCTACAAATTCAGTAGGCCTCCACAGTGGCTCCTTTCAGTCCTGCCCCCTGAATTTATAGATGAAAAAAGCAGAGCAAATCAAGACAGCATGGACTGAATGCCTCTTGTTCACGAAGCACCATGGCTGCTTGGAGATGCTAGGTAAACAAGACAGTCCCTATCTAGCTTACGGGGATATATTAATGCATTTAAATGAGATAGCACATTTAAAAGCATAATAAGGCCTGCCAACCAATACCCATCACCTGAAAGATGTTAGTGACTCTTCTTCTTTGCTCATTCCCAGGACCCTCTGAGTGTCTACAGCCTGGTGACGGACGTGTGTCTCTCTTCAGTCCTCCAGCCCCAGCTCCAGCTTAGAGCTTTGCACGTAGCAGATGTTTGTTTAATGTTTGTTTAAAAATACCCCATATCGGGCGCCTGGGTGGCTCAGTGGGTTAAAGCCTCTGCCTTCAGCTCAGGTCATGATCTCAGGGTCCTGGGATCGAGTCCCGCATCGGGCTCTCTGCTCAGCAGGGAGCCTGCTTCCTCCTCTCTCTCTCTGCCTGCCTCTCTGCCTACTTGTGATCTCTCTCTGTCAAATAAATAAATAAGATCTTTAAAAAAAAATACCCCATATCCTGGGGGGCCTGGGTGGTTCTGTTAGCTCAGCAAGCATCCCACTCTTGGTTTCAGCTCAGGTTATGATCTCGGGGGCGTGGGGTCCAGCCCTGCAAGGAGCTCCATGCTTAGCCCGGGGTCTGCTTGAGATTCTTTCCTTCTCCCTCTCCCTCACCCTCTGCTTGTCCCCCTGCTCACGTTCTCTCTCTCAATCAAATAAATAAATAAATAAAATCTTTTTATAAAAAAATATATACTTCGCGTCCATTCAGTTCCGGCCACTGCTCTCTCAGAAGCTGGTAGCACCCAGATTTGCTAACTTAAGGAATCCATTTGTATGGGGTGTTGTGGCTCAACAGTTCTTAGTGTGTTCACCTAAGATACAGAAGTTCTATGCTGGGAGCCTAGTATTCCTTAAACCAAAAGAATGCTTAGTGGCACCCATTTAAAACCTTCAAAGGGAGGGACAATTATCGTGGACAATTATTTCACACTCACTAACATGCACAATAAGAAGTAAGGTAACCTATCATTGGAAAGGATGGACACAACAGGGACAGTCACACCCACCAAGAGGTGCCTCTCTTTGTCACTGACCCAACTGAATTGCCTCAAACTTTGTCTCCCTAAAACTTTGAAGTGTTTCTGGCCAATGTTTCTCATCCGTAAAGGTGGAACTTCCCTCAGTTATCTGCTCATGCCTAGCAATGTATATGGCACCGGCTGGCCGCTGCCGAAGTGATGGGATAGGACAGGAGGATGTCAACTGTGGAGGGGAGGGGCAGGCTAACTAACCTGGCCAGGAAAGACTCCTCCGAGGTCAAGGAGTGAGAGTAGACGTGGCCTCAACCATTGGACATCTCAGGAGAGCCACGAAGGCTCTCTCCTGGTGCCGCTGTCTCTGTCAGCTTTGCTCCGGACAGGGCACACACTTAACTGCAAGCCCGGAGTAGACCCTGACTGCCTACTGCATTAGGCCTACCTCAGGCCCTCTGCACTAGCTCACGACTTCCCCTCAGGCTTTCCCTCCCACGGGCTCCTGCTCCATGGCCAAACTACACAACTCAACTTTCCCTGAATACCCACAGGCTTCCTACCTTCTGAACGTTACCTTTTCTGCTCCTGTTTCTTCAGAATCATCCTGTGTCCTCCCTCCTCTGAAGTCCCCTCATCCATCTCCACTCCAGGTTCAACTCAACCACGCCCTTTGCTGACCCACATCAGCTAGACCTCTTTTGGAAAGCTTGCGGCAGTCGCTACTCCGCGATATGGGCCTGTGGTTTTTACGCCGTATGTGTGTGTTTGTCTCATTCGTCTTTCTGGATTAGAGGCTCTTAAAGAACAGGGGCCTAGCCTTATCCCCCCCCCCAACCCTTGTACAATAGCACAGATTGTTGGACAAATGGTTGGACGGATGGATGGATGAAAAAACGGAGGGAAGGAGAACAAGAGACAGAAAGAGGAAGGGAGGAAGAAATACAGAATGAATGAATAAACTGAAGGTACTTTGCCCTGGGGACCCACCATGTCCTAGTTAGTACCCGGGGCCTGGCTACTGAAGATGGGATGGTAAAAGTGTAGGCCCTTCTCCGAATGGCTTGCTCCTGCCCCTCCTCCCCTGCGGGGGCCTCCCTTCTGCCGCATTCATCACCCAGGCCTGGGCTCATTGAGGAAAAAATGTGCAAAGGCAGAGCAGGGGTGGCCCTGCCCCGTGAAATCCTCTTCTTCAAGGGCCACTGCCCCCACAGGAAATCACTGAGGGACGGACCAACCTGCTGGGCCTCTTTATCCCATGGCCCAGACACCCCGGAAGCTGCTCGTGGCCACACACAGCAGGAGATGCACACGGTGGCCCCTGCCAGCAAGCCACGGATTGTCACAGGGAGTGACACATTTCCCATGCCGCACAGGGACACAAAGGCCAGTGCCCGGGACCAACAAGAAAAGCCACATTCAACAGCGATGCTTCCGTTTCCCCAGATTCTCATTTCACTCAGGTTTGTGACTGTTGATCTTGCTTTTTGTTTGTTTCTTTGCCCAGATTCTTGTATCCGTTCTGCAGGAAAAAGAGAAACACTCCGAGAAAACAACGTGATGTTAGAATTACAGTCAAGAAGACTTCCAGGAAAAAAAACAACAACAACAACAACAAGGAGGGGGTGCTTCAGCATCTGGAGTCCCAGCGGCGATTTTCCCGAAGGCCGCCCCGAGATGGGTCTGCCCTCGGTCAGCACAGGCAGCAACTCTCCTTCCCAGGCTGCTCTCGGCCTCTTTGCAAGTTGGAGGTTGCGTGTATGTTTCGTTTGGTTGACCCGATTCACAACACCGCAGCCCAGAGGATCCTAGGTTATCCAGCCTCACAGCACCTGCTTCCTCTCCCTGGTCACTGAAAGAAGCCACCCCCTGGGCCACTGCACGAGCACGTGCCCCAAGAAAGGACTCCCGCTGCTGCCGCAGTGGACAGAACCTGTGCCTCAGCATCCCGCTCTCTTTCCACCGGCACCTCGCTGCGTGACCTCCGCGAGTCTGGGTTCCTCATGTGTCCAGCAGGGACGAGACCCCCAGCGGGTGGCCGTGAGGATACGTGGAGATATTGTATATCAAAGCGTCTCGGGCAGCCGCTAGCACACAGGAGGAGCCCAGCAACTGCTGAGCTTCTTTGCCTCCCTCCCCATTCCAGACCTCTCTCTGACTCCTGGCCATCACTCCCAGAGAGGTCTCCTGGCCACTCGCAGGGCTCAGGCTGTGACTCGGCTCCTGAGGGGAGCTGCTTGCACCCATCGGACCCTGAAACCACCTCACACATTGTCCCAGGCTGCTGAAGAGTATGGGGCAGGCACTGAGGAACTCAGGAGCCCCCAGCCCGGCCATGCTCCTGAGAGCTCCTGCTCAGAGCAGCTGGTCCCAATGAACTTGGGACAGAGGGAGGCAAACAGTCAAGCCATAAGTCCTCATCTCGCCCCCAATGCCTGTCCCCTCCAAGCATCCTCTCACCCGGGGCTCAGTGCCGGCTCCGTCACGTACCTCCTTTAATGCCTAGGACATAAGAACTACCACGGCCCCTTACAGATAAGGAAACTGGGGCCCCAAAGAGTATCTTTCTCAGTAGAACATCTCGTGAGTGGTGGAACCAGCATTTGAGCCCAAGAGGTCTGGCTCTAGAGCTGGGTCTGCAGCCTTATACTTTGAGGGGCTCTGCATCTTCACGCCCCCAGGTTCTAAATAAGAAGAGCCCCCCCCCCCATCCCAGTACAACCTCTAAGAGAGCCACAGTGGGTAAGCATGTTCCGTATAGTCTCTCTAGTTCTGCCAGCGGGTCTGCACCGTAGATATAATCCTCCCATTTTTCGAGTTGAGGAAAGACTGAGGTCCAGAGCTATAGGTAAACTGTTAAATCACAGAGCTTAAAAGAGCCCACGTCAGAGTCATCTGACCCCAAAGCCCATGACGTTTCAGTTCACCAGGACAGACTGTCTGCTCCCAGAGGTCAGCGTCAGACACACAGGGGAAGGGGAAACTGCCACCTCTGTGACCATCTGAGAGGTAATGAGCCCCCATCTGTTCAGGGGCTCCTCCCTGACCTCCAGGCACAAACGGAATTCCAGCCCAACTCTTGCGGCTTCGGGGCCTCACCAGGAGCCCTGCAAAGTATTGGCGATAATGAGTTATGTTATCTGGGGCGGGAACATACGCACCAACAGATTAGACGGGCTGCCTTTATCTGGACTTAACTGTCTGTTGGTAGAGAACAGAGCCCCTAAGGATTATGACAGCAGATGGGGACACTCTGATTTGGGGAGGGGGGCAGTAGAGGCTGATGGGGCTGTCAGGTGACCAACGGGGGTGATGACTAAAGGGTGGAAGTGGGAGAACCCAGGGACAGGGGTGCCGAACATAACTTCTATGTTATCCTGCCATAGGCGGGCGGAAGACGGGACACATGCAGACCCAGCTCGGAAGTGGGATGAGTCCCACCCCTTCCGCTGACAAAGCTGGTAACATTGTAATTCCATCTGCGGCTCCTACCACCCTTGTACTGCTCTCATCAGCATCCACACCATTCATTTGGGTGTCAACATTCCTTCCTGACCTCCTTTACGCTCTCTGAGGTACCAAGCACAGCGCTGACCCTTTCCTAGTCCTGTAGGTCTCTCCTTCAGTAACGCAGGGACGACTGAGTCACAGAGCCCTCCACAAGCAGGTTCCAGCCTGAACCCTCCAGAACAGAACCCTTCTCTGTATAACAAAGCACAGACTCCTCAGCAGGGCCCTCGTGCCCCGGAAGCTGAGAGCCTGCCCCCACCCAGGGAAGACACCTACAGGGGCAAACAGAGATCCGACCCCTTGGAGTCTTAAGCCGAATATCTGCCTCTGGCCCTTTAAGGACGCAAGATCCTAGCGGGTGGGGGAGACTGAGGTTCCTTGAGCTGACCAGAATGGAGTCCAGTTGGCAGAGCTCCTGGCTGAAGCAACAGACCTCCCGTGCTCCCTCAGGGAGCCCCAGAATGTGCTCCTCCAACTATTCACTCCTGCCTCTGGTATATCCACTCCCATCAGATCCGGCAATCTGCGGGTAGTGGCTGACACCCTGCGTCTTATCTTGTCTGTGACCAGGAATCCAGTAAATATTCATTGTTGATTCCACGCCCAGAGATTATAAAGAGAGTAAGTGGCTTTCAGGAAAGTGGAAACATAATTTTAAAAATAAAATCCGTAGCTGCCCCCTGCAGAATTATTTCAGGCTGTCAATATGGCACATCTTGGCAGAGGGATGAGTTTTGGGCTGGAAAGACCCTGGGGTCTTCACTTACCACAGCCTCTTCAAGAATAACGAGGAGTGTTTTATCAGTTAGCTACAGCCGTAAAACAAACGACTCTGAAATGTAATGATGTTGCTCATGTGTCCGGTTGTGGGCAGGCTGCTGGGGGGATGACGAAGGCAACAGGGCCATGTGTCTCTCATCACCAGAAGCCAGCCCGTTTCTCCAAATGAGTGGCAGTCACAAGGTTCCAAAAACAGCAAGAGAAGGAGAGTCCCACTGTGCATGTGTTTTTCAGCCTCTGCTTGTTTCACAGAAGCCAGAGCAGGTCAGCTGACAAAGCCCAGTCTCAGCGGGAGGAAAGTCGGAATCAAGAGTGCAAGGGGGTATCAACTCAGGGACAGGGATAAACTTGTGGCCATTTTTGCCGTCTACCTCAAGTGTTAGAGGAAACGCTAGGCAGGCTGTCTTTTATTAATTCCCTCCTTATACAAGAGCATCAAAAATATCTCCTCTTCACCTGACTTACCATAGACGGCCAATAAATATTTAATAAATATGTAACAAGTGAAACAAGTGACTAAGTACATAATGAGAGAAAGAAAAGAGTGAACGAACAAGGACTGAGAGTGAGCGAGTGAGTGAGTGGAAGTAGGTGAAGTTTTCAAAGCACCTAAAAAGATATTGAGGTCGTCAGGCCTGGGAGAAAATTCTAGAATTTTGAGAAGAAGCCTAAGAAGGACATAGAGCTCTCTAAGATACAAAATCATTAAAGAACATTCTATTTAAAGAGAAAAGTCTTACGGGTGTAATGAGAGGTGCTCACTGGTAGTCAGCACAGGAAAGCCACTAAGAAAAACAGAAAAGCAAGGATCTTCAGAATACCCCCAGGACAGAGCTTCTTGGTCATACACAAACACGTCTTCCTTAATATTTAGTCATCATGCTATCGCAAAGTCCTGCTTCCCTGGTGAAGACAAACAACTCAGTCACCTAATTCAGAGCTCCGTACTCCAGGGAACAAATGGCAGAGGCACAGCCCCCGTTGAGCCCGTTGCTCCTACATGCAGAATAAAAACAGAAGCAAAACATTGCAGCTTTTTACCCCCACTCCCTGCCAGCATATGTGGAGTAGCACCACTTCCCAAAATCTCAGTGCAGCCCTCCCTCAAGCCTGCCCACTGACTTCCTCGGGATAGGGACAGGCACTCTCTCAACCTCCCACTCTCCCTGTCTAAATCTTCCTGGACAGTCACTCATCATATCTCGTTTCTTCCTTCTGCAGGTTCACACACAGCAACTATAGACAGCATCCCCGCCCTTATACGCAGCCACTCCCCCCACTAGCTTCTTCCCCTTCACCTTCAAACACCCCAACACCTTTCCTTGTCCCCAGTTGTCAGCAGTTAAGATATGGTTGATTGTCCTTCCTGAGACTGTCCCACAAGCAGGCACTTCTTCCTGACTTTCCTACTCATCCTCAATCCCTAGCATGCAGGCTCAGACTGTGAGGTTTGTCTTTAATAACAGCACGTGCTCAAGACAGAAAATGATCTTAACATTTGCTTAGGGATTCCTTCATCTTCCTTCCTGCCTCCACTACCCACACGATTCATTGCCAACTTCTATCAGCCTCCTTAATAGCTGTGGATCATCCTTTTCTCTCTCTTCCTTTAAACACAATCTTCCGGGGGCGCCTGGGTGGCTCAGTGGGTTAAGCCTCTACCTTCGGCTTGGGTCATGATCTCAGGGTCCTGGGACTGAGCCCCACATCAGGCTCTCTGCTCAGCAGGGAGCCTGCTTCCCACCCTGCTCCCCCGCCTGCCTGGCTCTCTGCCTACTTGTGATCTCTGTCAAATAAATAAACAAAATCTTTTAAAAATAAATAAATAAACACAATTTTCCTTTTACCTTATAAGCATTCTCATCAGAATCTTCCAACCCTAGTTTCTCCACCTCCCCCATCCACAACCACCTTTTTAAATTCATAGCCTATCTGGGGCCAAGCTTTGTACGTTCGTGTCTATTTGATCCCCTCACACTCCCTTCATCCTGGAAGGATTCACCTCTGCCCTACCAAATCCTACCCAGCCTGCAAGATTCTGCTCAGTGGGGCCTCCTCCAGAAATCCACTCATCAACTATCCTGTCCCCTCTTACCGTTCCACACCCCCCCACACCCAGGAGCTGGAAGTTATCTCTCTATCCTCTGAACTTCTATAGCTCTGTCCCTATCCCTATCCTAAAATGCTTCTCACTTTCTACATTGTGTCCTAAACATTCGTGCATTTTCCTGTCTCCCTGCAGACAAAGATTCCTTGAAAGATGTAACTTAAGTCTTTTATATCCTCATATCCCCCAAGGAGCTAGCACAATGCTTTTGGATAGATTTGTTGAATGAATAAATGAATGAATGAATGAGAATGAATGAATCACACCCCCAGCATTCACAGAAGGCAGTCACAAAGCATCTATAACTCTTTGGGTAGGGACTTTGGGATTCTTGCCCAGAAACAATTTGGTGATTGTAAAAGTATCACTTGAATTACTTACCAGAGCTATGTCCTCTGACAGCCGTCTGCAGCCACCTCTGTGTAGAAGCAATGAAATTAAAATCTGCTGTATTGAACCAAATTCCTTGAACAGCCCTATCTCCCCCGCCACCAACCCCCATGCACAGAAGATGGAAATCTGCAGCTTCTCCTCGTTCCTTCCCGGAACTGCGAACAGTCACCCCACAACCCTGACCAACCCACCCCCACCTTGCTTAGCCCCTGAACTCATGTCTTCTAACCTAATTCGTTTTTTAGATAAATGAAGCAAATACCTAGCAAATATTATTTATGACTTTGTGATAAATAAGCCTTTTACAGAAGTTATTCAAGGAGTTCTGGGGAATTTCAAGGATAACTTTCAGCAAGTTTCAAAGGTCGGGTCAGCCTGGGATACTGAGCCCATAGTATTTGCTGTACCATTCATCTGTTTTGAATTATTAGTCTTACCCAGCTTCAGTCGGCTCTCAATGGACTGGCTGTGCTTTTAGCTCTCTGGTCGTATTTTGTTTCGATAGTGGGCAAGGGACTTTAATAATTATTTTTTGTGCTATACTGACATTGGGGAGAGAAAAAGGGGATCTTAATGAAATTCAAGCACTCACAGATGTGCTGGAAAAGATGGGCTATACCTGACCAGCCACGATTGCCCCCCACAACCATGCACACAGAGTAGTGGCATCCCCCTCCATGCAGAGATGAGAAGGCACCATGCTGAACCTGGCAGCATGGAGGTGGGGTCATAAGGGCAGGGCTTTCCCAGAGGGCCAGGAAGTAGTGGGCTAACCCGGGCCCTTTTCTAATGTATGAATGCATGTCCGGTGTTCTGCAGATGCTGCAAACTGAACTTCTTAGGAGCAAAGACTATGTCTCACTCAACTCCGAATCTGCAGAATCTAAAATTTTGCCAGCACATATTAGGCACTCAATAAATATTTACTGGATTGGATTTGATTGGATTGAACTGGGTTGGCTTGGGTTGACTGGACTGAACTGAATAGGATTGGGTTGATCTGGGTTGGGTTGGGTTGGATTAAGTTGGGTTGAAATGAATGGAATTGAGTTGAATTGGGCTCCCATCCCCCCTCTACTCTAACTATCATTTCTTTATGCAGAGCCTTTTATTTAAAAAAAAAAAAATTTTTTTTCACTATTCTTTGGTTTTCGTTGATGGTGGGTTTTGGGTTTTGTTTGTTTATCTTGGTTGTTTGGTTTGATTTTTGACTTACCCGGAGAATGAATTTGCCTGAGGCAGGAGTTTGACTTAGAATGCAAAGTTATTTCCACATCCAAATATTTCTCCCTAAATAATTTGGCAAAATTCATTTTTCATTCCTGAGACCTAAGATTATCAGCCTATTATCCTAGAAATGGTGGAATAAAGAATCAAAGAATGCTGTTTCATTTATACCCTTTTAAAATAGTGAAATTTGTATCACCCTTTTAATAGTTTTGGCTTTCCTCTTAGCCAGCTTTACTAATTTGATACTCTATTTGACAAATTCCACTGGGCACACATGGGTTCTTTAAAAAAGCACTTGGTGAAGGGAATTGACTGCAGAAAGCCTGGACTTGCTCTCCTCTTTGACTGTTTGTTTTTAACTTCAGAAGGTAGAAAGATGTCTCCCCCTGTGAGAAGTCAATCAAGGACTCCCTTTGTCTTTGGATTGAGGCACATTCTACTAGATCCCCTTCTTAAAACATCTGTCCCTCTCATTTTACATGGTAAAAATGGCCTGAAGAAATGCTGCCTTGGTTACTTTCTTAAATAAAATTATACTTAAATGTACTAGTGGACATTTAAAGGAAAAGCTCCTGCAACATGAATAATACTCCAGCTTCCTTACTATCAAATCTGAATTTTTCCTATCAAGTTTTCTCCAAGAATAGTCATCTCTTCTTTGTTCTTCTTTCAGAAGACAATCAGTGATGAGTGGGTTGTATGCACTTTCCTTCCTCAGACCCAGAGACCAGGGCTGAGGCCCCAAGAGGCATGCCTACTAGCCATAGTTGCCTATGGGTCCATACAGAAGCCTAGTTCCACAAGAGAGGTCTGGTAAAAGAGAAAAGGTTGAGATCTTCATGGGTCCTCAAAAAAGGTCTTTAAAACATGAGGGAGGGTCTATGCCAGAGAAGGCAATGGGAGGGAGTAGCAGGGAAAAGAAAACAGGAATCAGTCCATTGAGCCAGAGAGATTGAAAGCCCAAGATGAGGGCCTTTGCTATTGCTAACTAGGACTTGCTCCTGCGTTCAGCTCTGTGTGCGCCAGGTACATTAAAGGACCCAGGAATAGGGTTGACAGGGTACCCAGTTTGTTTTCCTGATGACCTTGGATTTCTGGGATTCTCTCCAGCTTCTGGATGCCAACCCTTACAACATTTTGTCCATAAAGACATCCTCAGGTTCTATTTACCCCCCTCTCAGCACTCCATAAATTCTATCCCTTCCCTTCAAGTCTGTTAATACTCAGTTCCACAGGTAATGAGCGGTGGAGGCTTCCTGCTAAAATGAGTTCTTCACAAAATGAAGACTTTCCCCCAGTACTTTAAAACACCTGGGGCCAGCTGCATGTTCTTTGTCAGATCCCAGGCAATATCCTTCAGCTCCTAGAATTCCTGTGTCACCTTCTCCCAGGTCTTTGTTAGCAGATTGTGTTTCTTTTTCGCCTACCTCTTCTGGAGAGCTCCTTCTCTCTTTAACACCTTCCCAGAGACAAGGCTTTAGGAATAAAAGAAAAAAAAAATTTGACTTGGCTGCTTGCTTCTTACAGGACAAAGGCCTCTGGCTGACTTGCTTAACAAACTACTCTAAAGCTTAGTGGCTTAAAACAATAATTTATTATTATTATTATCATTATCATCATTAGTGTTAGTATTATCTCATGCATCTGTTGACTGAATCAGCTGGGCAGTTCTCATTTAGGATCTCTCGTGGGGTTGTAATAAGACAGATAGAGCCCAGGGCTAGAGTCATCTGAAGGCTAGACTCACTGAACATCCAAGATGGTTCACTCAGTGGCTGATGATCAGCTGGAGATCACCTGTGGTTGTCAACCAGAACAACTTCATGTGGTTTCTCCATATGGCTTTTTCCAGCCAGTAATCATGTCCCAAGAAGGAGTGTCTCAAGAAGCTAGTTTTCTGAGAGACCCAGACTAAAGCTGCAATGGTGCTTAGGACCTAGCCCTAAAAGTCTCTGAAAGTCACTTTCACCATACCCTATTATTCAGACAAAGCATCATTGTCAGTCTAGGTTCAAGAGAGGGGGAATTCCATTCCACCTCTTGAAGAGGTAAGAAATAAGCAAGTACAGGGAAGGAGAGAATTGGTGGCAGCCATGTTTGGAAACTCTCTACCAACAGTGTTGTACCATATTCTTCTTATTCCAAGAGTCTAAAACCCTTTTATTTGTCCCTGACCTTATGCTGCCTCTATTCCCTTCCCCTCAAACTCATGATGCCTCTAATTAATGACTTCTCTTAGGAGGGTACCTTCAGTAAGTCAATAAAAGGGACTTAACAGATTTCTTTGTAAACCAGTCCTGAAGTGAGCATGGTAAGTTTTGGAGAGCTCTTTTATTTATTTTCTTTAAGTTATTGGGTTTTTAAAATAGAAAGTCTATGGGTTTCAACTGTATCTCACACACTGCAAAAATTTCCAAGTGTTCCCACCATTTCTTTCTTTCCTTCTTTCTTTTTTTTTTTTTTTTAAGAACTCAAACGACAAACCACTTTCTGAAGTTCTTCCCTGGACTAGTACTTAAGGATGAAAAGTCAAAAAAAGAGAAAGAAACAGGAGTCACAGGGTGGGGGGCAGTGAAAATTCAACTGAAAATAACGAATTTCTTGAGGGTTTACATAAGTCTAAAACCCCACTGTCTGGAAGGAAAGTGAATCTTCTGGAGCATCAACACTCTGTAGAAAACAAATGAGGTTTACACTGAAAACCCTCACTGCCCAATCTCACTACTGTCTCCCTCTCCCACCAAAAGCTGCCGTCCATAAGAGGACTTAAGAAACTCCGCATCCAATGCCTCTGGCCTGCTCTGGCCTCCGCGCTGAATCATCCAGGGTCATCTCTTTTCCAAGGGTCTCTCCTACACCCCCAAGAATAACTGCCACGGGGATATGATGGGGGAGGCTCCTGTAGCTCAGGGCCAGCTTCTTCCCCACCCCAGGCCGTCCATTCATGAGGCCAAATATTGCTTGTGTGAAGCTGCTTCCAATCTTTTGGAGGATAATATAGCAGAAAGGGAAGTTAAGAAGGCAGAAGTGGACATTGTTATTTGTATTTTACTCTCAGACATTTTCAAAATCCCCTCCCAGTTGGCACGGTGGTCTACTGAAAAGAACACTGGATGGGGAATTCCATAGCCTAAGGTTTGCCCTCGTTCTCCACTAACAAACAATGTGGCCCTCTCCGGGCTCAGCTGGGAAATGAGATGCCTGCACTACCTAATAATCTGTAGGTCTCTCCTGTCCCCAGAATTTCCTTCAGGAAAACTAAGGTCAGGAAGAAATAATGGCAGAAAACCCCACGTGGCAAGGCTGCATCCAGAAAGAGTTCTGCTCCCCTTACCCTGCCACAGGAGGCTGCCCTACCCTCCAGCCTCTGAAGTGAGTCATTTGTCCCCAGCCCCCTTTCAGGCCACTGTGGGCAGCCCATACGAGGAAGAGTTTGCAAACTTGCTGCCACGGATAAAATCCACAAGCTGTTTCCCTGAAAGGCGAGGAGCTGGAGTGGGTGGGGTGGGGGTGAGCGGAGGCCCTGTTCCCTCAGCTCTGGAGGTCTCTGTATTCTTTAGCTCTTAATCATTAGATCAGGAAAAGGGGGAAGGGGCAGGGATTGGAGGCAGAGAGGGAGGTAAAGGGGAAGAAAAAACTCAACACCAACAAAAAAGAGAGACAGCCTCACACTCAGGTCCTCTGGGACCGAGAACTCCATTCAGAGTTTTCAGAAAATAGGGTCAGGCATGTCTTGTGACCTGAGACCCCAGAGCTCCTCTGTTCCCCATAATTATCTAATACAGCACTCTCCCTGCCAAATACAATGAAACAATTTGTCACTTCAATTATCTGTCAGTCAACACTGAGGCCTTTTCAACAGGCCAGCACATGTGTTTGGAGAGCTTGTCAGTGAGGGCTGTCTAGCCAGACCCATAACCGTGGAAAATGGAACCTTTGTTAATTCTGGTTCTTAGAAAAGGAAATCCATTCAATTTCTCTCCTCTCGCTCGCTCTTCTTTTCTAAATGCCTTCAGTTTGGAATTTGCACAAGGAGCTGAATTGGTCCTGCTCTGAACCTTAAATGACTGGCCAAAGGATTTGCATGAGGAAGCAGAAATTAATTATTCCTTTCGGGGCTTCTTCCCCCTGGTCTCTGTAATTCTGTGTTTAGAGGCAAGATTACACCCTGCGTTACCAGCAGGATGGGGGTGGTGCAAGGGACGGGAAGTGGGGGCAAGGGGAGGTGTGGGGGGGAGGCAGGCAGGGAGATGTTTGCATCTTGTTAGTGCTTCCTGAGTTCAGGCCAAGCAGCCAGCTTCACTGCCTCTTTTCCCTTCTTCAGACAGAGGGCAGCTCCACACCCAGCCACCAAGTGGAAAGCTCCTAGGGGAAGTTTGCTTCCGGGTTCTTCAGATTTCTTACTTGGAGAAATAAGGGGAGAGGAAATCTGTTTTGAGGGTACATGGTCCCTTGGGAGTCAACCCTGGCTTCTATTTCTAAATAGACTAGAGATTGTTAGCTCCTGTGAGGGGACCACACCTCCTTCACTGTGAGGGAATGGGAAGGAACCTACTTCACTGTGAGGGGACAGGGACTTCCTCCCTGTGAGGGAACCAGAGCTCTTCCCTGTGAGGCAACAAGGACCTCTTTCACTGTGAGGGGACTAGACCTCCTTCATTGTGAGGGAATGGGGAAGTACCTCCTTCTCTGTGAAAAGACAGGGACTTCCTCCTTGTGAGGTCACCCAGATTGCGTCTCTGTGAGGAAGAAGCAGAACTGTGGCTGAATCACTGAGGCCTAAATGGAGAGGTCTATCTATTATTTGATTTCCCAGAATAGTCTGACTTTAAATGCTCCATCCCAGTGTCAGACCTTGTACGAAGCTGCGTATTTCCATTTGGAGTTGGGAATATAAGGTTGCTATGAGACAGTGTTCTGGTAACAAACAAATCCAAAGGACCCTTCATGGTTCACCAAGGTCCACGTGCACAGAGTGGCTTATATGTTTCGAAAGTGGGAGCGGGGTGGTAGATACACATGGGTCTATCATGGTGGTATAAGATTGGTAATCCTGCCTTGATTGTTTACACAGGGATTTTTAAATACATTGTCCTACAGCAAATAAAATAAATGTGTTTAAAAATGTAAATATATATATAAGTACATATAAGTGTGTGTATTTGTGTATATATGTGTGTGTGTATATATATATGTGTGTGTGTATATTTCATGCACATTGGAGTTTTAGTTCACTGTACACACGACAAATTTTCCTTCTACCTGAGAATGTGTCTCTCCCCACCCAGCCCCAGGTTTCCGGTTCCCATAGGAAGCTGTAGACTGGAATCTATTACTTCTGAATCTGCCAAGAGTTACCTTCTCTTCTCTCCAGTCCCAGGACCCGACACCAAAGGAGAACATTCACTGGTGTCTTCCAGGCATTGGAATTTTGTCCTAGGACAGCTTGGAAAATGGATCCCTGAGATTTTCAAACCAAGTCTCACTCTGTCTACACCAGTAGATTAGACATCTTCAGGCTGACCCTGACCTCTGAGCTGATGAAAATCATCCTTTACGTTGGTCTTTTTTTTTCCTGCTTCCATCCCTCCTTTTCACTTTCTTCCTCTCATTTCTCTTTTCTCCTTTCCCTTTCCCGTCTGTTTCCCTTCTCACCTTTTCCCTGCCAGCCCTTTCTGTTTTGTTTTTCCCTCTTATCCTTATGATGATCTGCTGTTTCTTTCTTTTTGAGCCCAAAGACTCTCACAGCCATCCCCACAGCCCTGGGTTATACAGAGAAAGAAATCATCCTTTTTTTTTTTTTTTTTCCTACTTTAGAGTCAGAAAATATAATTTAAAGTGGGGAGGTCTTAAATTCAATTAGGAAGTCGAGTGGACACTGCCAACTACATACATTAGTAAGGAGCCACCAGGTAGCCCCAAGCCTCGCCAGGTCCCCTAATGATCATCCCTGCCTCCTTCTCACCACCAAAACACCGTGTACTTTTCTCCACTTGACTTAGGTGGCAGATCTCTCCAAGAAAGGATTCGGACAACCAAGCTGAATACGGTCCAAGAGATAACTGGGTTTTTTTTTTCTCATAAACTCTGGGTAGAGCCTCTCTTCAGCTCTCAAGGAAGAGCTCACAGTGGGGGAATGACATAAGGAGAAGAAAACAGTATTTCTTTCCAATCAGATACTCTGGAAGTTAACTGGCCTCTACGGAATGACCACTCATTTACAGAAGCTATATACTTACCCTAGATAGCCTAACAATTAATTGGCAAAATTATTTTGGGGTGTTTGATATATATAAAGACAAAACATACGTGTTCCTTTCTTGTAACCCCATGTTTTCAAGAAGCAGGTTCGTGTTCAATAAGCCATAGCTCCATTCTCTACTGTTTTCAGATTTTAGACTGATCATTTTGGGGCTTCTTCTAAAAATCAACTCTATTTCTAATACAGGAAAATTAGCAACCGAGAGCAAAATGAAAAGCTATCCTCCGTACTGAAAGCAATCCCAAAAGCAGAGTGTTTCTAGAGGATCTGAAGTCTCGGCAGCAACAGGAAAATTTAACAAGCATCTCTGGGAATATCCCTTGTGGAGTGCTCAGCACTGAGGCAGGACCGAACCCCGAAGCTAAAGGAGCCGAGGTGCAGAAAGGTAGGGTCTAAAGTGGAGGGGAGGGAGGGGCAGTCAGTCTGTTTTCTCTCAACTCTGGGACAGGCATGCCAAGGCCCTCGCCTCCCCCCACCTTCTCTCCAACCTCCCTGCCGACCTACTCCCCTGCCCCAAAACCCCCCTTGCTTTATTGACATCAGTGTTTAACCTTTCACCCGTGGCAACCTCTACTGTTTGCTCCTTGGGAAAGATGGTGACACAGTTGCCCTCTCTCCTGGTCACTCCCCAGAGGGAAGGGGGCAGAAAGAGCCCTGAGTTGAATGAGCATTCTATGGGGTCACAGGCAGGGGGCTGTGTCTAATCCTATCTCAGGTCTTGCACAGTTTGGAAGCATTTCCCAAGGAGCTATTACAGGCATGGGCTATTCTGTCTCTCAGGAACCTAGTCTTTCCAGCACATTGTTTGGTTCTCTCATCCTGCCTTTGGTTAGTCCCAGGTTTTCCTTCCCACAGGCAATCTCCCTCTATACCTAGGGGGGGAAAAAAAAAAAAAATATATATATATATATATACACACATACATACATATTTGGAGAGAGCAATAACTGCCTCCAAATTCAGGGACTAGAGCCAGCCTGTGGAGAAAACCTTCCCATCCAGAAGGAAAAGGAAAGGGGTATCCAGAGGCAATTAGGTCAAGCTTTGAATATGTGCACCGGTGTCCCTCTGGTCATCCCAAATTCCCAGAGATGCCAGAGAACATGGGGATCTCCAGCCTGAATGTCTGAATGCCATATTCATTTGGGTAGTAGAGGCTTTTAAATTTTTCTTAGACTCTACTCCATTTCACTTTCTTTGGCTATAATCATAAAATGTTCAAAAATGATAATGTATTTCTCTTGGGTGACTCCATAGAGTAAATATTTTACACACAATTTACCCAGAAACCCAAAAATGATTTGCTGAAATCAGCCCAAACGCAAATTTGCCACCCTTCTGAGAAAGTGAATAAAGCTTCTTGAGTGGTGAAGCAGAATCATGTGAAAATCAACAGGGCAAAATTTTAAAGCACGCATAAGTTCACCGAACTCAATGAGTACAAGCCATTTTAAATTATTTTTACATCTAAGTAAACATTACCGGCATAACTTGAGTTATATAATTTGCTTTACAATTGTCTTCTTGTTGCTACTAAAATTCTAACTCAATATAAGTGACACATATCGTTTAAAATGATTGCAGTTCTAAGGGGGTTGCTGCCCAGCTGGGAACAAGGGGAAAAGGACAGGAAAGGCCGGAAGACACAAAGCCTGGGTCTGCTTCCAAGGAGTTGAATGATAAAGAAGTTATTAATGATAAAGATAACCATTCATTCATAACACAGAAATAAAAATAGTGGGTAGTCTTACTCTCAGGTCTGAAGTATCAAATTCATGTATGCAAAAGCACTTTGGAGATCTGCAGATGAGCCAACATCTGTGTGGAACCTAAGTACAGATTTAAAGAACAAAACCAATGGAAGATATATATATATATATAGATATATCTTTAATGCATATAAGTAATCATGAACATGCATATGTTCAAATATATATGCATATTTATGTACAACGTATGTATATATACACATAGACATAAATATCCCATATATATAACCACACAAGTCAGAACAAACATACTTACTCAGATTGGATCTTCCTCAACATTTCTGTAAGTGGGCTCATTGGTCCTGTCAAAATATGGAATAAATAGTTGTAGTAGACTTTAATTCATCTCCTTAAATATGGTGATGTTTTATAGTCTGAGCTGAAAGTTGGTTTCACAGTAGTACTAATATAATCACTTTACTTGTTGACTTTAGGGAAATGTTAACATAATAAAGAGAAAGAGGGTGAGAAGTATTTTCCCTTTTCCCATCCACGTGGCTATCCAACTTTTTTTTTTTAATGAAGTAGAAAGGAATACGAAATCAAGCAATATCACCTCAAACTGAGTTAGCTTCTGATGATTTTGACAAGAGGAAAATTCAAGTTATTTCCCCCATAAATAGCCATCTCAGCAAGTAGTGAAGGTAAAATTCCTATAAGTAGAAAGCAAAGACTTCAGGAGTCCATAAAAACTAACAGGTGTTTCAACCACACTTGAAGCAGCAAGACGAGAAGGAAGCTGGAAGTTCTTGATTTGCGGTGGTTCTGAAGAACAAAGCCGCCATTGGCAAATACTTTGTAGGGGCTACGGGGCTGTGAAAGACCAATGATAGACATGCAAATGTGAAAGGGCCCTCAATACACTCAGCAGAGCTGAGTTTCCGCAGGCTGGGCGGGGAGGCTTTGGGGAGATAGCCGAAAGCATATACCCTGAGCCAAAAATAACATTTGTGCTGTAAGGATGTTTAGGTAGAGCTGAAATGAGCCATTGAATGCTTTTTTTAATAAGTGCCATTGGCTTCTGAAAGGGCAGCAGTAATGCAAATTTGAAGTTTGCCTTAGTTAATTGGGGGGAGGATTCACCAATTAATCATAGGCAGAAAACCACATTTTTTTAAAAAGCGTCTTATTGATGAAATTCTTTTTAAAACAAAATAGTACACTCAAACATCTGAATCTGACTACCTGAAAAAGATCAGGAAGGCTTTTAAGTAACCTCTCTAATTCACCCAAGCTGAGATAAATAGTGAGATCAATAGTTAAGGTTGCTTACACTCAGTGCCTGGAACTGCCTTTTTTTTTTTTTTTTTTTAAGATTTTATTTATTTATTTGATAGAGAGGCAGGCAAAGACAGGAGGAAGCAGGCTCCCTGGACAATGCTGGGGCCTCAATCCCAGGACGCTGAGATCATGACCTAGGCCAAAGGCAGAGGCTTAACTCACTGAGCCACCCAGGTGCTCCTAGAACTGCCTGATTTTGACCTCACCCCTAATAGTGCTGCCCAGGGCAAAGAACAGTGCTAGTCACCACCACCACCCTCGCACCCGCATTTACCCCAACCCCACCCTCCACCCTCCCCCTTAACCACCCCCCACTTCCTCTGTCCTTTCACAAGCACAGCCCTGAGAATCATGGAAAGGAGTTCACTGAACATCCCTATCTTCCTTTGGAAGTTCAAGGGAGCAGAATGAGGAAAACCTTCCTTCTCAAGCCGGCTACCAAGTGTGTATTAAAGTGAATATCCAGAATTTTGGCTTCCTGCTCTGCAAAATGAAAATTTAGAAACTGCAAATGTCTTTTATTAATAATTACATTTTTACTGATTCAGAAAATACACCTGGTGTATTTCTTCTTGACTTTGGTGTTGACATTTGTTGAAATTGTTTTAAAGTTGTGTATCAGTTTCTGTCTCAAATGAAGGTGTAAAGAGAGTTTTCAATAGAAATAATAACGTGTGGATGAGCAAAGCAGAATGTGAGCTGGAAATGTGTAAAATTAACTACTCAGTTTCTCAACATTTTTTCCGTGAGTTTCACATGCAATGATATAATTCTTTCTAAAAGGAACTCATTATCAGTTGAAATGTTTAAATAAATATTTTGACTAAAAATATATTTCACACACATACATAGATGATGAACCATATTTTTGCAAAGAACTTCTGACAACCCTATCCTAAATTTTGCAGCTTGGAAAACATCATATCAACCCTCATTGTCTTCCTCCTGATTCCCTAACATCCAGGAAATGAAATAGTAATTCCTGTAACTTTAAGTGAGGTCTACTTGGGTTGGTTTTTGGAGGAACCCTATTCCCATTCATCCCAACCCTCCTTCCCAAGCTCATTCAGAGGGACATCAAGGTCTGGAAAGTCAATAGCCTGAGAGCTATTGGGAATAGAGCATTGGGAAATGCTCTATTGTGTCTTGGGAGGTATAGTCTCAATAAGTGATTTGCTGCAGACTTAGGAGAAAATGGGAGATTCCCAATCAGAAAAATTTGCAAGAGATTGTTTCTCTCCCAATATTTTGTTGGCCTCGTCTACCCAAAAACCAGATAGTGAGGTAGGAGACAATTACACTTCAGTTGAGCAAAACCGCCTCCTGGAGAACTAAGCTAAATTTTGTGGTTATATTACATAGCATCTTTAATTACTGCTACAGTGAAGTTGGCCAGAAATTCATCTCCTTACATACTGGAGAATTTAAAAGATGCTTTTTATAGGTAGCACCATGCCTTCAGGAGAAGAAAAAGAGAGCCATTTTCAAGTAGCTAGTGGCTTTTATAATGTAATCCAGTCTCAGGAAATTGCCACACTTTACTTTATAAAAATATGCATTTACTTTCTTTCAAAATTGGGCCTTAGAAAAATCAAATGAAATATTTACAATAAATGAAATATCTTTCACGATAATAACGTAAATTCTTAATCTGTGCCACAGCACTCAACCACTTGGCTTATTGAGCTCCTGGACTCTCTCAGAGGAAATCACACAATAGTGGCAATCATCAACCTTACCCAAATGTTGCCTTCTTACGTTGTGTTTAAACCTGTACATATGCACAGGCTTTCCCTATGGAGGGAGCTTTGACCTGGAGAGTGCGGATCTTAAGGACTTCTGGTTAGAAGTAGAGGAATGAACACATACATTATTCTCCTCTTCCTCCCCATAAGACAAAGAGATCTTGAGAGCAATAGAACAACAAAATATTGGAAGCTGGAGAGCTAATGGATGAATGTATAACAGACTAAGTGGTCTGCAAAGATTGAACACTAAGAGAAAAATGGAGAAATAAGATAAACAACATCTTAACATCATGGGATACTTAATAGCACCAGATACCTCTGGAAGTAGAGGTAAAAGTGGAGTTAAAATCAGAAGAAAAGCCTGAGATCTCTAGATGCCACTAATAATTTCTCCACCCTGACAGGAATAAAGATTTGTTTCCTGAAGAAAGTAAAACTTGGGTTTTTGGGACTATGGAACACCACAGCACAGACTTGGGGCAGGGGGTCATAGGAGAGTTCCAAAAATAGTGCTTAAAGTGGAAATTTATGTTCTTAACATTGACTCTTACACTTCTCCCTCTTGGCATCCAGATTGCTGATAAGCAGGCACATAACTCTTCAGGAGGAAATTAGAAGACTTCACTGGGAAATTCAGTCAGAACAAGAGATAGGACTTAACCATACTGGCTTTGGGAGCTCCCTAATTGAAGCAACACAACCAAAACACCTTAGAGTAAAATTCACAGTAAACAAGTTCTGCCCTCTCTCCCTGGGCTTCCATGGCCTTATAGTGACCTGCTCTTAAGTACAACAGGACAGCCAAGTAGAGGAAGATCTATAATATGAAAGATAGGGGCCAACACAAACATCTGAAAGCAACTTGAAGAAAATAGTTACAGGGCAAAAACTTCAGAAGAAAGAAGAGAAAATACTTTGTCCATAAAATAAGAACAGGTAATCCTAAAAAGCAACGTTCAAAGAATAAAAACACAGATATTGGAAATTAAAAATATGACACCACAAATGAAAAACTCAATATGAGAATTAAAATACAAACTGGAGGACTTTCCCCCAAAAGTAGACCAAAAAATCAGAGAGACCGTGCAGAAGAATTCCAAATAATTTATGTAGATACTCCAACCTCGAGAAAGTGGAGCAAAGGGGTGCCTGGGTGGCTCAGTCCATTAAATCATGATCCCAGAGTCCTAGAATCAAGCCCTGCATTGAGCTCTGAGCTAAGCCAGGAGTAGGCTTCTCCCTCTGCCCCTGCTGTTTCCCCAATGATTGTGCTCTCTCACTCTCACTCTCATAAATAAATAAATAAATAAAATCTTTTTAAAAAAAGAAAGTGGAGCATAATTCCCACTCCTTAAATGTGGGTTCTGCATTAGAAACTTTCTTCCAACTAGTATGGTAAGAAATGAGGAATTTGGGGAGCAGTAACTTTACAGTGCAGAAATCTCTCAAACCTCAGCTAGGTGACCAAGGTTACCATCAACAAACAGTGATAAATCATGTTGATAAATAGTATGTCCACTCAAGATAAGGGAAGAGTGCTTTGCTTCCATGGTCTTCCTCCCAAAAATACACAACCCCGGTCTAATCACGAGAAAAACATCAGACAAATCCCATTAAGAGACACTTTAAACTGTTAAGGTCACTGAAAACAAGAAAGGTTTTTAAGAAACTGTAACAGCCAAGAGAGACGTAAGGATATGTGACAACTAAATGTTGAAATCCTGCTTAAAGTCCTGGAATAGAAAAAGAACATTAAGTGAAAACCAAAGAAATCTGAAGAAGTTACGGATCTTAGTTAATCATGATGTATCGATATTGTTCATTAATTGTGACAGATGTACCATGCAAATGTCCACAACAATGGAGAAATGGATGTGGAATATATGGAATTCTCTGCACAACTGTTACTTTTCTCTAAATATAAAAATATTCTAATTTTAAAATTTATTGTTTTATTTATTTTTTTAAGATTTCATGTATTTATTTGACAGAGGGAAATCACAAGTAGATGGAGAGGCAGGCAGAGAGAGAGAGAGGGAAGCAGGCTCCCTGCTGAGCAGAGAACCCGATGCGGGACTCGATCCCAGGACCCTGAGATCATGACCTAAGCCAAAGGCAGCGGCTTAACCCACTGAGCCACCCAGGCGCCCCAAAATTTATTGTTTTAATGTAAGCTTTATTGAGGTATGAGCCATAAACTGTGAGATATTCAAAGTGTCCCTCAAGGTGATTTGATACACATATATGTTGTGAAAGGAGTCCCTCCATGCAGTTAATTAACACATCTATCACCTCACATACTTTTCTTCAGGTCTTTTTTTGTTTTGCTTTAAGGTGTTTTTTTGTTTTGTTTTTCTAGTGAAAGCATTAAAGTCTACTGTCTTAGCAAATTTCAAATACATAATACAGTATTCTTATTTTTTCTTAAAGATTTTATTTATTTATTTGACAGAGAGATCCCAAGTAGGTAGAGAGACAGGCAGAGAGAGAGGGGAAGCAGGCTCCCCACTGTGCAGAGACCCCCCCCCCCGCCCCCAATGCGGGGCTAGATCCCAGGACCCTGAGATCATGACCTGAGTCGAAGGCAGAGGCTTAACCCACTGAGCCACCCAGGCGCCCCCATAATACAATGTTCTGAACAATAGTCATTGTGTTTTACATTAGATTTTATTTATCTTATAGCTTAAAGTTGTATCTTTTTACTAACCTCTATTTCCCCTATTCCTCACCTTCTGACAACCATTTTTCTACACTTTCTATATGTTAGTTGTTTGTTTGTTTGTTTGTTTGTGTGTTTAAGATTGCACAGATAAGTGGTATTATACAGCATTTGTCTTTGTCTGATTATTTCACTTAGCAAAATGCCCTCAGGATTTACCCATGTTGCTGCAAATGGCATAATTTCCTCATTTCTCATGGCTGAATAAATCTCCACTGTATGTGGATGAACTCCTTTAGCTTTTGCTTGTCTAAAAATTCTTTATGTCTTCTTCAGTTTTGAAGGACATTGTTACCAAGTAGAGTATTCTTAGTTGGCAGTTTTTTTCTTTTCAGCACTTGGAAGATCTTTACCCATTCATCTATTGATGGACACTAGGTTGTTTCTATAGCTTGGCTATCATGAATAATGTTGCAAAGAACATGAGAGTGTAGTTATTTATCTTTTTGATATCCTGTTTTCATTTCCTTTGATAAATACTCAGAAGTGGGATTGTTGGATCATATGGTAGTTCTATCTTTTAATTTTTAGAGGAACTTAACATACTATTTTCCATAGTGGTATACCAATTAACGTTCTACTAACAGTGCACAAGGATCTCATTTTCTCCATATCCTTGCCATAACAGACATAAGGCAATATATCATTATGGTCCTGATTTGCATTTTCCTGGTGATTAATGCAATCGAGTACCTTTACATGTACCTGTGGCCATTTGTATGTGGGGAAAATGTGTATTCAGTTCCTCTGTCCATTTTTTAATTGAATTGTTTTGCTGTTGAGTTGTATGTATTCTTTATATATTTTTGGGTATTAACCTCTTATCAGATGTATGATTTGTAAATATTTTCTCCCATTGCAAACATTTTCTAACCATTAGGTAAGTTACCTTTTCATTTTGTTTGTTGATGGTCTGCTGTACAGAAGGTTTTAGCTTATTGTAGTCCCTCATGTTTATTTTTAACTTTGTTTTCTCTGCTTTTGGTGTCAGATCAAAAAAAAAAAAAAAAATGCCAATGAAATGCCAATTGAATATTACCCCCACCTTAAAAGACCACCAGGGGAGCGGGTGAAGGGGGGGGGGGTGCAAGGCGCCAGCCTTTGCTTTGTCCTCAGCCAGCCTCCTGCTCCTTCAGCCAAGGCAAATATCAAGGACTTACCTGTTTTCTTCCAGCAGCTCTATGGTTTCAGGTCTTATATTCAAGTACTTAATCTATTTTGAGTTGATTTTGTGTATGGTATAAGATAGAAATCCAGTTTCATTCTTTTGCATGTAGCTATCCAGTTTTCCCAATATTTATTGAAGAGGCTACTTTTCCCCATAATATATTCTTAGCTCCTTTATTGTAAATTAACAGATCATACATGCATGAGCTTATTTCTGGGCTTTCTATTCTATTCCATTAATCAATGAGTCTGTTTTTATGCCAGTACCATACTGTTCTGCTTACTATAATTTGTAATATAGTTTGAAATAAGGAGGTATGATGCCTCCAGCTTTGTTCTTTTTTCTCAAGATTGCCATCTCTATTCAGTGTCTTTGTGGTTCCATATAAATTTTAGAATTCTCTGATTTTATTTCTGCAAAAATGCCATTGAAATTTTTATGAAGCTTGTACTAAAGTTCCCTACTGTTATTATACTGCTGTCTATTTCTCTTTTCAGGTCTGTTTATTTGCTTCATGTGTTCCTATGTTTGATGTATACATATTTATAAACATATCCTCTAGTTTGCCTGACCCTTTTATCATTATATAATGACCTTCTTTGTCTTATATCACAGTCTTTGGCTTGAAGTCTATTTTGTCTCATATAATTTTAGCTACCTACACTTCCTTTTGATTTCCATTTACATGGAATATCTTTTTTATTCCTTTATTTTCACTTCTTGAAGCTGAAGTGAGTCTCTCATAGACAGCATATAATTGGGTTTTGTTGTTGTTTTTTTTTAATCCATTCAGTGAGTATGTATCTTTTAATTGGAGAATTTAGTCCATTGTAGAATTTATACTTACATTTAAAGTAATTATTGATAGGTCTAAACCTACTATTATGATTTTGTTAGTTATTTTCTTGACTTTTGTAATTTCTTTGTTCCTTTCTTCTACTCTTGTTTCCCTTCTTTATGATTTGATGATTATCTGTGGTGGTATGTTCATATTCCTTTCTTTTTATCTTTTCTGTATCTACCATAGTTCTTGTGCTTTGTGGCTAGCATGAGGCTTATATAAAATATCTTACCATTATAAACTGGTAACAGCTTAACTTCCAATGAATACTAAAGTTCTATATGTTTAGTCTCCTCCCCCCCACAAATTTTATGTTTTTGATATCTATAATTTACATCTTTATATTGTGGATATCCATTAAATTATTGTAGCTACAGGGTTTTTTAAATACTTTTCTTTTAAACTTCATACTAGATTTATAATTGATTTACACACCACCATTACATTAGAATATTCTCTTTTTTTAAGATTTATTTTTTCATTTCAGAGAAAGAGAGAGAATGTGGGGGGAGGGGCAGAGAAGAGAATCTTCAAGAAGACTCCCTACTGAGTGTGGAGCCCTACACAGAGGGATCTCAATTCCATGACCCATGACATCATGACCTGAGCCAAAACCAAGAGTTGGACACTCAACTGACTGAGCCACCCAGGCAAGCCTAGAATAGTCTTAACTTACCTATGTATTTACTTTTACCAATGAGATTATACTTTCATATGTTTTCCTCTTACCAATCAACATCCTTTTGTTTCACTTTGAAAAGATCCCTTTAATATTTCTTGTAAGGCTGGTCTAGTAGTGATGAACTCCTTTAGCTTTTGCTTGTCTAAAAATTCTTTATGTCTTCTTCAGTTTTGAAGGACATTGTTACCAAGTAGGATATTCTTAGTTGGCAGTTTTTTTCTTTTCAGCACTTGGAAGATATCATCCATTTCCTCTGACTTGCAAAGTTTTTTCTAAAAAATCTGCTGATAGTCTTCTGTGGATACCCACAGACATAACAAGTTATTTTTCTCTTGCTGCTTTTAAGAGTCTTTGATTTTAAGAGTCTTTTGATTTCTGATAAAGAGTTCAAAGTAATGGTTATAGAAATGTTTACTGAAGTCAGGAGAACAATGCATTAACTAGGTGAAAAAATGAATAAAGAGATAGAAAATGTTAAGGAGCACCAAACAGAAATCATAGAGCTGAAGAATATGATAATTAAACTGAATAATTTAATATAAAAATTTAATTACAGTGTGTATCTGTGTGAGTCTCTTTGGAGTCCTCTCATTTGAAACTGTCTTCAATCCCCAGGTTAGGGACATTTTCACCCATTGTTTTTTTAACAAGTTTTCTGTCTCTTACTTTCTCTCTTTTCCTTCTTTGACACCTATAATGCAAATATTATTCCACTTGATGATATCTCATGAGTTCCTTAAGCCTTCTTTACTCTTTTTCCTTCTTTTTTTTCTTTATGTTCCACTGATTGGATGAATTCCGCTATCCTGTCTTGGTGTTCATTGATCCTTTCTTCCACTTCATTTAGTCATTGATCTTTTCTTCCATTTCATGTAGTTTGATATTGACTCCTATATTAAATTATTCAGTTTAATTATCATATTCTTCAGCTCTATGATTTCTGTTTGGTGCTCCTTAACATTTTCTATCTCTTTATTCATTTTTTCACCTAGTTAATGCATTGTTCTCCTGACTTCAGTAAACATTTCTATAACCATTACTTTGAACTCTTTATCAGAAAATCACTTATTTCAGTCTCACTGAGGTCTGTCTCTGGAATTTTGTCTTGTTGATTGTCGTTGTTTGGCACATATTGCTCTGGTTTGGGGGGGGGTTGTTTGTTTTTCATTTTCCTTGAATTTAGTGTTAGTTTCTGTACAAAACAGCCACTTCTTTAAGTCTCGAAAGAGTGGTCTCATGTAGAAGATGAATCTACAATCCAACTCGTGGCCTTAGTTGTCTCTCAAATCTTTGTGATTGTCGAAGTCACCTTATTTAGTCTTAGTGGCTCCCAGTAGTTGAAAGTATGCCAAGACCTGTCAGTATCTCAAAGGGGAACACCTACATGCAGGTGATTGGAAGTCAGGCCCTCAGGCAACAGCTTTTATAATATGGCAAATAGGCCTCTTTCAGGGAAAGACTGGGAGGTAGACATTTCTGTCAGCTCTCTCTGTATTGAGCAGTGGAAGAACAGCCAGTTAAGAACTGGGGCTTTTTTGTTTGTTTGTTTGGTTGCCACAGTTCTGCAGGAGCCCACAAGCCCAAGCCTCACTGGCCACCAGAGCCAGGCATTCAAGGTGATTGTCCTCTTGGTGGTAGCCAAAAGAGGCTGGGTGTGATACATGTATACAAGCCCCTTCCCAGGGAGATACTGGCAACCCAGAGTGGGCAAATTAAAAATCAGAAAGAAAAACAAATTCTGTAGAGAAAGTTTTACCCTCTAAGGTCCAAAATCTGATAGAACAGAGAAAAAATGGAAAGGAAAACTTCAAATAAATATTCTAGAAAGTTGAGTTTATATGTTCAAAGTTCCCACAAAGGACCTAGAAAGGTCGTTGAAAGTAGATTTACCTTAAGATCTATCATCATGACATTTCAGACCACTGAGATTAAAAGATGCAAAAAACCCAAGAAAGCAAAACCAGTTTTTATATAAGGGGTCAAAATTACATTGGCATCAGACCTCTCTATAGAAATACTAAAAAATAAAGCTGTATTCCCATTAGAATTCTAAAAAATAATCACAGAAATGTTGTTGCTCTCATCTCAGTATATCACATCAGTAGAAAAATTAAGTTGACTTGTCTCAGTGCTGGTCATGGTAACCTTGATGACCTTTGACCAGTGTATCTGCCATGTTTCTCCACTATAAAAGTCACAATTTCCTCCTTTGTATTTGATTAGTATTTTGCTGGGAGATAGTCTTATATTACCCCAATAGTCTCTCCTTCATCCTCAAACTTCCACCCATGAACTCTACGATCCATTGACAATTCTGTACCTATATCAACTACTTCATGATGTTTGCCAAACAATCCTACTATTAGTTGAGATTCTTCTGATTAGAAATACTTTCCTTTCTCTTCCATTTGTTTAATTATTCATTTATTTACTTATTTTCTTATACTAGCCAGAACTTTGGGTTTCTTTTTTATTCAGTATGTTGTAACCCACTACTGTATATGTTCATTTTAATGCTCAAATTTTCCTAAATTTGCTTAGTGGGAATCCCTTTGAACAGACTCTTGTATTCTTTTGACATTTCCCTTAACTCTTCAAGCACTACCTTATTTCCTAACACAGTAAGATATTTCAGGTCCATTTTTTATTTTCTTTGTGTCTGTCTAGGTTCATTTATTTCTCTATGGAGATATATACATATACCTCTACAATTATCCACATATCTACTTGGCGGTTTTACATATAGATAAGGATACACACACACACGCACACACACACACAAACACACACATCCATGAATTCATCCTGATACTTCCAAATTCTAATATAACACCTCAGTATTCTTTTAGCTCCCTCTTGCCATACTTATAAGTCCCTTCTCATCTCTTTTTCTCCATGTTTATCTGCTTTATTCATCTCTTCTTCTCTATATATATCAGCTTTCCTCACTTCTCCAATCCACATTATTAAAAATAAATAAATAAATAAATAAATAAATATATATATATATATATATATATGGTTGTGAATAGTTTCTAACTTTTGAGATACAACTTCAGTGAAACAGACAAAACCAGAACTTTCCTTGTCTTTCTAACTTCAAAATTCCTATGAGAGAGTTAATGGCCTAGTCTCAGTCCTAAAAGTGGCTTAAAAATAGGGTAATGTGGTGTAAACCCAGCATTGTGGATGCAGTAGGGAAGAATCAGCTCCCAGAATAGGGATGGGAAGTTCCTAAAAGAAGTGGGGCAATGAAAGGGAAAACAATAGATGTTTATCACAGGCTGAGAACTGAACACATCAACAGTAGACCTGAACAGGGAATATGGTGAATGCTAGAAGCAGTTCTGAAAATCTTTTGGTAAGCTCTGAGTCAAGACAACAATCATTCATTAGAGATTACAGATTAAAAATAATAATAATAATATTAATAAACCAAATGGGATCTATGAAAAAAAAATACAGCAAAATGAGAGAAGAAACTTAATCCAAAGATTCAGAGGCAGAACATACTTTTGAAAATTATTTAATGCAAGACTCTGGAAACTAATTCATAAAACTTTTTGGTATTCTCAAAAGAATGTAAAACCAGAGGCAAGTATTCTTAAAAATAAAAGATGAAAGGATAACAAGATGAGGTGAAAAGAAATATGGTTGAGTTTTTTTTAATGTTAAAAAAAACTAAAAGTATATCAGCAGATCAATTAGAATACAGAGGGAAGACCTAAGAGAAGAAATTTATGAGAGAAATTTCATGTATGTCCCTAGATCAGAGCCTGTTACAAAGTAGGTTCTCAAATATCTGTAATACAAACAATTAATCAAGCTGAGGTTATTCCTTGTTAAAAAAAAAAAAGAAGAAGAAGAAGAAGAAAAGAAAAAGAAAGAAAAGAAAAGAAAAAATGAGAACTGGAACTCAAGCAACAGCTTTATGTATATGTAAAATATATGTAAGCAAAATACATTAAAAAGCAAAAAATAAAGAGTGGGAATGCATATTGAAGGAATAAACTATGTTCTAATCAAAAAACAATGAGCAACGACCCATGTCAAAGCGTATCTTAGAATTTTTAAATTATCAGATACAAAAAAAATTTCTTAAAACTCAGAAATAATATATTTTTGAAAAAATGGGTTTTCTTCAAAGGAATAAGCACTAGACTATTTTAGAATTCTGTACCACTATACTAAATGTCAGGTGAAAGTCTACATGGTTTTGAGAAGAAAAGATTGTGGCCCAGAATCACTCCCAGGTAAATTATCTTTTATGTATGAATCATACAAGCAAGGGGTCTGAATCTACATAATCTTCCTTAAAGAGTCTTAAAACATCACAGAGCTAATTGAGAGTTTAAGAATGGAGCACTTGTGGTATAAAATGACAGTGAGCAATTATACCAAACAAACAATTAGGTATGAATAGTTGTTGCAAGTCTGGTTAAATAATTAATTGCAAATGTTAGAAAATCACTTCTGAAACAGAAGATATATAATGTAAAAATAACAATTTAGAAACAATAATCTGATGATTTCACAGATGAATTCTTTCAAACTTCCAAGGAACAGATAATTCTTGTGCTATTTAAACTTTCTCAGAGCATAAGAAAAGATGGAATCCTTCCCAGTTAATTTCACAAAGTCTTCAGAACTCTCAAATCAAAACCTAAAAACGTACAAAAAGGAAAACTACAGGCTAATCTCACTTGCTATTTTAATCTAAAAGTCTAACTAAAATATTAGCAATGGAATCCAACAGTATATTATAAGAATAGTACTCCATGTCCAAATATGATTTATTCCAGGAATGAAGAATGATTCAAACTTTTTCAATCAATGTACATTAACACAACAATGTCAAAACATATGAATATCTTGAGGGAAAGTAAAAGGTATTTAAAAGAATTTTATAGTCATTTCTGATTTGTTTTAAAGACAGTAAAAATAGTAAACTGAAATTAAAAGGATGCTCCCTTACCTAATAAAAAATACTTATTTTGGATTAAGTTCTACTATTACACTTGATGATGAAACATTAGATAAATCTTCTTTAAAGTTAGAGACAAGGGGTGCCTGGGTGGCTCAGTGGGTTAAGGCCTCTGCCTTCAGCTCGGGTCATGATCTTGGGGTCCTGGGATCGAGCCCTGCATCAGGCTTTCCACTCAGCGGGGAGCCTGCTTCCCTTCCTCTCTCTCTCTGCCTGCCTCTCTGCCTGCTTGTGATCTCTGTCAAATAAAAAAAAAATCTTTAAATAAATAAATAAATAAAGTTAGAGACAAGACATGGATATTATCTATCACCACCATTAACTAACATGAAAGTTCTAACCCACACAATAAAATAAGAAAAAGAAATCATATAAATTCATGTCTAAACAGAGGAAAGTTAAATAAATTATTTGCAAATGATGTTAACTTATACCTGCAAAATCAACTGAAAAAATAAGAACAATTAGAAAGGAAAAGTGTGAAATTACAAATATCCATACAGAAATATATATATCTTTCCTGTATACCATGAAGGAAAAAATAGAAACTATAAAGCAGAAGATACCACAAACAATCAATACCTAAGATTCCACTTTAACTAAGTTATTGATGTCTGAACAAGATAGTTCTATCAGCTCATGCTTTGACACACATCTTGTCAATGACAGATAACATGTAAAACAAAATATTAGAAAGCTATGGATAATTCAAAAATAAGATACACATCACCACAGATCAGAAACTGAAGAGAAACACAAAGGAAGAATAAAGTTGAAGCTATGGCCTGCTAGGCTTTCATCTAGGAACAAACAAATGGGTCCAGAATTCAGCTCCTTAACAATAAAGGGCACTAAAGTACTCTATCCAAGACAGGGGAAAATAGCCAAGCTCACTAGTTGAAGCCAGGAGACAATGGAGTGATATCTTTAAAACCCTAAGGAAAGATGATGTCAACATAGCTTATAATTAGCTAAACCATTATTCAAGAGTGAGGACAAAGTAGAACATTTCAGATCTACAAACATAAAAAGATTTTATCTGACAGCCCCTTGCTAAAAGAGCTACAAATAATGTGATTCAACAGAAAGAAAAGCAAATCCAGAGGGAAGACATGGTATATAAGAAATAATAGTAAGAACTAAAAATGGATAGATTTTTTGGTAAAATTAACATATACCTATCTATATGTATAATGTATACCATTTAATATGCATATACATATAGACACTATAATTAGTAACTATAGGTAATTTTTATGTTTGGAATAAGGTAAAAATGAAAACTCTAGACATGAACTGTCCAATATGGTAGCCACCAGCTATATGTGAGCACTGAGTACCTGAAGTGTAGCTAATCTGAACTGTAGTATGATGAAACATAAAATATACACTGGATTTCAAAGAATTAGTATAAAAAATAATGTAAAATATCTCATTAATTTTTTATATTGATTGCATATTAAAATGATAATATTTGGTTTATGAGTTAGAGAAAATATTTTACAAAAATTATTTTCACTATTTCTTTTTATTATTTAAACTGACTACTACAAAGTTTTAAATTACATATGTGGTTCTCAGTAGCAATGCTCTAGATAACAATGTCAAAATGATAGAGTGGTAAGGCAGAAGACAAAGGCTTTTTCTAAAGAGTTGCCAACAACTGATAAAATTTCTATCATGTTTACGGAAAGAGAAGGCACACTAAATAACTACAGGCTTTGTTACCAAAAAAATTTATCCTTAAGTATAGATGTTTCAAAAGAATAGAAATATCAACCAGAGTTTCCAAACCACCTTAAAAAGGAAAAAAGGGAATGTAGAAATTTTCATCAATGCATCAAAAGAAGGAAATATGGGGTACAATAAAAGACAAAGAAAGGGATGATTTAAAAAAAAGATGGCAGAAATAAGTCCTAATTTTTAGTAACTACAAAAATGTAATCTCAACTTTAAATTCAACTTCTTTGAAACAGTACAAGAGGGACTTTCTACCCCAGAAGTGGGGAACATAATTTTTAAATTACACATGAAATTTTTACAAAAATTGAACATATTTTAGATTTCAAAGGAAGTTGCAAATTATTTCAAAGAATCAATGACACAAACCATAGTCTCTAATTTGGTCAAATTAAACTATAAAGCAATAATAAGAGAGTTTTTAAGAAATGTATGTTTGGAAATTTCTAAATGAACTCTGAAATGACTCATGGAATAGAGACAAAATTAAAAGGGAAATGTTAAATATTAGAACTGAATAACAATAGAAGTGGTACACAGGAAAACTAATGGAACACAGTTGAATCAAAATTATAGTTCTAAAGTCAGTCTGGAAAAAAAGAAAGTTAAAGGTAATGATTAAATACTCAACCCACAAAGCAAAAGAGGACACAATATCTTATATCAAAGAAAATAAAAGAGGGAAAGGAGTTAACAGCTAAAATTAATTAAATAGAACACAAATAAATCATACTGAGTATCAATAATCATGAAAGATTGTCTTTATAAACATTAATGAAAGAGGGATGCCCGAGGGACTCCGTCAGTTAAACATCTGTCTTCGGCTCAGGTCATGATTCTGGAGTCCTGAGATCAAGAGCCACATTGGGCTCCCTGCTCAATGAGGATCCTGCTTCTCCCTCTGCCTGCTGTGACCCCTGCTTGTGCACTTGAGCTCTGTCTCTCTCTGTGTCAAAAAAATAAACAAAATCTTTAAAAATAAATAAATAAACAATAAAACAAATCTGGGGGGGCGCCTGGGTGACTCAGTGGGTCAAGCCTCTGCCTTCAGCTCAGGTCATGATTTCAGGCTCCTGGGATGGAGCCCCACATCAGGCTCTGCTCAGCGGGGGCCCATTTCCCCCTTCCCCTCTGCCTGCCTCTCTGCCTACTTGTGATCTTTCTTTCTTTGTCAAATAAATAAATAAAATCTTAAAAAAAAAAAAAAAAACACAAATCTTCCATAAGACTGCCAAGATAAAAGAGAAAAGGCACATATCAACAATATTTAAAACAGAAAGAGGGAGATAATCTCAGAACAGTAGAGTTCTAAAAATTATAAAATAATAATGTGAATTAAATGCTAATGTAATGAACAGGACAAATTTCTAGAAACACAATTAAATATCAAAATTGGGTTAAAAAAAATAGAAAGCTTCAACAAACAGCTTAGAGAAATTGTATTAGTAATCACAAGCTTTTCCCTACAGCAGGTAAAAAGCCAGAGTGGTTGTTTTGTTTTGTTTTGTTTTGTTTTGTTTTTAAGATTTTATTTATTTATTTATTTATTTGACAGAGAGAGATATCACAAGTAAGCAGAAAGGCAGAGAGAGAGGGGGAGGCAGGCTCCCCGCTGAGCAGAGAGCCCGATGCAGGGCTTGATTCCAGGACCGTGAGATCATGACCTGAGCTGAAGGCAGAGGTTTAACTCACTGAGCCACCCAGGTGCCCCAGCCAGAGTGTTTTACAGGTGGATTTTCCAAAATATTCAAGGAACTCTTTTACAAACTTAAAAAAAGAAAGACTATCTAGTGCATTTATACTCTGGCATCGTATAATCTTAATACTAAGTGGAATGAAAGGATGATTTGATATCAAAATAGTGATAATAGATTAAAACAGAAAAGATACAAGATCATTTCAATAAATACTGAAAACATGTTTGATAAAAGTCAATATCCACTTATGCAAAAAAAAAATCTAAAGAAACTGGGAATAGAAGCTCATTTCCTTAATCTCATAACCTGTATTATTAAATGTGACACAAAAACCTATTAAACATCATAATTCATGGTACAACTTTAGAAGCATTAACAATAAAGACAGGAGTGAGACAAAGATACCCACCATCATTGCTTATATTCAGGATTGTAGAGGAGGTCGTGGCCAATACAATAAGACAAAAGTATAAAGCAAATAATAATTGGAAAAGAAAATTTAAACTGTCCTTATCCTCAGATGATATTTTTCTACATGGAGAAACAATCTAGAATACTATAAACCATTCTAACTGATTAATCAGAGACATCAGTAAAATTCCAAAATTAATAATTTACAACTCTACTGGAAATTATAAACAAAAAATTCAGGAAAAAGTTCCTTGAAGGAGGGAAAACATGAAATTAGGGAAGAATATACTGGAGGCTTCCACTCCATAAGAAATGTATTAATGTTTTTTTTAAATCCAAAGTAAATATAATATGATGAGGCTGGGTGATGAGCAAAAGTCTGTTTGTAGAATAATCTCTACCACGGTGAGGATGACTGAAGTCCTGGGACTTTGAACCAAACAGGAAGTATATACTGAATTCAACAAGGTGTAATTAATAGCTACAAAAAAGTGTGGCCAAGGCATACAAAATTTCACAAGGACCTGAAAGGAATATGAAATGGAATCAGGCAGAAAATAGATTTATTGGGTCTAAACACATGGGAGGTTGAAGAACTGACATCCAAACGTAAACTAATACTATATCTTGAACTCAGAAAAGATCAATCCCTTCCAAAGGGTATGGACTCAGAGCTCCTGTTTTTCTGTGGCTGATAAAAACTGAGTCAATATGTTGCTGAGTGACTCCAGGACAATCAGATCTAAGGTCTGGCCAAAAATCTCTGGCCCGTGGGCAACTTTATATTCTGCTAAAATCTTCTCCACAATTGGACTGGAGTAGTAACTTCTGTTATTTTTTCATTCTGGGATTTTTTTTTTTAACCTTAGGAGAGTTTAGAATAAAATATAAAGATGAGTTAATAACTGAATTTTCTTAATATTTTGGTGTTATCTTCAAAAACAGGTTTTTATAATCATTAGAACAATCTGTATGTATTTGGTATTTACAGTAATTGCAGGGTTTAAGAGTTTTGGGCATATGAAAGAATCTAACAGCTTAAAGTTGTGATTCCATTTTACAACATGCAATTAGGTAATTGATTTTATAGTGGTAAGTTGAAAGGTGTAAGAGAGTTTAGCTAAGTATTTAAACAGCACTGGAATGTTTTTAAAGATTTGCCATATTTATCAGTTTGTTCTATCAGACTTAATAGAGCTGTTCAGCAATGCTGCTTCGAGGCATTTGAAGTGTTGAAAAGAAAATCAACTGTGTTAAACTTAATAAATACAGCTTTCATGACTGAAGGAATTTAATTAACAGGGGTGTAAATGGGACTGATTGTTTAAGGGGATATGTTCTATTCATCTTGTATTAATTAAACTTTAATAAAAGGAAACTTTAATTTTTTGTATTTTATTAATTTTATGAATAGAATAATAGGCTTGTAATGTGAACTAAAATGATTACAGAAAATCTAGTTTTTTAAATTTATAATTTGACTAAATCAAATATTAACATTCTGCACATAATTTTTTTCTCTGCATAAAAGCTACCCTGAGGAACACTCAGATATCCACTGTAAATGTGCTCATAATGAAAAAAATAAAATATCTCTCAATTTTTCAATTTTTATTTATTTTTAAATTTTTATTTATTTTATAAGTAATCTCTCTACCCAACATGGGGTTCGAACTTACAAGCCCAAGACCAAGAGTCACAGATTCTACCAACCAAAATAGCCAGGTGCCCCTCTCTCAATTTTTTTAAATGGAAAATACATACAGGTTCCATCTCTGTCTTCAGCAAGGAATCTGCTTGAGATTCTTTTTCTCTCCCTCTGCCCCTCCACCCCACTCTCAAATGAGAGCAAGAGAGTGAGGGGGAGAGAGAGAGAAAGAGAGAGGGCAAATGCACAGTTGGGTAGAGGGGCAGAGGAAGAGGGAGAAGCAGACTCCCTAATGGGCAGGGAGCCCAATGCAGGGCTCAGTCCCAGGACCCCGAGATCATGACCTGAGCCAAAGGCAGACACTTAACCAATTGAGCCACACAGGCACTCAAATAAATAAATCTTTAAAAAAAAAAAAGGCAAGAAAAGAAAATATATACAGAGTATCTATATGTAAAACTACAATATTTTCTTGGAAATTTTTAAAAATTATAAAGCTCAAAAGAAAAACATTTTCCTAAATGAGAAATTCTGTAATAAAAATATGCCAATATTCCTTCAACTAACATAAGACATTTTCAATTAAAAAAGTAACAAGATCTTTTACTTAAAAAAATTATTCCAAAAAATAATTTTAAAAATTAATCAAGATTTACCAAAATTATTTGAAAAATGAAAGTAAAAGCCACTCACTTTGCTGTTAATATATGGACAAGTATTATAAAATTTGAATACTTTAAAAGAGTAATTCTGACTCAAACTAAATAGATTAAATAGATAACATAGATAAACTACAAAACCTGAAAGAAAGCTCAAAAGTAAATCTGTGTGTATCTATGCCTGAAAGCACTTTAATTTGTAAATATAGAATAAAATAAAGGTTATGTTCTAGGCAATGCTTCTTCTACTCTTAATGTAAGTGAAGCTGCAGTACAGTAACCTCTCCAGTGTCTAGCCACCCTTTTACTCACTCCTTTACTGGAGAAATTTACAGGACATGTATCTACTGGTACAATTGGGAAGATACTGGTTATCATCAACCTGACTCTGTTCTTCCTCCACTTGAAACTGAGCTGTCCAGGAGGAGCAAGCATTCTACCCTATTTCCAGGCACAAGCTCTTTCCTCGTGCAGAGAAGGCTGCACAAGGGAGTGTTTCAATCCATTAGTTGAGTCCATCTGCCTGAACCAAGGTTCAGTCAACAGTCTCATTAGGCTCTCATATTAAAATGCAACCTCCAACATAATATTTATCAGAAATAAAGACTGGCTTCCATCATCTCAATTTCTTCAGAACCCTTGCGGAGAAGAGATATGCCCTTCAGAAATCCCCAAGGTCAGTGCATAGGCCAAAAACATTTAGAGCAGATTGTTCCCTGTGGGCACCTTGATTCCACCAGAAAAGATAAAACCAAACTAAATATGCTTGATTGTTTTTTGCAAATTTACTAAATAAAGAAGTCACTTAACTTCCTCAGGAGTGGAGTAAGGAGAGAGAGAGAAAGATATGAGTAGTATCACCCCAATAGACTACCTCCACCTGCAGATAAAAATATTTAAAATTGGGAAGAACCATTCCTCATTATGAAATATTTTACCTCAATGGGAAGAGGACACATTAATCAATAAAACAGTGCTGGAAAAACTAGTTAACTAATTAAAAAGAGAACAAAGTTCAAGTCCTACCTCATGCCATACACTCAAATAAATCATGCATTGATTAAATGGAAAAGTATTATGTCAAGAATTGATGAACATACAGGCAAATATTTATCCAACCTGAGATTTGAGAGGAAGTAAGGCAAAAGAAAACAAAGAAAAAGATCAAGTATTACTATGTCAAAATGTAAGACTTCTTTATGTGAATAAATATCATTTATAAAATGAAAATCCAAGTCACTGAGTACCATGAGTACCCAGCAGGGACTGAAGAAGGAGAGAAAGAGGAGGTTTGGAGGCCGATAATGGAGTCAGATCTGGGGAGTCCTTTTATGCCATAGAAAAACTTCTAAAGTCATGGAGAAGCCAGCAAACTATCACAAAGATTTTAGTGCTTGCTCCCAAAAATGAGGAAGTGAAGTAGTCAGCAGATCCTCTCCTAGAGAGTAATATTAAAATGAGTGCACCTGGGTGGCTCAGCTAGTTAAGTGTCTGCCTTCAGCCCCAGTCATGGTCTCCAGTCCTGGAATCATGTTGGGCTCCCTGCTCAGCAAGGAATCTACTTCTCCCTCTGCCCCTCCCTCTGGTTCATGTTCTCTCTCCCTCTGTCTGAAATAAATAAATAAAATCTTTTTTAAAAAATGAAATGTAGATGTATTATTTTTTTAAATAATCAATTATTTGAAGAAACTGGTAAATCAGAGGAGAGCTTCCTCTTGAAAGACTACAACTTCTTCAGATAAGAATTGTGTTTATGAGTTATGGTCTTTGGAGTTTTTGATTTTTTATTTTTGGGTTTTGGGTTTTGTTTTGCCTCGGAACACTCCCCAATCCTCATGGCTATGAATAAAAAAAATTTTTTTAATGAGCCTTGAAAATTCAAAATGTCAGAAAAAAAAAAAGAGTTCAAGTATGGCAGATAAGTGGAAATTTAGGGTTAAAATCCTGGAAGCAAGAAAACTACAGAAAGTGTGGGACTAAAAATTTGTATACAAACTATGTTCCAAAACCCTAGATGAGCACAAAACTAGGCATGTGTCAGGAGGAGGAAAAGGCACCAGGGAAAATATTGCCATTCCAGGAGTCCAGGTTAAAAAACACAGTAACTGGAAACTGAAAGAACTGAGCAGTTTTATTAGCTACTATACAGCCTGGAGAAAGCAGAGTTTTCAGTCTGAATCAAGACAATTAACTATCTACCAGGACAATAGCAGCAATATAACAAAATTCTTAGAAGAATATAATAGAACCTAGCACCACTACAACATTGTATCTATGCTACTGAGTTTTCAACCAAAAATTACTAGATACAAAGAAATGAGAGTAAGGTAGTCAACAGAAATTGACTCTGAATGGCCCAACATGTTGAATTTGGCAGACAAAGATTTCAAATAATTTTTAAATATATTTAAAATAGTAAAATAAAATAAACACTAGCAATTAAAGAAAAATGTAGTTCTAATGAGCAAACAGAATCTAAATAGAATAATGGAAATCATGAGAAATTCTAGGGCCAGAAGTATAATAACTGAAATGAAAAATTTACTAAGTGAGTTCAACAATAGAATAAAGATTGGGGAAGAATCCACAAACCTGTAAATAAATCACTGTAAATAAATCAGTAGAAATGACCTAGTTCAGATAATAGATTTAAATATTAAAAGAACATACAAAATACGTAGAAAAATACCAGTCTAACAGTCTTTTTCCTCCAGAATAAAAGGAACACAAAAATATTTAAATAAATGGTGGCAAAGTTTTCCAAATTATGAGAAAAGCACTAACTTACAAGTCCAAGAACCTTGATGACCCCAAACATGACAAATACAAAGAAAACCACACCAAGGGGCATCCCTGTCAACTGCTGAAAGCCAAAGAGAAGGGAAACTTGAAAAAGTTACAAACACTTTAAGAAACAGTCTCATAGTTTCTTAGATAATATAGAAACCTGCACTTACCATATGACCCAGCAAGTCTATTTCTAGGTATTTATCCTGGAGAAATAGAACATATTTCAAATACTGATTATACATGAATGCTTACAGCAGCTTTATTCATATTAGCCAAAAAGCAACACAAAAGTTCAACAACAGATAAATAGGAAAAGAACGTTTTGGTCTATATATAGGCAACATGGATAGATCACAAAAATACATACTATAATAGCTGAAATTCTAGAAGAGGAAGACACATCTATAGTGATAGAGTAATCTGCTGACCAGTGGACACCTGACTTCGGGGTTGAGAGAGTTTGACTGCAAAGTATCAGGAGGCATATTAATTATCTATTGCTTTATAATAAATTACCCCCAAACTAAGTTTGTTTATTAACAATAATAATAAATTAACATTTATTATCTCTCAGTTTCTGTGGGTCAGAAATCTGTGCATGACATAACTGGTTCCTCTGGCGCTGGGTGTCTCACAGGTTGCATTCACGGTGTCTGCTGGGTTTGTCATCTTCTTAACGCTCAACTTGGAGTGAATCTACTTCTCAGCTCATTTAAGTAGTTATTGGCAGAATTCAATTCCTTGCCAGGTGTTGGATTGAGAGCCTCCATTCTTCATGAACTGTTGCCCCCAGTTCTTTGACAAGCTGGACTCTTCATGGGAAAGCTCACAATCCTGAAGCTGACTTGTCAGAGAAAGCTAGCAAGAGGACAAAGGGCAAGAGAATGCCAGCAAGATGGAAGTCACAATCTTTTGCAACCTAATCTCAGAAGCAATATCTCATTCACATTTACAGTTTTCTGTTCATTAGAACCGAGTCACTAGGTGCAGCTCTCCTTCAACCGAGTCACTAGGTGCAGCTCTCCTTTAACAGAAGAGAGTTATACAAGGGAAAGAATACTAGGAGGCAGGATTCAACACACTCCCTTTCAGAAGCTGCCTGCCACAGGAAAGAAATTTATGAGCTGATGGAAATGTTGTATATCTTGTTTGAGAATAAAAACTTGTCGAAGAATATGCTCAAAATTGGTATATTTTATTATATGTATAGTTGACTTGTTTAAAGTCAAGTTACTTTTTAAAGGGTGGGGGGGTATTAGACCATAATCTCAAAAAATTTCTGTTAAATATGAAAGAATCTTATTTTTCTCCCAAACTCAACTAAATAGTCACTAAAGGAATATAAATTTTCAAGTACAAAAAGGACAAAAAGACAATAATAGTGCTTGAGAGAATTTAGGAGAATTTTAGAAAATAATAAAGTGGATAGAGAAGTATTATCTCTTCCCACAGAACAGAGTAAGGTACTATCCTGGAATCTGGTACCTTTGAGAAATAAGCCAATTTATCCTTCTGTATGTAGAAGAATCACAGACTATGAGGTGTGGGGCTGAGGATAAATAGAATAATAAATAGAACAATTGGACTGGCAGATTCTTTCCCCCATCAAATAATATCCACACTCATCCCATTCAAGAAACCAGAAGTTTATTTATTCTCAGGAGAGGGTCAAGATTGTGCACAGTAATGCTCAAATGTCAGGAATGAGGCCTGATCCTAAAAATAGAGAGATTAAATTAAAGACAAAATATTGATCTTAGGACACAGTGGTCATCCTCTATCTGCTCCCAGAATATTGGCTGCCAGGTATACGCCCACCCCCACAGGAAACTGGATGATTTTTCACTGAAAAATTTTAATTGTCACAGATAAAAGACTTTAAAAATGCAGATCTGGCCACAGTAACTCCTGCACGGAACTCTTATCGAAGTACTTCTCAAAGTTGGAGGTGTTTAAGAATCCTCTGGGATCTTGTTAAAGTACAAATTCTGTTTCAGTAGGTCTGGAAAGGGGCCTAAGAGTTTATGTGTCTGACAAATTCCGAGGTGACGGAGATGCTCTTTATCCCTGAGTCACACTTTAGCACCCAGGATCCCTTGTCCTCCACCCACAAGACACAAAGTGAAATCACTTGCAGGCTTTCCAGTCTCTTTTAGTCACAAGCACCCTCTCCTAACCTACCCAAACTCACTTCCCAGCATGGTATCCCCACACCACACGTCTAACCCCACTCCATTCCAGCAAGTACTCTCTCCTCTGGTCTAAAGTGCATCATTCCTTCCCATACTAGGACAAACACTTTCTCTTCCTTCAAGAATCAGCCCAAGATTCCCTTACTTCCTCTCTGAAGCTATTCCTGACTCCTTTGGGCAGACTTAATTCTACTGCCTCTGTGTTTCGTTATACTTTGGGCTAAACTCCATCATCAACCTATGTGTGTCTGTATACACAAATATATAAATATTTGGTTTTTTGTTCCTTCCTTCCTTCATTCAGTCATTTATTAAGTGACAAAGACTCTCACCTTGACCAGGCTCAGACTTCTCTAAGTCATCTTTCTGACTAAGCCTTGACCTTGGGCTCTTGTCCTTTGCCCACTTATTCCAGTTTTAGTAAGAATCCCACTGACTCACTTAAATGAAAATACCACTCCCTGGTCTGATCATCCTTGACATCTGTCTGATCAAGTTTCTCATTCCCCATCCTACATATCTTAACACCTGGACTGCCCTCAGCCAAAATCCTTTTAGGTCAATTCAGAAAAGAATTACCCTCTTAGTAATTTTCCACCTACCACACCCAACCCTGTTTCCTGACTATAAATTCCTACTTTTTCTTGTCACATTCATTCTTGAGTCCAATCTCTCTCCCCTACTACAAAACCCCATTGTATTACCTCCCCCTGAATAAAACCTTCCTTACCATCTTTAACAGGTATCATTAATAAGTTTTTTCTTTAGCAGTTATAATGCCATCACTCAGATCTGATTGATCTCTCATTCGGGATCCCAGTGAGTACCTGTGAGGTCTTGTCATCGTTCCCGGCTGACTGATCAGGGATCCGTTGGTGAGTCTCACTCAGTGTTGCTCCAGATTACAGTCCCTGAAGCACAGTAGAGACTGATTATTATTCTTGAAATTCTAAGTATACTCTCTGAGGCTGGCTTAGATTTCCAGGTTAAAAAAAAAATGGATTTTTCTGCTAAAAGGTAACTGCTGGGCTGGAAATCTTTCTTCTTGGCTCTGTCTCCCTGTTGCCCAGCTGATTTGAAAACATGTCCACACAGAAATCTGCACATGAATGTTTTAGCAGGTTTACTCATAATCTCTAAAAACTGAGGTAACCAGGATGTCTTTAGTATATGGATGGATGAGCTATGGTCAATCAATATAATGAAATACTACCCCATGATTTTTTTAAATGAGCAATCAAACCACAAAAAGTCGTGGGTGAACATTAAATGCATATCACTAAGTGAAAGATGGCAGTCTGGAAAAGCTGAACACTACATCATATATTCAATCATTTACATTCTGTAAAAGGTAAAACTATAGAGACGGTAAAAAGATAAGTGGCTGCTAAGGGCCCAGGGGGATGGGGACAGGGTTGACTAGATGAAGCGCAGAGAACTTTTAGGGCAATTAAACTATTTTGTATAGTACTATATGGTGGATACATGATATGTATTTGTCAAAACCCATAGAATTTTATTGCACAAAAGATTAATCTGAATGTATGCAAAATTTGTTTTAAAAATTAAATCATTTAGAAGGTTAAAGGATCCCAGGTATTAAAAATTGCAAAACATTTTCAACAACATGAGTGGAGCTACAGTGAAATAAGTGCTAAGTGAAATAAGTCAATCAAAGAAAGACAAATACCTTATGATTTCACTCATATGTGGAATTTAAGAACCAACACAGATGAACATAGAGGAAGGAGAGAAAAAAAGAGAGAGAGAGAGAAGCAAACCATAAAAGACTCTTAAGTATAGAGAACGAACTAAGGGTTGATGGAGGGAGGTGTGCAGCACCGGGTGTTATAGGTTAAGTGATGAATTACTAAATTGTACACCTGGAACCAATTCTACCATATATGTTAACTAACTAGAATTTAAATGAAAACTTGAAGTTAAAAAATAAAATGTACAAACAGTCTTACTGAAGGGGAGAGATATTGTCGATCTAACTTTGAAAATGAATAAGATCTGTAAACATATAGGCAAAAGGAAGCATACATAAACACTGTACTCTAGCTGATAAAGTTGTTTTCCACAGGGGTATGGATTAAGAATTCTGATATTGCTATCCATGTATACTGGAATTGAACAGGTAAGTAAATGCATGGTGGGAGGTGGAAGCCATGTTTCTCATTGTAAATGAAGGAATTACAGATAAGCAAGGGGAGGAAGCTAAAATGATCCATGTGGTGATGGACTGGGGTTGGACAGTATGTATTCTTGTTTCATTTAATATAGATTACATGGTTACATACAGAAAAACTTACAGATATGTGTATATAAAATCGTTAGTATACACATACATATTTCCTTACTTTTTCAACTGAGAGGGCCTAGAAATAATAAAACTGCACTAGCAGTACTCAAATCTTAATTAATAATTCCATTCTCCTATGGAAGAAACCAACATTCCTTAACAAATAGGCATGCAACAGGATAAATGGAAAGACTAACATGACAAGGAATGAGACATCAAAAAGGAAACCCTAAGTAAATAAATAAGCCATGTCTGCAACCAAAAGGCCAAAAACTATCAACAACATTTTTTACCAAAGTCCATTTATTAATTGTTTGGAACTAGGTATGCATTTAACCATGTATTAAGTTATAAAATATTCACTTATTAAATATTTTTGTGTATTTAATATTCTGTGTAAAGTACTGTATTATAGATGAAACTATGAACATGGGGAGGTAAATTAGAGGGAAATCAAGACCCCTTCTTAGGGTTGGGAGATGGGAAGAAGGTAGGAAATCAATAATTTCATTTTATCCAAGCTACATTGGAGATATTTATCATTCTAATAGAGTCATCAAGCAAGCAGTAGAATACAAATCTGATCTTTAAAAAGTCATCAGAGATAAAAATTAAAAAGCATTAACTAGGTCATTATTAAAGTCATGAACTAGATAAGATCACCTGGGAGAAAAAAGACAGAGAGCCCTAGATTAGTCTTATGACAATGTAGGATTTAGAGGCCAACCAAGATCGAGAGGCCAAAGAGAAGAGGATCCAGGAAAGGGTCAAAAGAACTATCGTGGATTCTAAAATTGTTGAACTCATAGAAACTCAGAGTTGAATGGTGATTAACAGGAGTTAGGAGTGGGGAAAATGGGGATATGTTGGTCAAGGGGTACAATGTTTCAGCTACGCAAGAAGATTAAGCCCTGGAGATCTAATGTGCAGCATGATGACTACAGTTAACATTTCTGGTATACTTGAAATTAGCTAAAAGGGTAGATCTTAAGCAATCTCAACACACACACACAAAAGTAACTAGATGAGGTACTGAATAGGTTAATTAGCTTGATTGTGGTGATTATTTCATAATGTAGAATAGACTCTTCCTCATCCTTTCACCCGTCTCCACCTTCATCATAGCCTAAGGCTTTGTCACAATGCCTATGTCATTCACCTTACTTCATCTCATCACATAGGCATCTTATCATCTCACATCATCACAAGAAGGTTGAGAATAATACAAGGTATTTTGAGAGAGACCACATTCATGTAACTTTTATTAGAATCCATTGCTACAATTGTTCTATTTTATTGTTAATTGTTGTTCATCTCTTACTGTGCCTAATTTAGAAATTAAAATTTATCATAAGTATGTATGTATAGGAAAATACAGTATATATATGCATATATATATATATACTATTTATAGTGTTAAGCATCCACTGGGGGTCTTGGACAATATTCCCCATGGAAAAGAGGAGATTACTATACACATATATCAAGATATCAAGTCTCATACCTTAAATATATAACATTTCTATTTGTCAATTATACCAAATAAAGCTGAAGTAAATAAAATTAAATTTAAAAGTTTTTTAAAAGAAGAATCCAGTGACAGAAAACCAGAAGTATGCAATGTTATGAATGCCAAGAGGAAGGACAAATCACGTTGAATGTTATGAATGCCAAGAGGAAGGACAAATCACGTTGAATGTTTAACATAAGAAGAGACTAGAGAAGTGGCCACAGAATTTCGCTACATAGAGGTTGTTGGTGACTTTGATGATTTCAGTAAAATAATGAAGATAGAAAACTATGGTATGCACTCCCTAACTATTTATGTTTGAAATTTCACAAAATTGCAGGGTCTTTCACTGATGGAAGAGAATTCATTCATTTCTTCATTCTTTTATCTATCTACTCCATGCCAAACTCTGGAGGCAAAGCTAAGGATTCGCTCATAAATAAAGCTTCTTTCTCTAGATGTTCCCAGGCTGATAGTAGTGATCACAGATATACATATAAATGGAACAAGATGTTGTGGCAGCAGGAAGAAGAAACTAATCATTGTAATTTGAATCATCAAGGCTGGTTTTGAGGCTTGAATTTGAGGTACTTTGGAGACCTCTGAAGTCATACCAAGTAGCCATTTCAATTTTGGGGTCTGAAGGTCCAAAGAGATATCTGGGTTGTATATATTAATCTGCCTATAGCTAGCATTCATGTGGAGTAGACTGGTTAGTGAAAGAGTATATGTCAAGAAGAATAGAAGGCCTAGAGGAAATCTTTGAAGATCTAAGACATTTCAGGACAATGTAGAGGGCTTCAAACCCACAAAGAGGGTTTCAAACCCACAAAGGAAGAGGTGTCATTAATGCCTATGCTGCTAAGAAGTTAAGTCAAATGAAGATGTGACAGTGTCGAGTAGACCTGGCAAATGGAGACTGTTATGAAAATAGAAAGCATCCATTACTTTCTTGCATGAAATCCTCCAACTTCCCTACTTCTTCCCCCATCTTCTCATACCATCATTCCCATAACTAAGAGCCACATTTTGAACCTACTGAAACCAAAAAATTATAGAAGAAATTCCTGATTATCAGGCCACACATTTCTTAAAATCCCTGCAAGACTAAAAACAGAGTTGTTTTAGTGAATAAAAGGTAAAGTAGAATGAAAAAGTTCGCTGTGTTTGAAACATTGAAGAATATTACATGTACCTAACTCAGTTGTAGAACTCCCCTGAATCCATGGCCTTTAATACATAGCAGACAATAAATAAATGAAATGGACTAAATGAAAGAAAATCTCTTCAGTGTCACTTTCTAAATGAAGAAACCAATCAAAACATTAGCCTTGGTGTGTATGTTTACACCATGGAAATTGTCCTACACTGTGAATTAGGTCTCTTCATGCAGAGTTGGTGAGAGCTAGTTGTTAAAATTTCAAGCTAGTTGTTGAAATTTTAGAGGTTCCCTCTCCCCCACCTGACCCATTTTCCACATCCTTTAGTTATAAATATCGGATCACTCCTTTGGGCCTCAGTTTAAGCCTTGCCTTCTTCATGAAGCGTTCTGCAATTACCCCCAGTCAGTCTACTATGACTCCCTACACTGAACTCACATCGCATTGTCTGCCTGTAAGCTTTGACTGGCCCTTGGCTAGAACAAGGGAATATAACTAATAAACTGCACATAACAAATCTTTTTAATGGCAATACAGTTTTCTTCTACCTCATACATTGAGTGCTCTTTGACAGCAGAAGCTGAGTACATAGTAGGTGTTTAACAAATACTTGCTAAATGGAAATCTGCATATGAACTTCCTAGATAACATGACCATGTCCCAGTTCCCAAGAAACTTGCTTCCAAAGAAGGAAAGGATTGGTACTGACCAACTTGAATGCAAAAGTTTCTTTTTTAACGACAATTTAAATGCTACCAATTTGAAATGCAGTTGTCCCCAAACACATATAAACTCACTAATGCTCTCTCCAAGGAGTAATAAACTAGGCCAAGTGTTTCTTTTTTTTTTTCTTTCTTTCTTTCTTTCTTTCTTTCTTCCCAAAGTGGGTCTTAGTTTAGAACTTCATGGAGATAAACTTCAAGCTGATTTCTAAAACATGGAGGGGAAAGAAAGACTCTGAGATGGAGTTAGTCTAATCCAGTCCAATACCTCACTCTCGCTCCAGCTCAGCAGACTTCCAAAAGGTGCTGGAAGAATCCTAAGCTAGAGAATTCTCTCTCAGGAGCCAGGCTGGGGGCTGTGCACAGGCTGACCCAGCACACTGACACCTTGCAGGGGAGCAGCTGGTGGAGGAAGAGGCACAGGAGGAAAGCTGGCTACGTGAGGGGAAAACAACTTTCCGAGAAGAAAAGTGTCTCCAACCACAAGTGACATTTGGCATTTGCAAAGGAAGCAGCCACAGACAGGAGATCACAGCTGGTTTGACTTACAAATAACAAATCCAATCCTGTTTCTTGCAGCTTGTCTTCTATCTGTAAACACAGACAAAGCTATCCACAGATGCAGGTTCAAATTACTCTAGTGTTCCAGAGCTCAGCATGGGGGCTTTGGGGGTGGGCTTCAGAAGAGTTACTGGATGGAGTGAGAGACAGGAGAGGAAGATGCCTCTGTGTTCTCATCACCTCTCCACCCCTGCAAACTGCAGGGTGATGCACTATGAAGAGGGAAGAGCAGTGATGAAGAAAGAAGACTCAGTTGGGGGTGATGGTTGATGGTCGGGGAATGGGAGCCTGAATCGTATCAAGAGAGTAAGAAAGAGCATCTGGAGTAAGGAGCTTCCCCCTCCCAGAACACCATGTGAAAAACAATTCTGGTCAATCGCTCTGGCCTGAACAAGATCTGCACTGTTCCATGAAGACATTTGCTTTGATAGCTTCTTGAGATGCTGATCGCTGCCCAAATGCATCCTGCAAAAATCTACTTACTGCATTTGTTTGGTCTTTTCCTTTCTTTTCTTTTCTTGACAGGGTGCAAAGAAGGATAGGACTAAAACTGCCATTTAGGCAAAACTGACCCATTCCAGATAGGAGAAGTGGATCAGAAGCCTGAGTGCTACGAGCGGCCAGAGTTTGTTTTCCTAAAATTACTGAACAGTCCAACATGGACTCCCCATCCTTGTTTCTAGAGAGCAGATGCACAGTTTTGCCAAGTTCTGCTTCTAAGACAGCTGAAATGAAGGCTACACGTGTCCAGGTTCAGAAAATGGAACTCTCTCCATCTTTCTTCTTCCCACTGGTCTCATAACTATCAAGAACAGGTGGGTTAATTCCACAGACTTCTTTTCTAATAAATTGTGTCACTTCACTGCAAATTTGCTTTGGGAAATCCTGAAGTTCTGGTGTAGAAGCTGGGAAATTTTTCATCCTCCAAAGGGAGTAAGCAAATCTCCTGCACGAGGTCAGTCCTGACTAACTCCTGTGCTTCCCCAGGCTGGAACAGAGCCTTCCTCATTGCATGTGTTTCTTTTCCAGGTCTCCCCATTTTGCTTTGTCACTTCCTAGCCCCTCCCAAGGCCCTGGCTTCTGGCTTTGTGAATGCTCTGAAAGCCCTGTAACTCTGAAGGAAGCTGGGCTAGAGCCCAGAGACCCTCCCATACGGTCTAGAGCACCATCTGGTTGGGAGGTTTATCACCCACTGTTATCTCTGCGTTGCTGGATGCAGCTTAAACCTATTAATTCCTTATCTTGTCATCACAGGCTAAATGAAAGCATCCTCCACTAGGCTTCCTCCCTTTGGAACAAAAATCTCTTACCTCTTGCTCACCCCCACGTAGTTGGCCTCTGTATGTTTCCAAGAACTCCTTTTCTAGCTTCCTATGAAGTACTTTGGTTGGAAGATCCCCCAGGGAGTCTGCCTGGGAGACCAAAAGGCCTGAAGAAAATGAAGTGGCTTGCTCCTTCAATGTGATGTTATTTGAGGCCCCATGCATGAACTTGTCAGCTCCAGAATGAATCTCCTAGGGCCACCTTGAGGCCTAAGAATCTTCCATTTTAGTCTCAATGTGGAGGGCAGATTTCTCCAACTTCAGGAACCCCTTCTTAAACTGCAAAGAGATTCTGAGGAGCAACTCCTGCAGAGGCAGGAAAGGAGTGCCTATGAACTAGGACATGGAGAGGCTAGGTACTTGAGACTGAAGGAGACTAGAAGAGCAGATGTGAGAAGGCAAGCTGTAGTCAGGCTAGGAAGGGAGCTGAGCAGTGATGCCCAAAACCTAGGGGACAAAATTGTCAGGCCTGGGTCACCCACTGCTCTGGCCTCCATCCTTAGAGTAGTCTGGGAGGGGAAAAGAGAGTTTGGTCAGCCTCTCTGTGCTCAGAAGGAAGAGGAGCCTTCTTTGCAGGACTGTGTTCTACTCATCATCCATATGTCATCTCCACGGACCGCAAAAGAAAAAGGGCATCTGTCTTCCAGCTTCTCCTTTCTAAACATGAGTATACATTTTCACCTAATGCCCTCAGCCAACTTCCCCTCTGGTCTAGTTGCACAGCCTTAGGCCACATGACCCCTCAAGCTGTTCCTGGCAAGTGCAGTGAGATTGCTGATTGGCTAGGCAGCTCAGGATCCACCCCGGGGGGTGGGAAGGGAAGATTCCAACACGGTAATTTTCCACCTGACCCAGGTGCAGTCATTCAGTCTTGCTTTTATCCTCATCACGCCTCTCCCTTCAAGGTCAGCAGGGACCCCACTGTTCTGAGGCCTCAACCTCTTTGACCTCTCAGGCAATCTTGACACAGTTAATGACTCCCTCCATTTTGAAACCATCCTCCACTTGGATTTCAGGACACCGCTCTCTCTTGTTCTCTACCTCTCTCACTGGCCACTTATCTGCTTCCTTTGCTGGATCCTCCTCACCCTTTCAAACTCCAAATGATGCACAGTTCCAACACACAATCCTCAGATCTCTTTTTCCTTTATCTTCATTCTACTCCTCAGGTGAGCTCCTCTGGTGGCATGACTTTAAATACCATCTAATTGATGGGACTCCCAAATATTTATCTCGAATGCATACCTCTCTTCTTAATTCCAGACTTATAATCCAATTGCTTAATCCATGTCTTCGTTTGCGTATATATAGGCATCTCAAACTTTAATGACCAAAACTATACCTTCAAAATATATTCAAATTCTGATTACATCCTACATTTCCACCATTTCTGACTCTGAGCACCTTTCCCCTCATCTACAGAGAACACACGTAACTCTCTTTCCTTTTACCCTAACCTCCTATAGTGAATTTTCCAACCAAAATGAATCTTACAAAACATGTGAGATCATGGGACTCTTTTGCTCAAAATTGTCCAAGGACTTCTCATCTCACAGAGAAGAAAAGCTGATAAAATTGTTACAAGTGGCCTGTAAGACCCTACAACATCAAGAAGGGCTGAATGAAGAGAGGAAGAGGATGATCTGAAGGGAGTGAGGGAGCCCACCACACTGATGTCTGGGGAAAGACACCTAGAGTGAAAGCTATGAGGAGAAGGACTTGAGACAAGTCTCAATTATAGTTCGGACCCTGCTTTTCTCTCTGACTTCCTTTCCTATCACTCGCCTATGATGGATTGAAGAGTGTTTCCCAAAATTCCTATTGACCCAGAACGCAGAATGTGACCTTGTCAGAAAAAAGCTGATATAATGAGTTAAGGATCAAAATGAGATTATACTGGATTAGGGTAGTCCCTAAATGCAATGATTAGTGTCCTTATAAGAAGAAAATAATACCCACACAGAGACAGAAAAGAAGGCCCTGTGGAAACGAAGCTAGGGAGAGACTGGGTTATATTGCCTCAGTCAAGGAACGCTTGGGGCCATGCTTGCTAGAAGAGATAAGGAAGGATTCCTTCCTAGAGCCTTCAGAGGGAGCATGGCTACCTGATACCTTGATTTCAGACTTCTGGCCTCCAGAACTGTAAGAGAATAAATTTCCATTGTTTTAAGCCACCAAGCTTATGGTAATTTCTTATGGCAGCCCTCTGAAACTCACACTCTCCCTTCCTCATTTAGTTCCAGCTACATAGAGTTCCTCAAATTCTCCCATAAGAATATGGAAGATGCCGGGGCACCTGGGTGGCTCAGTAGGTTAAAACCTCTGCCTTCAGCTCAGGTCATGATCCCAGGATCCTGGGATCGAGCCCCACATCGGGCTCTCTGCTAGGCAGGAAGCCTGATTCCCGTCCTCTCTCTGCCTCTCTCTGCCTACTTGTGATCTCTCTCTCTGTCAAATAAATAAAATCTTTTAAAAAAAAAAAAAAAGAATATGGAAGATGCCAACTGGATTATATCAAAAAGGCAGGTGTGTTGAGAGCCTATTTGACTTTGCCAAAGTCCCTTGACCTTTTTGAACTTCATACATTTTCCTTATGTACAAAGCAAGACATTCTCTAGATTTCTTTCTGAGAGCTCCACGTATTACTAATCATTGATACAGATGTAAATCCGTGCAGTGAGAGCAATTCTCATTAAATGATATTGGTTTACTCCAGAGCACGGGGACCTGCCCCAGATGTGTGCAATGGAAAAATTCTCACCCTCGTAAGACACCTGAATGCCACAGGGAAGCTGCTGGAGCTGGAGCTGGACCAGACCCTGGGACAAAATCCAGTCCACATTTGCTTAACAAAACTATTCTTTACAATCCTGAGTATGCTCCCACTAATGTATCAAGAGCTTTTCCTAATCAACATCTCAGAATGGGAACAGTCTGGTAACATTATGAACTACTTACACATGGAACCAGAAAATACGCAAGCAAATTGACTCAGACACAGGATTGTTATGCAACTCTATTTTCCAAGAACCAGGCCTTCTGATTGGGGACTCAGTTTTAGACATCTTTTAATGTAATGGACACCTCCTCCAGACATGCTGCTGGTGATTGTCTCATGTATCCCAACAGCTTGTAATTAGTTTGGGGCAGGGGTGGGAGTGGTAAGTAATCATGGCATTTTAGAGCCAAAAGAGAGATCCACAAACCCAGCCTTCTCTTTTTACAAGCAAGGTGTCAAGGCTCAGATTGCTAAAGTTATTTGCCCAGGTACGGTGACAATGAGACTGGAAAGAGCCTGTCTCTCTTCCCAGGAGCATCCCCTTACATTTCATCCTCAAGTGTAAGCTTCCTGCATGTTCTGCCAACTCTAGAGTTCACGCTGGAAAGGGGTCTTCTGGTCTGTGCTTTTTGCTCTGGAGCTGTTTCTTCTGCCCCACGAATGGGGAAGCTGCCTGATTTTGCACGGAGCCACCTTATGTTTTCTAAACCACAGAAGTTAAGTTTGCAAGATTCTTTTCCTTTTTTTATTTTTTAACGGCTCTTCAAAGACGGAAAACAACAACCATTTCCAATTTGATCCAAGACCACAGGATTGTTTTTAATTCCATTCATCAGTATCTCATTCACCCCAAGAGACTATGGGATGTTTCCATATTTACATAATGGGCTCATCATTTTAAGCTCCATAGGGCCCTCTCTGACATGGTGGCAATTATGTTTCCCTGCAAGCTTCCAAGTTTACTGTAAAGGCCAAAAGGGTCTCAGACACCCAGAAAACATACTTTTTATGTTTTTATAAACTCTATAAAATTGTAATTGGATCAAACTTTGCATTCAAAAGCACATTCTTCAGGAATATTTTATATGCACATAAAACATCGAGAAAATGTTAACATTATGATCTTAACTGTTTGCACATTGGAACCAGCTAAAAGTTAGGAAAATGCAATCCATCTGTTCTCTTCTTTGAAACTCAATTATTCTGAGAGCACAAAAGAGTGCCTCGGGGGAGTCTGACACTGCCCTCTCCCAACTCCTGTTATCAGGTGACACAGGGGTAGGCGGGGGAGGTGGTCTCACTGGGGGCAGCTGTTTTTCTGTCTCTCTCTCCAAGCTAAGGTCTGGCCAATACAGGAGCATTGACTCTACCGGCAAATCCTCTTAAGGCTGAGCAAAGAAAGGGATGGTCATATGTTTCCCCTGGCCCAGACTCTGGCCTCGAGTGTCTGAGGGGCTTCAGAGTCATTTCACCTGTCCTGGCTCCCAGCAGGAGCCTAATTCCCAAAGAGTACAGGGATGGGGAGCCCAGATTTTGCTCTAGCCCTTAAGGTTTGTTTGTTCAAGACTATCCATTAGGCATTTATTAGCTTTCATTATGAAGTGCTAGTGGCCTGATTAGTTCAAGCTGAGGGGTGGGTAGCAGAGGCAGGGAGAAATGAGGGAGCAATATGAGCAATAGGCTGATATTTGCTTTCCCAGAGAACTCTGCTGCTCAGCCCCCCTGTTTTATCTGTTAGCACAGCAAATTGGACCCCTCATTATCACATTTACAAAGTGCTTAGCACACACACGGAGAAATAACCTGGAGAGGGAGTCAAGAATGTTAGCAGAGAGACTGGCTCCCACCAAGGGAGGCCTTCTCTGTAGAAGAACAAAGCCCATTTCTCCATGGTCACGGCCATACCTGATGGGAACTATCTAATGAGGACCAGGCCAAACATAAGAGGATTTCTCTTTGGAGAATGGGGTCTCCGGTGAGAGGATCAGACAGAATGGAGAAATTATCCTGGGAAGGCTGCCAGATGAAGGAGATCTATAGTCTGAGAGATTATTGGACAGGGGGTTGGCTATGTTGGTGGCAACAAACACGGAGAGGATTTTTTTCCATCATTATTAAAACTAGAGCATTAGTTCTCACTCTTCAATGTGCATAAGAGCCACCTAGAAATCTGGTAAAATGCAGACTCTTGAGTCCCACCCCAGATCTCGCAGAATCTCTGAGAATGATGTCCAGGGAACCACATCATAACAAAGGCCATAGGTACTTCATGAATGACACATTAAGAGGGGGCTATAAAACAAATCGTTTAATAAACATTTCACTCACCAAATAGTCTCTGGTGAGTCCCTACCATGCAGAAGGTACAGAGCAAAAAGCCATAAGGGATAGATGCAGGAGGGAGCTGTAGAACTAAGGTAGAGCACTGGATAAGAGGTGGTCAAGGACCTTGAAGACCAGTGGGTTGGAGGACCACAGAACACACAGTTTATGGGAGAGTGGGGGGGCGAGGGGGCTGTCAGTCAGCAACATGCATGATTATTATACATTACCGTGCCTGGGCGAGGCAGGGGAGTGGAACACATGAGAAGGGTCATCATCCCATCTTAAGGGACAGAGAAGATTTTCCAGACAATATAGCATCTAACCTGGGAGTTGACAAGAAGTCAGTCAAGCAAAAAGCATCAAGAAATAGAAAACCGAGGCAGAAAATTTAACTTGTGCATTGCTCCAGAAAAGATAGGCCAGTGAATTTGGGTCTTGAAAATGGCTTAGAATTGTTGAACCGTAGCATGGGAAGATGGGAGCTCTAAGAAATGAGGCTAGAAATGTTTGTAAAGAACCGCTGGATTTTACCTAAGGGAAGGTGGGAAGGCATCCAAGTAAACCAGGATCATTCTAGCTGTGGTTTGTAGAATGAGTTGGGGAGAGCAAAAGTGACACAGAGACCAGAGAGGAGGCTGTTGTAGTAATTTCTCTCTTCAAACCCCAGCTGGATCTGCACCCAAAGACTGTATCACATTGCTGAGCTTCATGGAACTTCGCTGAGCTTCGGTGTTCCTGAAGTAACTCCTCTTTGATCCAAGGGGCATGTCAGCCCCTGGATGGTTTGCCAACTGGTGGGAGTGCCCTCTACTGGTCTGGAGCTTCATGTACCATAAAACTTGAAAGACAGGGGCAAAGAGAAGACACACCTCTTCCCTGGTGGAGGGATTCTTGATGAGAGTAATGATAATACCGTGCAAACTGAGAATAAATGTTTCCAGCTTCAGGTTGCATCTGAGAAGTTTCCAGAGATAACTAACTCACAGGAAGATCCTCAGACCTGTTACTTGTCAGGTGTTTCTATGATTATGAATTACAGGTTGACATGGATCTCCATGAAGGCTCAAACTCTTATAGTATTATCTTACCGTTGATTTAATGTACTAAGTTTCTCCCTAGGGTTTCCCACTCTAGAACTATGGACACTTCCACCATTAGCATCCAAAACCAAAAAATAAAAAAAGCATTGGAGAGACTGTATATCATCCCAGAATATTCTGGAGCTGACCCACCACTCCAGGTGCATACTCAAGCAGCCAAGGCAACTATTTACACTCTGCCCTTAAAAACTATCTCTAGCTTGTGGCAGTGGGTACCCCACACAGTTCCCTCTGCCCACAGCCTGGCTGAATAAGCAAAAATGTTTCCTGCCAGAGGTTAGCATGGCCAGGATGGGTTTTCTATCCCACAATCCCCAAACAGACACACTGCTCCCCGTTCATGGCAGCTCCCTACAGCTCCAGCATGCCACACACTCATCCTCTCGTCTGTCTGGCAGACAAGGTGAACGGGAGTCAGAATTCACCTCTTCCAGCTCCTTTGGCCACACTGCCCAAGACTTCAGCAAACACCAGGTAGATGGTGAGGATGAACGCTTGGGCTCTGGAGTCAGAGAGACCTACCTCCAAATCCCCCTCTCCATTTGTAGCTCTGTGATCTCAAGCAAGACCCTTTGTTTCTCTGGCCCCAGTTTCTCCAAAAATATCATGAAGATAATAACTCTACCCATCCTTTGGCCTGTTATGACAATGAAATTTAAAAAAAATTAAAAGTGAGCAGAGAATTCCATAAGTCATTGACTTCTGGGAAACCTCATCCAATAAATGGAGAAACATCTATTTTGTTTTACTGGCTTGTGAAGAACAAACAGGTAGGATGTATGGAAGCACAATGCCATGCCATACGAAGAAACTGAGAGGCTCTAAATTATTAGAACATCTAATTCTAAACAAAACACATTGAGAATATAAACAAGCTTTAAAGTAATAACAAATGACACTTCCCAAATTTTAAAGGACGTTTCCTGTGTGTTCCATAGATGATACAGTGGCATAAAGTCACACAGAACTGGATCTAAATTATTGTTCTACTACTTAGCAGTTTTGTAACTTGTGACAAGTTAGCTAATATCCCTGAGCTGAAATTTCCTGAGCTGTAATGTGATTAGAATGATATCTACTTCACAGGATTATAGGAGGGGCTAAGTCCAGGGGGTCTTTTTTGCTTCGAGCACAAAAGTTAAATTTTTTTTAAAGATTTTATTTATTTATTTGAGGGAGAGAGAGAGTGTGTGAGCGAAGCGGGTGGGGAGAGGGAGAAGCAGACTCCTCATTGAGCAGGGAGCCCAACACAATCCCTTGCCAGGACCCTGAGATCATGACCTAAGCCAAAGGCAGACACTTAACTGACTGAGAAACCCAGGCACCCCTTCAGGCACAAAATTTTAAGAGGTGCCAAAAAGAATAATAATCTAGATAAATAACACTCTAATAAAATTAATGCAAAGAGATCCATGAGGAACAAAATAGGATTGGTATTACCGATTTTTCCTTTTGCTTTAGGTTCCAGTATGGCTCAATACAGCACTGGTTGTGAGTTAATCATAAACTAATGAGATAAATAAATGTAAATACCTAGAATAAGGTATATCACATGGTAAGGGCTCCATGAATTTTTGATGAAGGAAGTAATTAATGAATTGAGGATCATTTCATCTCTCTGAGTATAGTGTAGGACAGTATAGTATGGTATAGCACAATACACAGTAGTATAATTTAGTTCAGTATACAGACATTTTAAATGAAGTTACATATTGTGGTAAAGGCCATGAGGGAAAACAACAGGCCTTATAAGAAAGAAAGGCCTCCTAAATGGGTATTTCATAAAATTAGTGGATACATTTTCTAAGCTCTGGGGATTACATGTCCCAGGGATTTTCCATTCCTTGAAAGTTTGGAAGAACACACCCTTCAAAAGGAATCAACTGATTTACATGCCCATCAGCCCCTTCCATGCACTCCCACATCTCTGAATATTATAACTTTAATCGTTACTAACTAGAGAGGCAAAAATAATGATAGTCACAATTTTATTTTTCATTTTCTACAACAGTATTTATCCAACAAATACCAACATGATACTACATGTTGGAGATAAAATGATCATCAGAATTGACCTGGTACCTGTCTTTACAAACTATACAGTCCTGTGGCCTTTTTTAAGAGTTATATTTTCTTCCTAAGTTTCTTTGCTAGTCGTTGCATTTTGTTTCTTGGGAAAGCATTTGCATTTTTATGTACAAATACATATGAAACTCCTGCATATCAGAATTGTGTCCTAACATTGATCTGTTGCCACAGAATCTTAGATCATTTCACTTAATTAGGAAAATAGGTGCCATTTTTCCTTGACACATTTCCTGGCTCCATCCCCACATTCTCTGCATGTCATGCCCCATGCCCCACATATGCTGAGTTTAAAAATGTATTCCATATTTTTCTTCACAATCAAATAATTCTACATACATACTCACACACATACACACACACACGTGCACATGTATGCATGGGCAGGCTCACAAGCATATACATACACACACAGGACTTTTTTCTGGTATCATTTGCTCTATATGTACTTTCTACATCTTGCGCAACTCACTCAAACATTTCCTTAAGGAAATCACTCTAGGTCATCGGATATGGCTCTACCTTTGTTATGGTTGCACAAACTTTCATTGTATGGCTATATCACTACCTATTCAGCCATGTCCCTATCGACAAGGAATCCTTTTTTCCCAGTTCTTGGCCACTATCAACAATGCTGCAATTAACATATATGTCCACATGAATTGTGTACATTAGTTTTTAAGCAATAAATTCCTGGAGATTTACTGGTCATTCTCAAAGGGCACCTGATATTTTATTTTTTTTAAGATTTTATTTATTTATTTAAGAGATAGAGAGAGAGAGGCGAGAGAGGGAGAGAATAAGCAAGGGAGTGGCCCAGGGAGACGCAGGAGAAGCAGACTCCCCACTGAGCCAGGAGCCCAATCAGGACCCCAGGATCATTACCTGAGCTGAAGGCAGATGCATAACTGAGTCCCCCAGGTGTCCCTGATACTATAAATTTTAATAGATTTCTCCAGTTGCTTTCCAAAAAAGATGTAACACTTCACATTTTCATAAGTATATGTAAAACACACACCCCTGACAAAAATGAATTGAAGAGTCCTTTTTAATTTTGCTTAACTATTAAATGTAAACTAGTACTTTATTCTTGTTTTGCTTTGCATTTTCCTGATTACTAATGAATTTGAATCTTTTCATAAAGTCTTTTACTGTTCATCCTATGAATTGTCTTTCCAAACACACTGCCTAGTTTTCTGATGCTCAGTATGTCTTTCATTAATTTGTTAGAGCTGTTAGTATGTTCTAGAAATTAACTCTTTGACATCTGTATTAAAAATATTTACCCAGGTCTATTACAAATCTATGGACTTTGTATATGGAAACATTTCCTATATAAAAACTTTACATTTTTACACAGCTAAATAGGTCTTACTTTTCTTTTATTACTTCTGGGTTTCTAATCTTGCTTGATAGGATCTCTAACTCTACATTTTCTTGCAACTTTTTTTACATTTCCCTTACATTTGCCTTTAACCCACCAGGAATTTATTTTTGTTTTTGATATAAGAATGGGATCTCTTTTTTTCTTCCAGATGGATATGCAGTTATGCCAACATCATTTATGAAACAGTACATTATTTTCCCATGAATTGAGCCACCTAACTTGTCTTATGTTAAATTCCCACATATTCCAACATCTAATTCTGGACTGTTAATTCTGTTCCACTAACCTGCTTATCTAACCTTACATAAATATCATATCGGTTATTTAGAGGCTTTCTTACATATATTGCATATGAAGCAATTCATCCCTCATTTTTCTCCTTTCTATTAATAATCTTAGTTATTATTAACCATTCTATCCTTCAAAATTTAAGGTATTTGCATTCAGTTCTAAGGAAAACCCCATTAAGATTTTAAATTGAACTTGTAATAATCTATGTATCAGATTACCATTTTTATTATATTACCCATCTGAAAATATAATGTACCTCTTCATTTATTAGATCTTGTCTTTTAGTAAAGTATTTTAGATCTCTTTATATAAATTCTATGTCTTCACTGCTAAATAATTTTATCACTTTTAACATCATTGTACATGATACAATCTTTCCATCTCCATTAGTTGGTGCTTATTGTTAGAGTTGTAAAAATTTTTTGTTTTTTTAATATAATTATCTTCCATTGAAATTTATTTATTAAATCTAGTAAGTTATTCCCCCAAGTTTCCTCTGGTTTTCTTGGTATACAATGTTATTAGTAGCAAAAACAGAGTATGTTATCTATTCTTTTCCAATATTTATGCCTGTTATTTCATTTTCTTACTTTACTACATTTGCTAACACCTTCAAAATAATAATAATAATGGTGCTTGTAGACAATCTTCTCTCTAGTTTTTAATTATAACTGAAATTGTCTCAGTGTCTTTCACTTTAGGATAATATTTGATATCGATTTTAAGTCATTTCATATTCAAGAGCTTTCTTCTTTCTATTTATACTAAGAATGACTGATAAATTTAATCCAATGTCTTTTTGGCACTTAGTATTGTGTTCAGATGATTTTTCTCTTCTTTAATTCACTGGTGAGTTTATTTGTTGTTCTGCTTTTTTTGTTGGTTTTCAATTTCAGTAATTCTCCTTTCTTTAGTTTCTAGATAGTAATTTCTTTTTAAATGTCTTCTTTGATTCTGTTGTTATCTAAGATTCTGTTTCTTATTTCCAAGTAGTTAAGATTTGTTAGTTCCCTTTTTATGGCTTATTTCTAATTTCATTGACTCATGACTAATGAATGTATTGCATAAAAACTCTACTGTTTTTATTTTAGTCAATATTTATGAAGGTTTTTGCCACCTAACTGGTGCTGTAACTGAGTCTTCAAAAGGCAATTTCATTGTTCTTGGTTTCTGGATTATGGGGAATATAAGACTAGTGAATTCCATGTGCATGAGTCTATGGCCACACTTCATTTGCTATGAATTGAGTTCTTTGATCAGAAGTCATGCTTCTGTGTAGAATACCATGACAGTGGATAAACATTCTGTAAGTCTATGAATGATAAAGTTGGCAGAATCATTTTATGCAGGGAAGGCAAATTCACATCCTGATTAAAGTGTCTATTCCAGTAAGAATAAAAATTCTGCCCCTTCCATAATGGAAGTATCCAATGTAATCAACCTTCCCAGGTAGCAACAGAGCACCCCAGAGAATAGTGCCATACTAGAAATCAGTTTTGGTCTCTGCTACTGGCAGATTGGGCATTCAGCAGACTCTTAGTCAGGTCAGCCTCAGTAAGCATAAAGTCTATGTTGCTGAGTATATGCATAACCTCTATCATGGCCACCAAGCCTCTTTGTTCATGAACCTATTAGATAATAATAAGAGTGGCTGAGAAAAAGCTGACTGGTATTCACTTGATTGTTAAAACTCTCCTTTACTGAGGTTACCCTTTGTTAAGCAGTCATATAGGATATAAATATCTTCATGTTTTTGCCCATTTAGATAGATCTATCCACAAACCTATTTCCAAAATTTGTCACTAATTTTCCAATCATATTCCTTAGTTCCATCAGATGGGGGTATAGAGGCCACCTGTGCTGGGAGTAGGAAAGCTGCTTCCACTGGGAAAGAAAACTTCCTAGAATTTAAGTGCTCACTATCCCCAGCTTCATCAGAGTCTTCCCATACATCCCCATTCACTTTTAGGATCCCATTCCTTCCCTATCAATACCATCACTTTAACAGTAATCAAAGCTAGCAGTTCAATTTTCTTTGTAATTCAGTCAGTTGCAGGATGAGATCCTGGATTTGACTTTCAGCAATTTCAGCTCTGGCTACAGAAGATAATGTCTCCTTCAGGGTACACATAGAAGCTTCAGATCACTTATGTGGCACATGAGCTGAGCTTCAAATCCCTGAGCTCATCCTTTTCTTTTCCCATTTTGCCCAGTGACAATAGGAACAACCAGCCAATCTTATTATATTCGTTAGTTAGGCAAAAATATTTGAAAGTATCATATACACAGTCACCTAGATTCTTATTTATAGTAAGTGGGTGGTTAGAAGTAAGAGCTATTTTGTATATTTCAATTGCCAGAATGTACCATGGACTATGCTATACTCCTTTTAGTGCTAGAAATAGATTATTAACATCTTACATCTAATCAGATTAGAGAACTAATTCCATAGGCCTCAGAACCAATTCAGAAAACTCATTCTTAAAATTCTCTTCCTCTAGAATCACTTTCAGTATCAAATCTTAGTGCTCTTCACAGAAAACAAAACCCATAATTAACCATTATAAATAATTCTTTTTATTATAAAGTAAAGTTTATCAGTGTCGGTTCCAAGCAATTCTTGTACATTGCAGCGAAAGATGCATCTCTGCCTACAAAGATCAAAGTGTAGCTTCATTTATAATTACAAAAAAGAAAGCAAAAATTAATAAAAAGAACAATATCATTTGGTGGCATTTCTCCTGGTGGATCCAAAAAACACTTTATGTTATTAACACAGCTACAAATGGGGGCACCTGGGTGGCTCAGATTGTTAAGCTTCTGCCTTCAGCTCAGGTCATGATATCAGGGTCTTGGGATTGATTGAGCCCTGCATGGGGCTCTCTGCTCAGCAGGGAGCCTGCTTTTCCCTCCCTCTGCCCGCTTCTCTGCTTATTTGTGATCCCTGCCAAACAAATAAATAAAATCTTTAAAAAAAAAAAAAAAAAAGTCTGCTACAAATCGCAAGATTAGAAAACTAAGAATTTGATGTTGGAGAAGACACTTCTGTATCTTTTGAATTGAGAACATTTTCTTGTGAGTGATTTAAGGAGAAGTCTGAGACTCTGATGAACTTGTTCTTTCCGCTTGTAGCTTTTGTGTGTCACATACTCTTCATTACCATCTTTCCATCTGCTTTGCAGTCCTCCATCATTTGATTTGTGTGAAAAACGCTGGGAGGTGTTTGTAATACTCACAGATAACTTGGAAATAAAGACAGATGATCTAGAATTTTTTTTAAATTGAAAAATTGGACCAATCTGTTTGCAGAAGCTTACTGAGCAACAGAGCAGAGAAGTGAATCTGAGGGGAGATATTGGAAGATAAATGGTGAGGGGAGGAAGCCTCAGTAAGCTGACTACCAGAAAGTGATATAGCCCCAGGGCCAAAATCAGAACCCTTAGGATCCCTAGAGTCAAAGAACAAACAGGGGTGCCTGAGCTGGTGGAGTTCCCAAGCATTGGAGTGTGGAAACTGATTATAGTCAGCAAGCCTGGGAGGGGGCTCTGTTGATCATAGCTGTGAGCCATGGCCCCATCAGGTGATCACTTTCCATGTGGGGACTCTGCAAAGGACAGGAACATGGGAATCCTCCACCTTCCACTGGAAGGGGCAGAGTAGGTGCACAGAATCAAGCAACTGTTCTCTGTGACAGGGCCTTACAAAGTGCAGAAATGTGGGACACTCTACCTTCCCCTAGAGAGGATCAGTGTGAGTACATACCAGGGTAGTTTGCAGAGTTTGACACTCACGAAAGCGAAGACTGTTTATCCCTGAGAGTTTACTGAAGAGAAGTGACCATGATCTTCAGCTCAGGTGCTGAAGATCAGGATGCCTCCATTTTTATTTTGATCCTCTAAAGAGGCCCAGAAAGCATTCAGGGAATAAAAGGCACACAGAGCAACCCAAAACAGCTTACACTAATCCCTGTCCCTTCACAGGAGGAGGGCAACTCTGTCCAGGCAAAGACACCTGAGAATCAGCCCAGCAAGCCCCTCCCCCAAAAGATCAACCAGAAGAACAGGTGAATAGCAAGTTTATGGACCACACAGTACTGTTAAACTCATGCACTAGGGGAAAATAGTATATAGAATTTGAGGGGTTTTTTCTCATGATTCATTTATCTTTCAGTCTAAAATTTTCCATTTCTTTTTTTTCTTTTTCCCCTTTTCAACTAGTTTCTTATCTTTGTTTTTAGTTTTTTGTAACTTTCACTTTTTACATTTACATTTTATAGATATAGTCTTCATTTTTGGCTTCCTTTCACTATATATATATATATATATATATATATATATATATATATTTTTTTTTTTTTTTTTTTTTTTGCTTTCTTTACAATGTTAGGATTTAGTGTCTTCTAACACAGAGACCAAAATATACTCAGGACCAAGTGGATCACCCTGTTTTGTCCACCCTATGAGATTAAATTCTCCCCTTGCTTTTATTTTCTTTGCTTTCATTGCTGTTTTTTATTTTTCTCTCTTTTTTTTTTTTCTTTTCTTTTTTGGTTTTGAACTCTTCAGACTTGTGCAGTGTGCATTTTGCTTGGGTCATGGCTGATATTTTTGATAGAGCTCACTCATTCATCCATTCTTCTCTGAACAAAAGGAGGAATTCACAACAAAAGAGAGAACCAGAAAGAATATTCTATGCCACAGATCTAATATATATGGATATAAGTAAAATGTCAGAAATGGAATTCAGGATAACAACTATAAAGGTACAAGCTGGGCTTGAAAAAAGCATAAAAGACACTAGAGAATCCCTTAGTGCAGAAGTGAGATGTAATCAGGCCAAAATTAAAAATGCTCTGAGATGCAGTTGAAATTGGATGCTTTAACAGCTAGGATAAATGAAGCAGAAAATAGTGTAAGTGACATAAAAGACAAGTTGATAGAAAGGAAGGAAGCTGAGGAAAGGAGAGAAAAATAACTAATGTACTATGAGGGGAAGCTTCAAGATATCAGCAATGCCATAAAACAAAACAATATGAGAATTATTGGTGTGCTGAGGGAGAAGAGAGGGGGTCAGAAGGTATATTTGAGCAAATCATAGCTGAGAACTTCCCTAATCTGGAGAAGGAAACAGGAACTCATGTCCAAGACATAGAGAGGACCCCTCCCAAAGTCAATAAAAACAGATGAACATCCCGACATATAATAGTGAAGCTTGTAAATTTCAGAGATAAAGAGAAAATCCTGAAAGCAGCTCAAGACAAGAGATTCCTAACCTACAGTGATAGGAACATTAGACTGGCATCAGAAGTATCCAAAGAGAACTGGCAGGCCAGAAAGGGCTGGCATTATATATTCAGAGTACTAAGTAAGAAAAACGGGCAGCCAACAATACTTTATCCAGCAAAGCTGTCAGTCAGAATGGACTGCTGAGGCTAGGACTTCTTGTACTATGTCAGCAATCAGACAACAAAACGAAATAAAAGGCATTCAAATTAGTAAAGAAGAAGTCAACCTGCACTCATCACAGATGACATGATACTTTATGTGGGAAACCCAAAAGACTCTACCCCAAAATTGCTAGAACTTATAGAGCAATTCAGCAACGTGGCAGGATATAAAATCAATGCACAGAAATTAGTTATACACTAACAATGAGACAGAAGAAAGAGAAATTAAGGAATCAATCCCATTTACAATCATACCAAAAACCATAAGATACCTAGGAATAAACCTAACTGAAGTAGTCAAGGATCTATATTCTAAAAACTACAGAACACTTATGAAAGAAATTGAGGAAGAGACAAATAAATAGAAAAGCATTCAATGCTCATGGATTGGAAGAATAAATATTGTTAAAATCTCTATGCTACCCAGAGCAATCTACACACTCAATGAAACCCCTATCAAAATACCATCAGCACTTTTCACAAAGAAGGAACAAATAATCCTAAAATCTGTATAGAACCAGAAAAGACCTCAAATAGCCAAAGGAATGTTAAATAAGAAAACCAAAGTTTTTACAATGCCATATTTCAAACTCTATTCCAAAGCTGTAATCATCAAGAGTGTATGGTACTGGCACAAAAACAGACACATAGATCAATGGAACAGAATAGAGAACTCAGAAATGGACACTTAGCTCTATAGTCAACCAATCTTCAACAAAGCAGGGAAGACTATCCAATGAATAAAGGACAGTCTCTTCAATAAACAGCACTGGGAAAATTGGATAGCCACATGCAGAAAAATGAAATTGAACCTTTTTCTTACACCACACACACACAAAAAATTGAACCTTTTTCTTACACCATCCATTTCTTTCAAAATGGATGAAAGACCTAACTATGAGACAGAAATCTATCATTATCCTAGAGTGGAACACAAGCAGCAACCTCTTTGACCTTGGCCACAGCAATATATTGCTAGATAGGTCTCCAAAGGCAAGGGAAACAAAATCAAAAATGAACTATTAGGACTTCATCAAGATAAAAACTTCTACACAACAAAGGAAATAGTCAACAAAACTAGAAGGCAACCTACAGAATGGGAGAAGACATTTGCAAATGACATATCAGATAAAGGACTAGTGCCCAAAATCTATGAAGAACTCTTCAAACTCAACACCCAAAAAACAAAATCCAATCAAGAAATGGGCAGAAGACATGAACAGATATTTCTCCAAAAAGACATACAAATGGCTAGCAGACACATGAAAAAACTCTCCATATCACTTGGCATCAGGGAAATACAAATCAAAACCACAAAGAGCTACCACCTTAAACCAATCAGAATGGCTAAAATTAACAACAGCAAATGTTGGCAAGGATGCAGAGAAAGGGGAACACTCTTTCACTGCTGGTGGTAATGCAAGCTGGTACAGCCACTCTGGAAAACGGTATGGAAGTTCCTCAAGAAGTTAAAAACAGAGCTGCCCTATGACCCAGCAAATGCACTAATAGGTATTTACCCCAAAGATATAAATCTAGTGATCTGAGGGGGCACCTGCACTCCAACATTCATAGCAGCAATGTCCACAATAACCAAACTGTAGAAAGAGCTGAAATGTCCATCAACAGATGAATGGATAAAGAAAATACGGTATACAAAAGCAGGAAAAAATATCCAGTGGAAAAAAGATAGTCTCTTCAATAAATGGTGCTGGGAAAATTAGACAGAATATAGAAGAATGAACCTCGACCACTCTTACACCATACACAAAGATAAACTCAAAATGGATGAATGACTTCATTATGTGACAGGAATCCATCAGAATCCTAGATGAGAACATAGGCAGTAACCTCTTCAACATCAGCCACAGCAACTTCTTTCAAGATGCATCTCCAAAGGCAAGGGAAACAAAAGTGAAAATGAACTTTTGGGACTTCATCAAGATCAAAAGCTTTTGCACAGCAAAGGAAACAGTCAACAAAACAAAAAGCCAACATACTGAATGGGAGAAGATATTTACAAATGACATTACAGACAAAAGACTGATATCCAAGATATATAAAGAACTTCTTGGGGTGCCTTGGTGGCTCAGTGGGTTAAAACCTCTGCCTTTGGCTCAGGTCATGACCCCAGGGTCCTGGGATCAAGCCCCACATCAGGCTCTCTGCTTAGTAGGGAACCTGCTTCCTTCTTTCTCTCCCTCTGCCTGCCTCTCTGCATACTTGTGATCTCTGTTTGTCAAATAAATAAATAAGATCTTAAAAAAAAGAACTTCTCAAACTCAACATCCAAAAAACAGATAATCAAGTCAAAAGATGGGCAGAAGACATGAACAGACACTTCTCCAATGAAGACATACAAATGGCTAATAGACACATGAAAAATGTTCATCATTATTAGCCATCAGGGAAATTTAAATCAAAGCCACATTGAGATACCACCTTACATCAGTTAGAATGGCAAAACTTAACAAGACAGTAAACAACAAAGTGTTGAAGAGGATGTGGAGAAAGGGCAACCCTCTTACACTGTTGGTGGGAATGCAAGTTGGTCCAGCCACTTCATCAACAGATGAATGGATAAAGAAGGTGTGTTCCATATATCTAATATACAATATACATAGATACAATGGAATATTACCCAGCTATCAGAAAGGATTTATATTTGCCATTTACATTAACATGGATGAAACTGGGGAGTATTATGCTGAACAAAATAAGTCAAATTATCATATGGTTTCACTTATATGTGGAGAATGGGAAATAGCATAGAGGATCAGGAGGTAAGGGAAGGAAAACTGAGGGGGAGATCATCAGAGAGGGAGAAAAACCATGAGAGACTTTTAAGTCTAGGAAACAAACTGAGGGTTGCTGGAGGGGTGGTGGATGGGGTAACTGGGTGATGGGCATTAAGGAGGGCATGTGATGTGATGAGCACTAGGTGTTATAAGCAATTAATGAGTTATTGAACACTACATCTGAAACTAATGATGTACTGTGTGTTGGCTGATTCAATTGAATTTAAATTTAATTTAATTTAAACTAAGTTAAATTAAATTTAAATTTAAAATAAAATAAATAATAGAGTAAAAAATTAGGTATCCTGTAGACCAATACCTTTTTAAAGGATAAGTAAAAAATTACCAAATTTCCATTTTATCATATAAAAAAACTTTAAAAAAATTTTTTTAAACTTTTTAGTTTTAAAGATTTAAGAAAAACCTATTTATTTACATCATTTCCTCTTTCAAAACAGATATGCCTATCTCAAAATAGTTAAGGGTGTGATCTCAAGATCAGTACAGTTCTTTTAATTGTTCATTTTTCACTTCATGAATTATGCACTCTATTGTCCTTATTTTTCTTATTTTTCTCATTTTCCTAGGATAAGTGAAAACAGTTTCACAGTCTGGTCCCAATCTGCCTAATCATGCTTGGAAGCCATTGTTCTTGATATGCCTTGATCTCCTTCCCTATACACTCAAACATTCCTACTGAATGCTGACTATTATAACCTGTAGCAACCATTGTAAATCTAGTGATAGAAACTTCAGCCATTTGAAAGTTAGAAGGCCAGTGCAAAATAGCCAACATATTATCTTGCACATACAAAGAATTAAAATGAGAGGGAGGAAAAGGAGGGACAAAGTGACAAAAAGGGCACCTCTTGCCCCTTACATTCTCTTGGCCTACCTTCATCCCGGTCTTTCCTGTGACAACCACCTTATATATGGCAAATCCAATAGTGTCTTGCCTCCACTGAAATTCTTATCCTTGTTTTCTGCCCTCATGTCTCTGAGCTATGCTTGAGATGTCTGTGGAAACCCACGGGGCATGTGTATAAACATGCAAATACAGGGAGATAACTGCGTGGAACAATCCTTAACCATCAGGGATTCAGGAGCTGGTAGGTTAAGTGCTCCTCTTTCTGCCTTCTAGGGTAATTCTGAGGCAGAGTTCATCACTCAGAGCAGTACTGAGTCCCAGTTGTCCACAGAGGTGACAGCTGACAGTGTACTCTTGTATTGGCTTTCTTTCCCCCTTCAAGACCCCCGATTCTACTCCATGACATCACTTCCTAAAACAAGCAACCTATATCCAAACTCTTGTCTCAGGCTGACAGTTGACACTAAATGTGGGGTGGATAATACCTGCCATACAGTAACATCACAATAACTAACATCTTCACCAGTGGTCGACAAAAAGGAAACACAGATGAGTGATGCTTTGGCATGGGTAGAAGCAATAGTTTTTGAATGGTTTTTGAATTGGTATTCATAATGCTTGCAGAGTTGGCTGACTATGATAAACCATTTCAGAGGTCTTGGGGGAAAAAAAAAAAATTTTAGGTTCAAGTTAGCCCACTATAAACTCAAGGCTTCTTGAGAAAGTCAGACATGCCCTGGCAATGTTTAAAGACACTCTTATCTTCTGTAGCTGCAGAGTAGATCACAAGACCAGGATTTTGTTGGCAGGGTAACAGAGTATACAAAAGACCAAAGCACAAACTTAACAGGTCTCCTACACCAAGGCAGGTTTCCAGAGAGGGATAAAGTGGGACCCTGAAACCAACTAAGAGCATATTTCAGTAGATGACGCCAGATACTCCAGAACTCTCCAGGCCAGTGGAAACATCTCTCTCCTCCTTGCTAAAAGAAAGCAGCTTATCTTTTTTAGGAGATTCTTAAAAGATTACCTCCTAGCCCCCGCTGCTGACTCCCAACCAATAACCAAGGTCAAGTTGCAACACACCCTTAGTAAAGAAATATAGTCCCTCCTCTGGGAAGAATAGTGTTTACACAAGAAATTTTGTGGGAGCTGACTAAGATGTATTGGTAAAAAAGAAAACAGCACCTATGGGAATGAATCTTCAGATGCCTGAACCAGGAGAGGCACATGGGTGGCTCAGTCAAAGAGTTCCACTCTTCATTTCAGCTCAGGTCATGATCTTAGGGTTGTGGGATCAAGCCCTACCTTGGGCTCCATTCTTGCAGTGAGTCTGCTTGAGATTATCTTCCCTCCCTTTCCCTTTGCTCTTCCCCTGTTTTCTCTCTCTCTCAAATAAATAAATAAATCGGGTGGGGGGGTGATGCTTGAACGAGGAATTGTATTAATTAGGAATTAGGAATTATATTAATTATATTAACATAGGAGATGTCACCCATGAATTGAGTTTAACAACCTAGTAAAGACATCTTGAGCTGGTCCTACTATATTGTTGCAATGGCTCCTTAAAGTTTAGACAGGACCATAGCAAAGAGAGCAGAGATGCTAGAACTGCCTTGGCAGAATATTGAGGAAGGACTCAGAAGACTAATGGTGATGGGCATATTAGAATGGATTTATGTGACTCCAAAGAACTTACCACTTGACTGTGTTCCTCAGGAAGACCCAGAGAATATTCTCTTCCTACAAAAACTTTCAATAATACATTTCTTCAGTTTAAAAAAAAAAAAAATCACTGGTGAGAGAACAATAGCGTCTATTGTAGACAGGATATAATTCCACCATGTAGTAAAATAGAGACGGTGGGATTCTGGAATGACAGAAGCCACATGGTGGACATAATGGTGGACAAGTCTGCAGTGACAACCAGGTGGCTTAATCCACAGGAATCTGTGGTAATAACAAATAGCTAACAGAAATGGTATTTCTGGGGCAAAAAATATGAGTAGTCAACTTGAGTGTTACTTGACTCATATAACAAAAAACAAACAAAAACCACAAGCATGGACACCAGTTGCCACAGTGTAAATTTTCAATCCCACACCAGTTTTCATATCTAAGCCACGTAGTTGTCAAGAAAGTACTCTGCCATGACAACTCAAGCATATATGATATTCATTTCCCCCATCTTTCTCCCAAAAGAGCTGTGGCCACTTACCAGAGTATCTGGGAATTGAGAAAAGGAGAGTAAACAAATCCTTGGAATACAACTAAGTGCAGCATCTGAGCCAACATGGAAACCAGGGCCCCAAAATACCATTATGGCCTCTCTTTCAGAGTGAGAGCTTATCAAGGTCAGATGATATCTGTAGCCTTCACCAGGTTCATCTCACAGGGAAGATATGGTTAATTCTTTGGCCACTGAGTACATAAATGTGATGCGTATATGCAAAATTGACAGGACCCTCACGTGGCTTCCCTGTCCAGTGAAGTAATAGCTATTTTGTTAAGAAGGACCAAGTAGAAGTTCCTGAAACTGTTCCCACTCTGACCAAGAATGTAAATCAAAGGAAAAACTCCATGTCAGGAGGAATTACAAAGATTGGCATCACCATCAAATACATAAAGGATGCAAAGAGATGGTTATCACCATATCCCTATAATTTACTTATAGGGCCCATACAGAAATAAGATGGATTAAGCAAATGACAATACCCTGCTGTAAATTTAAACAACTAGTAGACTAAATTAAACCTACTGGTGGTGATATCTTCGCTGGAACAGATTAATACAACCTCTGGAACATGATTTAACAAATGCAATCTTTTAAACCCTAGCTGAAAAGAAGATGAAAGACAATTTGCTTTTACACAGGACAACAGCAACATACACACACACTGTCATACCCCAGAGCATCATTAAATCTTTGGTGTACTATGGTATATTGCAAGACAAGACAGCATGAGCCTAAATATAAGGCAATATTTTGTCTCAAAGCATCCCTTAGAAAAAAGAAGTTGGCTTCATTCAAGTCCTTAAGAAGTCCTTCATATTACCTGTTACTCTTTCAATGACTTTATTTTGAATAACAAAGTACTGATTAGAGAAAACATATAAGCCAGAAGAGACCCCATTAATGCCGGTTTTTGATGGCCACAAGTCAACTGATAGGATAAGCAACAACAAGCAAAAGGTAGCATCCTTTAAAACCCTTTTAATAATTATACTTATACTATATAAAAGAGTTATATACATATATTTGACCTGTCAGTTTTCATGAGAATGTAAGCTTCAAGAAAACAAGAACTTGTTCATCTACATATTTCTGCACCCACAACAGTGCCCAGCACATAGAAAAGAAGTATTTGAGGAGTGAATAAACAAATTCTTGGAGTCATGAACTCAAAATTGCAAATGTTGGAAGTTGATGACCTTCTAAAGATCATTTTAAAAACAAAAGAAATAACGGGATGCGTGGTTCAGTCAGCTGAGCAGTCAACTGTTGATTTCTGCTGGGGTCATGATCTCAGGGAGGAGGTTGAGCCCTGCCTCAGGCTCCACTTGCACTTGGCAGGGAATCTGCTTCTCTCTCTTTTTCCTTCTCCCTCTCCCTCTCCCCCGACTCATGTTCACGAGAGCTCTCTCTCTCTCTTTCTCTCTCTTTCTAAAATAAATGACTAAGTCTTTTGAAAAAAACACACAAAAGAAATGGAGACTTGTTTTAGACAAAAACTGTTTGTGACTGTTCGTAGCAGATTTATTTATAAAAGTTAAATTTTAGAAATGACCCAGATGTCCTTCAATAGGTAAATGGACTAATAAATAGACTGTGACAAATCCATAGTATACAGTACAACTCAACAGTAAAAAGGAACAAACTGTTGATACAGATGAGAGTTTTGATGGATCTCAAGAGAATTATGCTGAGTGAAAAAAAGCCAACCCCAAAAGTTTATACATGTATGATTCCATTTATGTAACATTCTTGAAGTAACAAAATTATGGAAATAGAGTAGATTATTGGTTGCCAGAGGTTAGGAATGGGTGGTGGAAGGTGGGCGTGGCTATTAAAGAACAACCAGAAGGATTCTTGTGGTGACAGAACTGTCCTGTAGTTAGACAGTGACAGTAGACACACAAACTTAAATATGTAATAAAACTGTATAGAGGTAAACGCACAAACACTCATGAGTACATGCAAAACTTGGGAGATCTGAATAATCTCAGTAGATTGTATCAGTGTCAATTTTCTGATTATAATATTATACTATAGTTTTGCAAAATGTTACCATTTTGGAGGAAACTGGGTAAAGAGACACAGGATCCTTCTGCATCATTTCTTAAAACTGTGTGCAACTGTACAATTATCCCAAAGTGAAAGAGGACTTCAACTACTCCATTTTGACCTCAGTTTGTACTTTCTAAATGATTAAATTCTTCTTTCCAGCTTATCTCTTAACTCATGCAAAGCATCCAGGTGATGGTAACCAAACTGTCCCCTCAAGCAATAAGGACTGCCTATAGCCAGGAAGACGCCTAGCAATTGACCCTAAGACAATGATGGACCTGACCTGCACTGCCAACCTGCATGTACTCACCAACCTTTTCCCCACATTTTCCTTAGATAAACCTGGAAATATTTTCAGCACTTTGTAGACAATCTTTGAGATGTCAATCTGCTGGTCTTCCTGGTGTTGGGCTCACTGAAATAAATTCCTTTCTGGTTTCACTACGACTCTTCTCTCCATCATTAGATGTTGTCAGACACAAGTGGCCAAACCTGGTGTATTTGGAACCCCTGAAGCTAGGGGCTCTTGCACTCTTGGGCTCTGCTACAAATTTTTTTTTAATTAATAGAAAACAATATAACAAGTAGTTAAATGGTAGAAATCACAAATGTGTAAAGGACCATGAGCCATACCAGTATGTGAATGAGAAACTGTAGCCTGGATAAAATTTCCAGGGATAGCATCATACTCACATTCAAAAGTACCATATCTCAAACAACAAAATGAAAGTAAAATTATATGCTCCTGAAAACTGTGTTAGATAACTGAAAAAATTACTCTAGTTGATGACATTGTCACTTACAAAAAATCTGAATAAAATTATTTCTGAAAGAGTGAGAACTGAATAAAATACTACTTTTGAATCTAGTATATGCAATTTAAAATGTCTAAAACCAAATAAACTATTACAGGTAGACATTTGACTATTTCATTTACTTTCCTAAAAACATACTCAAGTTTTTATAATTTTTTTTTGTGAAATGACAAAATTACCTTATGTTCCAAATGGCCCATGTATTTAAATGAATGGAATATTATCCATGTGAAAAATTAGGCTAAAAGGAATTGTGTGAGTGTTTACTACCACAAAGTATTAAAGGGCAGAACAAGAATTAGAACCCAGATCAGCTTGATTCTAGAGACGGAAAGGCTCTTATAGGCTTTTGAGTTCTCAACCTCCAAAACTTGAGCATGACATTCTACAAATCATCCCTCAATGACAACCCAAACTCACTTCCTCCTATCCATCTGTTGAGCAGCAATGCAGCCTAATTTCAGTCCTCTTAGTGTATTATGTGAGTTTTGAGCTGCTTTTCACAGTGTTATCCATGTTTCCCATGCATACTTTGAGTTATACAACCTTTGAATATAGGATTAAAATTTTGAAATATTGTGAATTGTACATAAAATCATTCGTGTCTGATATGACTCAAAACAAACCAAACCTAACTGAAGACCCTCCTCAATGTCTCCCTCTGGAGGCCCAATAAAGAATTTTATTTTTTGGCTTCCTTGAAAGTGAAGACAATGTGTACCAGAGGAAGGGTCCACAATTTGTCTGTGCATGCCCAGACAGCAAATATTTTAGGATCTGAAGACCATATAATCTCTGTTGCAATTACTCAACTCCGCTTGGTGGCACAAAAGCAGCCATAGATGACACATAAATGAATGAGTGTGACAGTGATTCAGTAAGACTTATTTATGGATGTTGAAATTTGAAATCCATATATTTTTTACATGTCAGGAAATGTGATTCTTTAAAAATTGTTTCAATCACTTAAAAATAGAAATGCCATTTGTAGCTCACAGACCATGTAATGGAGGATAGTTGGAAGAAAGGCAGGCAGGGGCAAGGGGCCCTGTCCCAAGAGGAAACTAATCTTAAAAGGAAAAGACCTCATCTTGTTATTCTACACAACCCTGAAAGGAGACCTCCACTCTTTCTAACCTAAACAACTCCCTGATAGGTAGATGAGCATCTAGACAAAAATCTGATTGGGTGACAGGCACAGGGAGGGTTAATCAGACTAAAACAGCCTGCCAACAATCTCATAAAACCCCCTAGACTTAGAAACTCCAACAGCAAACCTCTTGGGTCCCCTCCCTCTTTGGGAGCTTTGTACTATCGCTCAATAAACTTTGCTTTGCTGCCCACCCCCCTTTGTCTGATTTACCTCCTCATTATTCAAAGCTGCATGACCAAGAACCATGAGCACTAAAGGAAAAGAAATCTTGAAACACACATAAAAACAGGTGGTAAACCAAATTGGCCTCTAACTAGTTCTTTGGCCATTAATGTAGGAGAAAGAACACTGGAGTTGGGGGTCAGAAGCCCTGATTTAGAGAACTGTTGTTGTCACTTGTGTAACATGTGACATCAGGCAAATCAAGTGAGTTCAGATAAACTCTCAGGATCTTGATTTACTAATCTAAAAAATAAACCATTGGATTAGATTAACCTTAAAAGCCATGACAGCTTTAAAAACTATATTGACCTGTTTTCAGCAATACAGCAGACTAGATGAACTAAAAATGCCTCCCAGTGCGAAAATACATTGAAATACTAAATAAAATAAAATATTTTTTAAAAACTATGAGCTAAGGGCACCTGGGTGGCTCATTGGGTTAAGCCTCTGCCTTCAGCTCAAGTCATGATCCCAGGGTCCTGGAATCGAGCCCCGCATTGGGCTTTCTGCTCAGGAGGGAGCCTGCTTCCTCCTCTCTCTCTGCCTGCTTCCCTGCCTACTTGTGATCTCTCTCTGTCAAATAAATAAAACCTTTAAAAAAAAACAAAAACAAAAACTATGAGCTAGCAAGAACATAAGGGATTTCCTCAGAGGTTGAAAAGGTATAAACTTCGAGTTATAAGGTAAATAAGTACCAGAGATAAATTGTACAGCATGAAGACTGTAACTAACTGCTGTATGATATGTGCATAACCACATATAGTACATATAACGTATACTGCTTATAATATATAGGAAAGTTATTAAGAGAGCAAATCCTGGGGTGCCTGGGTGGCTCAGTCTGTTGAGCAGAGACTCTTGGTTTTGGATCACGTCATGGTCTCAGGGTCATAAAACTGAACCCCACATCAGGCCCTGTGCTCAGCAGGGAGTCGGCTTGGAATTTTCTTTCTCTCCCTCTGGCCCTCCCCACCCTCCCTCTCTCTCTCTCTCTCTCACTCTCATTCTCTAAAACAAATTTTTTTTTAAATAGAGAGAAAATAAATCCCCTGAGTTCTCATTACAAAGAGAGAATGTCTCTTTTTTTCTTTTTTCTTTTTATTGTACCTATGTGAGAAGATGGATGTTAGCTAAACATATTGCAATAATCATTTCACAATATATGTAAATCAAAACATCACACTGTATACTCTAAACATACACAGTGAATTATGTTAATTATTTCTCAGTAAAACTGGCGGGGGGGAGAAGGTTGTATTTAGGTTTGTTTAGCTTGTGTTATTAAATATTCCCCAAAGCATACAATTCCCCAAAACTGTAAGTGTTAGTGATAAAAATAACTTTATAAGATCCAACAAAACAAATGTTATGTATTAAAGTACATCAACCCAGCAGTTTGACTTTTACTTCAAAATAATTTCATGAGGAAGAAATCACAAATAATATTGACATATCTCAATTACCAAAAGATTTATCTGTGAAAGGGGAATACTTAGACATTTTATTTGATGTAGAAACATTTAACTAATATTAAGTATGATTTAATCTTGTGTTATCCTAATAATATCATCTTTTTTAGTAAACAAAAAGTGTTTGTATAAAGAGCAATTAACTCAAAGTTTTGTTACTCAAGGAAGATAAGCAAATTTTCATCCACCAAAAATATATTAGATGAATTTTTTTAACACCAGAATTTGCTGATATTCAAGCTCCTTTACTTTGCCTGTCTTCTCTGTCTAGCAACCTGCTTTGTGTTACTTTTCCAAAGGGTACTTTGTACTTATGAAAAGTAAAAGAGAGAACACCAGATGATATTTTTCATCTAATTTTAGTACTTGTCTTGGTATTCTCAACATAAAACCATACTAACACCAATTATAAAACAATGTATAAGATGAATGACAAACTTCAGAGAAAATTATCTGTAAAAGAAATAAATAGGTAATTCAGAGAAGTACGTATTTTATATATATATTAACCCTTTATCTAATAAATATAAAAAATACTCCCCTGCACTATATAAAAAAAGATGAAAATTAAAATAACAATGAGACACTGCTAGTCACCTGTTTTGTTGGAAAATTTAAAAAATTCCCATCATCATTCCAAAATATGAAGAAAATGCCTTTTCACATGCTACAAGTGGAAAGGTAAAATGGTACATAGATTCTGCAGTATTATTTGGCTATACATTGAAATAAGTAAGAGCAATTTCACCCTACCCAAGTCAGCCCTTTCCCAAGCAAACCCAGCTCAGTGCCAAGAGAGATCTCACTTCTCCCTGGGAAAGGGGCAAGAGATTGGGGTAAACATCCAAGGTCCCCCAATGTACTCCTGACTTTCAGGGCACTTTCCAAGGGCTACTTTCTGTCTCGCTTCACAGAGAACTGAAAAAAAACTAGAGTTCAGAGACCCGGGGCACCTAGTCCAAAGGGAACCTTCCCACTTCCCACAGCCAGTTCAGTTCTATGAGGTTCAGATACAACAAATGAATGAGGACTTTTCTCTAGGAAAGAGAGATTATTTGAGTTTGAATCCAATATCCCCAGCCTTTCAGTACACTTCCCAAAGAGCTGGTTTCCTCATGTCACACAGAACTCTGAAGGAAGTGACATACTCAGACACCAGAGGGAGCAAGAGATTATGGGTTCATGAAAGAAAATGAAAGATTAGACACCTAGGGCAGCTAGCAACAAAGAACAAGAATCTCTAGCCAGGCTGACTGGTGCATGCCTTCTCAGTCAAACCAGTCTATAAAATCTGGGAAAGATGGCTTTTTCTTCAAATATACAGACACCAATACAAAACTAGAGAAAAATGAAGCACCAGGAAATACAACACAAACAAAGGAACAAAATAAATCCCGAGGAATTAATTGACCCTAAAGAAATGGAGATCTATGCATTGACAAAAAAAAAAAAAAAAAAAAAAAAAAAAAAAAAACGCAAAATAGTCATCATAAGGAAGTTCAGTGAGTTGCCAAAGAACAAAGATAGACAACTAAACAAAATCAGGAAAACAATATATATGAACAAAATGAGAATATCAGCAGAAATTTAAACAAATACTAAAAAGTACCAAACAAAAATCAGAGCTAAAGAAGACGATAACTGAATTTTAAAATTCACTAAGGAATTCAACATCAGACTTGATCAAGCAGAAGAAAGAATCAGAGAACTTGAAGACAAATCATTTGAAATTACACACTCAGAAGACAAAAAAGAGAAAAGAATTTTTTTAAAAACTAATAAAAGCCTAAGAGAATTATGGGACACTAGCAATAAAACTGTGATACACATTATGGGAGTCCCAGAAGGAGACAAGAGAGATAAAGAAGTATAGGGCTTACTTAAAGAAATAATGGCTGAAAATTTCCCAAATCTTGGGTGGAAAATGGACATCCAGATTCATAAAACTTAAAGTAGCCTAAAAGAATTAATCCAAAGATTATATTAAAACACTTTATCATCGAAATTGCTGATATTCTTTTTTTTTTAATTTTTAAATTTTTTAAAGATTTTTATTTATTTATTTTTGCAGAGAAAGAGAGCACAAGAAGAGGGAGCAGCAAGCTAAAGGAAAGCAAAAAGCAGTCTCCCCACTGAGCAGAGAGCCTGACATGGAGCCCAGTTCCAGTACCCGGGGATCATGACCTAAGCCAAAGGCAGCCACTGTATTAACTGAGCCACCCAGGCGCCCTTTATCATCAAATTCTTAATGTCAAGGACAAAGAAGAATTTGAAACCAGTAAGAGAAAAACAAGTCATCACATACAAGGAAGCCCCCATAAGACAATCAGTAAATTATTCAGAAGAAATCTTCAAGAAAGAAAGGAATGGGCTGATATATTAAAAGTACTGAAAGATAAAACCTTCCAAGCAAGAAAACTATATCTAGCAAACCATCCTTCAGAAATGAAGAAGAAATAAAGACTTTCCCAGACAAACAAAAACTGAGGGGTTTTATTACCACTATACCTACCTTACAAGAAAGGCTAAAGGGAGTTAAGGAAGTTGTTTAAGTTGAAAAAAAATATATTAAATATCAACATGAAGGCATACAAAAGTACAAAATTCATTGACAAATGGAAATATACAGACAAATACAGTATAATATAATACTGTAATGGGGTTGTGTAAATCACTTTTAACTCTAGTGTAAAAGTTAAAAGAAAATAGTACTAACTATAAATACAAAAATGTGTTAACAAATGCACAATATAAAAAGATGTAAATTGTGACATCAGTAACACAAACTGTTTGGGGAGAAAGGTAAAAGTGTACAGGTTTTGTATGCAATTGAAGTTAAATTATTATCAGCTTAAAATAGACAGTTAAAACTGTAAAATATTTTATGTAAGCCCTGTGGTAACCACAAAGAAAATATCTAAATTAGATACATAAAAGAAAAAGAGAAAGAAATCAAAACATATCATTATAAAAAGTCAACATCACAAAGGAAAATGGCAAAGGAGGAGAAAGGGGACAAAAGAACTACAAATCAAACAGAAAAAAATTAACAATATGTTAATAGTAAGTTCTTACCTATCAATAATCACTTGAAAAATAAATAGGTTAAACTCTCCAATCAAAAGACATAGAGTGGCTAAAATGATAAAATAAAAACAAGATCCAACATATGTTGTGTACAAGAGATTCACTTTAGAATTAAAGGCATATATAGACTGAATGTGAATATTCCATGCAAAAGACAGTCCATGCAAATGGTAACCAAAAGACAGAACACTTAAATCAAAACCTGTGCAAGAGACAAAGAAGGTTATTATATAATAATTAAAAAGTCAATTCATAAAGAAAATATAACAACTATAAATGCACTCAACACCAGAACCTCTCAATATATAAAGAACACATTGACAGATCTGAGGGGAGAAATAGATAACAATACAATAATAGTAAACTTCAACTACATTTTCAATATTGGATAGCCTGACCAGACAGAACATCAATAAGGAAACAAAGGACTCAAACTCCACTACAGAACCAATGGCCCTAACAAGCCTATACAGAACATACACAGAATTTTCCACCCTGCAAAGAAATAAACAAACAAAATAAACACAAAACCAGGATACACATTCTTCTCAAGTAAATATTAAATATACCACATGTTAGGACACAAAACAAGTCTCAACAAATTTAAGAACTTTAAAATCATACCCAGTATCTTTTCTGGCCACAGGGAATGAAACTAGAAATCAATAACAGAAAGAAAAGTGGAAAATTCACAAATATGTGGAAATTAAACAATACACTCCCAAGCAATGACTGGGTTAAAAAAGAAATTAAAAAATGAGAAAATAACTTGAAGCAAACAAAATAAAAATACAATATACCAAAATCTATAAAATGCAGGACTAAAAGAGAACCTTACAGCAATAAATGTCTACCTTTTAAAAAGAAGAAATATTTTAAATAAACAACCTAACTTTATCCTCAAGGAGCTAGGGAAAGAAAGAGAAAAAGAGAAAAACTAAGTCCAAAGTTGGCAGAAGGAAGGAAATAAAGATAAGATCAAAAATAAAGACTAGAAAAACAAGAAAAAATATCAATGACATTGACAGATCATCTTTTGGAAAGGTAAACAAAATTCACAAACCTTTAGCTTGACTAAGGAAAAAAAGTGAAAATTCAAATAAATAAAACCAGAAATGAAAGAAGAAATATTACAACAGATACTACAAAAATAAAGAGATCATAAGAGACTACTATGAAAAATTATATGCCAACAAATTGGATAACCTAAAAGAAATGGATAAATTCCTAAATACATACAAACTATAAGAACTGAATCATGAAGAAATTGAAAATCTGGATGGACCTGTAACTAGTAAGAAGTTTGAATTAGTAATCCAAAATCTCCCAAAAAAAAAAAAAAAAAAAAAAAAAAAAAAGAAGCCAGGACCAGAAGGCTTCATTGGTAAATTCTATCAAACATTTAAAGAAGAATTAATGCCAATATTTCTTAAACTCTTCCAAAAGTTGAAGAAGGAACACTTCCAAATTAATTTTTGAGGTCATTTTTACCCAGTTACCAAAGCCAGATAGACACTACACATACACACACAAACACAAATGAAACTCTAGTCCAATATCCCTAATAAACATAGCCACAAAAAAAAAAAAAAAACAACCTCAACAAAATATAGCAAACTAAATTTAACCACATATTAAAAGGATCATATCCCATGACTAAATTGGATTTATCTCTGGAAAGCAAGGATAGTTGAACATATAAAAATCAATTAATGTGATACATCATATTAACAAAGGAAAAAAATCTTCATCTCAGTAGATGCTGAAAAAGAAAAAAGATGTTGACAAAATGTGGTAATTATTCATGAAAATACTCTCAACTAGGTATAGAAGGAATGTACCTCAATATAATAAATACCATATATAAAAATCCCACAATTTACATTGTACTCAATGGTGAAAAAGATTTTCCTCTAAAGACCAAGAACAAGACAAGAATGTCCACTCTTGATTCTTGCCACTTCTGTACAATATAGTATTGCAAGTCCTAGCTAGAGCAATTAGGCAAGAAAAATAAATAAAAGGCATCTAAATTGAAAAGGAATTAATAAAATTGTGTTTCCAGATGACATCACCCTATATGTAAAACTCCTAAAGATTTCATATACAAACACACAACTGTCAGAAGTAATAAACAAATTCAGTGAAGTTGTGGAATACAAAATCAACATACAAAAATCAGTTGCATTTCTATGCACTAATGATGAACCATCCAAAAGAAATTAAGGAAATGTTCCATTTACAACAGTATTAAAAATATTTAGGAATAAATTAACCAAGTAGGTGAAAGACTTGTACACTGAAAACCATAATATATCAATGAATAAAATTTAAAGAAGACAAATAAATGGAAAGTCATCCCTTGTTTGTGGATTAGAAGACTCAATATTAAAAGCAATCTACAGATTCAATACTATCCCCCATCAAACCCCTAACAGGATTTTTTTACAGAAATAGAGAAAAACAATCCTAAAGTTCATATAGAAGCAGAAAAGATGCAGAATAGCCAAAGTGGTCTTGAAAAAAAATAAACAACAAAACTGGAGGCATCACACCTCCTGATCTCAAAATAATTACAAAGACAAAGTAGTTAGAACACAATATACTAGCATAAAGACATATAGACCAATGGAACAGAACAGAGAGCCCAGATAAACCCACACATGTACAGTCAACTTATCCTCAACAAGGGTGCCAAGAATACACTATGGGGAAAAGATAGTCCCTTCAACAAATAGTATTGGAAAAACGGGGTATCTACATGCAAAGAAAATGAAATTGGACCTCTATCTTACACCATACACAAAAATAAATTCAAAATGCATTAAATCTTTCAATGTAAAACCATGATATTATAAAACTGCTAGAAGAAAACATAGGGGAAATTTTTTACATTGGTCTTGGCAATGATTTCTTAGAAATGACACCAAAAACACAAGCAACAAAAGCAAAAATAGATAAGTGGGACTACATCAAACTAAAAAGCTTCTGTAGGGCAAAGGAAACAAGAGAGCAAAAAGACAACCTAGGGAATGGGAGAAAATATTTTCAAACCATAATCTTATAAATAGTTAAAATACAAAATATGTAAGAAACACCTACAACTCAATAACAAAAAATATTTTAAAGATTTTTTTAAAGATTTGAATAGGTATTCCTCTAAAGATGACATACAGATAACCAGCAGGCATATGAAAACATATTTAAAATCATTAATCATCAGGGAAATGCAAATCAAAACCACAATTAGATATGACCACACACTAGTTACCATGGCTGTTACCAAAGAGTACATTAAAAAATGTTGGTGAAGCCAATCACAGGACAAATATTTCATGATTCCACTGTAGAGATTGGAACCATTCTACACTGTTGGTGGGAATGTAAAATTGTGCAGCTACTATGGAAAACAGTATTGCAGTACCTCAAGAAAATTAAAAAGAACTATCATAGCTTCCAACAAGCTCACTTATGGCTATAGACCCAGAATAATTAAAATCAGAATCTTAAAGATATATGTGTATTCTTATATTAATGACAACCCTATTGACAATAGCCAAAATATTAAAACAACTCAAATGTCCATCACTAGATAAGTGAATTTTAAAAATGTGGTATATACATACAATAAAATATTTAGCCTTAAAGAAATAAGGAAATTCTGCCATCTGTGACAACATGGATGAACCCGACGACACTATGCTAAGTGAAATAAGTCAATCACAGGACAAATATTTCATGATTCCACTTACATAAGGTGCCTAAAATAGTCAAATTCATAGAAGCAGAGAATAGAACAGTGGTTAGCCATGGGAAATTTTGTTCAATCGATAACAAAGTTTCAGTTGTTCAAGATGAATTAGACTAGAGATCTGCTGTACAGATCATCAATGCTGTATTGCGGACTTAAAAATTTGATACATTAGGTTGTGGGTTCTTGCCAAAAATATGCACATGCAAACACACACACAGGGACATAAGGCAAAAAGAAACTTTTGGAAGTAATGGAGATCTATTATTGTGGTGATTGTGGTGATGGTTTCATGGGTGTGTGCATATGTCCAAAATCATCAAATTGTATACACTAAATATATGCAATTTTTGTATGATAATTACATCTTGATAAAGATGCTTAACAAAAACATACAGATTGGAAAGGAAAGGGCAAAGGTGTCTCTGTGGATTAAATGATTGTTCATGCAGAAAACCCTAAAGAATCTACAAAGGAAAACTACAAGACTAAACAGTGAATTTAACAATGCCAGAGTGTGCCTGTTATCAAGTTATTGCTCCTAATCTCCAAATTCTTCCTTTCAGCCTGCTCCCTGAAAATAGATCTGGGCCTTTTAAGTATTTTTTCCCCCCATGACAGTCAGTAGAGAGCACTGGAGAGACATTACAGAAGAAGAGTTTTGCTCTCTGGTTCCCGCGTGCTTGTTGGGCAAGTACTTGTCCTGAGAGCAGCTTGTCTAGCACCAGGCTCCTAAAACACACATGGCTACTCTAGCACCTTTCTCCAGCGGTGACAGTGGCCAAGCAGCCCCCAGTAACCAGAAGCTTCCTCTACAACATCACTGTCACTCCTCTTCTGACAGCTTAGTAACAAAGTCACTCTAGGGCTGTGCTCACTCACCCCTTCTCCAGGACCCTTGGCAGTTTGTAGTGAGTCGTGAGAAGCCAATGAGATGCCTTCTAGTGAACAGCTTTCCTGGCTCCTCAGAGTGGACTTCCAGCATGTTCTACCAACATTGCACTCAGCACATTCTCTGCCATCCGGTGAGCTGAAGATGTGTCCTATCTGGCAAGTTCTGGATCTCTGCCCCAGAGAGGGAGAGGGTCTCTTCTCTGGGTGCTCTGTATCAGGGCATGGAGGCTGCTGCTTGGAACTCTTATTCTTGCGTAGTTTCGAATTTTTTTTATTTCTTACTAGCCAATCCCTCGTTGTTGTAATCCCTCGTTATAGTTAATAGTTATTTATATTAAACTTTTCCTGTTCAAATTACTGTGCAGTTATTTTCTCCTGATTGGACCCAGACTTATGTACTCTGGATAAACTTATATACTGTTGACTAACAATTGTATTTTTATATACTAGCATCAATTAATATGAAAATTCTTTAATCTTAAATGTCATTTATAATCACACCAAGAAACACAAAATACTTGGGAATGAGGTTAACAAAAGATGGGCAAGACCTCTTCATCGAAAACTGCACATTTCTGAGGGAAATTAAAGAAGACTTAAGTAAATAAAGAGATATGCGACATTTACACATTAGAAAACCAAATGCTTTGATATTGCAATTCTCCCTAAATTTATCTATATATTCCAAGAGGCTTTTTTTTTTTAAGAAATCACCAAACTAACTCTTAACTTATATGGAAATGTAGTGGCCTAGAATAGCCAAAAAGATCTTACTTAAAAAAAAAAAAAAAAAAAAAGAAGTCTTACACAACTTGACTTCAAGACTTATTATAGTTACAGTAATCAAAACAGAGAAGTACTAGCTAAGAATTGACAAATAAATCAATGGGAAGGAATAAAGCTCCCAGAAATAGAACCACATTTATATAGTAATTTGATTTTCAGCAAAGGTGCCAAAGTAATGAGGAAAGGAAAGTCTATTCAATAAATTTTCCTGGGATCACTGGGTATTCATAAGAGGAAAAAACAATAAATCTCAGTTCCTACCTCACATTATACCCAGAAATTAATTCCAGATGGACAAGACACCTAAATATAAAAGCTAAAATCATAAAGTTTTTAGAAAAAAGAGAGACAGAATATCTCCAAGACTAGGAAAGAGGCAAAGATTCCTTAAGACACTGAAAGCACTACTTATAAAAAAGGAAATACTGTTATGTTGACTTTATCAGAATTTAAAATTTCTACTCATCAAAGATCAAGTTAAGGAGATAAATAGGCAAGTCACAGACAGGGGAAAATAATATTTACAAAATAAACTTCTGACAGAGGACTGGTATCCAGGCTTATTATTCAACTTGGGTTGCCATAACAAAATACCACCAACTGAGTGGCTTAAGCAGTAGAAATATATTACTCATGATTCTGGAGACTCCGAAGTCTAAGATCACAGTATTTGCTCATTCATTTCCCAAGGGAGGCTCTCCTCCTGGCTTCCTCACTGTGTCCTCTCAGAGAGCTTTCTGGTGTCTCTTCTATAGGCACTATCTCTTCTATAGGCACTAATCTCACTATGAAGGCCCTACTTTCATGACTTTATCTAAACCAAATTACCTTCCAAAGGCCCCATCTCCAGCTACCATCACCCTGGGGGACTAGGGGGTTCAATGCATCAGTTTTGAGAGGATAAAAGTGAGTCCATAACACCAGGATATATAAAGAGCTATAACTCAACTAAAGACAAACAACCCATCCTAAAACATGGGTAAAAGATCTTAACAGATTTTTTTTTAAGATTTTATTTATTTGACAGAGAGAGAGATCACAAGTAGGCAGAGAGGCAAGCAGAGAGAGAGAGAGAGGAGGAAGCAGGCTCCCTGCTGAGCAGAGGGCCCAATGCGGGACTCGATCCCAGAACCCGGAGATCATGACCTGAGCCGAAGGCAGAGGCTTAACTCACTGAGCCACCCAGGTGCTCCAACAGATTTTTTTTTATCTGTATGTAAACACATATATGAATGTCAATAAGCCCATGAGAAAAGGCTCAATACCACTAGTCATCAGGGAAAAACACAGTGAGATATCAATACATGCTAAAATTAAATAGCTAAATTTTAAAAGACTGACAACACTATATGTTGAAGTGGATGTGGAGCAACTGGAACTCTCACATCATTGGTGTGTGTAAAAAGATAAAACCACTTTGGAAAAATGCCTGGAAGTTTCTTATAAAACTAAACTAAATTTTAAAAGACTGACAACACTATATGTTGAAGTGGATGTGGAGCAACTGGAACTCTCACATCATTGGTGTGTGTAAAAAGATAAAACCACTTTGGAAAAATGCCTGGAAGTTTCTTATAAAACTAAACATATGCCTTACCCATGAACCAGCAATGAGAAATGAAAATATGTTCATGCAAATGCTTATATAAGAATGTTCACAACAGCTTTGTTCTTAATAGCCAAACCCTGAAAATAGCCCAGGTATCCATTAAAAGAAGAATCTGGAACAAATGACTGATATATGCAACACCATGGATGGATCTCAAAATTGTTATGCTAACAGGAAGCAACCTTGCACAAAAGAGCACATCTTGTGAGTCCATCTGTATAAAATTTTAGAACAGGCCCAACTAACCACAGTGGGAAAAAAATCAAAGCAGGTATTGCCTCTGAGAGCATAACTGGGGAGGAGCATAGATTTCCCGAGGCACTGAGAATGTTCCATACCCTGGAAGGGTCTGCATTACACAAGAGTATGCATTTGCCAACACATATACATAAGATTGCACATTTCCTTGTATCTAAATTTTACACTAAAAAACTATAGCTCAATATTGAATCCAAATTAGTAACAAGCACATTGATGTGCATAGAGGAATTGTAATGATGTCTCCAGTTAATTTTGAAATGGATTGATAGTTGGAATGAGGTATATATATATATATATGTATATATATATATATATATATAATTTATTTATTTATTTGACAGAGAGAGAGAGATCACAAGTAGGCAGAGAGACAGACAGTAAGAGAGAAGGAAGCAGGCTCCCTGTTGAGCAGAGAGCCTGATGCAGGGCTTTATCCAAGGACCCTGAGATCATGACCTGAGCCAAAAGCAGAGGCTTAACCCACTGAGCCACCCAGGCACCCCAGGAATGAAGTATATTAAAACAAGTGCAGTAAATTAGTTACAGTGAGATACTGGCAGTGAGTGCATAAGTTCTTGCTGCAAAATTCTTTTAATTTTTCTGCATGCTTAAAATATTTCATGATAAAATACCAAGGGGGGGGGAAAAAAAACTCTGAAAAGCAAAATATAAGAAAAAAAGACCTTGAGATGGTGAAAATTTTCTTAAGAGAAAAATATGCAAAAGATAGGTACATTGACTGCATTCAAAAAAAAAAAAAAAGAAAGAAAGAAATAAAGAAAGAAATGCTGGTCTACAAAAGACCGTGAAGAAAGTAAAGAATGAAAATACAGGTTAAAACTGAAGGAGTGTATCTGCCACATATGAAACCCACGAACGGTTTGTCCAGAATACATAAGAAACGAAAGTTTTGTCCAGAAACATAAGAAACACATATTAGCAAAAGACGTAAACAGGGATTTCAAATAGTAGGAAATGCAGGGACCAAAAAATATTAGTATTGGGGAAGACGTAAATTAAAACAAGAACTAGATAACCACTGGTTTGGTTTTAAAAAAAAAAAAAAAAAAAAAAAAACCTTAAAATTGTAATAACACCAAGAGTTGGAGAGAACAGTAGACCTAATAATGGTCCCTCAAGATGTCCACATTCCAATCCTCAGACCTCGTGACTATGTTACTTCATGTGGAAAAAGAGACTGCATATGGATGTGGCTCAATTAAGGATCAAGTGGAGAGAAGGCCTTGGGTTATCAGGTGAAGCCAGAATACATTTAATATAAAATTCTGAAAAAAAATAAAAAGAATAAGCTATAGACCAACCTTATTTGTGAATATGGATGCAAAACATAGTTAGATTAGAAAATAAAATTCTAGGGGCACCTGGGTGGCTCAGTTGGTTGAGCATCTGACTCTTGATTTAGGCTCAGGTCATGATCTCAGGGCACAGGCTGTGGTGGAGCCTACTTTGGATTCTCTCTCCCTTGCTCTCTGCCCCTCCCCCCTTCCTCTCTAAAATAAATGAATAAATAGAATTCTAGCAAGTTATCAAATGAATACCACACTTTAACCAAACCAAACCAAACAAACCAAAGTCTGTTTAAAGAATATATGGAACACTTAGGAAGTATGGATCCAAATAATCCATGACAGCAGGATTGGAAAAGTTTTTTAAAGGGCCAGCCAGGACAAATTCTAGGCTTTGAGCCACATGGTCTCTGTTGCAACTGTTCAAAACCAGCTTCAGACATTAGTGAAGAACTGAGTGTGGCTGTGCTGCAATAAAATTTTATGGACAAAACAGGCAGCTGGCCCTCAAACTGTGATTTATCCACCTGCATTACATCAAGAAACTAATGGAGAAAACCATATGCATATGTCAGTTATCTCAGGCGAGGTTTTACCCTGAGATAAAGATTCAAACAAAAGTCATTTATCAGGGACAAGGTCCAGAACACACCCATAACGGAATGAGGGCATGAGACAGAGAAGAGAGGAAACTATAATGGGATGCATTACCAGACCAGTCACCACCGCGTGAAACATCTGAGAGAAGTGACAAAACACGCTTGAGAGTGTTGTCTCTCAAGAGGCAAAGAAACTAGGGAACGATCCACCATCGCCCCCGCCCCCATCTGTCATTGGTAGAGAGCTGCTTCAAGGGTGTTCATTCCCAGGCCCTTCAGGCTTGTCCTGCTGCTTTCATGATCCAGAAGGAAAACCCTCAGTCAGAGTCACAGTTGTTCGGAGCAAACAATCTTTGGCATGGAGGGGTGAGCATGGAGGGGTCATGAGCAGATACTGATAAAATTTGTTTATTAATAGAGCCTGAAAAAGTAGTTGGTAAAACTCAGCAGCAAACCCTAATAAAGACTGCTTATGATAGAAATGGAAGAAGGTTGCTTAAATATAATAAAGACAGTTTGCTAAAACCCACCAGCAAATATTGTCCTAAATGACAAAAGACTAAAACCACTCAGACAGAAATGCCTGCTATCGCCATTAATTTTCTTAAGGTCTCAGAGATTGCAGATAATATATTAAGATACATAGAACATAATGTATATAATATTGGAAAAGAAGAAAGTCATTTGGATCCCCCCCCCCCAAGATGTTATTGTAAACCTAGGTAACCCAAGGATCTTTAACAAAGGAAAAAAATACAGTGAATGGAGCCTAGGTGGCTCAGTCAATTAAGCATCCAACTCTGGATCTCAGTTCAAGTCTTGATCTCAGGGTCCTGAGTTCAAGCCCCTCATTGGGCTCCACACTGGGTGTGGAGCCTATTTTTTAAAAAAAAGTTTTTGTTTTGTTTTGTTTTTTAAGTGATAAGTTTTAATATAATTTGGGAAAGAGGATATTAAGGACTGAATTGTGTTCACCCAAAATTCATTGGAGCCCTAACCTCCAATGTGATTGCTTTTAGAGATTGGGCTTTTAGGGGGGTAATTAAGGTTAAATAAGGTCAGAAGGGTGGGCCCTAATTTGATTGGTCTTTTTACAAGAAGAAGAAAAAGAAACAGCAGAGATCTCTCTCTCTCTCTCCTCTCAAGCACAGAAAGGCCATGGGAAGACATAGCAAAATGTACAAGCCAGAAATAGAGGCCTCATCAAAAACTGACCTTGCAGTCACCTTGATCATGGACTTCCAGGCTCCAGAACCGTAAGAAAATAAATATCTATTGTTTACACTGCTCAGCCTGTGGTATTTCGTTATGGCAGCCCACAAAGACTAATACAGGGGCAGAATACAAAAGAAATACATTTTTTATAGTTTTCCTGTATTCCAGAAATAAGCACCTAAAAGGAGAAACAGAATGAAATATCCTATTTATAATAGCAACAAAAATCATAAAAATCATTTCTAAGTATACTCAGGAATGAAAAAATACTTAGAGATAATCTTATCAGTAAAGATAAAGGATTTACATTTAAAAACTATAAAACTTTATTATAGAACCATAAAAAGATCAAAACAAATACAAAAGCCAACCATATATTTTCATGGAAAGGCACAATTATACAAAAATGTCAATTTTCTCTAAATAATATGGAAATTTAATATAATTCCCAGCAGAACTCAATGGGAAATTAATGTTGGGTTTTCTTTGGTTATTTTTCAGAAACAGATTACCTGACCCACAAAAAAAAATTAGAAGCATAAATGCCTGGGGCACGTGGGTGGCTCAGTCAGTTGAGCGTCTGACTCTTGGTTTCAGCTCGGGTCATGATCTCAGGGTTGTGAGATGGAGTCCTGCATCGATTCTCCCTCTCCCTTCTGCCCCTGATCAATGCTTGATAGAATCTCAGAAATAAAAAAGAAGGCAGGGTTGAGGGGAGGAGAGCCAAAGTATTAAGAGACTTACCTTACCAGGCATACATAACCACTGTGTTCAAATCAATAAGATTTTGGTATAGGAAGAAAAAGTGTATTGATAAAAATGAATAGAGGGATTCAGAAACAAATCCCAGGAGGTTGAAATGTATTTAATTACAACATTGAAAACCCGTAGAAAAGTGTGAATTATTTGATCATTGTGTTGGTACAACTGGACATTCGTTTAAGGGGAAAAGTAGCACCCCGTCCCAAACCGGTCTCAAACTCAAAAATTCAAAATGGATTAAAATTTTATATTTTAAAATAAATAAACGACTTTCATGTAAAATTATTCCAATGTGTTAGGAGTCAGCATAAAGGTTACCTTCAGGGGAAGGTAGTGACCAGAAGGGGGCATGCGGTGGACTTCAGGGTCACATCTTGATCTGCGTTATATGGACGTGCTTCCTTTGGGAGCAGTCATCTAGCTGTCTACTTACATAACTGGTACTTTATATGTATGTGGGTACATGGATGTTATAATTCAAAAAATATTTATTTAAAGTGAAAAAATAAAAAAATCTCTAGCCTCGTGGGAATGGATGGGAAAGATGGCTCTTTCCCTGCTCAGAAGCAGGGAGCTCAGGGTCCATGCCTCAGGCAGTCTGTCAAGTTTTCAATGAGCAGAAAAAAAAAAAAACAGCATGCTCTTTCAACACTTTTTTTACTCACCCACATCTTTCTGGTGTATCAAATTCAGCTACGGACGTGAAAATGCTCATCTGAGAGAGGCTTTCCCTGGATCAAGGAGAAAGGGAGGAAGGTCACATTAGCACTTCTTGGACACCCCCGCCCCAAATGATTTGTGGTTCCAGATGGTCAAAATCCAGACAACCATGCAGTCACTACTTCCCTGTGTGGCTCGGGTGAGACATTCGTCCTCATTAGCCTATTGAGGAGGGCAGAAGTCTATCAGGCTCTCCTCTGGGGAAGATGCAGCTCAGTCTGCCCCCTCGCACTGCCAACCTCAAGGCTTGGCATGACCTTTTTCCCTGGTGAGGGTCCTTCTGTCTCACACTTACTGTCATCTAACTTCAAAAACATTCATATTGTGGGTGGCATCAGTTTAATTACCCAAATATTGTTGGCTTCTCAGCACTTGCTAGGGACCCTTAGGAATAAGATGCTTCCTGCATACAGATGACAGTTGAGAACAGCCTTAGAGCTCCAAGGAGGCAGCAGAGGATAGGATGGGTGTGGGATGGAGCTCTAGGAGAGAATTAACCAGAAGAGGAGGTCTGGCCCTTGCCAAGATGGGGTCTGAGTCAGAAGCACCAAGTCCCCAGAGTGTTGTCAACTCTAGTTAGATCTGAGTTGAGCTGATGCCCAAAGTCTGGTTCCCAGAGAGCAAGGCAGATGTTGTGGCAACAGAGCTTATTGGCATCAGGCAGAAATGTGGAAGTGAAGGCCTATGGAGTCAAGGCAAAGGGCCAGAATGAGGACCAGGAGCAGCAAAGATCTGGCAGGAAGAAGGTGGTAGGGTGGTGACTTGGATGAGGGGCAGGTAAGACCAGCCTCTACCCGAGGAGGAGAAAAGCAGGAACCAGACAGACCCCGGCAGCCAGTCTGGCCATGACCCTGGAGTTCACATGGGTTCCCAGGGCCCCCAGTGCTCCCCAGACACCAGCTGGAAGGCCACAGACCAGGGTTCTCCTGGGATCTGGGGCAGGATTTCACAAAGATCCTGTCAGTGACAACACTGAAGCAGGGAGGAACTGACACCAGGTCATTTGGGCAGACAAGACTATCGAGCATGAACCAACTGGAGAATACTCTGAAACACTGGAATTGGGCGCCAGACTCTGGTGCGACCCCTGCTGTCTGCCGTGGGGATGGGAAGGGACCAGTAGATGCCCATTTGTCTGAGAAGGCTGCAAATCGCCCCCCTCTCTCACGGTTTCCATTTCTTGCCTTAGGGAAGAGATATGATTATGGAATTTCTGGGGTCACTGGTGAATAACATTCTTGAAACTACATTTTTGAGGGTTGGCTGCGTTTTTTCAAGACCCGTGTTTTGTTTCTGAGCTCTGCCTCGCCAGGCCCTTGTGGCTGGGGGTTCTTTTGCACCACTTCCATGGCTTCCTCCCAAAGGAATTCCTTTTCCCTATCCTAGAGAGCAGACGTGGTTGATTTGATGGGCTCCCAGCCAGCTGTCCGAGGAGAAGGAAGGACTCGCTTCCCGAGGTCCTGTTCCCAGCCCCAGGTGGGCCAGCCCCCCAGATGAACGCATAAGACAAACCACCTGAGGTTTACTCAATTGAAGCCAGGCGAGCAGTTCTGAAGTGTCTTCTAACCCCAACAACATGAATTAGAAGCCACGTTTCAAAATCAGTACATACATCTATTAAGATCGATAGCTTCTATAAGGGAATGTCCTTCCCTCTCACTTTTTTTTTTATAAACATATAATGTATTTTTATCCCCAGGAGTATCACCATTTTCTTTTAAAATAATTTGGGAATGCACTGCAAATTTTAGTAGTCCCTTTTCTCAGAAAGAAGAAGACTGATGAGAAAATGGGAAGCAGACATTGAGGCAGTCCAAAGAGTACCCCTAAATCAGGGGGAAAACTAGCATCTTTCATTTAGGGCTTCATCAGTTCAGCATTTTCTGGAATGCAATGAAATGATTTCTGAGTATGCATGTACAAATAGGCATGACCAGTATGAATCTTGAATGTGTTCATTTTATACATGTAGTATATATCAATACAGAAATGTACATGTGACGACAGATGGTCAGAGAGTCATACACATGTCTGTTTCTTCCACTCACAAGAGTCCTGAGCACCACTGGGCTCAGCCTCTAGACAGTGAAGGCACAGGAGCTCTAAAGCTAGCTTCTAGGCAGTAGGGTGGCCTTCCGCTCCTAATGGTGTCTGTCATTCCCTCCTCCCCTCCTTCTAACCACCTCTATCCACTGCTTGGAGGCCCAACAAAGATTTTTCCAAGTGATTACACTTCTTGCAGCCTGATGTGAAAAAGCCAGGCTTCCAGGGACTTCAGAAAATGCCCCAGGGATTGGGCTCACAACACCCTGTCCTTTCTATGGCCAGCAAGTGTCTGCCATGCTTTCAGCCCTCTCTAAAGGTGACATTGATTGGCATTCCAAGACTTCCCAATAATCTCTTTCCTGTCCACTTGCTCCCTGCTAAAGCCAGGAAGACCATAGTTTCTCTTGTTTGCTTGGAAGTTCTTAGGCCTAACAACTCTTGGCTGTCTCCCAGGGGCTTTGTGCACGCCCCAAGAAAATCAAGCCTTTGGGAGCCTGAGTTGACATCCCAGATTTCCTGAGAGGGTATGCAGACCTTCTCTGTGACCAGCACAACACACATGTTTTACACATAAATACGTAAGTGGCATATACATGTGCAGGTGTATCCATTCATCAAAGATGCATTAAGGGCTTACTAGTAGTGCTGGGTACACAGTTAAAATAAGAATGCTCACACACCCATTTAACAGAAATAGAGGAGAGAGATCTTAACCAAGGCACCAACAAGGAAACAAAAATTAACCTTGCCACACCACCATAGTGTAGCCAGCTCCTCGGGCTCTGGATTCAGAGAATCTTGATGAGTGCCCTTCCACCGCCCAAGTGAGCCATTCTACATCCACCACCTGCCCAAGAAGACTACTTCTTTATCCCCTTCCTCAGAGCTATGCCCAGCTAGCCCCCGTATGTCCACCCTAAAAGATAAGCTATTTCCCATCCCAGCACAGCTTTCAGGAGACTTCAGAGGGACCCAGGGGTCTCTGGCATAAGGGAATCTCAGGGTTCTCCCCTTCTGGAGAAGCCAGTTCTGTGCCTGCACTCTTCCCCCTACAGCCCTCCCACCCACATCATCACGTGAAACTGTCCTTCCCACCACCTGCCTTTGGATGCCTTCTCCCCTTCCTTGCCGTCCCTAAATGTGAACATGTAAGGACCACATGTTAATCATTCCTAAGAAACAGAACAGCAAAAGTTACAATAGGGGGACAGGGTTCCTCATTCAGAACTGTGTGCTGCTTTCATGCCTCTAGTCCCTGATCTTCATTTTTCCATCACAGAGTGAAGACTTACAGGCAGTCCCTGCCCTAGTTTGGCTTTACTGCTCTATACTAAGAACTTAGAAAGTGAGCACTTTCTCATTAAAAATCTGAATTTTGATCTTCTCTAGAAAAATTGCAATCATTTCCACGCAACAACAATTGGCAGGAGAAGTGGCTCTCCCTTTTGTAAATGGAGCATGTTGCTCTCATGTCTTGCCAGCGCTTAGTCTGTAACGGGTCACTTACTATCCAACCAGTTTCCTCCACCCGGTTAGCTCTTGTCCCAGGCCTTTGGGAGCATTTCAGCTCACAGTTTCTGGACCGGAGTCTTGGATCAGCGTCTCCTCTCTTCTTAACAGGAGAGTGATTTAGATTCAGTGGAGTTCTCTGGCAATCAGGGCAGAGACCAAGGCATGGGAGCAAAACAGACCTCAATAAGTTATGAGGAGGAACATCTCATCCGTGAGTGAGGCCTGCAGTGGGGTGGGCTGTCTGGGTAAAAAGTGAGTTCTTTTCTCAACAGAGTATTCTAGGTCCAGGTGAGGTCCCTTCTGACCTTAAAGTGCCCATTGCTATGAGAATACTGCTCCAGGAGACCAGAGGCCCCACCACTGTAGACCCCACAGAATGAGGGAACCCCTCTGAGTCTACAACAGTAGATCAAAGTTTCTATTTGATCTTAGAATCAATTAAGGAAGAATCTGATTGAACTTAATTTTCACAGCTGATATGCTCCTCTAACTCACTCTGCTGAAGCCCAGGTAAGAGCTGCCCAGTGAGGAGGGACCTGGCCCACTCAGGCGATGGAAGCCATCAAGTGCTCTCCCCCACCCTCGATGTGGGGCAGCAGATCTAGAGTGAACTCCCTTCCTCCCCCAGAGAGCAACTCCCTGCTACAACTGGAGAATTGGAGGTGCCCTTGGCAAACAGCAGAATCAAAGTGGAAAAAATTACAAGGCAACTTTTCTGGTTTCAACTTGTTCCCTACAGAAAGGAAATAGATTTTAATATAAGATCTAAGAGGCAACATGTTTCATAAACTGCAAAAAAAAAAAAAAAAAAATGTACTTTTGGCTGGATGCTAGCATGATGAGCTTTGGGATAAAAGAAGATTTTTTCTTTTTCTTTTTCTTTTTTTTCCAAAGAAAGTTAGACATGGATCCAAAAGGGAGTTGGAATCCACCTCCCACCATCCCACTAAAATGCTCTCTAAGCAGTTGGGAGCAATCACCCTAACCCCATCACAGATACCATGCAAAAGGCAAGATTAAAGGCTTTTGCTGCTCCCTTTTCACCCAAATGGAAAAGTTTATTACAGAAATTCTTTGTGCAAGCCAAGCAATATATAGCCTTCTTGTGATGGGACATCACTTAGACACTGACAAATCCCATTCCCCACGTTGTGGGGCCTCTAGCTGACTGTGCAGGGAGTCAGCCCCTAAGGTCAGGAATGAGAATATTTCATTGTGTCCACCCCTACCCCCAAGAAAAGAAATATTTCATTCTCTTTCTCTTTACCCCAGCTGGAATCTACAGTCTAGACAGTTGTCAGATAACAACCATTAGAGACAGCAAAGGAGAATGCATATGCTTCCCAGAGATAAGCGGACGCTGGACTGCTCTCGTGAGTTTTCTGGAAAGCTCTCAGAAGGCCCTAGTGATGAGCAACTGAGGGAAACGTGTCTGGCAATACATTCCTAGATGCTGGGATACATTCTGCTCATCCCTGGAACCTTTGCCCAGTTCTTAGAGACATGTCAGAAAGAGGTCATCCTCTCCCCAAAGCTTGTTCAGGAATCAGCACAAAGACAGTCCATGGGAAAGTACTGGGGTGTACACTGGTGTCCATTTCAATCTCTTATCAATTCTCTCACTTAACAAATATTTATCAAAGGTCTACCTCTCCTCAGGCATTTCAATAGACCCAGAAGACATAACTGAACAAAGCCAATAAAATCCCTGTTCTCATAAAACTGAAATTCCTACTAGAAAGTCTGGCAAACCTTTGTTCAGAGATGGGACAATGTCTAGAATGTGTCAACTTAGAATAAAACGTAGAGATATTGTGAATCCCACAATGTACTGCTTGTATCTTCAAGTAACCAAATCCTCTACCCCCTTTCCCATATCCATTGTGGTCTGGGGGTTCACAATACCACAGTGTTTCCATTCCAGATAGCAAAGACATTCCACTCCAGCAAACCCTGGGGTGTTCAGAGGCAGAAACCAGACCCTCCATTTTCCTCCAGACTTCCTTAGGACCAGGCTTCCTTCCACTTGGCACAAAATAGGTGCCCAGTAAATATTTGCATAGTTACTGATTAAGCAAAGAAACTTACAAGCAATAAAAAGGATGCCCTTGCCTGTCAGTTCAAGGGCTGTTATAAATGTAAACCTCATCTTTCTGCCTTTGGGGAGAGGAGCATTTGTGCTTGTCTATCTCTGATCCCTTTAAGACTGATCAGTTGGTTTGGGCTAAGCCATTCACCATTTTTGTGTAACATCAACTCCTAAAAAATCAACCAACAGTTTGACCAGGTTAGATCAGGCCCCAAGGCAGCTTTTAAGATGGTTACATTGATGCCACTTTCGTCACAAGCAGAGCTAGAAATTCTATCAATCCTCTAATCTGATACCAGAGTCTAGTTCTAAAAATTCCCTGGGTCAGCAGCTGAGGTATACATAAGCCCTGGGAAAAGGAAAGAATGGCTTATTATTGCATCGTTCTTCCCTGAAGCTGAAAAGAATTATGTGCCTTGATCCCAGTGCTTCTGTGCCACTGATGAAAAGACTCAACCCTGAATCCCAGAGTGATCGCCTGGAGCAAAGACTTGAGTACGTTTTCACCCCTTCTATTGCCAAGATGCGGCTTTTAGAGCCTGGGCTGCTGATGAAAATGTCAACAATGCTCACATCAAGAGGAAAATGCTCATTCCACTGGCAAAGAGCATCAGCATTCCATAGATCAGAGAGAAAGTACACACTTCCCTTCTCAGACAGATCCAGTGTAGGTAGTAAGTGTGCCTGCTCCAAAGAGGTGAACAAGGAGCAAAAGTCAGCGAAGGCTTGCTCTCCCCTTTACTCACCTCCCACAGGGCCCCTTACAGGAGGCAGCTGGTCTTATCCCATATCAGAGTCTCTCCTCTAATAATAGAAATGTGGGATCCGGGGTTGGAAGCGGATCCCCTTTCAAGATCTCACCAACCACTTGCAAACCCAAAGATCTAGACCCAAAGATCCAGACTGTAACAGTTAACCAGAAGGAGGTTAATGTGCCTGTGGGTCTAGCTAACCCTAAGCCCAAGACTCACAAGTTAAAACAGAAATGACTCATTTAGGGCCAACGGACCTGATTGCCAGATCTTGATTAAGAATGAGCTCACAAGACTGGGATCCTGAATGTGCTGGAAAATCTGAGGGAAGACTGGGCTTGTTTGTCTCAACCAAGGTGGCCGCCCGTTATTAACATTACTAACAAAGGAGAAGACAGTGTTGAAAGGTAGCAATGATACGATAATTGGTTTTGCAGTGATTCTAGGAAAGGAGCAGACATTTGGTACAGTATTCGCTATGTTCTTCCACAGACTCATAGAATCATCTGGTTGAGTGGCTTCCAGACTGTACTGTGAGGAGAACAAGGAGGAGATCTTCAGTTCCATCTCCCAGTTCTGCTTTTAGAATCTCCACTTCCACGTATGAGACACAATTGGGATTCTGAGTAAGATTTCGTTTGAAGAAATGGTTTTGCTTCTTGAATTGATAGGACTCTTTTTAGCCATAAAAGACAGAGACTCCCATTTACACAACAATACATTTAAACCAAAATAGTGATGCACATAACTGAAAAGGCAAAGGCTAAAGGCCTTGAGCACAACCAGAAACAATGGTTTCAACAGTGACAGCAGATCCGAGGAGCTCTGTTTCTTACCCCGCTTCCTTCTAGGTTGGTGTCATTTAGGAAACCCTTTCCATGCAGTAGCAAGTTTCAGGCTTCCACTCTATCACCTCAAAGCGCAGTGGCTCTCTTCCCCAATAGTTCTTTCTGTTAGAATCAGGTCAATCTGCCAAGTAAAAGAAAACTCGAAATGGCAATTGTTTAACTGAAAAGTTCATTCGCTCTTATAAAAAGAAATTCCAGAGATAAGCAATCCAGGACTGAATAGTTGCTCCATGATATCAGGAATCCAAGCTTCTTTTTTGTTATTGTATTATATGCCACACCCGGCTTTCAATTCATAGTCTAAAATCATTGCTTGAGCTCCAGCCATCTTGTCTCTGACTCTACCCAGCATGAAAGAGAAAAAGAAGAGAAAGGGGAAAAAAGGGCTTGCCCCCCTTCCTTTAAGGTCACTTGGAAGAAGTAATACATAATACATCCTCTTATATCCCCTTGGCCAAATTTAATTATATGCCCACACCCAGCTCTAAGGAAATGTAATCTTTATTGATTGCACTTTGGAGACCAGCTAAGAATTGGGAGTTCTATTACCAAAAAAGATGGACAAAACTGGTACTGGAAGAGTAATAATGTCTGCCTTGTTGGGACTACTAATTCAACTAGTCCAACAAAAGAATATGAGTCTTACAGGTTGGACTTTAGTCATGTGCCCATCCCTGAAAGAAGGGTTGGCCCTGGAGAAGCCAACCAAGCAGGAAAGGGCACAGAGACAAGAGAAACAAATACACATCGGCCTACAGGACACCACGTGAAGTCCCTTGTGGCTGGAGCTTGACTGTGAAGACCCCGGAGGGAGATAAGGCAAGGAAGGTGACAGAATGTTAGATCTGGAAGGTCCTCGTCCACCTGGGGAGGAGACAGCCGGACAGCATCAATACTTCCCTAAACCCAAAGAGGGAGAATGGGTTTCAGTTATTCATCAACTCAAAATTAAAATTAAAATTGAAGGAAATAAGTACTAAGTCACCGGCCAAGTTCCAAAGAGAAAGAATCCCGTCATTCTGTGACTCTCTTTCTTAAAATGCTATAAAAAGCATTTGTGTAGAGGTGAGGTGGGAGGAGAAGAAAAGCACAGCTGATCCTCCTAATTTATAGATCCCACATTTGCAGATTCGCCTACTCTAGAATTTACTCACAACCCCCAGATCAATAGCATGGTGCCTACCTGATCCTTTGAGGACACAGGTTTGGGGTGAAAACTGTGAGACGCCCTGCACGTATATTCCTAGATGAGGTCAAACAAGGCGACACTCTGCCTTCTGTTTTCATGCGGTAAACCCACATCTTTTCTGTGATCTATTTAGCGCTGTATTTTTGTGCTTTTTCTTGGTGATTCCCCAGTGGCCTGAAGGTGCTGCCAAAGTTCCAACTAGGGCTCCTAAGCCCAAGAAGGCTATGCTGTGACTTATGAAGAAAAATAGCCCTGTTAGATAACCTCATTCAGGTATGAATCACAGTGCTTTTAGGTCAGGAGTTCAGCATTAATGAATCAATAATATATATTAAATAAGGTGCCTTTAAATAAAAACACATAAAACTGGGTTATCTATGGATCAATATATCGTTACCAGAGGTTCATGGGAACTGAACCTGTATTTCTCCATCACCATCCCATGCAGGTCAGATCTCAGCCTCTCCCCACCACTGCCTCACCCAGGTCACGTAGATTCTGGTCACAAAGAGATATACTAAGTGAGGCCACCTCCCTCTTCACGGCCGACAGTGGCCCCAGTTTGTCTCCATAGCTGACCACTACAGTTTCCCTTCATTGTACCTCAGAAGGACACACAGCAACAGAGACTGATGCTGTCCCCTGAGCTCACATGTTCCCCACTGCAGACCTTGCCTAGAGGTCCCCATCTGGCCTTACAGACAAAAGAGATGAGCAGAAAGGGAGGAGGGTCACTCCTATTTCGGGTACCAGGTTGCATCAGACTGGTAGAACAGATAGCAGAAATTAGATTAGCAAAAGCAGAAAGGAAGGACAGTCCTGCATTATGCCAGGCGCTGGGCAGGCCCTTCCTTGGTGTATCAGATGTCATTTAATCTCCACCTGGGGATAATCCTAACCTTACAGATAAGGAAATTGAGACTTAGAAGAGTTCATAACTTATGCAAGATCAAGCTATCAAAGCTAGAAGGAAGATTCAGACCCACATTCACTGGGTGCCAATCCTGGGTTATTTCAACCCTCGTGTTGCCTCTGCTGTGCTCCCAAAGACAAGTCAGGGCCAATGACTCTGAGGACTTGGTGACAAGGTCTGTGAAAGTGTTCTCTGAATTATTAAGCTCAGCACAAACATTAGAGGATATTATTGTAAGAAATCCCAAAGGACTCTTCCCATTTTCTCAGTGTCCTAGAATTCTCTGTGTCCTAGATTTGACCTTGGTTTGGGTGGTTTGGGTGGTCAAGGATCCAGCTCCTAGGCGGAACATTATTTGGAAGCAGAAGGTGTGAAAAGCCCTGGAGACGAGTACCTTCGCTCTCCATCCTTGCTCAGAACAGGTTCACGGGACCTTCAAAGCAGAGGCTCAGCATTAGCCAGTCCCTATTTCATTCTGACCGAGACTTCCATGAGCCCCTGACTGCAGAGACTGCACAATGCTTGGTAACTGGTGCCTGGTCCTGTTGTGAGCACCAGGTACCTGTGCACCTTTGGAACAGGGGCCTTTTCCTAACCCCAGCGGGCATCCAGAGCCTACAACAGAGGTCTGGCCTGCATGTCGCAATTTGGGCTGCCAAAGTCCTATCTTGAATTCCTTTGGTAAAGAAGCTTAGAAGGCAGCCAGGTATACAGAACAGATTCGTGGATCCACACGTCCATCCTGCAAGAGCAACAGGCCCCCTTGTGGAATTTCCCAAAAATAAACACAGAAGCCTTGTTTGGAATGAAGAGTTACCATCAGAGGGACCAGCAACATCTGAAAACCAAGACCATGTCTTCACCTTCAGAATGCACTAATTTGAGTTAGGATATGCCGTTAGTGCCATAGTTAGGTCACTAACTATGTGACCAGGTGCCACTGTGTCAGCATCTCGCCAACACTTCTGGCTTGTATATAATCATGTAACAGTGAACTATCACTTGTTGAACTCCTATATTTTATATACACACACTACCTCTCATTGTCTAATACTTTGTTGGGGATGCAGATCAGAGAAATTAATTCTTAAGTAACTTGCTCTAAGACACAAAGCTCAGAAGTGGTAGAGTTTGACTGAGAACTCAAGGATTCTGACTCCAAAGACTGGTTTTTCCCCTAGCTGGGATGTGTCTTTCCTTTCCATTTGGAATGTGAGTTCTTTAAGGACTGGGAGTGTGTACCCCATTTTTTAGTGACTCAAAGCCAGTGGAAGCTTTTGAAGGAGACAAGGAAGGAAGGGAGGGAGGCCTTCCTAGGGAGCCCGTACTTCCTGGGCACACCTGGATCTCTGTTTGGTCCTTCTTACTAAGGGCTCCCAAAGAAAAATGCACCCAGACAACAGCTTGCGGTTAAGAGACGGGAAAGGAACCACAAGTACCCCTCCTTTCACCAAGCTGCACCTGCCTCCTTCTATTTTTCCTGACATCCTCCCTCATGGTATCTCTGAGCATGATGCAAACATTGACTGTTTGGAGTTGGGGGGACAGCTCTGAGGCTAAAGTAGGTTTCCTGTGGGTGTTTTGACTGATTTGTTGGGGGTGTCCTAGATAACACAGAGTAGATTTTCGTGACTATTAGATTCCTTCACTCCCTCTCTGCTGCTGCCTACCACCTAGGTCTTCCCTTGTGATTAATTCCCAGCTGGTTCTTACCATGTGGCACTATGGAAACAGTGCCCCAGCTCGTGTCTGTCTTTGGGAGTAAGGTAAGATGAATCTCAGAGTTCAGATGTTTGGGTTAGCGAAAGCAGCACTGAAGGAGATGAATGGCCTCACCATGGAATGTGTCCAGAGCCCTGGATGCCGTCCAGGTGCTTGGGGAGCTAAGCCATTAGTCCCACTGTCTGATTCTCATCTCTCTTCCTGGCCCTGGTGTCAGAAGAGCTTGAATGAACCCATGTCCTCAAGATGGACCAGTGGCATGCAAGCAGGGAGGGAAGGATGTATCAGACAAACAGGGTGTTGTAAGACTGGCTGACTTGTCTTCACCAAAACAGAATTTGGGAGCCTCTGCTGTATGGCCCCTTCCACAGCCTTTACTAGAGAGGTCATGATCCCTCTGATTCCTACATAATTAAACAGATATGCTCGTGGCCAGCACACCAGACCATTTTCTTCTGCTGGGGTATTAATGGGCCCTAAGTGGATCCCAGAATCTCAAGCTGCCAAAGGGAGGTGTCTGCCAACATCTCAATCTGTCTCAAAAGAAAGAAAGGAGAACGAAGAATAGGGATACTTTGGGGAGATCTCCATTTTTCTGATGCAAAATAGAAAGTAAAAACCAAAGATCATGACCAGAAAGTTATCAAAGAAAGCCTTAAGGCACACACAGTGCAAAATAATGCAAGTATGGTGTTCAAATACTGGTAATCTGTTAATCAATGGCAACCTTACTGAGCTCTTCCATCAGGTCTAGAGGAGAGCTAGATTAGTGGTTCTCAACCAGGAGAGTGATATATATATATATTTTTTTTTTTAATTATGGAAAGTAGTAAGTAGCTTGAAAACACTCTGTTCTTCCTCCCATACTTAACTGTAATAGACAACTACTGTTAGGCATTGAGAAGGAGAACCCCTTTAAAACACATGTAGCATCTCTCTAATCTGAAAGAACTCACATGCTTACTAGAGAGTCCAGACTTTCACATCCTAAATCATGTCCATGGGAGGTATCCATGGAGAAAAACCTGAGACTCAGCCCCTGTGTTGGAAAGACAAGAAACCTGTCGTCCAGAAAAGGGAAGAAACTTGCTGAAAAACCCATATCCAGCCTTGCTTATGTGAAAAAATGCAAGTTTGATATATGACAGAAGAGAACATATATACCTGAACTGCTCACCTCCACGGGTGTGCACTTGTGTGTATCTTTTGAGCAATACAGTGGTTCCGGATCAGTGCACTGTAACACAGTGGTATGTAGCCAACCATCAAGCTATGGCAAGCAATATTGAATCAACACATAAGATGTAATTTTTGACAGCAACGTCTGTTAGATGGATCATTGAGCTGAGAGGGTCCCCCGTGTGGTATGGAACCGAGTACAGCTTGCAGTTGGCAAAGAGTCTCAAAGTATCACCTGTTGACTGGACCTTGCAAGGGCTTTATCTGATGAACAATTCCAAGGGTACAGTGGAGCCAGGAAACAGTTCTGTTTAAAGAGAAGCATGGGGGACGCCTGGGTGCTTCAGTCAGTTAATCAGCTGCCTTCAGCTCAGATCATGATCCCAGAGTCCTGGGATGGAGTCCCCCATTGGGCTCCCTGCTCAGCGAGGAGAGATTCTCCCTTTGCCTGCCTCTCCCCCTGCTCGTGTGCTCTCTCCCTCTCTCTCTCTGACAAATAAATAAAATCTTAAAAATAAATAAATAAACAAACAGCAGCATGGTACCAAAGGGTGGCTAAAAGGATAAGGGCAGTAAGAATAAGTGCAATTTAATCCGTCCAAGCAGGCTGCAAAACTTCCGAATTCTAAAGTAAGCCACAGACGTGAAAAACTTGAGGCCCACTGATAACTGATAGGGAATGCTCAAGACAGACCGAACCAGAAGACTTCACTCCAAAGGCTATGAGTTATGGCTACAGCAGAGGCAAGAAAATGGAAATTACCCCCAGGATCCACCTTGGTGAAACCAGGGAGCCCGCTTCTGGCCTCTCTTTCCAGGTGCCCTCCCCCACACCACCAGCTCCCTGAAACACCTTCAGGCTGTCACTGTCCCAGGAGGCTCTCTCCCAGGTTGTTCTTCTCCATCTAAATCTGCTCTCCCCAGCTGTCAGTCAGAGAGGGGTTCACATATGGGCTTACACTAAGATGTTTATTGGATGACCTGCATTTCAAGCTTGTAATCTGAAGAAATAAATTTCTAATAGACACATAATAATGTAATTTCAGGCCTAAATACTAAGCCTTCCCAACTGCGCCTCAAATCCCACAGGAGGTCCCTCTCTCCTCCCCATTTGTAAAAACAGACCCTCAGCACTAGAGTCCGGAAGATACCAAGTGTTTTTCGTAACGACCTCCCGCGCTCACTGTATTGTTCACTTCACTTCTGGCCTGAGTTTCTGCTCTTACAGTCTGTCTAAACTGGAGGCATGTTCCAGGATCTGGCTTTTGCCTTCTTTTCTTAAATAACAGCTTTATTGAGATGCAATTCCTACAATTCACTCATTTTAAAATGCACAATTCAATTCAATTCACTCATTTAAAATACACAATTCAATGGCTTTTAATATGTTGACAGAGTTGTGCAATCATCACCGTGATTAATTTGGGGCCATTTTCATATCTCTGAAAAGAAACTCCACAAGCATTAGCAGTTATTCCCTTTTTTCCTAACCTCCTCAGTCCTGGGCAATCAACGATCTTCATTCTGTCTCTATGAATTGGCCTATTGTAGACATTTTATATATGAAATCATACCATATGTGAAGTTTTTTGTGACTGGCTTCTTTCACTTAGCATAATGATTTCAACATTTGTCCATGTCCATGCCCATGCATGTATTGGTGCCTCATCTCTTTTGTAGTCCACTGTTCCATTATATCACTATGACATATTTTATTTATTCATCTATCAATTGATGGACATTTCGATTGTTTCCACTTTTTGGCTCTTATGAATAATGCTGCTATGAATATTTTTGTTTAAGTTTCGTGTGGACATATATTCTCCTTTCTCTTGGGTATATACCTACAAGTGGAATTTCTGGGTCAATGTGAGGACTCTATGTGAGGAACTACCAGACTGTTTCCTGCACCATTTTGTTTCCCTGCCAACAGTGTGTAGGACCTCAGCTCCTCATTCTTCTCTGTCTTTTTTTGACCCTGGCTGTCCTGATGGGTATGAAGTGGCATCTCACTATAGATTTAATATGCACTTCCCTAATGATGTTGAGCATCTTTTCATGTGCTTATTTTCCATTTATGTATCTTGGGAGAAAAGTCTAGTCAAATCCTTCGGATATGGCTTTCTTCTTAAAGAAAATTTAGAAGGAGCAGGCCATATGTTTCTGGATTGAATACATTTTACATGGCATGAAAATCAAGAGATGTTTCTGGGGATTGATAATAAACTTACTGGTTTATGCAGTTGCATTCCACAAACCCCTGTTGAGTTCCCATAATGTATAGCCTTTTAGATCCTGTGGAGACAAAGAAGTAGTAAGTCATAGATCTTCACTGAGGAAGCTTAGACTTTCATGAGACAACCATTTGTTTTCCTGATTTGAATTAAAATTTAACTACTTTCAGTATATACATATCAGATTTGTCAGTAGTTCAGATGAGCCATCTCTGAATTAATGTAAGTAGTAGAGTTTCTTTGTATTTGATATTTTTTTAATTTTCTCAAAGCCCTTTTTTTCCCCTCTAGTCATTTTTTAATTTTTTACTGAAGTATCATTTAAGTGGCTAATGTGTTAATGATTAAGTGGCTAATGACTCAAGTAGAAATACATCTCCTTTAGATACTTCCCTAACATGATAAAGAATATATCAAACCAAGAGTTAATATCATAACAGCAAAACACCAGAAACACTCTAATTGAATTGGAATCAGACCCTACCCCTTTCAGTATGGCTGGACTTAAGGACTTGGTTCCCAAGAATAAAATATAAAAGGGAATAAAAATAACCTTATTGAATAGAAAACGCTTCCTTGGCCAACTCTCCCTTGGCCAGGTGACCAAGCTGCACACTCCCAGTGATGTCATGTTGATAGCATGATAGTATGTTAATAGCACAAAACAAAAAATAAAGACAGATCTCTGCCTTATAACTTATCCAAAACTCCAAGTATATTTTTTTAAAATGGTTTTTTTAAAACCATTTTTTTAAATGGTTTTACATAGTCTATTATGAAATAATACATTGATATTATAAAATAGAGGTATATGGTATTAGCATCAAGGAAATTTTTCTAAGCTTAACCACAAAAAGCCAAAAGCACAAAGGAGAGGACCAATAGATAATAGCTAAATAGCTAAATTAAAAAAAAAAAAAGAAGAGATGAAATTGAGAAATACATGCAAATAATATTTTCAATCTGTGTAATGATAAAGAGAACTTAGAAATGAGAATACGAGGACAGGATGTAAGCTGACAATTCACAAAACATTTTCAAGGGTCAATAAACACATGATTAAATTTTTATCTTCCATAGTAAGAATAAAATGCAAATCAGAACTCTAGTAGGACAATATTTTATATCTGTCCTGTTGTAGAAAGAATCTAAAGGTATACCCAGAGTTTGGCAAGAATGTGAGAAAAGGGGCACTTGTGTATTTCAGGTGGGCCCTTTGATAATTTACATGAAAGTCTTTAAATATGCTTAATCGTTGACTCAAGAAGACAATTCCTAGAAATGTATAATAAGAAAAATGTGCATAAGCATTTATGTACAAAATATTTTTCAAAACATGATTCACAATAGTGAAATATTGAGGAAAATGTCCAAAAATGGGTATTAGCCTTAAAAATCATAGGACAATTTTATTCCATAGTTTATATGGAGATAAAAGGGCCTAGAAGAGTCAAGAAAATCCTAAAGAAGAGCAGCTGTATTAGCTATGTTTAGAATTCTTTCTTTTTTATTGAAGCATAATTAACATACAGTGTAATATTAGTTTCAGATGTACAGTAAGATGATTCAACATTTCTATACATAACTCAGTACTCATCATTGAATACTTTTTTTAAGAGTTTCTAGAACAAATACAACAGAATATTAGTACTGAGTAAATATGTGTGGTAGGAATGTGGATGTCACATTACTTTCTGCATTTTTGTATGTTTGGAATATTTCATAATTTTTCTAAATTGCAATGAAAAGCATACTTGCTCTCAGTGTTGCCACATGAAGAACCAAAAATGCCACCAGCTGCCTCAGCAGGTGATGGACATCAGCCATTTGACCATAATGCAGATGGAGTGATGGGCCTGATGATACCTGAGATCCCTTTCAACACTAAAAAGCATAACCTCTGTGACAACAAGACTGGAATTCTTGATGTTGGAAAAATATCGAAGATAACTAACATCTAATAATTGAGGAATAATGGTGAACCTGTGTTTTTAGGTCTTAGAAATATTTTGAAATCCAAGCTAGACCTAGATGGTTAAGAAGGTTTGATTGAGGAGGGGCAGGGCAAGGGGGAAAGTAGACCCAGAAAAACCTGAGCAAAGCCACCTTAGACCCTCAAAACCCAAGGTAGATATGGGGAAGAAATGAGTTAACAAACGGGGAATGGATGGATCCAATGAAGAGCTCCATTGTGAAATATTTCATTTCATTTTTTTGTTTTGATTTTTAAAAATTCTCTAACCAAAGTCTTGCAGAGCAACTGGCCTTCCTTAATTGAAATGTTTTCCCCCAGGAAAATGTCATACTCTGCTGATGAGAATTTACATCTGTTCAATCAGCCTGAAGGGCAATTCAGCACTACGTATAAGAAACTTTAAAATTGTACACAGCCTTTGACCCAGTGATTTCATCTATAACTTTTTTTCTTAGATGATACAAAACATCCTCAGAGATTTATGTAGAAGGATATTTGTTGGAGAGAACAATGAACATTTAGAAAACTCAGGGAAAAAAGATATTCAGTAACACGAGATTGACTAACTGGACTATTCATCTCCAAATAACAGACTATTAAGCAGTCATTTTTTTTTAAATCCCATTCTTGAAGAATATTTAAGACTGTGAATAAAATGCTGAGAATTGTGTTACATGAATAAAGTAGGCTATAAAATTGTATATAGACTCCAATTCCATTTTGTAAAAAAAAGAAAAGTGAGAAAAAGGAAAGAAGCAGGAAGAGAATGGAAGTGGGGGAGGAAGAGAAGGAAGGAGGCGTGGAGGGAGAGGAAGACGGGCTCCCCGTTCACGCGGACCCTGGACCGGGAGCAGAACTTCTCTAAAACTAAGTTCTCTCTTCTGTGAACAGTGATTTAATCTTACACCTTGTAAAAATTAAATAAATGATCTGCAGGTGAGGTCCCTTTGTAAACTTCAGTGATAAAACCGATTAAAGGTGGTGGAAGAGGGTGAAGAAAGCGAAAAGATTAAAGAACAAACTTGGAAGACACAAGCGCTCTGCCCTGGAGGAGTTTTCACGGGAAAGAGGGAACATAAAGCCTTTGGAAGATGTTTATGCATTTACAAACCAGCAACACCCAGTCCTTGCCTGGCCTCTGAGGACCCTCCCCCCTCCCCCCCCCCCCCCCCCCCCGCCGCGTGCTCGAGTGGCTGGCTCTCTCCTTCCTCCTGCATTGCTGCCCCCCCCTCTCAGTTCCTTCAATCCCTGGTGCTCCTCCTTTTTCCAGGCTTTGGCACATGCTGCTCTCCTGAAGCAGGACACTCTCTGCCCCCCACCCCCCGCACCCCATTTTCTTGTACTAAATAACTCCTACTTGTCCTCTGGAACTCTGATCAAATGTCACCTCTTCAGGGATGCCTTCTCAGACTGGGTTGCTTCCCATAATATGTTCTTATAGCATCCTGTACCTCACCTTGATAGTTCTTGATCACAACTGAAACTGCCTTTCAGGCTAGAATAGAAACCGTCTTGCTTTCTGTCATATCCCCTGTACTGAGCACAGCACCTTACATATAGAAAAAAAATCTATAAAAATGAGCCCAATAAACTGGGCAGTCTCCTAGTATCTAGCTCTCTAGGGAAGCTAGGAAATACCTCTGGTACAAAACGAAATCATCTGAAGAGATTTAAGACATACATTTGCCCAACCCTCACCCCCAGAAAACCTAGTCTTAATTGGCCTGGTGTGAGCATGGTGGTGTGAACTGGTGAGGTGTGGGCATGGATGGCACCCGGATTTCCCCCAGGTGATTCTAATATGCTACCACAGGTGAGAATCAGTGCTGAGAACCCAGACCCAATCTCAGCACAGGTGAGCGTGTCTCAGATCTGGTCAGGTGGACTTAGCGCAGAGCAGAAAGCCCTGGACCAGGAGCTCGCCTCTCCCCCCATCCCCACCTGCCCTGTGTGACATGTGTAAACACTTACATAGATTTACTTAAATTTGACACAGCCCAGGCCCTAAAGCCAGGCTACAGAGAGGTTTGTTTTACTGTACCAACACTTGACAGATTAAAATCTAAAGTTGGAGACTGTTTACATCCTTCCCACTGCTTTTCTGGCATTCGGTTTGTTGAAAGGGCACTGTCCCTTTTCAGAGGTCTTAGGGAGGCTGTATTAGCATTGATTATACTAAACAGGAGCCCTCTGGACCCAGGATGGATCACACACAGGGTTAGCTGCTTACGTTCACTTAGTTAAACTGTTTCTAAATAATGTCATTAAATTCCGAGTCCATTTATCTGTAGCATATGGGCTTTCCCAATATATAAACCACCTCCAAACTAAACTCTCTCTCAGCAAAAGCTATTTCCTGTTACAGATGTTGTCTTCCACCTCACTCCACAGCAGGAGAGCTGATCTGGTAATGGAAGCTTCTGGGGAGGGTCTTGGGAGGTCATGCAGGGCCTTAATACAGGTTTCAGTCCCTGGACCGGCAGCATCAACATCACCAGGGAGCTTGTTAGAAAGGCAGAGTCTCAGGCCTTGCCCCAAACCAGCTGATTCCACATTTTCACAAAGTCCTCCCTCGTGTCACTCCTCCCAGGCCCATTTACAGCTGAAAAGCACTGGTCTCAAACCTACTGTGCATTGGAATCACCTAAAGAGCTTTTTCGTTTTTTTGTTTGTTTGTATGTTTTTAACTAATGCCTAAAGCTCACCCCTAAGAGAATCTGTTTAATATGGGATGTGACCCAAACAGCAGGATTTTAAAATTCTAATGTAAAGAAAAAGGTGAGTATCGAGGCTGAACACCTCTTCTCTGCTGAACAAATTAAGGCAGGTCAAGTTAAGTGAGTCGCCCAACGCCTAGAGTCAGGATTCAGATGGGGTAGGAGTGTGTGGCAACCAGAGATCTTAAATCCGTGGTAAAGACACAAGTGCTAAATTGTGCAGTACTTTTTGTTAGTGCCTGTAGCAGGTTGAATAACGCCCTCCCAAAAGAAATGTCCAAGTCCTGACCTGCTGATACAAGTAAATGTAACCTTATTTTGCAGATCCCAAAAGGAGATTATCCTGGATTTCAGGTGAGCCCAAAATTCAGTGACAAATGTTCTTATGAGAAGAGGAGAGGGCACAGAGAGGAAGGCAAGGTGAAGTTGGAGGCAGAGAATGGAGTATTATGTCTACAGGCCAAGGACCACCAAGAACTGTCAACAACCATCGGAAGGTAGGGGAGAGACAGGGTTTGGTTTATTCCTCAGGGCCTCCAGAAGGAACCAGCCCTAGACATCTTGAATTCAGGCCCCCGGTGTAAAAAATAAAGTTCTGTTGTTTTAAGCCACAGTTAGTGGTGGTTTGTTCCAGCAGCCCTAGGAAACCAATATAGCCCACCTTAAGCTTGCCAACTCATCTTAGTGTCTTCTAGGCACTCTAAAAAATTATATCTGCATCCAGTCCTGAACCAAACAGTTCTTGCCAAGCGTGGCAACCCAGAGAACACCCACTGCTCAAAAATACTCAAGGGCTCCTTATTTACAGTGAAGTTCACAAAGCCTGAATTTCCCATGTATTCTTTTTCTTCAAGTGAGACCTCCAAATTCCATGAGCTTCAAAAACCACAAAACCTATATCTGTCTCTGCCTTTAGGGTAAAATGTAAAGTTCTTAGCTGGAGAGTCAAGCACTCTGCCAGCCAACCTCAGCTCGCCTCTCAAAACTCATCCTCCATGTGTTGCCTACCCAAGCCTCCCCCCAGCTCAGCCAGACCTTCTCCACCCCCCATGAGCACGATGCATGCCTCCCATCTTCCAACTACTACAGCACAGGCCAGCCCTCTGCTTCTCTAGGTTAGTGCTATCCACAAGACCTAGTGCAAGTCCCATTCTGTTTGGATAGCGTTTCTAGACCTTTTTAGCCAGTGGAAATCAGCTGTCTCTTACAGTATTCTCTACCTTGTATTACTATCACCTTTTTAACATATTCATTTCCCTCATAATTTGCCAGTTTGCTTCTCTAAACCTCTTAGCATTTGAGGAAAGGAAGAGGCCAGAGAAACAGACTTCATAGGCATGTCCTACTCTGCACCTCCCTTTCCTTCTTTTTGTTGCTTCTCCAAGATCTACAGTTTCCAGATTCCAAAAGCTCATCCCGAATGGCAATCCTAAGGCTCCCACCTAAGTCAGGCCAGTCACTTTCTTATTCTCTCTACTATTCCTCTCTTGGTGAAATTTACATCCTAGATTGTAGGGAACCTCAGTGCTTATCTATATGTCCCAGGACTACCTAGAACTTAGGGTGAGCTCTGGGCAATCCAGTTGGGAGCTCACACAGAATCTAAATCTATCCCACATATGGGGGAGGAAGGTGGCCTCACCACAGCCAGCTCTGTAACTAAACCAGATTGAGGATACCCAGATCCTCTAAGGGACACACCATCTCTGAATCACTACAAAAGGACAGACAGTCCAGAAAACCCCTCAAAAGACATTTGCTTAATTTTTGTTTTTTGCAAGAGCCTATGAATTTCTTATTGGCCACATCACTTTATTTAAATAGTAAAGGAAAATACGACCCTGGAAATCTAGAATAATTGGGGACATTTGGAAAGACTCAGGCGAAGATTCATTTGTCATCTTCTGTAAGCTAGACAAGGAATAAAAGGAATATAAAGGAATAAAAAAATAGGATGGAGATGGCTAGCTTACATTTTGCATTTCCTGTGGTTCTACAGTATTCCCTTAATGATTTGGATTAGAATGCTTTCTTTGGCACATATTTATCAAGATGACAGTTTGCTTTTTTCCCCCCACATCAATTTCCTCACAGATATCCAAACTGGATTCCAGCTGAGTGTCCCCTTCTCTGTTGGAGGGGTCCTGAAATGTTACATACAGATCACCTCAGTGGACGGGCATGAATGCCACAGGAGGAATAAGTGTAAGGTATTGTCAGTCATTCATTTGTGCCCCATACCGTGACAGCATAAACATGCAGACTTTAGTCTCCAAGCACCCCCAAAGAGCTCACAGCTTAATGGGGAAATCTCACATTGTATAGCCATCATTTTGTGACCACATGTCTAAGTTCTGTAAAAGAGAAATGAATCAATCATAAGTACAAAACACTATGGAAGAACAGAGGAGACAGCAACTCACTTATTCCCCATGGATGAATCAATCACATTCCTCCCTAAACCAAATGTTCACCGAACGAAGGGAAGTGGCAGATACAAAAAAAAAAAAAAACAACCTACGCAAGAATTATGATTTAGAAAGTGGATCAGGAATATGGTATCAAGTTAAAGTTTATTTCAGAATACAAGTGCTGTATGATATTTCAATGGTTTCTAACCTTGGTCTCAGTTAAGGTAATGAATGCTATTGATATATGTGACATTATTATATGTGATTATTGACTATCAACTCATATTTAGGCAGAGGGGTTTTAATTACCAAGAGGTCAAAAAGTTAGCATGATTGAATGCTGGAGCAATGACCCTGAATGATAAAGGAGTTGCCCAAGTTAGTAAAAATTTATCTTTGTTTAGTGGAACTATGCTTGCCTGAAGTATTAGCACTATGAGTAAAACTTTAGAAAAAAAATAATAAAATCCAGTTTCTATGATGTGGTCAGAATTTATGAACACAGAATAGCAAAGACCCGAACATTGGGATAGGACAGGAGCCAAAAAAGAGGACATGATTTGAAATACCACTGGGCCAAAATTCCTACGTGCAGTTCAATGCCTAAGATAATTTTAAGTACAAACTATAAGGTCTACAAATGATTGTTCAGGATAGTGTGGGTTCTTGTGCAAGTTTTAAGACTAAAAAATTCTTTGTTTAGTTACTGTGTTTCCTGATAAGTATCTAAAACCCTCATCCTTATATCCCATATGAATTTTTGCTTTGATTTTGATACACTAAGCATTTAAAGAAAAGTCAGGCCTCCTAGGAATCTATCCTGAAAATACAGCTTAGTAAGTATATATATGGTATCTATATACATTTATGCATTATGAGACTATGTGTAAGAGCAGGAAATTGGAAAAAGTCCAAATGTCCATCAAAAGAGGACTGGTTAAATAAACTGTGGTACATCTACTCAGTGTGGCTTTACATAACTTTAAAGAAATAAATATTTCTTTTTTTAATTATTTTTATTAACATATAATGTATTATTTGCTCCAGGGGTACAGGTCTGTGAATTGCCAGGTTTACACACTTCACAGCACTCACCATAGCACATACCCTCCCCAATATCCATAACCCAGTCACCCTATCCCTACCCTCCAGCCCCCAACAACCCTCAGTTTGTTTTGTAAGATTAAGAATCTCTTATGGTTTGTCTCCCTCCTGATCCCATCTTGATTCATTTTTTCCTTCCCTACCCCTCACAACTCCTCGCCCTGCCTCTCAAATTCCTCATATCAGACAGTTCATATGATAATTGTCTTTCTCTAATTGACTTATTTCGCTCAGCATAATACCCTCTAGTTCCATCCACATCATTGCAAATGGCAAGATATCAGGAAATTAAGATTTCTAATGGATGTATGTGGAATGATTTCTAAGATCTTTATTAATGAAAAAGTCAATAATAATGTAAATGGTATATTTAGTACTTAAAGTACTTTTTTATCAAAGAAAAACATGAAGGAAAGTATTCACTTTTTTGTGTGAAAGGAAGGGGAAAATATATACATTTTTGTTCTTATTGTTGTTTCAAAAAGAAATTTCTCCAAAGAAAACATACAAATGGCTAACAGACACGTGAAAAAGTGCTCAACATCACTCGGCATCAGAGAAATACAAATCAAAACCATAATGAGATACTACCTTACATCAGTCAGCACAGCTAAAATTAACCAGTCAAGAAAAAACAGATGTTGGTGAGGATATGGAGAAAGCAGAAGCCTCTTAACACTGCACTGTTGGGGGGAATGCAAACTATTGCAGCCTCTGTGGAAAACAGTATGGAGTTTCCTCAAAGAGTTAAAAATAGAATTATCCTATAACCTGGCAATTGCGCTATTAGGTATTTGTCCAAAGATATAAACATGGTCATTCGAAGGGGCATCTGCACCCCTTTATAGCACCAATACCCACAATAACCAAACTGTGAAAAGACCTCAGATGTCCATAGACAGATGAATGGATAAAAAGATGTGGTGTATATATACACAATGGAATACTATGCGTCCATCAAAAAGCATTAAATCTTACATTTGCAACAATGTGGATGGAACTAGACAGCATTATGGTAAGTGAAATAAGTCAGAAAAAGACGAATACCATATGATTTCACTCATATGTGGAATTTAAGAAACAAAACAGATGAACAAAGGAGAAGGGAACGAAAAGCAAAATAAGATGAAAACAAGGAGGCAAACCATAAAAGACTCTTAACTCTAGGAAACAAACTAAGGGTTGCTGGAGGGGAGATGGGTGGGGGGGATGGGGTCACTGGGTGATGGGCATTAAGGAGGGCACTTGGTGTTATGAACACTGGGTGTTATATGCAACTGTTGAATCATCAAATTCTACTCCTGAAACTGTATTTTAACTAAACTGAAATAAATAAAAGTAAAAATAAAAGATAAAAATAATTTACAGGGCGCCTGGGTGGCTCAGTGGGTTAAGCCGCTGCCTTCGGCTCAGGTCATGATCTCAGAGTCCTGGGATCGAGTCCCGCATCGGGCTCTCTGCTCAGCAGGGGCCTGCTTCCTTCCCTTCCCCTCTCTCTGCCTGCCTCTCTGCCTGCTGTGATCTCTCTCTGTCAAATAAATAAATAAAATCTTTAAAAATAATAATAATAATAATTTACAAATTAAAAAACTAAAGAAAAGAAATACAGGAAATATAAACTGAAACAAATTAAAAGGCTGTCTTGGGGCAGTAGGTGAGGAGCAGAATAGGCGGTAGAGACAGAATCAAGGATTTTCTCAACATAATTTTGATATTCTTTTGACCTTAAAACTTTAAAAATATTTTGCATATTCAAAAACTAAAATTAAACTTAAAATGGAGGCAAAAATTTAAAACCTTAAATGGAAGAGAAACAGAAACAGAAACAAATTAGCTTAACTGGTTATCAAATGAATAATGTGACAATGTTATGTTGAGTAATTTTTGAATACTATGCTCTGTACATCTTTAATGGCTCTATTCTCTCTATATGATTATATTCTTTTTTTACTATTTTTTAAAGATTTTATTTATTTATTTGACAGAGAAAGTAAGAGAGTACAAGCAGCAGGAGTGGCAGAGAGGGAGAAACGGGGCCCCGCTGAGCAGGGAGCCCAATCCAGGCCTCCAATCCAGGACCCGGGGATCATGACCTGAGTCAAAGGCAGATGCCCAACCAACGAGCCCCATTATATGACTATATTCTAAGGACAAAAGGCCTTACAAAGAAATATTAAACTTTATTATGTAAATTTATTGTTGATAACAATACAGTGATTATAATCATGAAATTATTTTATGTATATAACAAGATAAAGAGAATAAGTTAAAATAAGCTATTCTGTAAACCAAGATTTTCAGAACAAAAGACCAGAGATACATATATAAAATAAGTGCTGAAAAACCTACACTATTAGATTAGATTTGGAAATACCAACTTAAACTCATTTTTTAAAACACTTTTTCCTAGCCCCATTCACTGAAAGAATGTAGACACTATGACAGTAAGTTTATACCCACCTGGCATGGAATGTTGGTTGTTTTTTTTTTTTCTTTTTTTTTTAGTTGTGGTGAAGTACACAATATAACATTCACCATCAACCATTTTTAAGTGTACAGTGCAATATTGTTAGGTCAGATCTTGGTTTTTAATGCTGTTCCCCATTGAGAAATCAGGGCTTTCTGAGAAATGGCTAATTTCAGGCCCAAGATGAGAAAAGAGTAAAGGAGACTAGGATATCATGATGTGTCCAAAAGTAAGGACAGCACTCTAAGACCACCAAGGTTAGATCAGAAGGACAGAGGAGCCAACTCGAAGGCACTCCCACTATCTAAATTTAGGGAAATATAAGCATCAAAAGTAACTGTAGGGGCAGTGCTTGGCTTAAATGGTTAAGCATCCAACTCCTGATTTTGGCTCAGGTCATGATCTCAGGGTTGTGAGACTGGGCTCCACACTGGGTGTGGATCCTCCTTAAGTTTCTCTTGGAGGAAAGAAAGAAAGAAAGAAAGAAAGAAAGAAAGAAAGAAAGAAAGAAAGAAAGAAAGAAAGAAAGAAAGAAAGACTAAATCCCCACTTTGTAACCTCTAATGTCCTTAGCGAGTCAAGGTAAGGAGCATTGGAAGGTGCTGAAACCATTCCATGAAACACTGGGAGCAGGAGATTCCCAGGATGCCAAAGTATCGCCTCTCAGATTGCAAGGGTGGAAATGGACCCCACAACTTCAAGATGTCAGTTATCACCTTTAACCAAGTGATCACACACATCACTGATTGGGGACAACCTATTACTGTGTGCTTCCGGATATGGGTTAGGGACACAGAATCACCTATGATTTATTATTGCAAAATCATTTAACTTGAATCTAATCAAGCCTGGGTCCTAATTTTCACTTTACAGGAAATACAGGGGATAGAGGAAGAGGTTTAAAATACTGTGAAAAGACAGACAAATTTGGAATGTTAAATATTCTATAAAACACCTGGACTGAAATCCTGAAAAAGTCAGTAGGTTATAGGTCTGCTTTGGATAAGCTACGACTAAAAACCAAAAGCAATTTATAAATCTCAATTAAATCTTGACTGAAAAATAATCAACAAAAGATGTCATTAGGACAAGTGAGGGGAAATGTATGTTTGTATAAAAATTTTGTTTATGGGGCACCTGGGTGGTTCAGTTGGTCAAGCATCCAACTCTTGATTTCAGCTCAGGCCGGGATCTCAGGGTGATGGGTTAGAGCCCCACATCAGGCTCTGGACTCAGCATAGGGTCTCCTAACCCTTCTCCTTCTGCTCCTCCCCCCATTCTCTCTCTCTTCTTCTCTCTCTCTCTCAAATAAATAAAATCTTTTTTTTAAAGAAAAATTTTATATATGTATAAAATCTTTATTTTAAATATTATTTAAATATTTAAATATATATTTATATTATATACTATATTAAATTATATTAAGATTTATATTACAATTATATATTATATATAATATTATATGCTTAATATGTAATATATTATGTATAAACATATATAAATATATATTTATATATTATTTATATAAATTAAATATATAATATATATATACATACACATACACACACATAGAGAAAAAATAAAATAAAATAGGTGAACCACCTACTTCAGCTGATCACTCCAACTGATCCAAAGCCACTTGAGAAGTAACTAAAGGACTACGTGATATGCCAGGTAAGTTTGTATAGTTTGGGCTAGAATGATTAGTTTCTAGACTTGAGCCTTCCTACTAATAGGAGTTTGGAGAAAGTCCATTGTTTCCCAGATGGCTTTTCATAAAACTGAAGTGAGAACTGCCAGCTCCACAGAGGGATTCTCTAAGGACTCACTAGTTAACATTGTAAATACTGTAAGGTTGAAAACCATTATGAAAATCATATGTGCAAATATCAACGTCCCCGAGATGTGTAGAGAAACCAGGATGGTTCTTCTGCAAATCAGCATGTGACTGTGAAGGGGATTTAATAAAAGAGGCAGCTCTTGCCAGATTCTCTTTGGAACTTGCACGTCCTAGGGTAGGACTGTGGAGTCAGACCCCTACCATTGGCACACTATTTACCCTCAAGAAGAGGCGATGTGACATGGGGAAGGAAGACCTGGATAGATATTCTAGCTCTGCCATATTTTTGGCCAGTATGTGATGGAGAACCATTTTCCCTTTGTTGGATTCAGAGACATCTTATTTTATTACAAGCCGTGGTTAGGCATTAGTCAAAGATTCATATTTTAATTAGATCTGTATCAGAAAGTGTATATCAGAAACTAACCAGTTCCTCTTACTCACTTCCCAAAGACCTGTGCTGTGGCCCAGCCACACTGTTGGTTTTGGCCACATCCAGCCATGGCTCATGATTACTCTATCCCAACAACAGAATCGGAGATTGGTGGAAAGGATTTCTATTTTCAAGGCACTTTAATAACCATCATCTCGGTTGATCCTCCCAATAGTCTCACAAGACAGGCAGAGCAGAAAATTAATGAATTTTGCAAGTGAGTAAACTTGCAAAGACTATCTTGACTGAGGGCACATAACTAGTACATTACAAAGCTGGGAACAGAATTCAACCCATCCATCCAAGTAGCACCATGGCCCTGAGCTTCACAGGTCCTTTGTTCCACACCATGCCTAGAGCTGATCCCTTTTCCTGAACCCCAACCAACCCCATTCGCAGGCCAGCAATTCAACATGCAGACCCTGGGGCCCAAGCTCCCCTTCCCAGGGGATCCCCTCACAACACAGGCTGTCCTATGACACTTCAAAATTTCTGAAACTGGCAGGGAAATGTGCAAGGCAGTAAAAAAGGACCATAATCAGGGTGGGATAGAGACAAGATTCCACTCCTCATTTTCTTCCAGGTCCTGGCCTCTTTGTTGGAGGTCAGGAATCAAAACCTTTTACCCAGAAGCACAGAATGCTACATGAAGCAGAGAAAACTTGAGAAGATCTAGTTTGGGAAGTAATTCCCAAACTAGGCTTCCTGTCAGAATCTGCTGGAGAGTTTGTTAAAAATAGATATGGGGAAAAAAAAATAGATATGGGGTAGGGTGTTGGGGGGGGGGGGTGGAGAATGATGGCAGAGGAGTAGAAGACCTAAAACCATCAGGTCCCAGGAGTTCACCTAGATAATTATCAAACCATTCTGAACATCTACAAACTCAACAGGAAATCAAAGAGAAGAAGAACAACAATTCTAGGAACAGAAAAGCAACCACTTTCTGGAAGGTAGGATGTGTGGAGAAGTGAATCCAAGGCAATATACAGGAAGAGAGACAATGGGGGGAGGGGTCAGCTCCCTGCAAGCAGTAGAGCAGCAGAGCACAAAATTGGAACTTTTAGAAGTCTGCTCCACTGAGGGACGTCACTCCAGAGGCTAAGCAGGGAGTGGAACCCTCACAGGGACAGTGTGTTCTCAGGATCCATGGGTTCACAAAAAGACTGGGAATGTCTGGGTGTAGCAGACCTCCCAGGTATCTGAGTGGGGAAGCTGGCTGCAGAGATGTAGACAAGGAGGGGGCTCTCAGCTCAGATTACCTTAAACCGTGATCTGAGGCACAGTCAGACCACTACTCTTCAAGCAGTGAGCCCTCAACTGGCAGATCGGGGGAGACCCCCCTCCTTCTCCTCTGTGGGAGCGCACTGCAGGAATCAGCTGGGTTTGGAGACTCCAACTGGGGCCATGGGCAAGAGATAGAAATGATCAGTCACAGGCCAGATGAGCAAGCATTGTGACCAGAAACCAGGGAGACAGGAAGGATTAAGTGTTTTTCTCTGAGGGCCCACTGAGGAGTGGGGCCCTGAGCTCTCAGCTCCTACAGGCTGCAGACTACAAGGTGCTATCTTCATTCTCATCCTCAAAAGCTGTACAGAAAGCATTCAGGGAACAAAAGCTCCTGAGAGTAAACCCGAGAAGATGACTTAGCCTGGCCCCTGGCAAGAGCAGTGCAATTCCACCTCAGGCAAAGACATTTGAGAATCACTGCAACAGGCTCCTCCCCCAGAAGATCAGCAAGAACATCCAGCCAAGACCAAGTTCACCAATCAATGAGAACTGCAGAACTCAAGAGCTAGGGGAATGCAACACACAGAACTTCTGCCTCTTTTCACATGATTCTTTAGTCTTTAAAAGTTAAATTTTTCAAATGTTATTTTTTCTAATTTTTTAAATTTTCCCTCTTCCTATTTTAACCTATTTTAACTATTTTATCTTATCAAAATCTTCTTTAAAAATATTTTTTAATTTTCATTGTTATATTCTATCCCTTTATTGTATTTAACCTTTTTTTTGTATACATATAGGTTTACCTTTCTTTAAAATTTTGGGATACAGTTTCTTCTAACAGATCAAAATATACCCTAAAGCTAGCACATGGATTTGTTCTAGTCTCCAGCCTGATAACATTCTTTCTGCTTTTTTTTCTTTTTTCAACCAAGTTCTTATCAACTCCTTTTTTAGAATCTTCTTTAATTTTCATCTTTACAGTCATATTCCATCCTTTCATCATGCTTACCCTCATTTTTGTATATATGTAAGTTTTTCTTTCTTTAAAATTTTGGGAGGCAGTTTCTTCTAACAGACCAAAATACACACAAAATCAAGTGTGTGGCTCTGTTCTATTCACCAGTCAAATATATATATGTGTGTGCAGATATATATATATATATATATATCCTCCCTCCTTTCTTCTCCCCCTGGTTTCAGGTCTCTTCCAATTTCCAATTTGTTTAGTGTATATTTTTCTGGGGTCATTGCTACCATTTTAGTATTTTGTTCTCTCATTAAACTATTCTTATCTGGATAAAATAACAAGGATAAAAAAAAACCTACCTCAAAAAAAAGAACTAAAGATAGTACCAAAGGCTAGGGACCTAATCAATAAAGACATTATTAAGACGTCAGAACTAGAGTTCAGAATGACGATTATCAAGGTGCTAGCTGGGCTCAAAAAAAGCATAGAAGATACTAGAGAATCCCTTTTTGGAGAAATAAAAGAAGTAAAATCTAACCAAGTTGAAATCAAAAAGCTATTGATGAGGTGCAATAAAAAATGCAGGCTCTTATTGCTAGGATAAATGAGGCAGAAGAGAGAATTCGTGATGTAGAAGATCAAATGATGGAGAATAAAGAAGCCGAGAAAAAGAGAGATAAACAATGGCTGGACAATGAGGGGAGAATTCGAGAGATAAATGATACCATAAGATTAAACAATATTAGAATAATTGGGATTCCAGAAGAAGAAGAAAGAGAGAGGGGGAAGAAAGTATATTGGATCTAATTATAGCAGAGAATTTCCCTAATTTGGCATAGGAAATGAGCATAGAAATCCAGGAGGCAAAGAGAACCCCCCCCCCAAAATCAATAAAAATAAGTCAACACCCTGTCATCTAATAGTAAAACTTACAAGTCTCAGAGACAAAGAGAAAATCCTGAAAGCAGCTCAAGGACAAGAGGTCCAGAACACACAATAGTAGAAATATTAGATTGGCAGCAGACCTATCCAGAGACCTGGCAGGCCAGAAAGGACTGGCATGATAAATTCAGAGCACTAAACAAGAAAAATATCAGCCAAGCATACTATATCCAGCTAGGCTGTCATTGGAAATATGAGGAGAGATTAAAAAGCTTCCAGGAACAACAAAAATCAAAAGAATTTGCAACCACCAAATGAGCCCTACAGGAAATATTGAAAGGGGTCCTTTAAACAAAAAGAGAGCCTAAGTAACATATGAGAAAGGAACAGAGACAATATACAGTAACAATCATCTTACAGGGAATATACTGGCACTAAATTCATATTCTTCAATAGTTACTCTGAATGTAAATGGGCTAAATTCCCCCAATCAAATGACACAGGGTTATCAGAATGCATAAAAAAAAATAAGACCCACTGATATGCTGTCTGCAAGAAATTCATTTCACACCCATAGACACCTCCATATTTAAAGTCAGGGGTAAAACAATTGTCATGCTAATGGATATCAAAAGAAAGCTAGGGTAGCAATCATTATATCAGATAAATTAGATTTTAAGCCAAAGACTATAATAAGAAATGAGGAGGACACTGTATCACTGACAGACTCATTTAAGAGTCTGTCCAACAAGAAGATCTAATAATTTTAAAAAGTCTATGCCCCTAACATGGGAGCAGCCAATTATATAAACTAATCAATAACAAAATCAAAGAAACACATCGACAATAATACAATAATAGTAGGGAACTTTAACATCCCCCCTCAATGAAATGCACAGATCATCTAAGTCAAAGATGAACAAGGAAATAAAGGCTTTAAATGACACACTGGACCAGAAAGACATCACAGATATATTCAAAACATTCCATTCCAAAACAACCGAATAGACATTCTTCTCTAATGCACATGGAACATTCTCCAGAATAGATCACATCCTGGGTCATAAATCATGTCTCAACCAGTATCAAAAGTTTGGGATCATTCCTGCTTTGAAATTAGAACTCAATCACAAAAGGAAAGCTGGAAAGAACCCAAATACATGAAAGCTAAAGAGCATCCTATTAAAGAATGAATGGGTCAACCAGGAAATTAAAGAAGAACTTTTTAAAAATTCAAGGAAACAAATGATAATGAAAACACAACTGTTCAAAATCTTTGGGACACAGCAAAGGTGGTCCTGAGAGGAAAGTATATAGCAATACAAGCCTTTCTCAAGAAACTAGAAAGGTCTCAAGTACATAACATAACTCTACACCTAAAGGATCTGGAAAAAGAACAACAAAGAAAGCATAAACCCAGCAGGAGTAGAGAAATAATGAAGATCAGAGCAGAAATCAATGAAACAGAAACCAAAAGAGCAGTAGAACAAATCAACAAAACTAAGGTGACATATCAGATAAAGGACTAGTATCCAAAATCTACAAAGAACTTATCAAACTCAGCACCCAAAGAACAAATAATCCAATCAAGAAATGGCGAAAGACATGAACAGACATTTCTGCAAAGAAGACATCCAAACGGCCAATAGACACATGAAAAAGTGCTCAACATCACTCAGCATCAGGGAAATACAATTCAAAACCACAGTGAGATACCACCTCACACCAGTCAGAATGGCTAAAATTAACAAGTCAGGAAACTACAGATGTTGGCAAGGATGTGGAGAAAGGGGAACCCTCCTACACCATTGGTGGGAATGCAATGTGGTGCAGCAACTCTGGAAAACAGTATGAAGGTGCCTCAGAAAGTTGAAAATAGACCTACCCTATGACCAGCAATCGCACTACTGGATATTTACCCTAAAGATTCAAATGTAGTGATCCAAAGGGGTATTGTTTATAGCAACAATGTCCACAATAGCCAAACTATGGAAAGAAACTAGATGTTCACCAACAGATGAATGGATATAGAAGATGTGATATATACATACAGTGGAATACTATGCAGCCATCAAAAAATGAAATCTTGCCATTTGCAATGACGTGGATGGAACTAGAGGGTATTATGCTAAGCAAAATAAGTCAATCAGAGAAAGACAATTATCATATGATCTCTCTGAATTGAGGAATTTGAGAGGCACGGTGGAGGCTCATGGTGGGAAGGGAGGGAAAAAATAAAACAAAATGGGACCAGGGAAGGAGACAAACCATAACAGACTCTGAATCTCAGGAAACAAACTGAGGGTTGCTGGGGGTTGTTGGGAAGGGATAGGGTGGCTGAGTTATGGATTTGGGGAAGGGTTGTGCTATGGTGAGTGCTGTGAATTGTGTAAGACTGATGATTCACAGACCCGTACCCCTGAAACAAATAATACATTATATGTCAATAAAATAAAAAACTCTTTTTAAACTACACATTTTAAAAAATAAATAAATAAAAATAAAAATTCCTGGAGCACCTCGGTGGCTCAGCTGTTAAGCGTCTGCCTTCAGCTCAGGTCATGATCCCAGAGTCCTGGGATCGAGTCCCTCATCAGGCTCCCTGAAGTGGGGAGTCTGCATCTCCCTCTGTCCCTCCCCCCTCCTTATGCTCCCCCCAATAAATAAATAAAATCTTTTTTAAGAAAAGAAAAATAAGGATTCCTGTGCACCACTTACAGAGATTTTGATTCAGTAGGTCTGCAGCTGGGCCTGAGAATTTGTATTTTTACCAAGCTCCCTTAGGGGCCCAGCTGGAGCAGGTGGTACAGTGAGCAGCAAGGCATATGGAGGGACTCTCCAGGATAGGAGACTGATTCCCAGGAGCAGAGGAGACCCGCCCAGGGTCACAGAGTTAGACAGGGATTTACAGTTTTCTAACTGTATTCACACACATTATCGCGCTGGGGCAGTTATCAGCCCTAGAAGGAAAGTGAGAGGCACTACTCTTTGTGGGGGAGAACAAAGGGCTTATTCTGCTTCTGAGCACCCTATAGCTTCCAAGCATTCCTAGACATATTGGATTAGGGCTTACAGATGAGGTCTTCTCCTTGAGTCTTCACATGGTCTCCCATGTATCTGTGTTCAAATTTCCTTCTCTTGTAAGGACAGCACCCCATCTAATGACCTCATTTTAACTTAATTACCTCTTTAAAGGCCCAGTCTCTAAATACAGTCACAGCTAAGGTACTGGAGGTTAAGACTTCAACATATGAATTTGGTTGGGGCAGGGGGATGGGCACACAATTCATCCTGTAACACTCTCTCTACCCCAAAGTGCTGAAATTGCTACTCAATTTAGACCAAAATCAAGGTAATCAGGAAACAAAAACTAAGCTTTCTAGTTAAGTATTAATTAAGCATTTTTAATGTTTTTTAAGATCCAAAATATCTTTTGGGTTATAAATGCAGAAAGGTTTCTAAGAAATGCTGTCTGTAAGCCCTTAAAATCTGTGTTCAAATTTATTACCAAAGAATGCTATAATTAACAATTAATATTGCCTCTCTTTATAAAAATCTGATGAGTTTTGGTTTTAAAAAGGAAACCTCTAAAAATAGATGTAAGGGGAATGAAACACATTTTGGAACAGCTGAGTTGGTGGAATAACAACCCATCTTAATGTTCCATTGAACAAAATAACCTTTCATCTTGCTCTTGTCTTGTGAAGGCAGGATTCTGGAGGTCAACGGTTAATTGGTCTGGAAATGATAATATGTTTATGAGCAAAATAAACTGAGAAATAATGTGTGAGTAAAAGCCAGTCTGTTCTCGCTGTCTCAAATTCCTAGAAAAACACAATGAAATTGACAATCCATGCAGTCTTTGCACCAAAAAAAAAGGATATTTTTCCTTTTTCATGCACTGACAAGGACTGTGCCAATACAAACTTCTGCTTTTCATCTTCTGAGCAGTCCAGTTCAACAGTGCTATCTCTGACCCAGGGACATGTTTTTAGAAGCATTGGCTTCTCTTCACACGAAATTAATTAATGGGGTATTTTCAGATCTTTCCTAAATGCCTCCTCCCTGTTGCTTCCAACCCTCTTTCCACCCATCGCTTGTTAAAAAAAGAAAAAAGGGGAAAAAAAGACTTCTGCAATATTAGGCTGCTCTAGGCAATGTATACAGGCACGCCATTAGAAGTTTGTGACACTGTGTTCTAATTTCTGATTTCCCATCTCCTGCATGAGCTGAGGCAAGTTAACTCAACTCTCTGGGCCTCCATTTTCTCATCTGTAAAATTAATGGGCTAAGACTCAAAGGCCTTTATAATCTTATTTTTTTAAAGCAAAAGATGTGAGGTCTTGAAAAATGCATTTAAGAGGTTCCTGGGTGGCTCAGTCGGTTAAGCATCTGACTCTTGATTTCAGCTCACGTCATGAACTCAGGGTGGCAAGATCGAGCCCCACATGGGGCTCTTTACTCAGCAGAGAGTCTGCTTGAGATTCTCTCTCTCCTTCTCCTTCTTTCCCTCCCCTAGCTCTCTCTCATTTACTCTCTCTTAAACAAATTAATAACATCTTTAAAAAAAAAAAAAAACAGAAAAATGAATTTAAGTCTTATTTGTTTGACAAAAGAAGAAGAGATATAGGAAGAGAAGGAAGGAGAGAGGCAGCAGGAAATGCTTGAAATTTTTTGCATGTAAGTGTTGCTGCCCCAGGGTTGGCTGGAGCACCCTACAAAGGAGCATTTGATTAGGGGGTGGGGACGGGCGGCAGTCCCTGCAAACACACATCACAAGTAGAAAGCAGCCTCTGCTGATAGAAACTGGGACTGGAGCTCGGGTCTCCTGACTCAAGACACAGTGTTGTCACCATCTAGCTGTGTGACCTTTAGAATGTCACGTGAACATCTCTGGTCTCTAGTTTCTTCATCTATAAAAAGAGGGAGTTATATTAGATGGTTTCTTTCTTTTCTAGGATTGCATTAGTGAGACAGTTGGTATTGTTAATTGATAAGGAAGCCATTCAAAGAGGATCCATATGTTTTTAATTAAATTCCATTTGTGACATCTTTGTAATGCTCTGGGTCTAGGAGATAACATTTTAGGAAATACTGATAACATACATATTGAAGCCATATGGCAATGTATAAAGGACAGACCCAATTAAGTAGAATTAAACCAGTGAATGGTGAGACTGGAAAGCCTAATGCTTTGAGAGATTTGGGGAGGGAGTTAAAGTTTATTGGGCATGAGAAAAGTAAGAGGGTATTTTCAATGGAAATTGGATGCTAGCAGAAATATCACAATAGGAAATCAACATTCCATGGACTCTGGCAAAGTAAAAAGAAGTAAGAAAATAAGAAAACAGAAGCCAGAGGTAAAATGGGGGAAATGGTTGGAAATCCCATCCCTGGAAATGTGGAGGGAGAAAAAGAGGTACAAAATCTGGAGCAGATGACAATTCTTAGCCACAACTTACATTTACCCATGGGTTCTGGTTTTGGTTTTTTAAAATCAGTCAACTTTGTTAGAGCAATTTTAGTTTCACAGAAAATACAGAGTTCACATGTGCCCCCTGTCCTCACAAACACACAACCTTCCCCACTATCAACGTCCTGTTCTGGACTGGTGCATTTGCTACAACTGGTGACCCTACAAAGACACATCCTTATCACCCACACTCCATAGTTTGCAGTAGGATTCACTCCCAGTGCTCAACATCTATGGGTTTTTGACGAATGAATAATGATGCGTATCCACTATGATAGCATCATGAAGAATCATCTCACTACCTTAAAAATCCTCTATGCTCTGCCTATTCAGGCCTCCCTGCCCCCCCATCTCCTGGCAACCACTTCATCTTTTTACTGTCTCCATAGTTTTGCCTTTTCCAGAATGTCATGTAGTTGAAATCATACAGAATCTTGTCTTTTCAGATTGGCTTCTTTCACTTAACAATATGCATTTTGGCTTTCTCTGTGCTGTCGCCTGATGGCTTGATAGTTCTTTTTTTTTTTTAGCTTGGACTAAAATTCCACCACCTGGATGCACCACAGTTTATATAATAATTCACCTACCAAAGGACATATTACTTGCTTCCAAGTTTTAGCAATTATGAATAAAGCTGCTATAAATACCTATGTGCAGGGGCGCCTGGGTGGCTCAGTGGGTTAAAGCCTCTGCCTTCGGCTCGGGTCATGATCCCAGGGTCCTGGGATCGAGCCCCATGTCGGGTTCTCTGCTCTGCAGGGAGCCTGCTTCCTCCTCTCTCTCTGCCTCTCTGCCTACTTGTGATTTCTCTCTGTCGAATGAATAAAATCTTAAAAAAAAAAAATACCTATGTGCAGGGTTTTGTAAGGACAAAAATTCTCAATTCATTTGGGTAAATAAATACCAAGGAGTGTGATTGCTGGGACAGTAAGAATATGATCAGTTTTGTGAGAAATTTCCAAATTCTTTTCCAAAGTGGCTTTATCGTTTTGCATTCCCACTAGCAATGAATGAGAGTTCTTGCTCCTTCAAACCTCACTGGCATTTGGTGGTGTCAGTATTTGATTATGGCCATTACAGTAGGTATACAGTGGCATCTAGTTGTTTTGATTTGCAATTTCCTAATGACATATGATGTTAAACATCTTTTCATATGCTTACTTACCACCTGTATATCATCTTTGGTAAGATGTCTGTTCAGGTATTTTGCCCATTTTTGAATTGGGTTGTTTGTTTTCTTATTAAGTTTTAAGAACTCTTTGTATATTTTGGATGACAGTCTTATCAAATGTGATTTTTGCAAATATTTTCTCTCATTCTGTGGCTTGTCTTTTCATTTTTTTGATCATGTTTTTGAAATTGTTAAAATGAACATGGTCAACTTTGAAGAGAAAATAAATCACAAATCAAATCATATCCCTTGAAGGGAGCATAATGGAAGAATGGCCAGTAGAGGAGAAGGAGAGGGTAGTGTATGACACAGTTCTGTCTCAGTATATATGTTCTAGTATATATACCCAAGGCGTGGATAAAAGTACTAAAACAAATTGCCCACACCATATGGGAAAACTCATTTCAGAGAGGATATGAAAGTCTTAGAGGGATGGCTGGGGTGGTTAATACCATTTTCCTTGGTTTCCTCTCTTCTTCCATTTCTTTCCATAGTTCATCTCACATGGGGTATATGACTGGCTCAGTTGGTGGAGCCACCTTGATCTTGAGATCATGAGCTCAAGCCCCAAGTTGGATGTAGAGCTTTTTCTTTCCTTTTTTTTTTTTTTTAAATCTATAGAGTTATTGTTTACCTCAAGCATTCTGTAGAAGAGATGGAGTTACTACACCACACTTGGATGTTGCTTCTTCCAGAAAGCTTTCTGTAGCCCTCCAAATACTGATTTAATGCCCTGCTTCTGTGCATGCCATACTATACCGGAGACTTCTCACACTTCATTCTGATGGCCTGGGCACTTGTCATAGACCTCACTTGTGCCTAAGTTCCGTGAGGCTGGAGCCACCTGCCTTATTTCCAACTGTATCCCAACATCTAGCTCAGTACCTAGATTATTACCACCTCTCAACAAATCTTTGTTGCATGAATAAATGAAGTAAGTACTGGAAGATGAGACAGAAACCCATCATATTAGTTTGCTCGGGATGCTGTACCAAGAGACCACAAAGTGGATGTGACTTGAACAACAAAATTGTATTGTCTTACAGTTCTGGAGGCTAGAGATCAGGGTGTTAGTGGGTCCACGCTCCCTCTGAAGGTGCTAGGGAAGGAAGTTCCAGGCCCCTCTTCTAACTTCTGGTAGTACCTTGGCTTGTGGCAGCCTAACTCCAATCTTTCTGGGTGCCTCTCTGTCTCTGCATCCAATTTCTCCTTTTATAAAGACACCAGTCATATTGGATTATGTCTTACCCTAATGACTTCATTTTAACTTGATTGCCTCTATAAAACACCATCTCCAAATAATGTCACATTCTAAGGTACTGGAGGTTAGGACTCTAGCATTCTGGGGGAAGAGGGGTTTCCAGTTCAACCCACAACATTCATCGAGTGGCTTTGAGACTTATCCTATAAACGGGCCCTTTAAATAAGAGTATGACACAATCAAACTGGCATTTTAGAGAGATCATTCTGGTAGAAGTGTGAAAGGTAGAATGGAAGCATGTATGACTGATGAAGGAAGCTGAGGTGGGTCCAGGTAAGAAGTCAAGAGCCCCAAACTAAGGCAGTAACAGTGGGAATGAAAAGAGAATAGTGATGTTTTGGAGGTAGTCAGATAAAGACACAATAACTAATTGATGTTGACTAATTTGAGAGGGGATGCCAGTTAGTAATTTAGGGAATTACAGAAAGGGAAACAAAGAAAAGAAGATGATTAACTCAGTTTGGAACTTGCATAGGTCAAATTGCCTTGTGCCCTAATATTTCCCTCTGGATCTCTACCCAGTCAATGAGATCTTGGTTAACTTGCAGTATTCTCATCTAGCACCACCTAATGATAAAGAGGTAAGTACATGTTCATTTTTACTTACCAAGGATCCTTATTTCTTAGAATATTTTACCTTTGCATTTCGAAATAATTACATAAAATATTGTAAAAAAAATCTTAATTTATCTTTCACCAGCTCCTGCAAATATCACCTTCTTACAGAAGTATAGTGTAATTATCAATAGTACTATTAAAAGGATAATTATCAATTGTGTTATTAATTAACATGATTAATAATTGTTGTTAATAATTTTTATTAATTGGATTATGATTAATATTGATATATAATATCAGTTAATCTACAAATAATCTAGTACTTTGGATTTTTAAAGCAATAATTATTTAAAGGAATTCAAAATAGTACCTGACACATATAGCACCCAACAAATGCTTGTGAAAGAATGAATGAAAGGTTAATGTTAGAAGGAGAACCAAACTAACATCTAGTGATTTACCAGAGTTAGTAACTTTACCTTAATTATCTCATTTCATCCTCATTACACCATGAAGCCAGTAATAAATGGTCTCTGATTTCATATAAGAAAATTAAGGATATTGAGGTTTGGGCCATTAAAACATGCTGGATGGATTGGAAGGGAGGAAGGGAAGGATGAAAGTGGACAAATCTGAAGGAATAGATATTGCTTAAAGATGGACCATGAAGAAGGACTCTCCTCATCTTCAGAAACAGAAGATGAAGGGCCCATTTTTCTCCAGGACAAGATAAATGTATGTTTCACCTGGCTAGATACACAACATATCAGAAAACACCTGGTTTTTAACACCAACGAACTTGGTCACGTCTTCTTAATTCCAAAAAATCCTAAAGCAGTTGATTCTGATGTCTGCTCACCTTTGAAAGGATCCTATCACTTACAGCACAACAGCGCCAGTAAAAGTAGGAAAAATTTATCTTGAGGGCTCCCTTCCCCCATTTTCCCTTCCCAAGTCCTTCTCCAACCTACCATTAGGGACCATCACACAGAAGCCCACCCACTTCAAACCTCTCCCTCTTTCCTCTGCCTAGTCCTAGTTCCTCTGCCTAGACCTTTGTCCTATTCTCCGTGGACCTGCCTGGTCACTGACCAATCTGACAGCTGGCAAGGCAGAGTGGAGAAAGGTAACTTCTCTGCCAGTTCAACATGTTACTAAATGTCTTGTCCTGGACTAGCTTTTAGCAAAATTGTGACTGGGTGCTGACATCCTAGATGTTCATGCCTTTTCTCACGCACCCTACCTTAAGCAGTCTTGGGCCGCTCAGGAAACTTTCTGGGAGCTCCTCTGGGCTACTCCCTGTGCTCCAAATATTCCCCTTGACGCTTCTCCACAGAAAGAAAACTCTCTCACAACCTTTATACCTTCCAAGACTCTCCAGGCTTCCAGGAAAAAGAGAAAGCAGGTGTGTCTGGCGGCTCAGTCAGAACAGCATGAGACTCTTGATCTCGGTGTGGTGAGTTTGTGCCCTATGCTGGCTGTAGCAAATACTTAAAAATTTAAAAATCTTAAAAAAAAAAAAAAAAGAAAGAAAGAAAAAAGTATCAGTCTAAGTTAACACATTCATGAATGTAAATGTGTCTGGGGATGAAATTTGCATTCATTAATTGTGTGCTCCTGGTTAAAAGGTTTAAGATCAAAGAAGTAAATCTAACAGAGTATTTTGTTTAGGAGGGGCCTTGGGCAATTTCTGGAGTTACACAGTGATTTTTTTAAGCCTCTATTACTCAGTAACCCTGCCTATCAGTGACTTATATGATGGAGTAGAAACCCTGCTGATTAAACACAGGGAATTCACTAAATTAGGCAAGGCACAAATAAGACTGATATCAAGGGTAAAATGGAGTTTAATAGGGACATGATGCAAGTCCTATACTAAAGAACTAAAAACATACCACGAACAATAGGAAGATCACATGGTTCAATATCACCCAGCAGGAAAAGGTGTGAGGGGCTCAAAGGGTGAGCTGGGCACAAAGTGCGCCCTACAGAGAAGGGTTCGATAATGGTGGATGGATGGATTAGAAAGTAGAGAGGATTCTCACACATACTAATCAGAACCCTGAGTCTGTGGCCACTGATGAAGCTTCACAAAGCAACCTCTTCAAGGCCTTCCATCCTCTCTCTTCTTTCTCGGGGGTTCTTCACATATTCATTCTTCTTGATTCTTTTCCAGCCTTGAGTTGTCCAACTCCTTCCCTCTATAAATACGTCTGCATGGCTAAATGTTAAGAGGAGAGTAATTTTACTTCTCCAAAAGCCAAGATCTAAATATGCACCTCTTCTTCAACAAGCTAGCTCTCAGGGGAAAAATAATTTCTTAAATTTACAGACAGTCTCAATTCCCATTTTGCCAATGCCCTGGCATGCCCATTACTATAAATATGCCTTTGTGATGAAAAGTTCTTGCATGCTTTATAGATGTCTGTCCTTTATAAGACAACCAGTGAACTTGAAAGGGCCTCCTAGAGAACTACACCATCCTTATCCCTGGAAACCACAAAGACAGTTTAAACAGTGCCTGAGTCTAAGAGGGATGCCTGAACCACTTGCCTGATGGGCCCTTCCAACTCTAGGAAGATGCAATTCTAAGAGAGACTCGTTTTTCTTTTTTACTTTGTCAAAATTCACATTGATTCAGGTTCCACAGAGATATATAGAAGCTGAATCATCTATCCCAGGTAGTGACGGTATGTTCCTACCAGATGCCCCCTTATTCTTCCCACCCATAATCGGTGACATCCAGCACAAAATGAAAATCAGACCCCACATTCAATAATTAAGAATCTCAAGAGGATGACAGCAGAACATTAAGCCCAGTGTGGGGTCCCTGTAGATGTGGAACTCTGTGAGACCATGCAGGCTACAGGCCCACAAAGCTGAACTTGCTTCCAACTCTGCAACTCTGCACTGTGCTGGTGAAGAGAGTCAAACCTCCAAACCCTCTGCTGGGGCCAGCCACTGTGGACACAAGTAGGCTACAATATCAGTCCAAACATTAAAGGCAAAGGACTCTTGTGAATGACATTGCTCTATCCACTTTTCTACCTCATGGTGGAAGAAATAAAAATGCAAGCAAGAGAGCTCTTTCACGAGGGAAGTGTTCATTACAAAAGTTAGACATCTGTTCAGACTGTTTCCTGAAATGAGGACATGTGTTGTTCTGGATGGTGGCATTTAAGTAGGAAGGAGCAGATGTTGTCAACTCCAGTATACTAACAGTATTATCTCAAAATGCAGTGGAGACATACAAGCTTCTGGAACAGAAGCTGACTAGAAATTACCAACAACAGTCTTGGAGTTCTCTCCATTGTGTGAGCACACCCTAGAAACAAGAAAGGTCATCCCCAGCTCTTAGGAGTAAACATTCAATAAATGTTTGTTGAATGAATTCATTTTCAAATCATTCCTTGAAAATCTATCAGGAACAGTGTAATATAATAAATATGTAAGTCTCCAAGAAACTAAACACAAAGGATGCAAGTTTTAAAAAGGAGGAAAGAATGCATTTTTAAGACAATAGATCAAGAGCTTTGTAACCAAACCAGCAGGAGGTGGCTCCTTGGTAAGTCAGAAGCTGCACCAGGTGGAGTTGGCATACAAGGAAATCTTGATTTGCAGCAAATACAGAGATCACAGGGAATAAATCCCAAAGCTGGGGCTTTCTGAGTAAGGGGGAATGCGTTCCTTCAATTTAGGATATTCAGGATATTTAGGATATTCAGATAGGAAAGCGCTCCCATGGTAGGTAGAGGCGAGCAGCATGTCACTCACATGGGCTTTACGGAAACTCACCTACACACACATTGTGTGTTATGTAAATGAGGCTGAGGCTCCTCCTTAGGTGCAGATTTCAGTATTATAATGAGGTAAAGGTAGTGACTGGTCACTTTAGAAGTCACTCCATGGTTCATCTGAGTAGGCATGAGTCAGGGGTTAAGCTCAAACTGGTCAGGGTGGTCTCAACAGCTGGAGGTCTTGTCTGGGCAGTTGCTATCACCAGGGACAGTTTTGCTTTCCATTTGCCTAAAAGACAAGCTGGGAAGGGGTGCCTGGGTGGTGCAGTCGGTTAAGCATCTGACTCTTAGTTTTATCTCAGGTCATGATCTCAGGGTCATGGGATGGAACTCCAAATGGGGCTCTACTCTAGGTTTGGAATCTGACTGAGATTCTCTCTCCCTCTCCTTCTGTCCTTATCCCCTGTGTGCTCTCCCTCTCTCTCTTTCTGTAAAATAAATAAATCTTTAAGAAGAGGGAGAGAGACAGATCAAGAGAGAAGCTGAGAAGAATAGCTTAAGGAAAAATGTGGGACAAAGATAGGAGAGTGAAAGCAGGTGGGCAGTAAAGCTCAGGACTTGGCATCTAGCTGGTGACAGCTTGACTTCAGCACCTTAAAATATTAAAAAGATTTTTAAAACACATAAAAGAATAAGATGATCATTTACAGCTAGCATACGTTCATGGATCACATATAGTGTCTGATTCATATTATTACCATTATTTGGCCAGGGTAACCAGATTCACAGATTTAGTTATTATATAAGATAATGAATATAGACACTCAGCCTAATTCCTGACAGTAATAACTCAGTAATTCATAACTATTAGTATTATTATATTGACTTTAGCAAGATATTTGATTCTCCCTAGTGATACAATAGTAATAATAATGCAAACAATGACTACTATCTATTGTTTATTATGTGACAAACACATCCTAAGTGCTTCATATACGATATCACATTGAGAGCCTGCAATTAGGCATATTGAGTTGAAAACTGTCCCTAAATATTCACATCCATCAGGAACCTCAGAATATGACCTTATGTGGAAATAGGACCTTTGCAAATGTAACCAAGTTTAGAAGAGGTCACAGTGGATTAAGGTAGGCCTTAAATCCAATGGGTGGTGTCCTAGCAGGAGAAAGATTTGAAGACATAGAGGAGACACAGATTGTATAAAGAGATTGGAGTTTTGTTCCCACGACCCAAGGAATGCCATGAATTCTAAGTAGAAGGAGTTAGGGGTCCCAAAACCTAGACTTTTTTTTTTTTTTTTGAGAGAGAGAGAGAATGAGCATACACATATGGGGGCGGTGTTGGGGGGCACAGGGAGAGAGAGAAACATGAGCAGCTTCATGCCCAGTGTGAGCCCAACAAAGGGATCAATCTCATGATTCTGAGGTAATGATCCGAGCCCAAACCAAGAGCCCGATGTTTAACCAAGAGTTGCTCGGTTAACCAATGGAGCCACCCAGGTGCCCTGAGACATAGCTATCTTGACACAAGTAAAGTCATTTTAGGCCTCCAGTCATATTGTAATCTATACCTTACCAGCACTACTTGCCCAAAGCACAGATCTTGCAGAACTTTCCAAGACTGCAGAAGAATAGACAGCATCAACTATTTTTAAGGGAACAAAAAAATGTAGACCAAACTGCCATTCTCTAGCCAGGCAATAGTCTAATCATATCAGGACAATTTATCTGTGGTCAAACTCCCAGTGCTGATTCAAAAGCAAAAATTGACCTGAGTACATTCTTGAGTTACCGCTGCAAGATCTAAACTCATTTGAGCACTCAGATACCAGACCAACTGAAACAGAGAATTGATGATACTGACCCTTGCTGGCCCTCAGGACTCTGACCAACTAAGACCTCGACTCTGTCACCTTAAGATGGCTTTTGTGATGCCTGGATGACTCAGATGGTTGAGCAGCCAACTCTTGGTTTTGGCTCAGGTCATGATCTCAGGATCATGAGATCGAACCCCAAATGGGGCTCCATGCTCAGCAGGAATCTGCTTGAGATTTTTTCCCTCTGGCTCCCTCTCTGTTCTATCTCAAATAAATAAATCTTTATTTTTATAAAAAAAGTGGGGGCACCTGGATGACTCAGTCAGTTAAGCATCTGCCTTCGGCTCAGGTCATGATCCAGGGGTCCTGAGATCAAGCCCTCCAGCAGGCTTCCTGCTCAGCAGGGAGTCTGCTTCTCCCTCTTCCTCTGCCTCTCTCGCCTACCCCCACTCTTTTTTTAAAAAAAGATTTTATTTATTTGAGAGATAAAGAGAGCACAAGCAGGGGAAGTAGCAGAGAAAGAGAGAGGGAGAAGCAAACTCCCCACTGAACTAGGACCTCAGCACAGGGCTCGATCCAGAAGCCTGGGATCATGACCTAAGCTGAAGGCAGCCACTTAACCAGCTGAGCCACCCAAGTGCTCCAGTAAATAAAACCTTAAAAAAAAAAAAAAAGACTTTTATTGCAATTCCATACTGAATGTCCCATTGCACAAGCCCCTTCATGAATATGTATGCACCCTTAGCTTAAGACTTCCCCCACTTTTGTTGTTCAATAAGATAATTGTTTTAGGAAATATACCCAGTGTTCTCCTTTTCTTGTTACAAGTAGAATTCTCCCTTTTTCTATTCTTTGGCTTGGTCATGTCTTTTGGCTTGACATCCACCAAGAGGTGCACCCAGTTTCAATTAACAGGATTGTCAGCAATCATCAGAAGCTAGAAGAGGCAAGGGAGAATCCTTCCCTAGAGCCTTCAAATAAAGAAAGTTCCTTCTAATACCTTGATTTCAGATTCCTAACCTGTAAAAGAATAAATTTTTATTTTTTAAGCCACCCAGTTTGTGGTATTGTTGTCATGACCCTAGGAAACGAATACAGGGATTCAATATTATAGTCTCTTACAATAAGGAAACTGAGATGTAGAAAGGTGATACATCTTGTCCAAGGACACAAAACTAGGAAAGTACAGAACTCACATCCCAGCACAGGTCTGACTCCAAAGCCCATGCTCTTAAACATGTAAACTGGTCCATAGATTTACAGCTGGCTAAGCAGGGGTGGAGACCTCACAGGGACCACATGGTCTTAGGTCCTGCAGGGGTCACAGAAGGATCAGGGGTGTCTGAGTGTAGCAGAGCTCACAGGTATTAGAGTAGGGAAGCCAGCTAAAGAGATGGACCCAAGGAGTGAGCTTTCAGCTCTGGGTTATCTTAAACTGTGGTCTGTGGCACAGTCACACCACTGCTCTTTGAGCAGGGACCCCACAAGTGGCAGATCTGGGGAGACTCAGGTTTTTGGAAGTAGGAATATGCTGGGTTTGGAGACTCCAAACAGGAGTCACTGTGCCAAAGACAGAAGCGCTTGGTCATAGGCCAGGTGAGCCCAAATGCAGCTGGAGATGAGAGGGATTGAGCATTTTTCTCTAAGGGCACACTGAGGAGTGGGGACCTGAGCTCTCAGCTCCTCCTTGCCACCATTTTCATTCCCGTCCTCCAGACCTCTACAGAAAGCATTCAGGGAACAAAAGCTCCAAGATCGAACCCGAGCAGATTACTTAGCCCAGGCCCTGGCAAGGGTGGTGCAATTCCACCTCGGGCAAAGACACTTGAGAATTATGGCAACAGGTCCCTCCCCTAGAAGACCAGCAAGAACATCCAGCCAAGACCAAGTGCACTAATCAAGGAGAACAGTAGAATTCCAGAGGAGGAGAAAGCAAAGCATGGAATTCATGGCTTTCTCCCCATGATTCTTTAGTCCTGCAAAATTAATTAATTTTTTTTAATTTTATTTTTTTCTTATTCTAATTTTTGTAACTTTTGCTCTTTCTTCTTTTAACATTTTTAAACTAGTTTATCTTAACAATACCTTTCTTTTAAAAAAAATCTGTTTGAACCTTCATTATTATAGTCATATTTTATCCTTCATTGTATCTAACTTTATATTTTGTATACGTATAGGGTTTTGTCTTCTAAAAAATTTTGGGATAAAACTTCTTCTAATAGATCAAAATATACCCTAAATCTAGCACAGGACTTTGTTCTAGTCTCCAGCTGAACAAATCCTCTCCACTTTCTTTTTCTTTCTTTTCCTAACCAACTTATCAACTCCTTTTCTAGAATTTTTTAAAATTTTCATCTTTACAGTCATATTCCATCCCTTCATCATGTTTACCCTTATTGTGTGTGTGTGTGCTTTTCTCTTTCTATACAATTCTGGGAGGTGTTTATTCTAAGAGACCAAAATACACCCAAAATCAAGTGGGTGGCCCTGTTCTATTCACCAGTCGTGTGTGTGTGTGTGTGTGTGTGTGTGAATTTTTTTAAATTTTTTAACTTCTTTTTACCCCCTTTCTTCTCCCCACGATTTTGGATCTATTCTGATTTGGTTAATGCACATTTCTCTGGGGTCTCTGCCACCCTTTTAGTATTTTATTCTCTCGTTCATATATTCTTATCTGGATAAAATGACACAGCAGAAAAACTCACCACAAAAAAAAGAACAAGAGGCAGTACCTAAGGCTAGGGACCAAATCAATATGGGCATTGGTAAATGTCAGATCTAGAGTTCAGAATGATGATTTTCAAGGTGCTAGCTGGGCTCAAAAAAGGCAGGGAAGATATTAGAGAAAATTTTTCTAGAAAAATAAAAGCCCTTTCTGGAGAAATAAAAGAACTAAAATCTAATCAAGCTGAATTCAAAAAAGCTATTAATGAGATGCAGTAAAAAAATGGAGGCACTTACTGAGAGTAGAAGAGAGAATTAGTGATATAGAAGTGATATAGAAGACCAAATGACAGAGCACAAGGGGAAAATTCAAGAGGTAAGTGATACCATAAGATGAAACAGTATTAGAATAATTGGGATTCCAGAAGAAGAAGGGGCGGCAGAAGGTATATTGGAGTGAATTGTTGTAGAGAATTTCCCAATATGGCAAAGGGAATAAGCATCAAAATCCAAAAGGTGCAGAGAACCCCCCTCAAAATCAAGAAGAATAGGTCCACACCCTGTCATCTAATAGTAAAACTTACAAGTCTTAGTGACAAAGAGAAAATCCTGAAAGCCGCCTGGGACAAGAAGTCTGTAATATACAATGGCAAAAATATTACAAATAATTGGCAGCAGACTTATCCACAGAGACCTTGCAGGCCAGAAAGAACTGGCATGATATATTCAGAGCACTAAATGAGAAAAATATGCAGCCAAGAATACTATATCCAGCTAGGCTATCACTGAAAATAGAAGGAGAGATAAAAAGCTTCCAGGACAAACAAAACTAAAAGAATTTATAAACACCAAACCAGCTCTACAGGAAATATTGAAAGGGGTCCTCTAAGCAAAGAGAGAGTCTAAAAATAGTAGAGCAGAAAGGAACAGAGACAATATACAGTAACAGTCACCTTATAGGCAACACAATGGCACTAAATTCATATCTCTCAATATTTACCCTGAATGTAAATGGGCTAAATGCCCCAATCAAAAGTCACAGCGTATCAGAATGGATTTTAAAAAAAAAAATCAATATGCTGTCTACAAGAAACTCACTTTAGACCCAAAGACACCTCCAGATTTAAAGTGGGGGAGGGTTGGAAAACAATTTACCTAGCTAATGGACATCAAAAGAAAGCTGGGGTGGTAATCCTTGTACCAGATAAATTAGATTTTAAGCCAAAGACTGTAATAAGAGATGAGGAAGGACACTGTATCATACTCAAAGGGTCTGCCCAAAAGAAGATCTAACGATTTTAAAAATCTATGCCCCTAACATGGGAGCAGCCAAATATATAAATGAATTAATAACAAAATCAAAGAAACACATCAACAATAATATAATAATAGTAGGGGACTTTAACACCCCCCTTACTGAAATGGACAGATCATCCCAGCAAAAGATCAGTGGACCAGATGAACATCACAGATATTTTCAGAACATTCCATATCAAAGCAACAGAATACACATTCTTCTCTAGTGCACATGGAACATTCTCCAGAATAGATCACATCCTGGGTCACAAATCAGGTCTCAACTGGTACCAAAAGATTGGGATCATTCCCTGCATATTTTCAGACCACAATGCTCTGAAACTAGAACTTAATCACAAGAGGAAATTTAAAAAGAGCCCAAATACATGGAGGCTAAAGAATGAATGGGTCAACCAGGAAATTAAAGAAGAATTGAAAAAATTCATGGAAACAAATGATAATGAAAACACAAATGTTCAAAATCTGTGGGATACAGTAAGGCAGTCCTGAGAGGAAAATATATAGCAATATGAGCCTTTCTCAAGAAACAAGAAAGGTTTCAAATACAGAACCTAACCCTACACCTAAAGGAGCTGGAGAAAGAACAACAAAGAAAGCCTAAACCCAGAAGGGGAGAGAAATAATAAAGATCAGAGCAGAAATCAATGAAATAGAAACCAAAATAAAAAAAAAGTACAAATCAACTAACCTAGGAGCTGGTTCTTTGAAAGAATTAATAAGATTGATAAACCCCTGGCCAGACTTATCAAAAAGAAAAGAGAAATGATTTAATGATTTTAATAAAATCATGAATGAAAGAGGAGAGATCAAAACCAACACCAAAGAATTACAACAATTATAAGAACATATTATGAGCAACTATACACCAGCAAATTTGACAATCTGGAAGAAATGGATGCATTCCTAGAGATGTATAAACCACCAAAACTGAACCAGGAAGAAATAGAAAACCTGAACAGACCCATAACCAGTAAGGAGATTGAAGCGGTCATCAAAAATCTCCCAATAAACAAGAGCCCGAGGCCAGAAGGCTTCCCAGGGGAATTCTACCAAACATTAAAGAAGAATTAATTCCTATTCTCCTGAAACTGTTCCAAAAAATAGAAATGGAAGGAAAACTTCCAAACTCATTTTATAAGGCCAGTATTACCTTGATCCCAAAACCAGACAATGACCCCATCAAAAAAGAGAATTACAAACCAATATCCTTGATGAAGACAAATGCAAAAATTCTCACCAAAATACTAGCCAATAGGATCCAACAGTACATTAAAAGGATTATTCACCACGACCAAGTGGGATTTATTCCTGGGCTGCAAGGTTGGTTCAACATCCACAAATCAATCAATGTGACACAATATATTAATAAAAGAAACAACAAGAACTATATGATACTATCAATAGATGCTGAAAAAGCATTTGACAAAGTACAGCATCCTTTCTTCTTTTAAATTTTTTATTTTTTTAATTTCTTTTCAGAGTACCACAATTCATTGTTTATGCACCACACCCACTGCTCCATGCAATACGTGCCCTCCATAATACCCACCACCAGGCTCACTCAACCTCCCACCCCCCACCCCTTCAAAACCCTCAAATTGTTTTTCAGAGTGCATAGTCTCTCATGGTTCATCTCCCCCTCCAATTTCCCTCAACTCCTTTCTCCTCTCCATCTCCCCATGTCCTCTGTGTTATTTCTTATGCTCCACAATAAGTGAAACCATATAATAATTGACTCTCTCTGCTTGACTTATTTCACTCAGCACAATCTCTTCCAGTCCCAGCCACGTTGATACAAAAGTTGGGTATTCATCCTTTCTGATGGAGGCATTATACTCCATAATGTATATGGACCACATCTTCCTTATCCATTCATCTATGGAAGGCATCTTGGCTCTTTCCACAGTTTGGCAATTGTGGTTATTGCTGCTATTAACATTGGGGTACGATGGCCCTTCTTTTCACTACATCTGTATCTTTGGGATAAATACTCAGTACTGCAATTTCAGGGTCATAGGGAAGCTCTATTTTTAATTTCTTAAGTAATCTCCACACTGTTTTCCAAAAGGGCTGTACCAACTTGCATTCCCACCAACAGTGTAAGAGGGTTCCCCTTTCTCCACATCCTCTCCAACACACGTTGTTTACTGTCTTGTTAATCTTAGCCATTCTAACTGGTGTAAGCTGGTATCTCAATGTGGTTTTGATTTTAATCTCCCTGGCGACTAGTGATGATGAACATTTTATCATGGGTCTGATAGCCATTTGTATGTCTTCATTGTATGTCTATTCATGTCTTCTGCCCATTTTTTGACATGATTATCTGTTTTGTGTGTGTTGAGTTTGAGAAGTTCTTCATAGGTCCTGGATATCAGCCTTTTGTCTGTACTGTCATTTGTGAATATCTTCTCCCATTCCTGGGTTGCCTCTTTGTTTTGTTAACTGTTTCCTTTACAGCATCCTTTCTTGATCAAAACTCTTCAAAATGTAGGGATAGAGGGTACATACCTCAATATCATCAAAGCCATCTATGAAAAACCTACAGCAAATATCATTGTCAATGGAGAAAAACTGAGAGCTTTTCTGCTAAGGTCAGGAACACAGCAGGGATGTCCTTTATCACCACTGCTATTAAACATGGTACTAGAAGTCCTAGCCTCAGCAATCAGACAACAAAAAGAAATAAAAGGCATCCAAATCGGCAAAGAAGTCAAACTCTCACTCTTTGCAGATGATATGATACTTTATGTGGCTAACCCAAAAGACTCCACTCCAAATCTGCTAGAACTTGTACAGGAATTCAGTAAAGTGTCAGGATATAAAATCAATGCACAGAAATCAGTTGCATTTCTCTACACAAACAAAACAGAAGAAAGAGAAATTAAGCAGCCAATCCCATTTACAATTGCACCCAAAACCATAAGATACCTAGGCATAAACCTAACCAAAGAGGCAAAGAATCTGTACTCAGAAAACTATAAAGTACTCATGAAAGAAATTGAGGAAGACACAAAGAAATGGAAAAATGTTCCATGCACATAGATTGGAAGAACAAATATTGTGAAAATGTCTCTGCTACCTAAAGCAATCTATATGTTTAATGCAATCCCTAACAAAATACCATCTGTTTTTCTTTTCAAAGAAATGGAAAAAATAATCCTAAAATTTATATGGAGCCAGAAGAGACCTCGAATAGCCAGAGGAATGTTGAAAAAGAAAGCCAAAGTTGGTGGCATCACAATTCCAGACTTCAAGCTCTATTACAAAGCTGTCATCATCAAGACAGTATGGCACTGGCACAAAAACAGACATTTAGATCAATGGAACAGAGTGGAGAGCCCAGAAATGCACCCTCAACTTTATGGTCAACTAATCTTTGACAAAGCAAGAAAGACTGTCCAATGGAAAAAAGACAGTCTCTTCAACAAATGGTGTTGGGAAAATTGGGGCACATGCACCCAAATGTTTATAGTGGCAATGTCCACAATAGCCAAACTATGGAAAGAACCTGGATGTCCATCAACAGATGAATGGATAAAGAAGAAGTGGTGTATATATATATATACAATGGAATTCTATGCAGCCATCAAAAGAAATAAAGTCTTACCATTTGCAATGACGTGGATGGAACTAGAGGGTATTATGCTGAGCGAAATAAGTTAATCAGAGAAAGACAATTATCATATGATCTCTCTGATATGAAGAATTTGAGAGGCAACATGGGGGTTTTGGAGGGTAGGGAAGGGAAAAATGAAACAAGATGAGATCGGGAGGAAGACAAACCCCATAAGAGACTCTTAATCTCACAAAACAAACTGAGGGTTGTTGGGGAGAAGGTGGTTGGGTTATGGACATTGGGAAGGGTAGGTGCTATGGTGAGTGTTGGGAAGTTTCTAAACCTGGTGATTCACAGACCTATACCCCTGGGCTAATAATAAATTATATGTTAATAAAAATATTTTTTAAAAAGTGTACACTTATCATGGGGGCATCTGGATGGCTCAGTCTGATAAGTGTCCAACTCAAGTTCAGCTCAGATCTTGATCTTGGGGTGGTAAGATTGAGCCCCATGTGAGACTCTGGACTGGTCATGGAGCCTGCTTAAGATTCACCCTCTCAAAAAAAAAAAAAAAAAAGAAAAAAAGATTCTCCTTCTCCTTCTGCCCCCACCGAGCTTGCATCCACATGTGTATGCATGCTTGCTTTCTCTGTCTCTAAAAAAAAAAAAAAAAAAAAAAAATACATTTATCATGATGAGCCCTGAGAGGTGCTCCTGCCTTTGACTCACGTTATGACCCCAGAGTCCTGGGATCAGTCCTGCATTGGGCTTCCTGCTCAGTAGAGAGTTTGCTTCTCTTTCTCTCTCTCCTTCTGTGGGTATGCCCTCTCTCTCTCTCTCTCTCTCTAGCTGTCACTCTCAAATAAAATCTAAAAAAAAAAAAAAAAAGTGATGAGCACTGAGAAATGTGTAGAATTGTTGAATCACTATATTGCACACCTGAAACTAATGTAACACTGTATTTAAAAGAAAGAAGGAAAGAAGAAAGAGAAAAGGAATTTATTTGTAACTACCCCCCCCCAAAATGCCCCAAATCCTTACTTCTCCCTGTACCCGTGCCCCTGCAATGTGTCTCTGCAGCCCCTCCCATGAAGAAGTGATGGAACACCTTTCCCCACCCCTAAATCTGGCCTGGCTCTGTGACTTGCTTTGGCCAATAAAGTAGTAGAAGTAACTGTGTCAGATGCGAGGCTCAGCCTCAAGAGGCCCTGCATGATTTCCCACTCCAAGCCATGAAAACAAGCCCAAGCTGGCCTGCTAGTGAATGAGCTGAAGCATTTCGGCTAATGGCTAGCCCACCTTCAAAAACAGAGCTGCCTGCTTAACCTGCAGCTGACCACAGACAAATGAAGGCTCCTACCCCCAGACTCAGCTATACTGCAAATTATATTATAAATATATATATATATATAAAATATATACATTATATGTATATAATTCTATATAAATATAGAATTATAAACTAAATAAATGTTATCATAAGCCACTAAGTTTCAAGGTAGTTTGTTACCTAAGGGATATCGTAGGTACAATAATAATAGTAAACTATTATTCATTTCCTATTTTACATAGGAAGAAACTGAGGTCCAGAGGGCTTTAGTAATGTGCCAAGATTATATAGCTAAAAGAGCCAGGAGCTCAACTCAAGGAATCTGGTTCCAGAGTCCATTCTCATGACCATGACAATATCCTGCCTGTCAATCATTTCCATGAAGTCGTGGAAGGATTGCTTATAAGATTGGCCAAAGACACCAAGCTAAGAAGGATGACTTCTTGTCACAGATGAGAGAATTAAGATTTAGAATACTCAGTTTTGCCATCACTCAAAATCTATCTTTAAAATAAAACTTCACATGGGACACCTGAGTGGCTCAGTGGGTTAAGCCTCTGCCTTTGGCTTAGGTCATGATCTCAGGGTCCTGGGATTGAGCCCCGCATCAGGCTCTCTGCTCAGTGAGAAGCCTGCTTCCCCACGCCCCACCCACCACCCCTGCCTGCCTCTCTGCCTCCTTGTGATCTCTGTCAGTCTAATTAATTAATTAATTAATTAAAACTTCACAGTGAAAAAAATTATATATGTGTGTATATATATATCCTGCTTCTGAGTCTTTAAAAATATACAAATAAACAATAGCAGAGGTTTGACTTAAAGCAGCTCATATGAAGAGCGCCTGGGTGGTGCAGTCGGTTAAGAGTCTGACTCTTGATTTCTGGTCAGGTCATGGTCTCAGGGTTGTGTGATCAGGATCCACCTTGGGCTCCATGCTCAGCACAGAGTCTGCTTGAGATTCCCTTTCTCCATCTGTTCCTGGCCCCTGACCATGACTCTCTAAAATAAATAAAATCTTTGAGGGGAAAAAAAGCAGCTGATATGAAAAATTACAAGGGGGTTGAAAAAACAAAACTGAGTAAGAATCAACCACATGATGCCCTGCATTGATGAGGTTCTGGTGCCCAAACCCCAGGCAGCAAGGGTATCACTGCACATGTAACTGGAGGATAATAATGTCCCACCAAAACTCTGTCACATGAGATGGTAAGCATATTTAATCTTACTGGGATGGGGAGGGGCCTGAGTCTGTGAGCTCTTAAAACCCCTAAGATTTGTAAAAATGCTGAAAAGGGAGTTGAGGGAAATTGGAAGGGGAGAGGAACCATGAGAGACTATGGACTCTGAAAAACAACCTGAGGGTCTTGAAGGGTCAGGGGGTGGGAGGTTGGGGTAACAAGGTGGTGAGTATTAGGGAGGGCACGTATTGCATGGAGCACTGGGTGTGATGCAAAAAGAATGAATAGTGTTACACGGAAAAGAAATTTTAAAAATAAATTAATTAAAATTAAAATTTAAAAAATGCTGAAAAGGAAGAGGATTGATTCTCTGACAGTTTGGGGAAAAGACAGAGATGAGTGATTGGAAATATAACAGATTTATTGGGTGCAAAAAGGAATACTTGTGCTCTTTCTCCCACTGCCCCTCCCAGGCTAATGCCTTGACTTGTTCTCTCCTACCCCTCAGTGAAATCTCCAGCAGGCCCCTTCCTTAGTTTTGGGGCCTTTTCAATCAACTGAACAGTTTTGTTTCAGTATTAAGATATCCCTCCAGTGTAACATCAACTCTCCAAACTCGTCAGAACTTAGGACTTCTCTCTTCCCAGCATGGAAGCTAACAGAGGGGACGTTTGGGGAAGGATGCCTGGTTGACTTAGTCTCTCTTCTTTGCTCCTTCTCCTTCCCCAGATTGCCAGTCGCTGTGTTTGCTTCTTTCAGGGCAAACCCCAGGGGAGAGGAGATTAGAGACAAAGAGCAAAGTGGTATATATGGCTGTGATCTGGCAGTAACGCCTTGTTGGGGACAGAAGGACAATTATGTTTCTTTCACAAGCATTTGGGGGTTTCCCCCAGGCATCAGGCTGGGTTCCTTTGACTGAGTCAATGTCTCTCCTTCCATGAGTGGCTTGCAGCTTTTCCCTGGCTGCCCACTGTCTATTGGGATTCCTTTACCTCTCTAGAAGTTCCTCTTTTTCTTTTTTTTTTTATTTTATTTTATTTATTTATTTGACAGAGAGAAATCACAAGTAGATGGAGAGGCAGGCAGAGAGAGAGAGAGAGAGGGAAGCAGGCTCCCCGCTGAGCAGAGAGCCCGATGCGGGACTCGATCCCAGGACCCTGAGATCATGACCTGAGCCGAAGGCAGCGGCTTAACCCACTGAGCCACCCAGGCGCCCCTAGAAGTTCCTCTTTTGTTGGAGCTCTCTTAAGAAGACCCAGACCAGCTCCCTTCTATATGACCATTGAATCCCTGGAAAACGTGTACCTTCGCTGCACGATGAGAGAGAGTGTAGCTCCTTTCCAGTGCAGCCTCTTCAATAGGTCACCAGGAGTAGGCAGCTACAGGCAAAGCCTCTAACCATTAAACATTTCAGGAATGAGGTCCTCAAACTCCAGGAAACACACTGGAAGCTCTCAGAATACCCTTGATTCCCCACTAATTTCATTTGCTAGGAAATGGCACAGCACTCTAGCAATCCTTTAATAAAGAAGGTTCTCAAGGCTAACAGAGAGAGATGAGTGATGGGCTATTGCAAACAGGACAGGCTTTTCAATCTCCTAAATAGGTCCATTTAGGTATCAAGCACCCAGCTTAGCTACTGTTCTCAGCATCTGCTTTGTAGAATTCTAAAAAGTTTCATTCTAATACATTATTTCAGAAGGTACAGAAAAGTGGTTTTCCAGCCAGTAAAAGGTTATCTTTCCAATGAGGCAAAAGCACCCAGATCATACAGCTGTAGTCTACCAGTCTCTAAAATTAGTACTCAAACAGAGGTTGTAGAAAGAATTTCTGCAAAGAGTGAGAGATGGGCAGGTAACATCTAACATCTTTCTTGCTTTAGAATTCTATTATTTCTATAATAAATAAATATATATATTATATATATATAGTTATAAAGAAAGCAATCTCAAGGGATCACAACAGGGAGTCCTTAATTGCATAGCACACGTGGTATTCAGAAGTGCTCAGGGGAATGTAAAGGAAGGAAAGCTCTTGGTAGGGTATACAGTTTAATTAGAGAGGATTTGTCTGCTATTATATTACTTACCCCACACTTCTAAAGGAATTTGTTTCTGGTATTCTTCATTGCTAGTTTGTGAGCAGCTCAAGGGTATGTCTTATCCAAATTGTATCCCAAGCTTTGACATGTACCTGGTATGGCATAGGAGTCCGTAAAGATCTAGAGAGTGAGCTCAGCTGGACCTCTGAAGGCTGAATTCTCTATTCCTGTATCAGCAATAGCAACTAAGGGCCACATGCACAGGCACTGACAACGTGTGGCATGAGACATGTGATTGCAAGATGCTACTGATTACAATCTGTGCCCCAGTTTCCGAGAGGACATCATAATTTCCAGCTGGAAACTATCTTAGAGGAGAAAAAACCATCAACAATCCTTCTACACGTCCATTTTTCTGACCAGAGAAAATTCCGACAAGACACGATCTCTTGTCATTTGAAGCCTCTCCAACCCTTCACTCTTATAGAAGCCTTGGGTGGCTCCATGTGACGCTCCATGGTTGCCAAGCAGGATGATACTTCTTTTTTTTTTTTTTTTTAAATTTACCCAACAGAGAGAGATCACCAGTAGGCAGAGAGACAGGCAGAGAGAGAGAGAGAGAGGAGGAAGCAGGCTCCCTGCCAAGCAGAGAGCCCGATGCGGGGCTCCATCTCAGGACCCTGAGATCATAACCTGAGCTGAAGGCAGAGGCTCAACCCACTGTGCCACCCAGGTGTCCCAGGATGATACTTCTAACCTTCACCCAACCCTCAGGAACTACAGAAATCGACTGTAAGATTTTAAATTTAGAGGTCACAGGGCCTAAGCAATAACCACGCTGACACCTGGAACTGCTTTGCAGGTTGAAATTCAAGTCGTTCTAAAACACCTACAGGAAAGGAGTGACATCAGCAAAATAGAACAACAGGAGTTTTCTACTATCTTCTCCCCAAAGAACACCAATTTTCACAATCATACATGGACAGTAGTGTCTTTGGGTAAATCTGGGAGTCCAGTGGAGAAGTTCCAGCACACCTTTAAAGAAAAAATAATCCAAGATCAGACATATTGAAGAGGATAAAAGGAACAGCTTCATTTCACCTGCATCACCTCTCCCCCAAAATGGCACAGCTAAGTGCCAAGAAAGATATTCTCAGCCTGTGATTTCTCCCCAGGGAAAGTGAGAGCCTGTGAATAAGTGCCCAGCTTCCACAGCTGCATGGAATGCCACCAAAGACAGACCAGAAACCATAAAACTCTTAGAAGAAAACACTGGGAGAAAGCTGCTTGACATGGGTCTTGGCATTGATTTCTTGAATATGACAACAAAAGCACAGCAAGAAAAGCAAAAATAAACAAGTGGGACTACCTCAAACTAAAGGGCTTCTGCATGGCAAAAGAAAACAATAAATTAAAAAATCAATCTACACAGCAAGAGAAAATATTTGCAAACCATATATTTGATAAGGGTTTAATATTCAAAATATATGAAGAACTCATACAGCTCAATAGCAAAAAAATAAATAATCCAATTATAAAATGGGCAAAGGACCAGAATAGATATTTTCCCAAAAAAGCACATAATGGCCGACAGGTACATGGAAAGTTGCTCAACATCATCAATCGCCCCAGATATGCACATCAAAACCACAATGAGATAATATCTCACAGCTGTTAGAATGGCTTTTATAAAAAGAGAGCCGATAACAAGTGCTGACAAGGATGTGGACAAAAGAACTTCCACACTGTTGATGAGAATGTAAGTTGGTACAACCACTATGAAAAAGAGGATGGAGTTTCCACAAAAACTTAAAAATAAAACTACTGTATGATCTAGCAATCCTTCTTCTGTGTATATATCCAAAGGAAATGAAATCAGTATCTCAAAGAGATAACTGTGTTCCTATGTTAATTGTAGCATTGGTCACAATACTCATGATATAGAAAAAACTATATGTCCATAGTCAGGTAAATGGGTAAAGAAAATGTTTTTTATATATTATTATGATGTGAATATTATTCAGTCATGAGAAAATCCTGCTATTGCAACAACATAAATGAATTTAAGGGACATTATGGCAAATTACATCAGCCAAATAGAGAGACAAATACTTTATGACTTCACTGTTATGTGGAATCTTAAAATAATAAAAATAAAAAGTCTAGCTCACAGAAACAGAGAGTAAGTATGATGGTGATTACCAGGGGCTAGAGGTCAAGGAGATGGGGAGAATTTGATCGAAGGGTACAATGAAGGGTTTCAAGAGGAATAAGCTCTGGGAATCTAATATGCATCTAATATGGTGACAATAGTTAATAATTACATGTCTCACGCTTAGAATTTGCTTAAGAGTATAGACCTTAAGCATTCTCACCACACATTCACACACACAAACACACAAGGTTGCTATGTGAGGAGATAAATATATTAATTAACCCAGTTGTGGTAATCATTTCACAAATTATACATATGTCAAATCATCACATTGTATATTTTATATATATGCAAATGAATATGTACAAAGTATATACAATTGCAACTCACCAAAGCTCCAAAAAAAGGCGGAAAATCTGGTAAATGAATGTGTCAGTGAATGAATGAACAACACAACGAACGGGAAGTGAGTATGGAAAGAATAAGATTTAATTTAGGCTAAGAAAATGTCAGGGTTCACTCCAGGAGGCAGAACAGAGAAGCGAAGATACAGTAGAGGGAATAGGAGAGGATCCCAGAAAGTCAGTAAACAAGCAGCCTAACAAAAATGGAAGTGTTGTGTAAGAGAAAAAAAGAGCCATCAGTTAAATCAGTTGATTTAACACCAGAGTTCGAGCCAGTAGATGTTAGGAAGATGTTCTATTCTTCCAAGCAGGGGAACAAGGCTATGACTGGAACATAGAAAAACTAATCTTCAGAAATAAACAGACAAATGAAGCTCCTAGCTAAATATGGGCCAAGGGAAATGGTCTAAACCAGAGAAGGAAACTAGAGTAGGCATTAAAAGGTCAGTATGTGAAAAAGTTATGAAATCTTTCCTAGAGTCCTTAGAAATCTATCGGTGAAGCTTCTGCTATAAGGCAAGGGAATTATTTGGATTCTTTTTTCAAGGGCAGCTTCTCACCACAGTTATTGGTTTCTCTAATAACTAAAACCAAATATGCTAACTAAATATGAATTAGTAGTATGGAATTCCAAAATGTGTTCAACTGCCTAGAATAGGTTGAAACCATTACAGACCATTCAATACCACTAACAGTAAATCTAATGAAGGAGAAGAGACAGAGGAAAGGAAGAAGAAGAAGAAAGAGGAAAATGAAGACTGATAGAAACTGAAATGTTTTATCTATGCCCTGTCCTTCATCTAAGTATAACTAAGAAAGTGTTTCTTCAAAGTGATTGGCATCTATCAGGCACTCCTAATATCTGATTTTCTGGCAGAAAAGCAGCTTGGGAGCCACTGGGTAAAAGTATTTCAGTGATTTTGCCTGGAGAAAAACAGTTTCATAGTCACACTTCTACCTCCCTCAGTAATTTGGTAGAACAAAACCTCAGCCGCAATCACCAGGCCCAAAAGAAACGTTAAGTCAGTAGAGAGCCCACCTCACCCAGCTAAAGCCTATTTGTATGGAAGATCAGATTTCACATCTTTGGGGAACAGCTTTCCAGATGTGCGTTGTAAGAGGTGCAAGAGGCTGGGATAGGTGTGCTAAAGAAATAGAACTTTATTTTCTCTTTATTCTCTTTCCTCCTATTTTGTAGCAAGAGCAGGGGGGAGAACCTTAAATTTGCCTATTCAAGAAAACTTCCCTTCCAAGCATTTTTAAAATATGGGTTAGGTTTTGAGATCAGTCAATTTTGAGTTCCTCTTTCTCCTGGAGGAAATCCAAGTCCTAGAGGAGTTTTTGTATCATTCTGATTTGCGGGAAAGAGAACTGGGTTACTGTCCTGGCAACATCTCAAGTCTGGCTTGCACTGCCTAGTCTCCGGGAATCTTGTGCTGCTATTCAGTGAGGCATGGCAAAAGCCACCTGGTCCTTTTGAACGTCCTGCTGCCTGCAGTGTGGAAGTCTGCTTGGCCAGCCATAGGTCCTTCCGTTCTTCAGCCTCCTTATTCTCATCCCAGGCTTCTTCCATGTCACTGGATCTCTTGGCAATTCCACATAGGGTGCTCTGATTTTCCCAGACTACAGAACAGGATATTTGGAGGCACTATCTCTGGCCCACCAGCCTTAGCCCTCATCTGCTACCGGCATGGCACCTGTGTTGCTCCAGTTCCCCTATTCTATGCCAAAAGAAGGACTTCTGGCCTAAATCTTGAGAAGCATTGAGCAAAGTACCCTGCCCTAGCATCCTCAATGTGTCCACTATCCTTCATTCCCACATTCTTCCTGAAAGAGTATAGACATATGAATGTAAGGGAAGGAGAGTAGACACAACTCTAATACAACTTATTGCCTTTCTATTCCTATACTTTCCCTCCTGTTTCCTGGGGGAAAAAAATGAATGAATGAATGAACTGTTTCACCACCTAGGCTTAGTGGTCAGGGGCTACAGGGAAAAGCCTCAAGTTAAAGACAAAATATACAGAAAAATATTTCAGTAATACTCTCCTTTTACACAATGTATGAAAGCTGTTTCTTCATCTACTCCCCTAGACTGCTAGTTCAAGAGTTGAGACTGTTCTACTCGTTTGAAGATGTTCCCAAATGGAAATATTGAGTATGTAGGAAAACAACTTCTACTGAATCAGTAAAGAAGCATCAACTTTAGAGACAAACACTAGTAGACATTTAATGTAAAACAGGGTCGCACAATGGAATGGATTAGAAAATCCAGAAATAGCCACACACACACACAAACAACTGATTTTTTGACAAAGCTGCAAAGGCAACGAAGTAGAGAAAGAGGAGTCTTTTCAACAAATGGTGCTAGAATAACTGGATAATTATACAAGGGAAAAAATGGACTTAAATCCATACCTGTGATAGACAGAATATTGCCCTCCCCAAGATATGTCTGCACCCTAATGCCCGCAAATCCAAGGATATGTTGAGAGTGAAAACGCAAGCCACGGCGGGGGGGGGGGGGGCGGGGGGTGGCGGGGAGATTGTGTAAATCATACAGCTGATACAGGACTTTTCTCTAGATTACATTTAAAAACTCAATAATAGGAAAACAAACACAAACAAATTACAAAAAGACTTGAACAGATACTTCATCAAAGAAGATACAGGGATGACAAATAAGTACATAAAAAGATGTTTGACATCATTAGTCATGGAAAAATGAAATTTATAAGCACAAGACGATCCCTCTAAACACGAGCTGGCAAAGATGTGGAGCAGCTCTCATCCCCTGGGGTGGAGACGGAAAACGGTACAACCACTTTGGAAAACAGTTCGGCAGTTTCCTAAAACGTTAAACACTAGATATTTACCCAAGAGAAATGAAATCATATGTCCATATAAAGACTTGTAGATGAATGTCCAATAGCAACTTATCTGTAATAGCCCCAAAGCAGAAGCAACTTAAACATCCATCAACAGATGAATGAATAAGCAAACTATAGGATACCCGTACAGTGGAATACTATCCAACAACAAAAATGAATGTATTCTTGATAACACAACAACAGATGAATCTCTGAATAACGTCTATGTGAAAGAAGTCAAACAAACTAACAAAAAAAAAAAATTCTGTGTGATTCATTTTATATAACATTCAAAAAATGCAAACTGATAAATAGTAACAGAAAGCAGATCAGTGCTTCTGGAAAAGGAGCTGGGTAAGGTCAGGACAGAGGAATTACAAAGGAGCAAAAGGAACATTTTGAGGATGATAAATGTTCACAACCTTAAGATGATGATTTCATGGTTGTATACATACGTCAGAACTTACTACATCCTTCACTTCAAATATGTTCCGTTTATTGTATGCTATTTATACTTCCATAAAACTCTTTTTAAAATACAGTAAGAGGGGGGCACCTGGGTGGCTCAGTGGGTTAAAGCCTCTGCCTTCGGCTCAGGTCATGGTCCCAGAGTCCTGGGATCGAGCCCCACATCGGGCTCTCTGCTCCGCAGGGAGCCTGCTTCCCCCTCTCTCCGGGCCTGCTTCTCTGCCTACTTGTGATCTCGCTCTCTGTCAAATAAATAAATAAAATCTTTTTAAAAACATGAAATAAAATTAAAAATAAAATAATATACAGTAAGAGAATTAAAAATATATGTGTGTGTGTGTGTGTATATATATATATATACATATATAGGTATATATGTATATATATATATATACACATATATATATATATACACATATATATATATATATATATATATATACATATATAGGTATATATGTATATATATATATGGCAGGATGAAACAGTGCTGCAAACAAGCTCTGTCACCCAAGCACCAGCAGACAAGGGTAACGGGGGTTTCTTTGCCTTGCAAAAGGATGCTAAGTAAGAGCGCCAGGGGTCAAGGAAAGGGGAACCGCTTGTCCTCTCAGGCCACTTGAGGGATGTAAACTGGAGCGCGGGATGACAATCTTTGGGGTAGGAGGAGCGGTTACACCTCAGAGATTTGGGGGAAGGGATCTTGATAATAAAGCCCAAGCAGGTTCTTTGTCCTCGCTTTCCCCCGCCGCCTTGCCAAAAGGGCCCCGAGAGGTCTGCTTTCCATCTCCAAATTGGTGTTTTGGAGCAGTTTGTTTTGTAGAAGGTCGGGTGGTGTCCCACGTGTAAGCTAGGACATCCAATCAAGAGTGAAAATGACGCCTTACATCGGTGATCAAAAACTACCTCAACCATTACGAGGGAAATGACACGCACGGATATGACACCACGGGGAAGTCCCGAGTCTTGGACCTCCGCAACCTTCAGGAGAGCCCAGCCTCCAGAGTTCCCAACGCCGCGCCCCTCCCGACTCGGCCTTTTCCTTCCGTGTTGGCTCCTCTGGGAGGGACGGGAGGCGGAATCGGCCCGGGCCCCGCCCCCTGGGCGTGCCTCTACTCAGCACCGCGCAGCCTCACCAGAGTCGCTTTACGGCCGGGGAGAGGGTGGGCCCTGGCCTTGAGGCAGGAGGCCGAGTTGAGGGGCGGGGAAAGAGGCCTTTTGCGGCAGGCCGTAAGTGACGACGTGGGCGGTGCGAGTGCAGCTGGAGGGCAGAGGAGGCGGGTTCGTGTTTCCCGGGCCGAACCGGGCTGTGGGGGGCGCGGGGCCTGGGCCGGGGCTGTAGCTAAAGGCCTGCGGTGACAGTATGGGTGAAGGGAAGTGGGGCGGGGGAGGTCTTGGGCCGCTTTGGCCTGTGGGGACGGCTGGTGGGCTGGCGGGCTGGAGTCCTGGGTCCAGGCCGGGGATCTGACCCTGGTTGGTGTTCCACTACCCTCCCCCACCCCGAACCCGCAGCGCGCCGGTCCTGTCCTCGCCATGAGGCCGCAGCAGGCGCCGGTGTCCGGGAAGGTATTCATTCAGCGAGACTACAGCAGTGGCACACGGTGCCAGTTCCAGACCAAGTTCCCCGCGGAGCTGGAGAACCGGGTACGTAGACTGACTCCCCGCGCCAGCTCTGGGCGAGGGAGGGCTCTTCAGGGACGGGAGGGAGTATGGGTCGACACCGGGCCCGCTGAGTGTCTCGCGGCTCTGGGGAGGGGCAGGCAAAGAAGGAGCCTTGGTCAGAAGGGGGTCACTAAGCAAGACATGGTGCTTGGAGGAGGACGAAAAAGCCCAAGTCCCCGGTGTGATGACCGTGTAGAACTCTGGTGCCCATGCCGGGAGTCTGTACCCAGCCCGCCGTCTTCTTCCCGGCTGTCCCCTCCCACCTCCATCCCGGGTTGTTGACAGCAGTGATGAGAAACTAATTCCTGCGGTTCCAAGCCACCTAAATCAGCACGTTGTAAGCTGCATCCTCCTACCTAGCCAGGAAGAGTCATCATTCTCGTGACTGGCGTTTGTGACTATTGTGCTGGTCGCACTCACTGCTCGGCACAAAGGGTTTATTAAGTTACTATGCCAGGCAGTACAGACAGGCCTTCTTGGAACGTGAAAAACGCAGAGCATTAGATTGGCCTGGACACGGAAAGGTCTCAGAACAAGGCCTTAGAGCAGTCATTCCCAATTGCGATCACTGGGAACCACCTGTGTTTTGTTGACTTGCATATCAAAATTGGCATGAGGATATAGGTCCCTTAGGCAACCCTGCATACAGAAATGGAAGAATGGGCTGCCTGTGTTTCCTCCTTCTTCAGACTAAAGGGGGTTTGGGGGGATATCATTGTATTGTATTTTAAAAGTGCAATGAAGTTAGCATGTATGTGTGTTTTCTTGTACCTGCATGTGTTTACCCACCCGAAGAAAGATCTTTTGGTCTTGATCCATGTTACTCTACATTCTGTTTCCTTTTTAGAGATCAGTTTCTAGTTAGATGGGAGCAGGTTTTGTGCTGTTTTCACCTTGGTGAGGAGGGTGAGGGACTAAGTTGATTAGGTGCACTGTGGGTGTGGGAGTAAGAAATACTGGTCATGGGGTAAGTGGGTGTAGATGAGTCTGTACTAGAGAAATGTATAGCAGTCGTTTAAAACCAGCTTGTAACAGGTAGGTGGTTCTACCTGATTGCCAGGTTTGGAAAATCAGTGTATATCAATTGTAGTGTCCTTCAACATTAAGTTATTACTGTGGTCAGGTTAGTGACCTAAGTATGTTTAAGTGCAAATGAAAGATCAGGTATGCTTTATAAAGATGGTTTGTAGAGTAACTTCTCCGTGAAATGCCATATAAATGGGGCTGTAGTTTATTGTCTCGATGTTGGGTTAACTCAGCTGGACACTGGGTGGCCATTTCCACTGTGGTTCAAAGAGGTAGAAATTGAGCAAGTTGCCTGTTGGCTAGAGCTACTGAATGTTATTTTTAAAATAATTTAACATCACAGTTAACATGTTTTACATGTTAGGGCTTGTGTGAAATGAAGCAAATGTTTTGGTTGTAAGCCTGTTATACTCTTAGACTATTTATGTACTTTTAAATCGTAGTGTAAACTATTTACCACACTTACTTGGATGTTATAAGACTCCTTTGTTTGGGCGCCTGGGTGGCTCAGTGGATTAAGCCGCTGCCTTCGGCTCAGGTCATGATCTCAGGGTCCTGGGATCGAGTCAGGCATCGGGCTCTCTGCTCAGCAGGGGGGGCCTGCTTCCCTTCCCCTCTCTCTGCCTGCCTCTCTGCCTACTTGTGATCTCTCTCTGTCAAATAAATAAATAAAATCTTTTAAAAATTTAAAAAAAAAAGACTCCTTTGTTTAAAGGTTTTAAAGTCAAACTTCCAGTGCATAACTGAGCCAAATACATGTATGCATAATCAAACATTAGCCTTCCACTCTGTGTGTGGTAGAGCCTTTATTTTATAGTCAATACAGAAACACAATGTAGTCACAGATCCACTGACTCTTACAGGAAATTGATGTTTCTAAATTCTTTAGTCCTTTTATTTCTTTGACTTCAGATTATAGCCTAGAACTGCTTGTGACTCTGAGTACTATATGGAGTGTTATTTGGTGCTGTTCAGTTGTGTCTTTGAGGGGTTTAGGTTTTTTTTTTTCTTTTCCTTTTTTTAAATGTTTGGGTTAAAACACTAGTTTATACTTTAAACTGCTTAGGAGAGCTTTGATTTTTCTTTTAATGCTTGAAATCAAATTTAAATTACAGATTTAAATTTTCTTTGCTTTGTTTGATGGAAAATTGAAAGGTTTCTGTCTTTGTTTCTACGACTTACCCTAGAATTTTACTGATTGCTCTGCCACTGGGGCTGATTTTCCTTTTGTGAGAACATCACACTTGGCAATTTAATAGAGGAAGAAACTAATATACAAATGTTTTGTATTACTTTAAAGCATTAAACACACATATATTTGTACCCTTTAATCTGGGAGTAAGGATAAGTTCTGCCTGTAACAAGTTTACTTTTTTTTTTTTTTTAAGATTTTTTATTTATTTGACAGAGAGAGAGAGCTAGAGAGGGAACACAAGCGGGGCAGTAGGAGAGGGAGAAGCAGAAGCAGACTTCTCACCAAGCAGGGAGCCGAATGTGAGGCTTGATCCCAGCACCCTGAGATCATGACCTGAGCTAAAGGCAAAGGCCCAACAACTGAGCCACCAAGTACCTCTAACAAGTTTACTTTTTCTGTTGCCTGTTAGAATGTAATCCTTGGATGCTTAAGTACTTTGTTGCCAGGACAGTTCCTGAAGAAAGCTTTATCCTCACTTTAGCCAAAATACAGACACGTTGGGCACCCTTGGTAGGACAGAAATGAGTGATCTATAATTGAAGCATTTTTTCCCTTACATACCTTTAAAAATATGCGTCTATACCTAGTTGGTGGAAATTACCTTTGACTTGTTACCTTTGACTTATGATCACTTTAAGCTTCCGCTCCATGCTTTCTACTACATAGTTCAGGAAACAAAAGTTCTTAGAAAATGAGTCTGATTCCTATTTTCTTCGGAATTTCAGTGCTTATTGTTTCTAATTTATATTTGGTTCCCACTTCACAAATCTCCCAGTTTTGACGTAGCTTTGATCTCAGTCTTCGTGCCCAAAGGACGGCACTGACAAGTGTTCTTCATAGCGGAGTGAGAGGAAAATGCCCACATTTGTTCTGTTGAGCCCTGGTATGCCTTTACTGCTGCCTAGCATGCGTTTTACCCTCTTTTCTTTTTTAGTGACCTTTCTAAGAAATTACTGACTTTTTAAATTTTTTATTAAACTTTTTTTTTTTAAATCCTTCACCTTGGATTTTTTTTTAATGATCTATGATTTATCTCAATCCTATAAAGCACTCTAATCTTGGAATAACTTTTTTAAGAATTCATGTTTCTGGTATGACTAGTAATTCTAGTCATAAATAAAATGTCTCCTAGTTGGATCCCATGGTTTTGAATCACACTGTATCCAAAGAAATGTAAATAATTCATAGAACTTTTCTTATCAGATCATAACATTTTTGGTAGATCAAATGTGCATTTTTTTAAATTATTTAGACTTTTGTAGATTTGCCAATGTGACAAACTGAAGGTGTTAACTTGGCCATAACTAGTAAAGATAACAATTTGTTATAAATATTTGTTCATGAAGTGAACAAAGTCCATTTTCAGGGAATGAGAACTCTGACATAGATTCCTCAGATGACCATTCTTCAAGTGGTGGCTCAGTACAGGAATGCTACCCTGACTTCTAGCTCCATCTCCACCCACCCAACCCTTGTCAGAAACTCTGAATATTCTGGGAAATTAAAAGTAGCTCCTTTTGAAAAACAGGAGAGCTGCCACCACTTTAAAGTTCACATTAAAGTTTTTCATGCCTTTGGCTCTTTGAGTCCTCAATAGTATCTCCATACAAAGGAAAAACAGTAATTGCAACTGCCTCTAACTCAAAGGATTTTAACTGCTTAAAGGTGATTCTCATTAATTGTTTCACTTTTTTTTTTTTAAGATTTTATGTATTTATTTGGCAGAGAGAGAGATCACAAGTAGGCAGAGGGTGGGGGGGCGGGCGGTGGGGGAAGCAGGCTCCCCGCTGAGCAGAGAGAGAGCCTATGTGGAGATGTGGAGCTGTGGAGCTGGATCCCAGAACCCTGGGATCATGACCTGAGCCAAAGGCAGAGGATAATGCTGAGCCACACAGGTGCCCCAATTGTTTTGCATTTTAAAAAATTATAGTCTTGGGTCTGTTTTGTCTCAAACTGTATATTGAAATTATTTGACTTTTTTCCCCATCTGTTTCTATAGAAAGACTTAACAAAAGTGGGGCACCTGGGTGGCTCAGTTGGTTAAGCCTCTGACTCTTGATTTTGGCTCAGGTCTTGATTTCTGGGTTGCGAGATTGAGCCCCACGTCAGGCTCCACATTGAGCATGAGCCTGCTTTAAGAGTCTCTCTCAAAAAAAAAAAAAAAAAAGACTTCATAAAAGATAGAATTTATATGTAAGGAGTTACTCCTTTCAGGAGCAAAGCAAATGTGTGAGAGAGGGCCTAGAGTAAGGACAGATAAATTGTCTTTTTTTGCCGAGAATGACAGTGTTACATGAAATACTCTGCTAATGGGTAAAAGTTGTAAGGTACAAGCTTTGAGGTTTGAAATCTACAAAGTTAGGAGAAAAAAAGTGAAAGCAGGAGATTAAAGTGAAGATGGATGACAATGGTAGTATTAGTGTAAATGTGAGATAGTGGTTTCACTGAATAGAAACGTAATAGGAATGACTTGGTGTGAAGACTTCTGTGATAGTTTGAGATTTTGTCTCAGTGTGAACTTTCAGTAGATTCCAGTGTTTGGGGACTCAATTTAAGATTACTTGCTCTTAAGAGCGAGAGAGGCAAACCAAGAAACAGACTCTGAACTATAGAGAACAAAACGGGTAGTTACCAGAAGGGAGGTTGGTGGGGGGATCAGTGAGATGGGTGATGGGGATTAGCAGTGCTCTTGTAATGAACATCAGGTGTTGTATGCAAGTGTTGAATTACTCTTTTGTGTACCTGAAACTAATATTACGCTAACTGGAATTTAGATAAAAACTTTTTAAAAAAATAACAAGATTACCTGCTCTTTTGAAATAAGAGAGTATCTCCTTCCTTTTGTGCCCCCACCATATGCCTCCACCGTAGTACTTTGTCAATCTGTTATGTTTTTATGTTTACATACCTATTCTGCTTTCATGACTGTCAACTCTTGGAGGACTAAGACAGTGTCTTACTCATCTTTCTCTAAGCTGTCTTAACACCTGTCTGATGGTAGGTGCTCAGAAAATGTTGATGTAAGTGAATGGAAGTTGGAAGGATTATATAATTTTTTTTTAAGATTGATTTATTTCAGAGCATACTCATGAGTGGGGGCCTGGGTGGGAGGGCGGTGGCAGCAGGATGGAGAGAGAGAGAGAGAGAGACTCTCCACCAAATCCCCTACTGAGCACAAGAGCCCAACATGGAGCTCGATGCCATAACCCATGAGATAATGACCTGAGCCAGAACCAAGAGTCGGACACACAGTCAGCTGAGCCACCCAGGTGCCCCAGGGTTGTATCATTTTATGAAGTTACTTGATACTCAGTATAGAGAATAAAGAGATACTGTCTTGAGTCTTGAAGTTATCCAGTGTCCATAAGAGGGGATAAGATTAAACAAAGACTAAGCAATTTTGGTAACATAGGTCCCCATTTCATCGCCTAAAATGTTTGCCAACTAGTGGTTAAGAATGTTGACAAAATAGCAGAACAAATTAGTGATAGCAAGCATTAGTGAGTAGTTGATCTTTTTTTTCCCAAAACTTATTTTTAAATTCTTTTTTTCATTACAGATTGATAGACAGCAGTTTGAAGAAACAGTTCGAACTCTGAATAACCTGTATGCAGAAGCAGAGAAGCTTGGAGGCCAATCCTATCTTGAAGGCTGTTTGGCTTGTTTAACAGCATACACCATCTTCTTATGCATGGAAACTCATTATGAGAAGGTAAGGCTACCATTGTTTTCACAAAATCTCTTAAAATCGTGAAAAACGGTGAGCTGTTGACATGTTTACAAGATGACAGTTGCCATTAAACTTAAAGGAGCATGTATAGTAATAATAATTCAAATTTTGTTGTTGCTCCTATGTCTAGAGCACACAGTAAAGAATCCTGAGTCTTTCAGAAATTGGTCAAAATTGTTCAGTCAACATGAAGTTGACATACTGGTGTTCAGATTAGCTTACACTTAAGAAAACTGTGGAAAATCTATATTCTCATTCTGTATAGCTTTCTGAGAATCCTCTTGTTTTCCCCAAGTCTCTGTCTTCAGTTTTATCCTGTGACTTGAGTTCTTATATTCTCTTTCCATCTGCCTGCTGGATCTGGTGTTGCCAGCTTCTCAGCTTCGGTGTCCAAAAGGCAAACCTCGCACCTCCCCATTTTGTGTAATAGCACCCTGCCTTTTTCAGTACCATCTTAAGGTGTGGAGGATGAAGAAATTATCAGTTGTCAAAGCTGAAATATCTTCCATTTTCTCATTCACTAACTTTTCATGATTTCCTCTGCCACTGTTCTAATATGTGTCCTTATTAACTGTCTCTCAGTTATTTGAAATAGTCTCACAAGTTTCATTTCTTCCATTCTCTTATTTTTCCAAACCATCTGCTGCTGCCTTCATAAAACACTATGTAAGTGGGGTGGCTCAGTCAGTTGAGCCTCCAGCTCTTGATTTTGGCTCAGGTCATGATCTCGGGGTCCTGGGATTGAGCCCTGTGTCAAGCTCTGCACTCAGCAGACAGTCTGCTTGAGATTCTCTCTCTCTCTCTCCTGCTGTGCCCCTCTCTCAACTCGCATGCAATCAAAACAAAAACAAAAATCACTGCATTACTTCCTCTCGTACTTTTCCGAAGTCAGAGGCCTTCCCTGACTTCTCATTTACTAACAGTCAAGTCTAAGCCCTGTCTCCAAGTGACCTCCAACTTATCTTTCCAGCTTTGTCTCCCACCCCTTCTTTACTTTATCTTTCAGCCAGACTCATTCTCTTGCCAGGCAACAAGCACACCCTCTGAGGTTTTCCTCCACCTATAGTGCCATTCTTCCCCCGTTCAAATCTCCCCGGTCCATGAGATCCTCCTGTCGTCTCACTTTTCCTTATTCTTCAAATCAGAATTCTTTCTCGTGTTTGTATCCCCACAATATTTTGTTTATGTCTCTTTTCCTGGCACTTAACCTGTCTTCTTAATTTTGGAATGTAGCAGTTTACATTCTCATTTGCCCTTCAGGGATGTATTTTTCTTGGGTCAGGGACAGTGCTTTAACCATTTTGTGTCCCTCTTCATGCCCACCACCATGCCCTGAGATGTTTTAGGCACTCACTGAATGTGTTTTGAAGGAATTTAAGTTAATCACAGTAAACCCCTAATATATTATTTAACTTTGAGCATGTTTAGCAACTAAAATGCTATAAGGATATCTGTATTACAGATTATACCCCACCTAATAGAAGTGTCCCTGTGATTGTCATGGACTCTATATAGTGGAAAGCAAATACAGTTGCATCTGAAGTATTTTTGAGAGTTACTGGCTAAAAATACTGCCGTATGCTTCATTAGCATCCTGACATGAACTGTCTTAGTGTTACTAAAAGGGTATATTTAAATAACTAAATTAGTAGTTAATATATCTTTTTCCATATCATACAGAGAAGCAGGTAACTTTCATTCCTGTTCAGCATTCAAAAATCAGAAGTTTTAAAGGATCAGTATCAGCTTTCAGTCTGCAGCTTCTCTTTAATAGTACATTCGCTGAGTGAAGGGACAAGGGATTCATTCATTTGGTAAATATTTATTGAAAGCCTACAATGTGCTAAATAGTGTGCCGGGATGTAACAGAATAGGGCAAACATGATTGCTGACTTTGTGATATTTATAATTTAGTGGTAATGATTGATGCAAAGGAAACAAAACCAACTAAATTATAAATAGTGATAAGCATCTTGAAGAAAACAAACTTTCCCGTGATAGAAAATATTAGGAGAGACCTAATTTAGATTGTGTGGTCAGAAAAGACCTCTGAAGTGGTAACCTATAAGTGGCTACATGAAGAATGCAAATCCTGGGACCATTCAGGTAGAGAGATTAGTGTTTGCAAAGGTCCAGAGAGCGTGATGGGTCCTGGGAACTGTAAGAAGGCCAGAGTGAAGGAGAGGAGTGGAGAGAGGAGCCACAGGCGAATTTGGAGAGGTTAGGAGGAGCTGTAGCATGTAGGAGTGTGTAGTCCATAGAAAGATGTTCAGATTTTATTTTCAGTGCAGCGGGGAAACTACTCAAAGATTTTAAGTGGAAGAGTGATATGATCAGATATTCATTTTAAAGCAATCTCTTTAGGGGGGAAAAAAATGTATGAAAGTGGAAGTAGGGAAACCAGGTAGGATGCTCCATGGAAATCCAGGCGAGAGATGATGGGTGCTTGGACAGGGAATGGAGCCATAGAGATGGAAGGAGGGGAACAAATTCAAGGACTATGGTGATAGTGGAACCAAGATTTGATGAGGAACTGAATGTAGGAGGGGTCGGGCTGAATTCATATGGCTGGAAACTAGGCCATGGGGGGATGTTCATTTAAAAAAGTGTAGGACGTGACCAATTTAAGGTAGAATTACAGCTTCTAGAGAATTTTGTTCATGCTTAGTGGAGTATTAGACAATTGAGTTGTCATTTCACTATAGCTTTTACATTTGTTGATAAGATTTTAATTAACTTTTATTTATCCATGTGCATTTGCTGAAATAGATAGATACCTCCTTCTATTGTCAGTTGTAAAAAGAAATTGGTAATTGGGTACTAGCCAAGTCAATTACATTAATTATGGTATCATGGACAAATTAATCTCTCTAAGCCTGAGCTCTCAACTGTAAAATGGGTGTTAGAATTAATGTATTTCCTCACATATGGTAAATGCATTATAGTATTCTCTTAAGATGAATTTAAAAATTAAGTTTGTGTATATACATATATATGTATAGACACACACTAATGTGTGTGTGTGTGTGTGTGTATATACATGTTTTCCAGGTATAAGTAATCTTTTTTAGGAGCTGCTAACTTATTTAGCTGCTTAAAACATTTAGCAGCTTTTAATTAAAATCCCTTTAACTATGGGGGCACCTGGCTGGCTCATTTGGTAGAGCATATGCAGCTTGTGATATCGGAGCTTTAAGTTCAAGCCCCACCTTGGGCATGGAGCCTACAGTCAGTCAACAAATAAATATCCCTTTGATTATTAATCTTGAAGTTCTCTGTATCAGGAATAGAGTGGAAATTGGTCCTAATACATGTTTTACCTTGGATTCATAGGTGATATAGAAGGTACTACTTTGTAAGACTAATCAAGGTTTCTTTCTTTATATGGAGTATTATAAAGCAAGTAAAGAACAAATAAAATTAGGGACGCCTGGGTGGCTCAGTTTGTTAAGCATCTGCCTTTGGTTCAGGTCATGATCTCGGGGTCCTGGGATCAAGCTCACATTGGGCTCCTTGCTCAGTGGGGAACCTGCTACTCCCTTTCCTCCCCAGCCTCACCTATGTACTCCTGCTCTGCTCTCTCTCAGATAATAAATAAAGTCTTTTTTTTTTTTTTTAAGGACCAAATAAAATTAGTCAAGAAACCAAAATTTAAGGTGTGGCCACATTTTTTTAAGTGGGTGATTTTATTTTAGAAACTGGGCATGAGTGACTAGATCATGCCAAATGAATAACTGGAATGGTGCTAATTAAGACTTATACTTTTAAAAGAAAATATTAAATGTATATTTGTCATTTTGATACAGTGATACTAGAGCACAGCTGCCCTCCTAATCTCCAGTTTGTCCCTTAGGAATTTCTGTACTATTATTTTCCACTTTATGAAAGGACAGGATTGGGTCAGTAAGTCTGTATTGTTCTAAACACTAAAATTTTTAGTCTGCAAATAGTAAGCCAAATATAATAGTGCTTACACTTTGTCATGTGGGTTAAATTTTTTGAAATTGTAAATAAGCCTTTTAAAACTCACTAGAACAATCATGCTTTTTTTTTTCCTATAATGTGCTGTTTATTGATTTAAAATGAAGATAAAGACTTCAGTGTTATTTCTCTATTGCTGTTGCCCATTATAATTAGAGAACAAATGGGTTTGTAGAAGCTTCTCCTCTCAGTAGCTGTCTGCCTTTTTCATAACATCCCTTCTGCTTGTGTGCTATAATCTGTAAAAGGAATAAATTGGAAGCAACCTAGTTATTTCTGAAAGTACTAAGATCCTGCTGTTCTCACTTAGCTTCACTTAGGATATTTTTTCTTGAAGGTCTGTATTTTTTCTTGAGCGTCTCTCCAGTTTAATATAATATATCTCAAGGAGATAATAGTCTTTACTGAGGTTTGATTGTGTTTAGCTTTGTAAATATTATAGAGATTGAGATTTTATTAAGGGTTTGAGGATAACAGATAATTTTGTTGAATATTATAGTTTGTTTTGACATTGATTTACCAAAAATAATAAACTATGGCTAAAATGTCAACATAAAGTTTCTTGGGAAAAAGAACGTTACTTTGTCCTTCCTGGGATGCAGTATGAGTTTACTCATGTTAATGCTTTTTTGTTGCTAAAGAGACTAGGAGTTTAAGAGCATCTTGTTTAAGGCAGTCCTGCCTTCACCAGAGTGGTTTAAGAGGATTTGGAGCTTATGCAAAAAGAAAACATTGTTTTCTTTCTGAACTGATCCTAAGTGCACATGAATGTTATTAACGTTTAAATAAAAACCTTGCACAACAGAGTTACCCTTGAATCAAATAAAGGCATGCTGTTTCTTTGCCGGTAACCTGTACCCAAGGAGAGAGGAGGAAAAGCTGTTCTGAAGGAATCCTTTCTTTGAAACCAGTCATGCAAGCACTTTTCTGACTGTACCCCCTAGTGGAAATGAATGGGAGTAAGGGTAGACCAACTCTCCAATTTCCAGTTCTGGCAGGTGAGCCAAGGAAGAAATTGGAGAGAAGATTGAGGGTCCTGAGTTGGGCACGTTTATGGGCTACTTCCTTCTATTCGTTATTTTAGCGTGATTGACAAACTGATAGAAAGATAGTGCTTAAGATTTCTTTTTTGCCCATAAAAGATCAAGCATCACATGAGTTCTTTGAGAGTTGAAAATAGGAGAATGATACTTGTATTATTACTTCAGATAATTAGATGAAAAAAAATGATTTCTTTAGAATTGGTATTCTTAATTCACTACCTGAAGAACCCTGCAGATTGCTCTTTTATTAACATCATGCTCTTTTAGAACATGAAATTTAGTATTCCCAAAGATGCAACTTGAATAAACTTACTTAAATTTCCTTTTCCTTCAGTAAAAAGATTTGTTATGGAAACTTTGTGTTTTAAATTCTAAATCAGTTTATACTACAGCACCTAAATTGTAGCATCCTAATTTTGTTAGTTTGCCCTGGTACATTATAGACCCATACTTAATTTGTTTCTTAATCTCTAACTTTATCCTCATACCATTCTTTTTTTCCCTTATGTCATGATCACACTTATCCAGGATTTCAGCATATGCTGATAGTATGAAAGAATCTAAGAAAATGTATAGTAATTAAAGAACTGGATCAAAGCCTTTTTGAACATTAGAGCCAAAAAAGGGTTATGATGACTTTGAATCTGAAATAAAACATGTAACTCTTTGATTTTGTATATAGCTACTAAGATTTATTTTCTTCTACCTTATCAGTCTCAGAATTGCCCTTATTAAAGCTAGAGATTTGGCAATTTCCAGAAGTTCCTTTGTATCCTATCTGGCTTTTGTCTGCATTTGCTTTGACTTTTACAACCTTAATTCTAAACTTATAAACCAAAGTTCCCATCAAGGACACAAGAGCAGACTACAGAGTAGCATTACATGCAGTGGTGGAAGTGATATAAGACGCTTGTCATCAGAAACTCCAAGGCAGCTGTCACATGCTTTACAAAGGAAATAAACTTTTAAGTTTTAAACTAATTGGGCTATCTCTTGTTAATGGGCCAACTTTGTATCATTACTTAAAATTGACGAAAACATTCAAAGGAGAGAAGCAGCTGTTCTTAAGTCTTAAAGGGAATGCCCAAGTATTACCTTGGTGTCGCATTAACAACACTTGATGAGTGGGAAAGAGAAAAGTACAACCAACTTTTGTGTATATAATCACCTACTTATTTCTCTATATCCAGGATTGAGACAACCGCAGGTGAAGGAGGGGCTGGCGCTCATGATTTTGTACGCACTGGTACTTACACCGCATTGAAGACCGTGTGCCTTGCAGAGTCCATCAGACTGTGCCATATGTCGTACACAACCGGCGTGTGCCAAATACTCACAGCTGTGTCCCTTCATGCGAATACCCATTTCTTCTTTTAAAAGCTAATTCCACTGCCTGAGTATTTTGAGATCCAGCTAATACTTAATGGGAAGTCTAATGACATTTGTTAAAAGCTATGGTATTTCCTTCCATCAGGTTCTGAAGAAAGTGTCCAAATACATTCAAGAGCAGAATGAGAAGATATATGCTCCCCAAGGCCTCCTCCTGACAGATCCCATTGAGAGAGGACTTCGAGTTGTATCTTTTTTTGTCCAGATCATAAAGTCTAAATATCTATAAAAAGAAAATTTTGACAGTACTCTTTGGCATCAACTAGAGAGAATTTAGGTCCCTTCTCTTGTATTTGCCCTAGGGACCTTCTCTGAATTGTTTACCTACCTTAACCCTCCCGTCTCCAACATTTTTCTTAAAGCACGTCTCCTTCCTCTGCATCATGCAGGTCTTTGGATTGTTTAATATTCTGGTTACCTTCTTTCTTGGTGGTTCTGAAGGCATCTTGTAGTAATAATGGGGGTGGCATGAGTAATGTGTTTCAGCTGCAGAAACTCTGAACCTAAAGCTTCTTTGAAATGCATAAACTCATAATGTGTGGTGAGACTTGTCATCCAAATGAATTGCAGTTCCATGGGTTCATTGGACTAGTTGAAATCAGTTACAGCTGCCAGATGTATAATTTCATTACCTTTGACATACTGTGCATATTTTTAGAGGCAGTAAGCTTTGAAACTCACTACTAAGTGAATTTGGTAAATAAAATTGCAAAAAAACTAATTTAGCTTGATAACTGGAATCATGAGTAAAATAAATTTTTTTAAAAACCGAGGTCAGATAATCCCAGGCCTTCCGGCTGATAATAATTTCAGCAGTTTTATTATACTCTGTGGCAGTGGTTCTTAAACTCTTAGAGGTCATGAACCCTCTCCCAAGAAAAAGTTTGCAGATAACTACAGGGCATTTTGAATCCCTGAATTCATTACCTTCCTTAGTTCTCAGCTAAGAACCCCCTAGTTCTACAATACAGCATCTTTTTTCAGAATTCTTTTTCCCAAAAAATAAACAACGTTTGGGGGTGGAGAGTGGGGGTGGGGAATTACATGTAGAGTACTACAGGCAGTTAGATTTCTTAAAGTTTTTTGCAAGTTGGAGAAAGCACCACGTCTAACTTAAGTAGGAGAAATTATTAATAATTCAAAAATGAGTAAAGGAAACTGAAAGCAAAGTCTGTGCAGATCATTCACATCATCTTTCCACAGCCCCCTTTTATATGTTCCGTTCTCCAGTGTGTTTTCTTAACAGCTATGCTGTTTAGATTGAAATCACCATTTATGAAGACAGAGGCATGAGCAGTGGAAGATAAACCATAGAATTAAAGGTAAAAAATTATGTGATTTATGTGCAGTTTTTGTCATTTGTAGCATGCATGAGTTTTCTTCCCTGCATGGCAAATAAATGATTAGATAATGACAAATTCTGTGTATTGGCTTGAGATTTAAAATGTATATTTAACCCAAAGTTCTATTTGGTGATCTAGAATTTAATCCTGATTTTCCCCCTCTGTATTGTTTTCAGACTGGTTTTATTATTACTTTGTTTTGCCGGGTGTTTTTTCAGGGGAGGAGGTCTTGTTTTAATATTCAAAACAATCCTAGACATTTTGCATATAAAAATCATTTAATCATTTTCGCTACTGCCCTGCCTGTATGATGAATGGCTTTAATAACCAAAGAAACGTTTCAGAGTGGAGGGGAGATTCTTTTATTTAAGTGGCTTCATTGCCCTATAGAAGAAAACTTACCTCGGTGGTTAAAACCATAAATTTAATTCTTTTGTTTAGAACATTTATGTTCTTCTGTATCCATATAATGACCTTGAAGAAATGAGAAACAAATCAGTTAATACTGGTAGGAGTGTAGATGCAGAATCATGTGGAAACCATAGTCCATTAGTACAGCCTTCTAAGTAACAGAAAATCATACTGCACCGTTTCTGCCAGTTCCAATCATTTAGACTTTCTACAGAGAGTGAACGTTCTGCTGCTGTACTTTCCTAATTCACTGTTTGCAGGTGTTTGTCACTAACAGGGAGCACAGAAACAGATCCAGACCTCCTCCTCCTTCCAAGGGCAACAGTAATAATAACTGCCATTTCGAGGGCACCTGCTCTGTGCCAGGTGTTCTGTGAATGGTATGTCTCCTTACAAAAAGTGTGCCGAGTATTTCCTCCATTTTAGAGATGAGCAAACCAAGGTACAAATAGATGGAGTGGTGTTCTCAAAGTCATTCAGTTTAACACAGTTTGGCATATGAACCCAAATTTGGTGAACCATAAAACCCCTGTTTTCACACCATATCTCCTATAAGTTCTTGCAGCAGAAGAAACATGGGGAGAGGGAAGAGTTCATCAGATTATTCTAAGTGTTTATCCTCCCCTTTTCTTTTTCAAGACTTTCTTAAAAGATATATTTTGTCTACCCCAGTACAATTTATCAGATCCTATAAACTAATCAACATTCCAAAGCTGCCGTCTTAGCACTAGTGAAAGTGGCACCTGAATTCTTTGACTTTGAAAGCCAAAATCTAAATAATGACATTCTCTGCCATGTGTTTCCTTTCTTTAAAAAGGTCTTGTTTGGGAATACTCAGTGTTACTTGCTCATAGACTTTGTCGAGTGCAATTTCCAAATGATACTTCTCAGTGGAGCAACCAGGAACCTTAATGTGTGGTTTTTGTTATGTGCCATTGGAATAAGTTTGTTTTATCAATTGCAGCTGCCTTGACTTGGCATGACCCATTTATCATGACTCATTCTGCAGCTATTATTGCTAAATGTAATGTTTTTCTGGGGTGGTGTGGGGTTTTGAGCAATTACACACCAGAGACTAATCTATCAATAGCCAGGCAACTGTGAAATTTTGAAATGGAAAAGATTTACATTAGGAACTTCTGGATAGTTTCATGAATGCAGATATTTCTGTTCAGTTTAGAGCTGCGTGTTCCTCAGGCCCAGGATCTAGTATGGGTGGAGGTCTTGGTGGAGGGGGAGATACTGTAAGAATAATTAATTCAGTTCTGTGGTTTTTCTTAAGTCTCTAAGGTTTCTGTGCAGGTTGAGGAATTACACGAGAGTTAGTGATTTAGCCAAAAAACAAACAAATCATGGAGATGGCCTTTATTAAAGATGTTTAAAATCACTCTATTAAAGACTGATAGAGTTTTCTCTTTGAATTGTCTTTATTTAAAAATTGGAACATAATCATTACTCGGTCACAATAAATGAGCACTGATAAAAGTAGCTAACTTTTGTGGGTGCTCATTCTGCGCCTGCACTGTTCTCAATGCCTACAAGCTACTATAGCGGCCCTACAAGGTACGTACTATTATTCCAGTTTTCTCAGATGAGGAGAGTCTGGCACAGAGAACCCAAGTTACTGTCTAAGACCAAAGACTAGTAGGTAGCAGCCAAGGTGGCCTGGCCCCAGACTCGCTGCTTCAGCCCGTGCTGTGCTACCTGCCTCTTGTAACAGGATTGTTCAGAGACTGAAATATCCAGGGCTTGTGTTTCTAGACTGTTGAGCTATGTGGTTGCTTAATCAATTAGTACAGATCCAAGTATTCTGTTAGAACTGAGGAGCTCCTGTGAGCTGGTGTAGGAGAGATGTTGTAGAGGTTATTTTAGCATCCCTTTCTAAAACTTCTACTTTTCGCATCTGACTGCAGATCCCACCTCCAGCTGGGACCCTCATCTATCCACTGGCCGATCGCAGAGTGTCCCCTACCTCCTCTCCAGAGCATCATTCCTTTGTATCTGCTGCCAGAGCCACGGTGCCATTTACTCCAAGGACTAACTTTCTAAGATTCCACACCTGGAGTGACCTCTAGTCGCTCAGCATCCACTTTGTGTCTCCAAATTGTGTAGGACTCTGTAATCTTTTGATTAGTTTCTGAGAAAACACAATGAAGCATTTCACTTTTTTTATCCAAAGCCATTAATAAAATAGGCCGTTGGTTAGCCCAACACAAAGTTTCTTTCTTATCTGCCACCAGTACCAGTGGTTCTCTTCATTCCTTGGGCCAGCTTCCCAGGTGGCTCTCGACTTCCAGTCACATCTCAGCCAGTGTTCAGTCTTATTTCCCTCAAATTCATAAAATGCTTTTCTCCAGGATTTTGGTGAAAGGTAGGCTGTATCTGTGGTTTTGCTAATGCATCTCCCGGATTTCGAAGAACTACCAGTTTTGCCATGACTAAAATCTTAAAGATCTGTTTCTGCTGTTCAAATTCTTAAACTGAAACTCATTGGAAAAATAATGTATGATGTTATTTGTTTTATGATAGTAATTATTCCTAATTAAAGCAGTATTTAATGCAATTTCCAGTTATTTTTCTTTGGAGAGTTTTGTTATTAATGCATTACCTTGAATGTTGGGAAGATGTAGTATGTGTTGCGTGTTCCTTACAAAAATAAGTAAGCACAATAAAGTGGATGCTAAACCATCAAACATAAATGTCCCTGCTGTGTCCCTGAATGTGTAATAAGCAAGTATAATAAATATTTTAATTATAGTTTTGTTATAAATATAACTTATGAGAAAAGAAATTTGATAGGAATAATACTGTATATTGCTAATTTTTAACTGTCCCTACTGGCAAACCTTATGATTCATAGACTTTCCTCATATACAGTATTCAGTGCACAGAAATCTTATGATTGGTTCAAATACAGTAAGTTAAATGATTTCCAACTAAAACTCTCAAGTCTGAGTCAGTGTTTCAAGTTCTTTTGGCTGTATGTTCTTAGTATCAGGGTTTCTTATGCCCTTCCTTCATCTTTGGGGTTTGAGAGCACTGTTTTTGGGAGAAAGTTCAGAAATGTATTAGGAGAGAATGAAACAGTTAAAAGTTTTACTTTCAGAGATACTGTAGGTGCTAATACTGGATTTAATCTTTCAGATTTAGTTTCTTTTATGGATCTGTTAGTTATTCAGTAAATCTCATCAGTCTGTGTAATATTTTAATTGTATAAAATTCCTTTGTTACTTTAGAGCCTATAATAGTGTGTCTGTCTGCCTTTTAAACCTGTTGCAATAACTTTGCTGAAATAAGAACACATTAGTAAAACTTTTCTTAAACAAATTGTCTCTGTGTCATATCTGGTGTGGTTTGGTAAAGTGATACGGCATTAAATTTCACAGATAAACAATACTACTAGAATCGGTGCAGCTTAATGTTTTCCAGCAAACATCTTACACTCATCACACTTTTCCACTTTTTACATGCTTTATTTCCTAAGAGACAGATGTGTTCGCTAAATAGATAAAAACAAAGAAATCATCCCTGAGAGTCAAAAATGTATTCAATTAAAGAAATAAAAATATGTTTCATTAAGAATAAACTATCAGTAATTGTTATATCCTGGATCATCTGATGACTTTTTTAAGATGAAATGCATTAGTAGAGAATGACCACTTACATAATACAGTCCATATTCTGACTTTTATAAGATTATTTTTCTTTATAAAAGTCAACTTCTTTTTCCTACCCTATTACACTAACAGGAAATGGTACTCAAAGGCCATAAGCCCCTGCCTGGCTCCTACCATAAAGTAATAGTTTTGCAAGAGTAACATGCTTTATTTTTCACTTTGTTGTTTAAGTCCATATAAGGGAGGTCAGAGTATTAGTGCTATGTTTGATTTATATACAATGGTCTCCCCTTCCCCTTGCCATATGTCTCCTTCCCCACCCTAATCCTTCTAATTCCATGAGGGCAGAGGTTGTTTCTAGTTACCCTTGCATCTGTCCCTAACTCGCAAGCATCATCATGCAGGGGGATACACCTACTCAACACGCATATTTGCTAAGTGAATAAGATACAGGCTAATGGGTGATTAGCCCAGTTACTTCACTACATCTTGAGGTGTTTGACTTGTATACCCCCTCTTATAAAGTTACAAGATTGGAAAGAGATCTGTGGCTTAAACTCAGAATAGACTTTTTTGCACAGAGATAACTACTCTCGGTAGGAGAAAGTGAACTTTCTCCTGTAGTCAGGAATTCCCAGGGAAAGGAAAAGAATTACATTCAAAACATTTTGAAGTACAGAGATCTGTAAATACTGCGTAACCCTCCAACTCGTCCTTTGTCCTTTTTTTTTTTTACTCTGTAGATCCCTGACATTGCCCGTAAGTGATCTCCATCCTCATCAGTGCTTGCTTGGAAGATAAACCAATAAATACAAGCATTACACAGTGACCCACCTTAATCTGCAAATGTGTAATTGTGAAGGATTTTATTCTTCCTCCCACCAAAGCTGTAGTGAGTGGTTTTATAGTAGTACACCACAGTACTCAAAACTTGGAAATGTGTACAAGATAGCAAATATGTCCAGTGAATTGTGAATGTCAAAATGTAGGTTCCGTACCACCTAAGTTCTTGGATCAAGTTTGCTTCAAAATGAGTAAACACAGAATTACATGTCTGTATATCTCAAATGGTGCAGATGTGAGGTTTTGTGAAATTCTGCCTCCAAGCCCTGTAAGAATTGAACGCCTACTTTAAAAAAAAAAAAATTTAAACCTCCACTTCACAAAAAGAAATAATTTTATAACTCAGGCACAACCAAAGATTTTGGTTAAGGGTCATTGTCAAAACGAATTTATGCCAACAGAATGTGCTGATTTTTTTAAAAAGAGCATATGAGCTATATGTCTATTGACCTTATAAGAACTTACTTAACTTTGTGCTGTCACTTTTTTTATGTGAAATCTTTAACCTCTAGAATCATAAATCACCTTGCCTTTGAAGAATTTATTTATTTGGTTGTGTCGGCTACAAAGATTTAAAAGAAGAAGAAGTGGTAAGGCGCCTGGGTGGCACAGTCCATTAAGTGTCTGACTCTTGCTTTTGGCTCAGGGTGTGATCTCAGGGTCATTAGATCGAGCTTCATGTCAGGCTTTGCAATGGGGGGAGTCTGCTTGAGACTCTACTTCCTCTGCCCCTCCCACTCATGCTCACTCTCTCTAAAATAAATCTTTTTAAAAAGCGGGGTGCTAAAAATCAGCCCATCAACTGCCAAATCTGTTGCTCTTGATCTTAATGTTTCTCTTCTTGTATATTTTCTTACCTCATATTTTCACAGACCAATTTATTGCCAGGAAATGAACATAATAATTTGTATTCAAAATGTTTTGGCAATTAGTCTTCTGGGAGCAACCAAATGCCAAACAACATAACTGTAGCACTTTAGATTCTGTGATACACAAGGACTCAGAAACGGATGTAATGTGACCTTTTCTTCTCAATTAAAGGATTGGTGGGCATATTTGCATATCTTTGTATCCCATACAATGCACAAATGTTTTGTTTAGTCCAATTCCTAATTTCTTAGATGTCTGAAGGATTATGTGCTTGAAAAAGCAACATTATTATAGATGTGACTGTCTACTTTTAAAATGAGTGATGCTTCAGTTAAACAATTAGGAAAGGAAAGGCCTAACAGCATGCTGTGGGCATTTTTAATACTGCAAAAAAACATCTTCACTTAATGTCTAATTATATGGAGGGACTACATCAGGATGGGAAAAATCACCTTTTCAAGTAACCAGAATGCCCAACAGAAACCATATTGACAGAAACTTTGCCAATCCCTGCCGGCAAGAGCTATATATTAAAAATAATCAGATCCTTGATGGAGATTCTGTGAGAACTCTGAGGGGGGAAAAATGGTTGCTTGTGTACATTGATTTCTATTCCCAAGTACTATGTAGGTTTTGCGGTGACCACAATTTTTCTATTTGTCGAGGTAATGTGCAGCGTCAGGATAATACTGCAGCTGCATATTAACTATATGTAACAGTTAAAGGCAGAAAGTAAAAATGCCTCTGGGACAGGAGAAAGCATTTAGGGTCAAATTTAGTCTACTCAATTCATTCTACAGACAGGCTTATTAAGAACTTAGAAAATTATTTGCCTAACAAAGTCCTTATAAGGTTTTTTATGGAACTTGACATGCTGATTCTAGAAAAAGTGAAGAGACCTGTCCTACAACTAGCAAGATGTATTAAATTGTAGTGCTTAACATGGGGCATTGGTATGAGGACAAGCTCACCGAATAATGGAACAGAATAGAGACCTAGATGCACACGCAAGTTTGTCTGGTGGGCTGGATAGTCTCCTTTGGCCCCTCCAGATCCTTTCTCCTCCATGTGCTCCCTTAGGTTCTAGAAAACTGATGCCTGCAGACAGTATCAACCAGGTACCCTTGGCCTGTGGCTTCCAGTAGGATTCAGCCAGTGGGAAAGATCAATGAGCAGGAATCTAAGCAAGGCACACTGATTCATGGGAGTGGCTGGCTGGCTAGCTGCTTAGGGACCAGGGAGGACAAAAGAAGAAGAGTAGAGGAATGCTCTGTGGAAGAATCTCTAGGAACTGTCTCAGAGTGTGAAGAAATGTACATGCCGTGTAAATGCCCACCCACTGCAGAGAGGGTCTCACTGTGGTTGTGGAAAGTGCTCTGATGTCATTCAGACTCTTCCCAGCCCCCCTGGTGCTTGCTCATTGGGACCATGTAAAATGGTCATGGCAGCAAGAATGGAGGCCACACATGACTCAACAGCATTGACTTCCGCTCATTATGACTGATTCGGTTACTGCCACTGTCCAGGGCACAAATGGCCAACCAATGCTAAGCCCCCAAGCTGGCAATATACTCCAGAGGGGGTTTTGATTAGATCACACTGGACATTTTAATTACTGGGCACTATGTTCTGTGACGTAGAAAGATCACAGGACTTACTTTTTTCAGTAGAAGAGTGTCAAGAGTAATCATGGACCGTCCCTAGTTTTCCTCCAGGATAGGGGAAGAGCTATACCCACCCAACAAATCAATGTAAAGGGACAAAAGTACTATTGGAAACAAAAAGAAAATTGCCTCATTATTATAGTCCAGGAGTTATCCTAATTGATAAGCATATACATAATTTGTATATTATTACCACATTACTTTTGGATATATACAGCTGTGGTAAAATATGTCCCTCTGCCTAGAAACCATGAACACTAAGGTGACTGAAGCTGGTGGTTACCTGTAGAGAGGGAGGAGAGAGAATGGGGTCGGAAAGAAGAGCACAGGGCTTAGGTTGAATTTGTAATATTAAATGCCTTCTTATTTTCTATACATTTTCAAATTTAACAAATTTTATTACAACAGCATGTTGTAATTAAACAGCATGTTTAATGGACTTTGCTAGTTTGGACACAATACTCACACCCCCTGAGATTTCAGGTCTCTATTTCCAATTTCCTCTAAGCATTCAGGCCTGTTTGTCTCATTGGTCTCCTTGTCAAGAAGCACTAGCGTCTTGAGTTCTGCTACTTCTAAATACACCAAAAAAGTGAAAAATACTGACAAGGGGCTTTTTCCTGCTTACAGATATGAGAGTAGCCTTTCAAAATAAACAAATTGGGGGGGAGCCTGTGTGGCTCAGTGGGTTAAGCCTCTGCCTTCAGATCAGGTCATGATCTCAGAGTCCTGGGATGGAGCCTCGCATCGGGCTCTCTGCTTGACGGGAAGCCTGCTTCTCTCTCTCTCTCTCTGCCTGCCTCTCTGCCTACTTCTGATCTCTCTCTGTCAAATAAATTAATTTTTTTTAATTAAAAAAAAATAAGAATAAATGAATTAGAGGCGCCTGGGTGGCTCAGTAGTTTAAAGCCTCTGCCTTCGGCTCAGGTCATGATCTCAGAGTCCTGGGATAGAGCCTCGCATCGGGCTCTCTGCTCGGCGGGAAGCCTGCTTCTCTCTCTCTCTCTCTCTGTCTGCCTCTCTGCCTACTTGTGATCTCTGTCTGTCAAATAAATAAATAAAATCTTTAAAAAAATAAAAATAAAATAAATGAATTAAACTTACAGCCCAGAAGCAGCATATAGCCGAGGAGTAAAGTTCAGGGTCAAGCAGAATTTCTCATGTAAACATGTCGGAGATGAAAGAAAGAAGCTGACTAGGAAACTTACACTCTCACTTCCCCATAAACAGAGACAAGTCAAAAGTCACTTCAGCCTTCCCCAGAGCTCCATGGGTCACATCCAAAGCTTACTGACCCTAACAAGCTGGCAAAGGTGTGCAATGACAACGCTCATGGCAAAATCTGCTACAACAGACCAAGTAGCCCAAAGCTTCCAGTTCTTGTCTCCAAACATATCAACAGTTAACACAATTTCTTGACCAGATTTCAGTATTTCCAGCTGAAAACATTTTCATAACTAAACTGGACATAACAGAAACTGACAGTTTCGTGGGTTTTATCACTGTGGGATACTCTAAAGGTGGAATTAGTAGTAAAATACCCAGATAATGTTCTGGGACATGGAGCCCAGTTAAAAGTTATCTACTCTCCAGCCTTCTGATAGAGGATGAATACTGAACTGAATTAAAGTGTTTAGCTCACCAACGAGACACCTGTTAGAAGTGTTTAAATGAAAAAAAAAAAAAAACTAGATATAATGCAATATATAGATATAATGTAGATATAATGACAGTATAATTCCATCTCTGTAACTTGAACTAGAAAGTTTGGAACTTAAAAAAGTTTTAAAATAAATCTTCATGCACCTTGTCAGCTCAGGGAAACTGAAGCCCAGATACAGAGGAGTATCACTTGTATTCTAAGAGTTGTCCCTACACAGAAAAATTATTTCAACAAACTTTACGCTGAAGTGGAGTGACCCATTTTGTTAGTTATAAGAAGTTCTCAACATGGTGCCATGTCTATGATCCCTTAACACCAAAAAAGATAAGGCACTAAAATGAAAACCAATGAATGGAATTTTGACACAAGGTAGATTCAAGCAAGGCTACCCTCCAAGCCTCTTCCTATGACCATTATCAAACCTTTACCTGTGGCTACATGCTTTAAAAAAAAAAAAAAAAAAGAAGAGCAATGTCCTAACCTTTAAGTATTTAGAAATGCTGAGTTTGGCCTGGTTTTCATTCAGACCTAAAGACAATTCCCTAAATTACATAGAACTTAATAAACATAAAGACTGCCAGCACTTAGACACTCCTGACATAAAATCACAGGAATTTTCTGATGGAAAAACCACATTTCTCTTTGCTGACTCATCCAGAAAATCATTAAGAAAATAGTCTTCTGTAACTTGCTAAATGGCCATAGTTTTCCAGAAGATAAGTTGCATTTTGTTTTGTTTTGTTTTGTTTTGTTTTAAAGGAAAAGGCTGGGCGCCTGAGTGGCTCAGTGGGTTAAAGCCTCTACCTTTGGCTCAGGTCATGATCTCAGGGTCCTGGGATGGAGCCCCGCATTGGGCTCTCTGCTTAGCAGGGAGCCTGTTTCTTTCTCTCTCTCTCTCTCTCTCTCTCTCTCTCTCTCTCTCTCTCTCTCCGCCTGCCTTTCTGCCTACTTGTGATCTCTATCTGTTAAATAAATCAATAAAATCTTAAAAAAAAAAAAAAAAAAAGGAAAGGCATAGTCCTTGTACATTCTGCAATGACAATACAGTTTCTGTTTCTCTTCGCAGTGTTTCCCACTCCTCTCCTGGAATTCAGTCATGCTTCCTGCAAACTATGTCGTGTGTCCACTCCTCAGGGAAGCTGCTGTAGGGTGAATGACTGGTCCCCTCCAAATTCATGTGTTAAAATCCTAACCCCCAAGCCCGTAATTCAGAGCCCTCATGAATGAGATCAGTGCTCTTATAAGAGCAGCCCACAAAGCTCCTTTGCCCCTTCCACCCTGTGACCTTACAATGAAAAGACAGCCTTCTAGGAAATGGGCGCTCACCAGACACCGACTCTTTCGGAACCACGATCTGGGACATCCCAGCCTCCATAACTGAAATATAAGTTTTTGCTGTTTAGAAGCCACATAATCTGTGGTATTTTATTATAGCAGCCCAAATGGACTGAGACAGATGCCGACTGAAACCTTCCAAAATGCCCCTATCTGCAACATTCTATTGTCCAGCTTTATTTTGTACAACCTGACAAATATTTATTGTCTATCTCCCTTCACGGAGTCTGAGTTTTCTAGTCCCTGCTTTTTCTTTAGCCCTTACACAGAGCCTGGCAGTAGACACTCAAACAAATATCACTGGATGCTCAAGAAATATTTGTTGAACAAAGAAATTAATGCATGCATAAATGATGGGCGCTGTGCTGGATTTGAGGGCTACCTGTTAAAGAACTCTTGAAACCTTAATCTCAAAACTTAGAAAAGAAGGACACAAAAGAGATTTGAAAAGCATATATCTTTGTTGAAGACATTTCTGGGTTAATTTAATGTGCTTGAAATCAAGATGGGTAAGGGATGAGGAAAGAAATCTGAGGGGGGAAAAGGAATTCAGATGACTCTGAATTGCCCAGATCTTCCATTTGTCAGTGAGATCCAAAACAGACCCTGGCCTCCGGAGCTTTCCAGTATCTGCCTGTACAAGCACGTATGGGGTTTTACCATTAGCCAGAAAAACATCTGCACGTTCACCTGTCAATAGCTTTCCTTGAGCAGCCAAGGAAACATCCTAAGAGCACTTCTCTGTACTCTTCCTTAATAATGCAGGTTGCCTAAAAATGCTCACTTTCCTATCCTTAGTCCAAATTGTCCTTCATTCAGAACAACTGGGAGTTCAACTTAGCTTCATACACTGCCCAAAATGTAAGGCTTTGCTTCTCAGGGCAATGAGACCAAGAATGCGATGGAATTTAGAGGAAGGAAACAGTGAGGAACAGCTGTTGACCAAATCAGCAAGGGCAGGGATGATATGAGAACAATAATGGTCATATTACCTTGTATTTCAAAAGCACCTTCCTGCAAAAAGCTCGCAGTCCTGTATCAACTATGCAGGTTTTGTCTCTTACCCTGGTGATTGAAATAAAATAGATTCATTCTTATTAACGTGTATTTCCATAGCTAACCACAAATATTTTGCTGTTTCTATATGCTGTGTCTATAAGTGCAATCAATTTCTTCATTGAGCAGGATCGGGAAATCGCATTAACTCAGCTTCTTCAGTTGCATAGGGTGATGTCTTCTGAAACAGTGGGCAGTAGCTTTTCCTTTCTTTTGCCATCTTTGTGGCTTCACCTTGTTCTTGTCTGAGTCCAGATTACCCTGTTTGTCTTGCCCTTTCTATCATCAGAACTTGCCTACAAACTCTGCCCCAGGGTTCCATTCACTACCATCAAACTGCACCCTCCTGCTATCATAATCTCTGTAATTATCTTTTATGTGTCTGTTTTAATGAGTGACATTCCATTCACACAGCTGTGTAGTCATTTTTTTTTTTAATTTCCTGACAGTAGGGACGTGTCCACCTGATTTTTCTCTTCATCCTCCATAATGTAACTTAAGACGCGACTTTTCTCCCACCTTCCTGAACTTGACAGTGCCACATGACCAACAGCTTCATCACAGGTTTCTCCCCGCGTAGTTCTATATATTCTTTCTGGACATCTCCTTAAATCCTCCCTTTTTTACATAGCAGAAATCTTTCTCTAAAAATTCACTTTACTCTAATGTGGTTTTGTTGGATGCATATTAGTTGGGATCAAAGATTTAGAAATGAAAGAGGGGCTCTCCGTTATTTTTTATCTATCCCTCTGCCTTTAGGAAGATACAAACCGCTCTCACAAACAGGGGGCACCACCGAAGGCCAGAGAAGGGACTTGTTTAGGGCCACACCTCTACTAAGGAAGCAGAAGCTGAACCCCGCTCCCCAGTTGAGGAACAGTGGGAGACTGGAAAAAGCAGTTGGCCCTGGAGAAGCGAAGTCTCTGAGTCAGTAATCAATTGGTACTTGGATGGAGAAGTTAGCCATGCTTGGACTCAAATCTGTAACACTTAAGGAATATTAATAACAACGGCCGAAAAGCTATATAGGAATGAAAATTACGGAAGAATGGGATTGTGCTCAACAACTAATGTTCTAATCATCTAACGTTCCAATCATCTATGCTACGCAACAAAGCACCCCAAAACTTAAGTTTAAAACAGTATTTTGCTCACAAATCTGCAATCCAGGGAGGGCTCTGCAGGGTCAGCTCATCTCCACTCCCTCCATGTTAGCTGGTCCTGCTCACAGTCCGAGAGTTAGAATAATCTGAAGGCTCACTCAACTCAGACAGCGGGAGGACCAAACATGGGGCTGCTGAGACTCCATCCAGAGACATCTCTCTCTCTACCTCCATGTGATTTCCCCATATGGACCTTTCAGCATGGCAACGGCAGGACAGCCAAACTTCTCACATATCAGCTCATTTGCTCCCAAGGGGCGCAGCTCAAGAAAGAGAGTCACACAGAAGTTGCACCACCTTTTATGAAGTCAGACCATCACTTCGGCAACATTCTCCCAGGCAAGGCGATTACAAAGTGCTCTTTTGAAAACCGACCTCTGTACTCTAGAGCCAAAGTATGTAACAGGAAGACAGAGTTTACACATAAAAAAGGAAGATAGTTTATCACTTTGCCAAGCCAAGGAGACTGCAACAAGCTAATGTCTCCAGGACTGCAGACCAACCCACAGTAAAAAAACTGAGGGGTTTTATAGGAAAATACAGAATCTGGGGTGCCTGGGTGGATCAGATGGTTGCGTCTGCCTTCAGCTCAGGTCATGATCCTGGGCCTGGGATCAAGTCCCACATTGGGCTCCTTACTCATTGAAAAGCCTGCTTCTCCCTCTGCCTCTCTTTCTCTCTCTGTCTCTCATGAATAAATAAGATCTTTAAAGAAAAAGAAAATACAGGATCTGGGTGGTTTCAATAGGAAGCTAGTACTTGCCAACCGCATTCCTTAGTCTTTAAGCTGGTCTCATGACTAGGGCTGGCTGGCCATCCCCATCTTGTTACTAATTATACGTGGAGATCAGCGAGATGTCAATATTGACACAAGCTCAGGAGTTCATGAACAAAGGATTCTACAGAAAAACAAGTGAAAGGGAGGAGGAGGCTTCAAGAATTAGGAAAAATCTATTTTGTTTGATATCAAGCCTTGGTGAAGCATTAGTGAGTCCATCTTTACAGTTCTATAACGGTTTCAGAAGGTCTTCTCAGAGGCAAGGCTATAGACACAGCCTCCCTCGATCATCATCCCTCCCAACATCATATTGCAAGAAGAGTACATGGGGCGAGATCTGCAGGAGAGCAGCTGTCTTTGGAAAACACAGTCTGCCACAACGGAAAAACCACAGGATTACCAAACCACTGAAACACAGAGTTGAAACGGCCCTGGAAAAGGCCATCCATTTGTCCCTAACAAAAGTCATTCTGTGAGACGAGCTCAAACGTATTTGTCCCATCCTTTTGGAATCCCTCTTCAATGTCCCCCCAGCTTCCATAGCCCTTTGTAAATATGCCCACTCTGCCACTCAGGATGTTCTATTTTCAAAACATGATTGTAATCAGGCAGGTACTATCAACCTGTCAATGAGCCAACCTTCTTTTTCAAATCAATCAGTGTAGCACAGGAAACATCACGAGGAAGAATCTTCGGACTGAGGCGGAGCCACAGGTGGTACTCGGCAGAGAAAACATGATCAATTCTGAGAAAAATGGACATCACAAAAAAGAAAATATATATAGATCTAAGTATATATGTCTGTTTCTGTCCTCCGTTAAAGGTAGATAAGGTGCAGTAAATGTCAAAATAATAGTGGAGCAGCTGGGATGGAAGCAGAGCCCAATGCGACAGTGTTCTCCAGCCTCAGCCGCATCAGAACCCCCGGGAGAGCCTGTCGAAACACCCCAGAGCTTCCGACTCCGCAGAGCTGGGTCGGGCCTGGGAATCTGCATTTCTCACGAGTTCCGGGGCGGCGCTGTTGCTTGTGGCCTGGCCCCATGCTTTAAGAACCACTAGTCTAAAGGTTTTCAGACCTGGTAGTGGCCACACTGCAGCCCCGGCAAGGACGAAGGGACCAGAAGAGCCACAAGAGCGGTGGGGGGCGAAGAGGACCCCGACAAGGAAGTGGCCTGATTTTACCAGAGCCCATTTCTCCCGTAGGACTCCTGCCGGCCCGGGCACTCTCCGGCAACTGCACCCGGGCCGGTCCCCACCCTCCACCCTCCACCCCAAAACTGACTCCGCCCGGCCGCGGCAGCCGCGGTGGCGATGCGCCCCCTCCCGATCGTCCAGGGTAGTGTCACCCGGGAACTCACACTCGGGCGGCGGGCCCAAGTGGGCGGGGCTAAGCTCCCTCCGTGAGGCTGCTGCGTGAACAGGCCGCAGAGCTCCGAGTCCCCGCCCCCGAGCCATGATTGGCCAATGCCTCCCGAGCGTGGTGACGTAAGTCCGGGGCGGAAAATTTGTAAGCGGAGCGCGGGAGTCCGGCGTCGGCTCGGTCCGGGAAAGGCCTTGAGAAGTTTGTGCGCTTCCAGGTGCTCCTTGGGAAGCCAAGGCTGCTTCCTCACGACTTTCCGGTCCTAGCCGCCTGTTACCTCGGAGCGCCTCTCTGCCTCCCTGGTGCCCAGGTGAGCGTCCGAGTGGGATCTGTGGGAGTGTGTGTGTGTCGGGGGAGGGGATTGCTGTGCTGGTGGCCCCCTGACCGGAGAGGAGCGGCCGGAGTGTGCTCAGTGTCCCCGACACTCCGAGGACATCCTCATCCCCACCACCCACCTCATTAGCATTTGGGGTCGCTGGTCTGATGGCGCTGGGCCTTGTGGCTCCGGTTGGTTAGGGTTTTTTGTTTTTTGTTTTCTTTTTTTCTTTCTTAATTTGACAGAAGGAGACAGCGAGAGTCGGAACACAAGCAGGAGTGGGAGAGGGGGACAGGCTTCCCACTGAGCAGGGAGCCCGATGTGGGGTTTGATCCCATGACCCTGAGACCATGACCTAAGCCAAAGGCAGACCCTTAACGACTGAGCCACCCAGGCGCCCCTCTGGCTGGTTAGTTCTTGCGACAAGTTTGAGTGCCAGCTGGGAGTTAGACACAGGTAGTTACGTCCCAGTGGGTACGCGGGCCCGGAACACAGCAGATGCCTGATTCCTGTTTGAACCCACGTGAACACAGCCCCTAAGAAGAGGGCTCTACCAGGAAGGCAAACAGTTGTTAGGTGGCGTGACAGATGCTCACTCCGAGGTGTATGGGAAACAGTTTTAAGGGGTGGCCCCTTTGAGAAACTGATACCTGACCTAAGGTTCGAAGGAAGAGGCAAAGAATTGAAAAGAATCAAAGCCTGTCACTTGCCTGGCGACTGGCCATCTGGTGAGCCTCTACAACACCAGGGGTAGATAAGCAGTTGCCTATTCTTGCAAATAAATGGAAACCACGCTGCAAGGTATTGATTCTTTTCTTTTCCTTAGATACCTGTTTCAGAGAAGATGACGGAGGAACTGGACCTCACAGGACAGGACTCTGATGCAGGTAGTGAAGAGGTGGTCCTGACCCCTGCAGAGCTCATTGAAAGGCTGGAGCAGGTAAGCATGAGTAATAGCGGTTATTTCCCAGAGTTATTGTGAGGATTAAAGGAAATAATATGCAAAGAATGCTTAACATACTGTTTGACCCATGATAAGCACTCCGTGTTAGCTGTGAGTAGTAATAATCTTTAAGTATTACTGCCCAAAATGAACCAAGTCTCTTTGACTCCAATATCTGCTCTTAAAGGACTACACCTGCTGCCTTACTCTTGCATTCTCTCTTGAACAGCCCCTTTCTGGAACGCTCTCGTGTTTGTTATTCTAGCATTCTTCACTCTGTCCTACCAAGCACGTCATCATGAGTGACAAAAGAAAGATGACTTCAAAATTATATATTATGTGATAATTCTTACTGTATGAGTAATTCTTCCTTTGTTTTTGTATCACAGACCTTTTTGAAAATCTGGTGCAAACTGGCCCTTTCTCCCAAAATAATATATGTATACACACATATCCAGAAATTTTGCATATAATTTCAAGAGATTCAGACACCCTAAAAATTGCCCATCTAGTTTAAGAGCCCTTGCTTTATTAGGAAAGGATTCATGAAACAAAAATCCAAAAGTGCAAAGCATAAAGAAAAAAATGGATACATTCAACTACATCAAAATTGAGAACTTATGTTTTTACAGCTTGATGCCAGTAAAAATGCATGCTACAAAACTGGGAGAAAATATTTGCAATATTAGTCCACACTATAAACACTTAACAAACTACCCGGTAGAAAAAAATGAAATCTTAGCAGGCATTTCCCAGAAATGGAAACCAGGATGGCCAGTAATCGCATGGACAAGATGCTCAATCTTTTTTGTAATCAGGAACATAAAAATTTAAATCCCGAGGAGTTACCACTTCATTGAATTGAATTGGCAGAAATGAAGAAGATGAGAGATATAAGGCAACATATTAATAAAGCAATATACAGGATTGTAGAGCCATTTACACACTTTTTTACAGTGGTGAATTGGTGCACTTTGCCAAGTAACTTGTCAAGTTGAAGACACGTATCTTGTGTCTCAATCTTCCTACTCCCAGGTACAGGTCCTAGAGGAAACTTGCAGGAGACATGTGCAAAACATTCCTAGTATTGCTTGCAGTGGTTAAAAAATGAAAGTAACCCAAATATCCATCAACAATAAAATGAATAAAAAGTACAATCTATATACACAATGGGGGGGGCAGCAATAAAATGAGTGAGCGAGAGCTCATGCAACATGGATGACTCTCAAAAGCGTTATATAAAACATTAAAAAATAAGTTTTTGAAGAAACCATTTATGCTAAGCTCAAACACTGGCAAAACCATTGTTCGAGGCAGAGCTCGTGGCAGACGCTGATACGCTGCATTGCGTCACAATGTTGACCATTTGCCCCCTGGGACAGGCAGCTCCCCCAGGCTGGTTGCCTCCCGTGGCTGTGAGGAGCTCCTTGGAAGGCAGCATGGGCTCAGCTTGGCAGCAGGTGAGCAGGAGTTCCATCTCGGGCCTGCAGCTCTGTTGCAATGCCCTGAGTGCTGCAAAGGAATTGGTCCACCACCCAGATGGCTGCTGGGGCCGGACACACTTGTAGGCCGCAGACCATGGCCTAAGGAGCCACTTGACAGAGCCACTAATAAACACAGCTCCAGGAGCAGATAGAGGATTTAATGCCTGTTAAATGATTTAAGGGGCACCTTGGTGGCTCAGTCATTAAGCATCTGACTTCAGCACAGGTCATGATCCCAGAGTCCTGGGATCGAGCCCCACGTCAGGCTCCCTGCTCCATGGGAAGTCTGCTTCTCCCTCTCCCACTTTCCCTGCTTGTGTTCCTCTTTCACTCTCTCTCTCTCTGTCAAATAATTAAATAAAATCTTTTTAAAAAATTATTTTAAAGTTATTACCTATAGTGCAAAGTTTCTCACTTTAATGATTATGCTCATTTGCCAAGTCTATATAACAAAGCATCACAGACTGGGTAGATTAAACAACAGACATGTATTTTCTCAGCCCTGGAGGCTGGAAGCCTGAAATCAAGGTGCTGGCACCACAGGTTTCTTCTGAGGCTTCTCTCCTGGGATTGTAGGTGGCCATTTTCACCTGGTCTTCCGTGTGCGTCTGTATTCAAATTTCTTCCTTTTAGAAGAAAACCGATCATTGAATTAGAGCCCACCTAATGACCTCATTTTAATTTAAGTACCTCTTTAAAGACCCTGTTTCCAAATGCAGGCACATGCCGAGGTGCTAGAAATTAGGACTTCAACATACAAATTGGGAGTGGAGAGGAAGCGTTTAGCCCATAACAATGAACAGACTGTCATTAAAAATTTTGATCAGGAATCAGACGTAGCTATTTCAAAATAGAACCTGATTATTTTTAAAAAGACCATGGATTTAAATGCAAGTTTCTCACTAAATATTTTGGAAACATTTTGTTTGAAAGTTTTATACTAGTATAAAGTTTTCCCAATGTTTTAAATATTTTTACCAAAATAATCTCATAATGTCAATAAGAAATCCCCCTCAAATCTACCCCATTTTGCCCCAGTGTATCCAACGAGTGCTGTCATTTTCTTTGAAATCACTGAGAATCATTATGTGGAGATACAAAAAAATGTAGTAAGACTATAGAAAATTAAATACTAAGGTCAAGCTAATGATTACCTTTGAAAAGGGAGGAAGACACCAGGACTTTTAAAATAATGATAAAGTTATGTGTACACTAGATGTTTATATCTCTATTCGTGTTATATGTAATAAACATTTCTGAACCTATTCAGTATTTAATAAAATCAGTTAAAAAGAAAAACTCTGCTTTCTAAGTCCTCGCTGACAGTTTGGTCTTTTCTCATTCGTAATTCTTGAAAATACAGACTTGCTTTCTAGTTAACTTTTACAGCACAATTACAGGAGCTTGAATCTATGGGGAAAAATTTATGATAGTAGCAGTACCTGCTATTTAATAATATGTCTTCGTGGTGATAATCGGAGACTCAGAGACTCAAGGACATTGAGAGGAATAAAGTGAGCCCAATTGGCATGTAATTCTGAGCTTTGCTTAAAACTAACTTTCCGGGACGCCTGGGTGGCTCAGTGGGTTAAGCCGCTGCCTTCGGCTCAGGTCATGATCTCAGGGTCCTGGGATCGAGTCCCGCATCGGGCTCTCTGCTCAGCAGGGAGCCTGCTTCCTCCTCTCTCTCTCTCTGCCTGCCTCTCTGACTACTTGTGATTTCTCTCTGTCAAATAAATAAATAAAATCTTTTAAAAAAAAAAAAAACTAACTTTCCTGTAATTGAAAGACAAAATTGTTTTCCTCAGTCACCTGTGGATATTTCAGTTCCCCAAGCCTTGGTAATCTCTGAAATGTACCAAATATCTGGGCCTGAGTCATAAATTAAGGATTGTGGTTCCAAAATTATTTAATAGTTGATCCTCTTATATTGTGATCCTTTATACACAGTGCTTTTATCTGAGGCAGTTAGTAAATAATCTGGGTTTTCTCATTAGTAAGATAAGGATAACTGTATCCATTCCTCTCAGGTTATTATAATAATGAATGAAAAAGTCTTTGTAAAGTGCTCTAAGCTTCCCAAATGAGATGTGTAGACTTGAGGGCACTTCATCTCCCAAATAGAAGAGTGCTTGCGCCCCCTGGTGGGAGACAGCGGGTGAAGTCGCAGGAACGTGCGGATGCTATTTGGTGAAAGGTACTGTTTGAACACCAGGTGGTGTTGCTCTCCCTAGTAGGCTGAACACCAGGTGGTGTTGCTCTCCCTAGTAGGCATCATACTGACTTTTTTTTTTTTTTTTCTTTAAATAAATGGTATTAGGGAACTGCAGAGGCAAACCGACAACATTTTTTACATGAACAGTGATTTTTTTACAATTTTGGTTAAATATAAGATTGTAAGCACAGCCTCCCCACTCAAAGAAATAGAGAAGCCATCATAAACATAGCTTGTTTTCAACGCATTTCCAGTATTTCCAACTCATAGGCAAATAGTTTTCTTTGCCGAAAATAGCTATGATTTTCACGGGGTATGTACGGACTCATAGGGTTATTTGCTCTATTGTGACTGATACTCATAGCTACATATTTGGTTGGGGGCATTGTTTTTTAGGCCTGGATGAATGAAAAGTTTGCCCCTGAGCTGCTGGAAAGCAAGTCTGAGATTGTAGAGTGTGTCATGGAGCAGCTAGATCACATGGTAAGAGTTGCTTATCTCGGGATTACAAAGGAAGAGAACTTTAACAGTGTTTTGTCAGCATAGTGAGAGATTGAAGTCTGATACCAAATCTGTTTTGTTTGGCCCAGCCTAGTGAGTTTTTTTTAATATTGAATTCATTACCTACCTGCATTTATAAACCATGAGCATGTCAGCTTCCCCTGAAAAGTCTAAAACCCTATCAATACTGGGTCTATGTTTCTATATGAGAACAGCTGACTGACCAGAGTGGAGTAAGGACCACTCTGTTCCCCACAGTCCTTACCTACCTACCTTTCTTAGATAGCTTGCCTGCCTGGTGCCCATAGACACTTGAGTTTGTGGCCCTTGGCTTAGATGGGCTGAGCCTAAGTCATTATTAGCCTTAGAGTAGCTTTACGACATTGGTATTTTGCAGTTTCTCAACTGGAGATTTAATACTCCCCTTAGACATGTCTTCTGTCTGCTGTATTATCTCCATTACAGTTGGGCCCTTCCCACTGACCATATTCGGATTCTATTCAGATCAACCATCTAAAAGTTTTCTAAAAGTAAATGAGTATTGTTTGAACTTTCTATAATGAGGCTGTAGTTATACATAATTTGTGTAAGAAAATGAGAACTCTTAGGAATTTTTTGGTTCTCCATTGACCTCAATGTAGGCTTTGAGTCCTCAGCATTGCCAGTGATGATAGTCCCTGTGGAATCGTACAGACTGAATGAAAAGGTCTTTCATCTGAATATCATGTTTTTTTATAGACTTCATTTTCTCTTTTAATAGGAAGAAAATCTCAGGAGAGCCAAGAAGGGGGATCTGAAGGTCAGCATTCATCGGATGGAGATGGAGAGGATCCGCTATGTCCTCAGCAGCTACTTGCGGTGCCGACTTATGAAGGTTTGATGTGGAGATACATGTAGTTAAATTTAGACAATGCAGTTTGTATCTTGGGGAGATGTTGGGCTGGGGCCTGGGAGAATCCAGGGCCTGAAGATGCCACGAAGCCCCAATATTAAGGTAGCTAAAGAATAAGGAGGGCAAGAGATTATTCTGAAGAGGCCTAGATAGGACATGTGTTGTACATCTCCAGGGACACATTTGTAGTCTGTCTGCTGAGTGAAAGGAGCCCCCTGGAATTACGGCACAGTGGTGCCGAAGAGTCATTTGCCTTGGTTGACTAGGGAATACTAACCAGAGGAAAATAGTTTCAGAAATTATTTTGCAGCCACCATATAGACAATGTCGAACTGACCATGATAACTTGACATTCAGCCATAATTCTGAGGCCATCTAACTTATGAAAATGAAATTGCAAAACATTCTTATTTTATATGATGTCTATTTTAAATGAGTATCTTCTCATTTGGTTCCACTTATTCCCTTAGTTATTACAAAATGAATGCATCCTCTCCTCGTGAAAGTGCTCTCAGCTAAACCATCTCCAACCATTTATTTCCATTTGCTGTCCTGGTTCGGACAGAGGTTCTAGTTTGTTGGTGTCCTTAAATCATACCACTTGCAACAGAGCACAATATTCCAGTTGTAGTTGGGCCGCTTTGGGGAAGAACAGGACAAGCACTTCCCTTATTCTAGATATTTAACTGGTAATAATGCCACCTAGCATCACATTAGCATATTACACAGACACGTCCCACTGTTCTTTCTGCACTTGCCATGAGCTCTAACGTCTTTGAAGTTTCTCAGTTACCACTTTCCCAGCTTGTCACTATCCTGTAATTGAAAGGTTTGATTTTTCAACCCTGAAGTGTGAGGCTTGATACTTACCCCTCTTAGGCTTCGCCTTATTACATAGGGCCACTTCCCTGTTCTCTGGACCTGATCTGGTCACTTAATATATTAGCTATCTCATAACATTTTATATCTTCACTTTATGTCGAGTCTGATAAGTATGTCATCAAAGGCTGTATCTGATTCGTTAGTAGGACTGGGCCAACCACAGAATATTCCACCAGAGACTTCCCTGCAAGTCAACATCTGTCTGTTAAACTGCTTCTGAGTCTGTACTGATCTATACTGTCACAGCCCTGGCTTTCCACTTTGCCGCCAAGGATGTCCTAACAGTGGTGTCTTATGTTTTGACAAAATGGAGATTTTTTAAAAATATGTCTCTCCAATGCAACATGGGGAGTTAAGGGGGTAGGAGAAGAATAAATGAAACAAGATGGGATTGGGAGGGAGACAAACCATAAGTGACTCTTAATTTCACAAAACAAACTGAGGGTTGCAGGGGGGAGGGGGGTTGGGAGAAGGGGTTGGCGTTAGGGACATTGGGGAGGGTATGTGCTATGGTGAGTGCTGTGAAGTGTGTAAACCCAGAGAGTCACAGACCTGTACCCCTGGGGAAAAAATATATGTTTATAAAAAATAAAAAATTTAAAATATATATATGTCTCTCCACTCCACCCTCAACTACCAGAAAACTCTTTTTTTCTCTTTCTCTCCTTAAGTTGGAAAAATCCTCTTTGTGTTAACCACTTTCTTTTCTTTGCAAACCATCTCTTAAATGATCTGTTCTCATATAATGCCACATACCACGGGGAAGGGCATTAACCTATATCTGAAGGTTCCCGCACCATCTTTGTATTTTTGAAAATTGGGACATTGGCCTGTCTCCAGCACTGCTCCACTCTTCTGAGCTCATTGATTCTGAGCTCGCAACACTGCCTGTGGGTAGCATGCTCAGTGATGGAGGGAAGGCAGCTTACACTGATCTAGCACGGGCCACCTTGTGCACCAGAACTCCGTACCAGTGTGCACTTGTCCTGGAATTGTAACTGAGCCAAGCCCAAAGACAGAAACTCCTTTAAGCAGAGAAGTGCTCCTTTGTCTTGGTGGGTCCTCCTTCCCTTTGTCATTTCCCTACTTGCATTTCTTTCTGCAGAGAACCCACAGCACTCACTGAGCGGGGGAGTAATCCCTATGCAGTTCCTGACCACTTATCTTTATATAGCTTTTAGCTTTTTTTTTTTTTTTTTCCCTGTTTTGTTTGTGTTTTTTCCTGGTAGTTCTTACCATTTTGTCCTAGCCTTCCCTTGCTGTGGACTTCATCGTTGCCGGTTATATTCTTATAATTAAGAGTCCCTGTTCTCAGGCACCTGGATGGCTCAGGCAGTTAAGTGTCTGCCTTCAACTCAGGTCATGATCCCAGGGTCCTGGGATTGAGCCCTACATCGGGCTCCCTGCTGTGCTGGGAGGAAGAGCTCTCTTTCTCTTTCAAATAAATAAATAAATATATTTTTTTTAAAAGTCCTCTTTGTCTCTGCTTGTATGTTCTATATGTGTCTTCCCAGCTTTTGTACACGCTTTATCTCATAGAACAACTTGTGCAGCTGCCTAGAAATGTCCAACGATATCCCCTTCTCTCCCTCATTAATATCATTTACTGTTGTACTTTCCTATTTTCTTTTATAAAAGCCTCTCATCCTTTTTAAGTGGTTTTCCTTTTTAGAGGCCTCACCTTTGCTCTGAATTCTTTGAAACCTGCCTTGAAATCTTGGAAGTTGAGAAATGTCTTGACTGTGAGAACTTGCCATTTTAAAGTCAATTCTAGTTTAACCTCATCCTATTTCAGAACATGAGTATATTTGACTCTGGAATCTGGACACATTTACTTAGTGCTTTTTGTTTATCCTCAGATAGAGAAGTTTTTCCCTCATATCCTTGAAAAGGAGAAAACATCCCACGAGGGGGAGCTGTCTAGCCTTTCTCCAGAGGAGCTGGTCTTTGCCAAACAGTGAGTAAGCAGGACGCATGGGGACTGCTTTCTTTCTGTGGCTCGTGAGCATGAGTTTTGACGGTTGTCCCCTGTGACGCTGATGGCTGGGCCACTGTTGTATGTCTGACAGCCTGGAGGCTCCTGGCAGGTGGATGGTCACAGCGGTTTGAATTCCTCTTTTTCAGGTACATGGCTAACACAGAGACCTACCTTAAGAATGTTGCCTTAAAGCATATGCCTCCTAACTTACAGACGGTGGACCTCCTGAGGTCAGGTGAGCAGAACACTCTCTTTTCAGGCACCTTTGAATAAGATCTTCATCTTTACTCTCAAGCCTGGAAAAATAAATACTTAGATAAGTAGAAAAGAGAAGAGAGGATGTCGTCTGGTTAAAAAATATCTGGTTAAAAAAAAAAATCATCAGGGTGCCTTGGTGGTTCAGTCATCAGGGTGTCTGGCTTCAGCTCAGGTCATGATCTCAGGGTCCTGGGATCAAGCCCCAAGTCCGGCTCTGCGCTCAATGGGGAGTCTGTTTGTCCCTCTTCAGCCCCCACTGCTCACACTCATGCACACTCTTTCTCTCTCCAATAAGTAAAATCTTTTTTTAAAAAAATCATTTAAAGCAGGTGTAAGAATAGCCTTTCAGCATTACTTTCGTGGTCTTTAGCTTACATTGAAATTGTTACGACTGCCATTAAAAATGCAGACTCATTCACATGTGCAGCCCTTCTTTATTTCAGCTGGGTATCTACTGGGCATCCACACTGGGCTAGGCCTTGAGCACTAAGGAGGCGAAAGTCTTTGTTCTCGAGGGGCTAGCACACTTTTCTTCACAGGTTCCTGCCCATGCTTGGTCAGATGCTGCCTTGATTCAAGGAATCCAAATCCAGTTCAAGGAAATGTCTCCAAATACATTTCCATCCTGAAGTACTGGGGTCAAGGCATCAACATAAGCATTTGTGGGCAAGGGGGACAAGTGCAGCCTACAGCACTGGGAGCAAACCCATCGCAAATCTGTGGAACTCGGAACTGGTCATTGTGGTGAATCTGCCTGAGGGAAACAAAAGGGCCAGTCCATGACCAGTTCCACCACTTTTTGTCTGCCTCTTGGAAGAAGAGGAAGGAAGCAGAACCACATCCCTAAGCATTGCCCAGTGCTGTCATACCTGCTTGACTAAAGCAGCCACAAGCGTGCATCTGAATTCCTGAAACTGAGTCTAACTGAATTCTACCTGATGCTGGCCGACACCTCCTAAAAAACATGTCACTTGTCCCAGATCCTCTCCAAGGACTAGAGCCAGGCTCCTGGAATTGGAAGCTTGTGGAAGGGATCATCCTGTCCCAGTGAAATCAGCCTTGCTTAGTTAACCCAGGTGCCCTGAGTCCCCGTCAGGCCTCTGGAGCATCGTAGGTCCCTGTGGGCAGAGTGGGGAAAGGCATGTTGAAATCTAAGCTGGGTTTCCTGGAATCAGTAGCTGCCCAGCCGGGTCAACTAGGTGCTCTATGGCAGGCCCCAAACCCTGAAGCAGCCCAAGGGACCCCCTTAGACCTTTGGAGCCAGTTATGTGGAACCCCCACCTGTGGATGAGGAAATCCAACGTGAATTTTTGTGCTGAGCTAGGATCTTAGAACAGAGTTTTCCAGTAAATTCTCAGAACCTGCAGTTGATGGGAGTCCTCTGGGTACGCAGGGAGCTCTAAGAAATGAAGAACTCTCGAGCAGCCCGGCCAAGGGCCCCTCCTTCCACGCAGTATTGGCTGGTGGTAGAAGAGGCAGCAGCCTCTCACCCTGAAGTCAACAAGTGAAGGACGGCTCATGGTGGAAACCTGTGTTCTGTCATCTGACACTCAGGACTATCCCCATGTGACCCTATCTTTCTAATGCTCTCCTACTGCTGCTATATATGAAAGCTATTTCCTGACTAGATTTGTACACCTTTGTCCTCCCAACACGTGTGCATATCTCTGCCTTGGCCCTTGCCGTTAGCGCCCAGGTTCACTCTCCCTCACTGAGTCTGCGGTGACGTCTTCCTCCCCACGTCCCTGAGCGACTGAGCCACCGGTGTGAGGCGTGATGAGAAGCTGCCAGTAGCCCTCTTCAGAGTGACCACATGTCACGCCTGCTTGTATCTTCCGCAATGTGCACATTTCACATACTCGGCATCTGTTGAATGAGTCATTGCTATGCGAGACCCTGGATGGGAAGTGTACTTTTCTGTAAGGAACCAGAGCTGCCCTCAAGCCACCCTCCCCCCAAAATGCTATCACATCAGGGGTCCCTTAGGGCTTGGTACAGTGAATCCTAGCCACTTTCCCAGATTGGTCTTGCTGGCAGAGTGTTTTCTGACTGCATTATCATTTCTCTGACAGTTCCCAAACCAGATCTAGATTCATACGTGTTTCTGAGAGTGAAAGAACGGCAGGAAAACATCCTGGTAGAACCAGAAACCGATGAGCAAAGGTGAGCAGCATGTGACCTTGAAGGTAGGAAATCTGCCTCCCCTGGGCGCACCAGCTCGGCTCTGCATGCGTTGTTTCCTCCTTTTTCAGGGACTACGTGATTGACTTGGAGGAAGGCTCCCAGCACTTGATCCGCTATAAAACCATTGCGCCCCTGGTTGCTTCTGGAGCAGTTCAGCTGATATAAAATCGAAAGCAAACACAGAATAATGACAGCATGGAACCCTAAAGGAAATGTGTAAGATCTCTTCACTGCTTTGTGCCTAAGGACTGCAGACTTTCCTGGCAGTACTGCAGGTCTTTGGGCACTGAGAAGGCTCTCAGGCAGGATTCCTAACTTGCCACACGTCCTCACTGCCTGCCATCCCAGCCACAGTCAGCAGATGGAGCCACCGCTCTGTTGGTTCCGCGTGCTGGCCGAGTCCTCCGAGATGCTCACTTTGTGGGCCTTTTTCTTTTGTGGTATTTGTTGAGCTAAAGAAAGTGAGACAACCGCAGTTTAAAAAAGCATCGCTGCCTATGATTAGGAGACAGTAGTTAGCCCTGATCTGAGAGAGACCGGATAGTTCTTTCACATCCCCGATAAGAAGAAGATAAATGCCACAGAAAAACCGAAGATGAAGTATCTTCTGGATTATCTCACTGGATTGTGTGAACTAACCTTCTGGAACCTCTAATATCAGACTTAAGACCGATGTCTGCCCTGGAGAATCATAACTAAACCAAGAAACCATTTCTGAGTTTCAGTTTTGTGCCAGAAGGGCCCTCTGGCCAGTTCTCGGTTGGCAGCCCAATGAAGTATGTGCTCCCCACTGCTAACCTGCAGCCTTCCTGAATCTCGGGCAGCTTTGCCAAGCCAACCTCCAGGCCATCTGGCCACTCTTGGCCGGGGATCTGCTAACAGCAACATTAACTGTCCTATCTTGTGACCTCAGTAACAGCGTTTCTGTTTTTAGCTCTACTTTCTGAAGGGAAGTGGATGAAATTAACATGAGCAGAGAGCATCATGGTGATATCTGAAGGAAGGATGTAGAGACCGTGAATGAATCGTCTTTCCCTGAAACATGATAAAAAGGAACCTGCATTCCAGTCTTTTGCTGATGAGAAGGCAGCAGATTTTCATTTATATAATATTGGCTGTTAGAGAAATCAATGTAATATGGCTATCATTTCCAAGAAAAATCACTAAGAAAAAGCAAGGAGGGTTTATTTGTTAATAAAAGCATTTTATATTTCAGGCAGTGCTTTATCTTTTCCATGGTGTTTTTACCTTCTTCAGCTTTTTATAAAACAAATGAGCATGTAGGGTGTCAGGCACAGTTCAAGGCACTGAAGCTCCAACCCAGAATAAGACAGAGAATTGAAACAGGACAACTCACTACAGAGTAGAGTTGGGGGGTTGACAGGTTCTTACCTAAGAGTGAATCTTACTAAATTGTGCCAAGATCTGAATACCAGGGAGCCAGACACACAGATCAAAAGGAAGATCATTTCAGACAGAGAAGATGGCTTATACAAAGTCCCTGAAGCAGAAACGAGCTCTGTCTGCAAGTCATTAAACACAGTGGGCGAAATGGAAAGTGGTCCCCAGTAAGGCCTGAGAGGCAGTCTGGACCCAGATCACATAGGGCTTTGTTAGCAAGGATCCCATTTGGTCCTCACAACAGTCCTGAGAAGTAGACAGGGCTGGTAGCAATAGGTGGGAAATGGATGTTAAAGTGGATGTTTAGTGGTAGGTCTGAGCCTAGAACTCGCGGCTCCCTCCTCATCGCGTGTATACGAGGTCCCTCCCCAATGCCTCCCTTATGCTGAGCAGCCTGGGGAGGGATGTAGGCTCTTACACTGTTCTCTAGAACATGCCTCCAAAACTTTGACAAGAGCACCGATTGCCCAGAGGTCTTCCTAAGATGCCGGTTCTGGTTCAGGAAGACTGGGATGGGGCCGAGGATTCTGCATTTTTAAGGAGCTCCCAGGCTGCACCATTCCTACTGACCCAAGAAGCACACTTTGAGTGGAAGAGCTCTATGCCGTCACTGGCATGCCACAGACATGCCAGGTTGCATGGAAGATTTAAAGGTCTCAGCAAAACCACAGAACATGTTCTTCCGTTTCCTAGGCCACCTCTTTAAAGGAAGACTAGTTTAAATCAGTCGTTTTAAGATAAAGTGGAAGTCCAATTTCAAAACCAAGTAGGAAAGGAAGTGGCTTAGTATAACACTGACTTCAGCTTTTCCAGCTTTGGTATTTTGCTCTACAGATAAGAGCTCATCATGGAATCATGACAGATGGTTTTTCAAATAATTGCGTCATACTTCATCATAAGCTTGCTGACAGCAAGATGGCTAGTCCTGAGAAGTGCTGGCAGGTCCGTATCTGGGTTTTTCCAGCCACAGCAATCACAATTCAGCGGTGACCTTACAACAAGGTCAGCTGTATTTACTCTGGGCTCCGGCTCCGGCAGGCAACGTGACTTTGTTGCCATCCTCAAATGCATCAAACTTCCTTCCGTGATGTACACAAGTTACCCATAGGGCTTTCAGAGTAAACTGTTAAGCAAGCACATTTTTTATCATTTCTTAATATAATTTCTTTAATTTCTCATGGGAAGCTAAAATTCCAAATATTTGGAATATCAAGAATTGGGTTATTTTATATATTTTATATATTGTGGTAAAGTACACATGAAATTTACCATCTTGACCATTTCTAAGTGTACCATTCAGTGTATTAAAGACATTCATGTTGTGCATCCATCTCCATAACTTTTGATCTTATAAAACTGGAACTCTGTACCTCTTTCACAGTAGTTCCCCTGTACCTCACATAAGTGGAATCTTACAGTATTTCTCTTTTCATGACCAGCTGGTCTTTTTTTCATTTTATTTTATTTCTTTTCAGTGTTCCAGAATACATTGTTCATGCACCACACCCAGTACTGCATGCAATACATGCCCTCCGTTATACCCACCACCAGGCTCACCCAACCTCTCCCCTCCCCTCTAAAACCCTCAGTTTGTTTCTCAGAGCCACAGTCGCAGTGACCAGCTGCTATCACCTAGCATAGTACCCCCTAGGTTCCTCCATGTTGTAACATGTCAGAATTTTTCTTTTTTAAGGCAAATAATATCCCATGTATATGTATAGATCCAATTTGCTTATTCATTCATCTGTCATTGAACACTGAGTTGCCTCCACATTTCAGCATTAAGAATACTATCAACTTGGATGTACAAATATCTCTTTGAGACCCTGCTTTTCAATTCTGTAAACCCAGAAGGGGAATTGCTGGGTCACCTGGTAATTCTGTTTAACATTTTGGAACTGATCAACTGTTTTCCATAGCTGGTATACCATTTTACATTCCTACCAACAGTGCAGAAGAGTTCCAGTCTCCAGTTTCTCTACATCCTCACACTGTTTTTTTTTTTTTTTTAATTTTTATTTCTTTTCAGCGTAACAGTATCCATTGTTTTTGCACCACACCCAGTGCTCCATGCAATCCGTGCCCTCCCTAATATCCACCACACTGTTTTCTATTTTTGTTTTATTATAACCATTCAAAAGTGTGTGAGGAGGTATCTCATGGTTTTGATTTGCATTTGCCTAATTATTGGTGATATTGAGCATCTTTCCATGTGTTGATTGGCCATTCCCCTATCTTCTTTGGAGAAATGGCTATTCAGGTTCTTTACCTTTTTTTTTAATTGGGTTGTTGGTTTTTTGTTTGTTGAGTTGCCAGAGTTCTCTATATATTCTGGTTATTAACCCTTAATCAGATATATGATTTGCAAACATTTTCTCCCGTTCTGTGGGTTCCCTTTTTACTCTGTGATGAGTGTCATTCGATGCACACAGCTTTTAAATTTTCATGAAGTCCAATTTGTCAATTTTTTCTTTTGTTACCTGTGCCTTTGGTGTCATGGCCAACAAATCATCATGAAATCCAATGTCATGAAGTTTTGTTGATTGTTTTCTTCTCAGAGTTTTATTGTTTTAGGTCTTACATTCAGGTCCTCGATTTATTGAGTTAAATTTTATATATGGTGTTAGGTAAGGGTTTAACTTCATTTTTTTAAAGATTTTATTTGTTTATTTGACAGACAGATCACAAGTAGGCAGAGAGGCAGGCAGAGAGAGAGGGGGAAGCAGGCTCCCTGCTGAGCAGAGAGCCCGATGTGGGGCTCTATCCCAGGACCCTGGGATCAAGACCTGAGCCGAAGGCAGAGGCTTTAACCCACTGAGCCACCCAGTCACCCTAACTTCATTTTTATTTTTTTCATGCGGATATCCAGTTTTCCACCAGCCCCTCCTCACACACACACACGTGATTTGTTGAAAAGACTGTCCTTTTCCCATTGAATGGTGTTGGCACCCTTTTCAAAAATCATTTGACCATTTATGTGAGGACTTATTTCTGGGTTCTGTACTTTGTTTCATTGGTCTATATGGCTTTATGCCAATACCACACCATTTTGATTACTGTAACTTCATAGTAAGTTTATCATTAAGAACGTGTGAATCCTTCAGTTTTTTTTTTTTTCAAGACTATTTTTGGTTATTTGGGTTTTCTTGAGATTACATATAGGTTTTAGGATATATTTTTTTCTATTTTTGCAAAAAATGTCATTGGGACTTTGATAGAGATTGCGCTGAATCTGTAGATCACTTTAGGTAGTATTGACGTTTTAACAATATTAAGTCTTCTATTCCAAGAACATGGAGTATGTTTTCATTTACCTATGTCTTTAATTTCTTACACCAACACTGTGTAGTTTTCATTGTATAAAGCTTTCACCTCCTTGGTTAATTCCCAAGTATTTTATTCTTTCTAATGCTATTGTAAATGGAAATATCTTTATAACTTTTCATTGTTTGTGTATAAAAATGTAACTGATTTTTGTGTGTTTGACTTCATATCCTGCTACTTTGCTGAATTTATGTATTCTAACAACTTTCTTGTGAAGTCTAAGGTTTTCTACTTTTAAGATCATATCTGCAAGCAGAGACAATTTGACTTCTTCTTTTTCAAGTTGGCTACCTTTTATTTCTCTTTCTTGCCTAATTGCTCTAACAAGGACTTCCAGTACTGTGTTAAATACAAGTGGTAGAAGTGGACGTCTTTGTCTAGTTCCTGATCTTAGAGGAGAAGCTCTCACCCTTTCACCGCTGAGTATGGTGTTTGCTGTGGCTTTTATTATGCGGAGGTAGTTTACTCCTCTTCCTATTTTGTTGAGTATTTTTATGGTGAAAGGGTGTTGAATTTTGTCAAGTTCTTTTTCTGCATCAACTGAGATGACCTTGTGGGTTTTTTCCTTCACTTTGTTGATGTGGCCTATTACATTGACCAGGTTTCATATATTGACCCATTCTTGCATCCCAGGAATAAATACCACTTGATCATTGTGTATAATCCTTTTTGCATCAGGACTCATAAATGATACTGATCTATACCTTTCTTATAGTGTTTTTGTCTGGATCTGGGTTATACTGGCATTGAATGAGTGAGGAAGTGTTTTTTCCTCTTCCATATTTTGGAAAAATTTGAGAAGGATTGAGATCACTTCTTTAATTGTTTGGTAAGATTCACCAGTAAAGCCATCAAGTTCAGGGCTTTTTTTGGGTGGAATATTTTTTATTACCTATTTGGTCACCTTACTAGTTATACAAGTCTGTTAATTCATAGCAGTTTAACTTCAGCAACAAAAACTTTGTTTATTTGCAGCCCTGTCCCACCCTTTCAGTTGTTGCTGTCACAGAGTTACATCTGTATTCATCTAAATTCATTAGTCTCCTAAATTATGTAGAAAGCAAAATTTGTAGTTACAAATTAAAGTAATACTAGTTTGATACTATAAAATTGGGCATTTTTTTCTTAAAATACATGTCTCTAAATCATGTAGAAAACAAAAGGTACAGTTGCAATAATACTAGCTTTTATAATTGCCCATGCATTTACCATGATTAGATTTTTATCTCTCCATATGGTTTTGATTTACTGACTAGTGTCATTTCATTTCACCTTGCCAGTCTCCCTTGAGCATTTCTTGTAGGGCAGGTCTAGTGGGTCATGGACTCCCTTCGCTTTTATTTATCTGGAAGTGTTGTAATTTCTTCCTCACCTTTGAGGAACAGTTTTGTTGCATACTTTCTTTTATTGACAGTTTTTTTCTTTTAGTACTTTGAATGTATTGATCCACTGTCTTCTGGCCCCAAAGTTTCTGATGAGAAATCTACTCATAATCTTATTGAAGATCCCTTGTTATGTGATGATTTGCTTCTCTCTTGCAGCTCTCAAAAGTCTCTCTTTGGCTTTTGAAAGTTTGATTATAACGAGTCTTAATGCGGGTCTCTTTGAATTCATCTTGTTTGACGTTTTTGACCTTGGATATTTATATTCATATCTTTCATCAAATTTGGGATATTTTCAGCCATCATTTCTTCAATTAATCTCTATCCCTTTCTGTCTCTCATTTCTTTCTGGGACTCCCATGATGCATATGTTGGTCTCCTCAACGGGGTTTTGTCCCACAAGTCCCTTAAGTGTTGTTTGCTTTTCTTTCTTATTTTTTTTTTTTTTTCTGTTCTTTGGCCTCAGTAATTTCCATTGGCCTGTCTTCAATTTACTGAATCTTTCTTCTGCTGCTCAAATCTGCTTTTAAATCTGCCAGTGAATTTTTCATTTCAGTTACTAAATTTTTCAGCTCCAAAGTTTCCTTTTTGGATTCTTTTAAAGTTTTCTGTATCTTCAATATTTCCATTCTGTTCACACATCATTTTCTTGACTTTCTACAGATCTTTTAGTTCTTCGAGCACCTTTAAGACAGTTTTTTAAAGTCTTTGTCTAGATTACTAGGTATTTTTCAGGGACGGTTTCTATTGTTTTTTCCTTCAAATAGGTCATAATTTCCTGGAGGGGTTTTGTATACCTTGTGATTTTTGCATTGAACACTGGACTTTTGAAACTAATAATGCAGTAACTGTGTAAATCAGATACCCCTTTTCCCCAGAGTTTGCTGTTTTTTCTTGTTGTTAGTGTTTATCAGTTTTGGTTTTTTGTTTGTTGTAGGCTGTCTCAGTGCCAAGGAGTGACCTGAGGTATAAACCTAATGTCTTCTCAGGTCTTTTCTGAGCCTTTCTCTGGGCATGCACAGTCACTTTCTAGTATTCCCAGCATATGAGATTGGTTTTGAATGTCCTAGTTTTTAAGTCTGGCTCCCAAGTAGGGAAAAAATGAAAAATAAATGGGGAAAGAAAAGGTACCAGCCCTTTAAGTCCCTTGGAAGTCACCTCAAACAGAGGCAAAGGGGCTTGCAACAATGAGGGGAGGTTCAATAATGGCTGCCTGCCCCTTTGCACCTCTGGGATCAGGAGAGCCAATCAGCAGTCAGAGCACAGAACCCCCTGTATTTAGAGAATTGGGTCTTTTTTACCCACATGTGGAGTGCAAGCTGCTCCGGGAACACTTGTACAACTACCTACCACATGGCTAGGAGTGAAGGATAGATAACTGCTAAGAGCTGAAATTGACCAAAATTAACTGTGATTTACCATGCAAGGGTTCCCTAGAAGTTGTAAGCCTTCAACAGACTCCAGGGTTCCAAAATAGTTACAAAAGACAGATTCTGCCAGTGTAATTACTATCTAGGCAGAGAGACAGATTCCTGATGCAGCCTACTCTACCGACTTCCCAGAATCCTCTGAGAACTGATTTTTTTAATCTATCTAATAAACCAGCTCTGAAAATACTCTCACTTGTCAAAACAACTTCTTTTTTTAAAAAGCAAAATCTGTATCCTTTATTTACAACTTGGCTTCAAATAACATAGTTGTTTCTATGTTAGAACAGCCCTTCCATGACTGAAAAACAATTACTGAGTGCTGTGAAAATTAATAAAGGAAAACCTGAGTGAAGTGGAGTTGGGAAGCCAGGAGAGAGCAGCACCATGCAACATCAATTATCAACACCAATAGAAGAGTTCCTAATAGGAAAGAATCATCCATTCCAAGTCCCAATAGGAAAAGATGTACATTGCATCTCCTACAAGACCTTTCTTACCCCTGCAGCTCACCCAGTGGGAAACTGTCATCACCTTGGACTCTTACTTTTCTCCAATAGACTTTTGTTCAAACAACCCCTCCCAGCTTTCTCCTCCATAATAGAACATTCCTCTCCTGCTTTGGTGGACATGGTTATGGTTTCACCCTAGCTTGGCATGTTCCTAAATTGCAGTTTTCTGTTATTCCTAAGTAAGCCCATTTTTGCTGGTAAAATAACTGTTTTAGGTTTTTTAAGATTAATAGGGTATTCAAAGGACTGTACTACAGATTCTGAAGGCAATAATCTTGGTCAAGTATTTACTGTGAGTCATACTATTCTATGCCTTCAGTAGGATAGACTTGTAAATCTTCATAGCAACTTTATTTTTTTCTCAGCAACTTTATTTGCTTACAAATTCTTCTAGCTTGTTAAGGAAAACTATTCAAAATAAATTCACACAGTTATCTAAGCCTTGTTTTTTGTCCCAGTTCTATTGGGTTCTATGAGAATAAAAGTAAATGACTATTTCTGCCCCCAAGGAATTTACAATGAATCCTGAGAGAACCCCCCAAGTGTAAATCTGAAAATATGTGATTGTTTGACTCAGGAAAAAGATTGTCTAAAGACCCAGGACTATGACGTTTGAAAGGAAATGATTTGCTTGGGTTCAAAGCTTTGTCTATGAGAGGATTTTTAAGCCTCATAAGTGGGGTATTCCTTGGGACCCAAAGTTGTTCCCAGCTCCAATATAAATTTTTTTAAACTTCAAGTTCCTGCTTCTGTTATCTCTGAAGCTGCAATTTTCCTCACATATAATTCTGGCCATTTCATTGTCTCTCTTAAAAAGCTTTAGTGGCTACACACTGCCTACAGAAAAGGAAGGGAGCAAAGGAGGTTAATACTTTTTATGCACCTGTGTCCAGGACAATGTATGAACTGCCCTCCACAAACTACCTCGTTTACTCTTCTTACTCACATTGTCTCCCAGTTGAATCACCCTTTCTGGCTGAATCACCCTTTCTCTTTCCCTAAATGGTTTCTAATCTTTTTATACTCACAGTTTTACTATTTTCTGTTCATTAAGATCCCACCAAAATTCTTTGGAGAATTAAGTAAGGTATAAATAATTTTATATTAGGAACACGGGAAAAAACAAGATGATTTAAGCATGACTGCAATCTCATCTCCTGAACAGATCATGAAAACATGATGAGAAACGGCATATGGCTCATCTAATTTCATTTGTTAGCAAACGCGGCGTGTATGCACCCACTTGGCTGTGTTTGCAGGCGTGGCCGCCCTCAACCTCCAGACAAGGCAGTTGGCCTTCAGTCTCGGTGAGGCTGCAGTCCACCTCCGTCATTTTTATAATAGATCACCAACTTTGCCATCTCCTGGTATCTAAAGCTTTCTGATCTGCAGTCAACACTATCACGTGTGTACACTTGCATGAACTCTGTGATGAGTAAAAGGCTGCCAGCCCTGGGGTGTCAACAGTTTAGTAAACAAAATAAGAGAGATACCGAGGGCCATATCAACAGTCTCCTTTTCTTGGTTCTGCAACTTTTATTGCTGTATTGAACTCGTCCAGAAAGCAGTTGCCCTGGGCTAATGGGAATGTATTAGTTCCTTGATTTTAGCAGAGAAATAGCTGTGTGAATAACATCTCCATGTCTTCCAAAATTTAGAGTCAAAGACATTCTCAATTATGTCAACTTTTGTTATATTTATAAGAAGTTTTATAAGAAAAATAAGAAATTTTTCTCAAAATATAGTACAAGTAAAAATTTGTCTCTTCAGCCTTCTGTGATTCATTATATCAGACAGAGGAGTCCTACTGGTTCCCATTTTTAGCCTTCCTACCAGGGAGCTCAGAGCTAATTACTGTGTCCAATGCCTCCCCATGGCTTTCCATCACATTGTCCTGGGTCTTTCCTTAAATAGTTTCTGATCTTTTTATACCTACAATTTTACTATTTTGTCTTAATTTAAAAAGCTATGCCAAATCTTGAGGAGAATTAAGAATAAATAAGTATATCGTAGTAATTTGGACATGTATTAGTAAACTGGTGTTCCCAGTTTTTAAAACATGTGGAATAATGAGCCATTTCACGGAATAAAAATTCCTGGGTGAGGAACATAAACAAAAGTGGTACTGAAGACGAGACATAGTGTCCTATTACTCTAGAATTTTACAAAAAGTGACTACATCATAAAAATAATAGTATGCCGTATGCTTCATCTAAAATTCAATAGTAGGGACACCTGGGTGGCTCAGTGGGTTAAACCTCTGCCTTGGGTTCAAGTCATAATCTCAGGGTCCTGGGATCAAGTCCCACATTGGGCTCTCTGCTCAGCAGGGAGCCTACTTCCCTTCCCCATCCCCCCCCCACCTACTTGTGATCTCTCTCTCTGCCAAATACATAAATAAAAACTCTTAAAAAAATAAAATTCAATAGTTAAAAAAAAGAAGGTGTGAAGTTCAAAAGTTAATATTAAAAGAAAAGGAGCATGCCAAGTGCAACTCCTCTCAATTTCGTGAACAAACATAAGGTCAGACACTGTAGTGTGCAACCTGTATGGAACCTGTGCCTCAGAGGAAGAAAGGGTATCACCCAGTGGGACAAATCAACAAGAACACAATCACAGAATAATATGCTTTTGAAAAAGTAGGAAAGGGCAGGAAGTGGTGCAAAAGAACACAGGAAGGACTCCAAGGACAAGAAATCACAAAAGCTTCCTGGAAAGGGTAGCTTAAGCCAAGACCTGAAACACGAGAGCAGTTAGGCCACAGAGAGAAGAGGAGATGACTATTTGGGGTAGAAATACCAAGAGCAAGGCGCAGAGCCATATGGCACATACAGCACAGCACGGAAGGTGCTCCAAGAAGCTGGGCATGGTAATACATTAGGATAAGAGTGGGTCGTGGGAGGAGGGCAACTTCCCATCTTACATGGTCCCATAGGAGACACATGGGAGTCTCTGAAGGACTTGAAGCTAAGATCCGAAAGGGTTAGAATTATATTTTAAAATCTGATTTGCATTTAGAAAAATGCTTCCGGTGACTATGGAGAATGGAGGCCACACTACAGGTAGAAATCTGGCCGTGCTGGCTGTCCAAGGGAGAAGAAATAAGGACCCTGTAGCACATGAAGATGGGGATGGCAAGACCATGGGGCAGACAGCTCTGCTTCCTATAGTGGCAGACTAGGTCATTTGGGTCAATTCACACTGAAGACAATTTAAAAACTGGTTAAAATATAGAAACATTTTTCTGAAGACATCAAATTGCTAACAAGCCAGTGAGAACCAGTTGCACCAAGATCTAGGAGAAAAGAGAAGCCCAGAGAAGTGAGTTTGGCATTTGCCCAGGCCAGGTGTTAACCAAGAGACTGAATAGCACTGCCAACAGCCAAATGCAGTGATCCTATATCTGAGGTTCACAGACCCTTCAATTCATGGGGTCTATGACCTTGGTTAAGAAAAAAAAATTACATCTTTCTTTTCCTTACCCACTAAATGAAACTTAGACATTTCTTCTATTATTAATCTAGGTCACAAGCCGTAGTAATAGCCACAGTATTTGAGACATTTGTCATCAACGGAAATCAGATATTTTCATGCCACATTCACAGTTGCTGCAGATCCCTCCAAATGTCATTTACGTTCATCACTATTCTAAATTACAGTTGGTATTCAACCTGCTGCTAGCACTTGCCATTTAAAACATTAGAAGAGAAGCAGATTATTACCGTATCACAAAGTTTAAATCAGTGTTTTTATAACTTTATTTCAATATAATGGGTTTCCTTTGTAATCCTATTTAATGATTTTAGGGGCACCTGGGGGACTCGGTTGGTTAGGTGTCTGACTCTTGATCTCAGCTCAGGTCTTGATCTCAGGGTGATGAGCTCGGGTCCTGTGTCAGGCTCCACACCTACTTAAAAAGCTTAAAACAAAACATTGTTCCAAGGAGTCCATAGCTCCATCAGATTGTCAAAGGGCAAAAAATGTTAAGTACCTCTTGCCTGGTGGGAGTAGTGGCACAAAAATTAGAGTTCTGTGCCTGTGAAGGTTGAGACTTCCGGTAAACCAACCTCTTTTGGGATCAGAACTCAGGGAGCAAAAGAGAATCAGAAGCAAACTAAGCCCTCATACACAGATTTTAGATCAGCTTTAAATCATGTGGATGGTCCTGCAATTTTTAACCTCGTAAATTTGATTAAAGGAATCCAGACTGCTGGTGAACAGAACTAAAATCATCTCTGAGGAAAGAAAACATTCTAGGCCTCAAATGATTTCTATAAATAATTTTTCAAATGTAATGTCCGGCATAAAGTTAATGAGGCACATAAAGAGAAAAGATAATATGTGTGAGAACCAATAGAAGCAACAGATAACAGAAAGTCAGGTATTCCAAACGGTGGAATTAATTGGCACAGACTATAAAAGAAAAATCCTCTATATTCATGGGGAAAAAAGATGACCTCAAAAATTTCATTGAGGAACTAGAAGCAATAAAAAACATTGCAGTTTTGGGGGGAAAAGGGGGAGCAGGTTTAGCAATGATTAAGTCTAAAGAAGTAGATGACCTTTTAGGTTGGAGGTGCATGGAAATTACAGTAGAGGAAAGAGAAGTCTAGAATGACATCCAATCTGGGAAACTGTGAAAATAAAGACTGCATTAATTGGTATAGGAAAATATAGAAAAATTTTGTTAGTTGGAGGTAGAGTGAAGGAAATGATGATGTCATGCACATATGGACCTTAATGTATTCATGGGACATTAAAGTGGAAATTCCTGCAGAAATATGACTGGCTGGAGCTCAGAAAGGAGGTGTGGCATGGAATATAACATGGAAGTCATCAGTATTCAGGTGAAGTTGAAGTCCTACGAGCAGATGAGATAACCAAAGGACAAGTGTAGACTCGAGGGTATGGAGAGAGTCCCACAGATCAAGGATTCTGGGTACAAGTGATGAAATTCAACCTGAGTTAACTTCAGGAAAAGGAATTTACCAGCTCTTGTAACCAAAAATGGCAGCTGGCCTCCAATGACCAACTAGGTCCACAGATCCCAGCACTACTTTGAGAGGGATATGTGTGCACACTTGCACGCGTGTATGTGTGTGTACAGTTTCTATCTTTTCTTCTGCATCTCCATGTCTTTGACCTTATTCTCTCCTGCAGATGGGGTTTCTCTTGAACAGGAAATAGAGCTGCACGCAGCTTCATGGTTACTCCACTCCAGTTTAGCAAATTCACATGTTAAAGTCCCACCCCTCTAAGGTGATGCTATTTGGAGGTGGGCTCTTTGAGAGGTAAGGTTAGAGGAGGTCTTGAGGGCGAAGCTTCAATGATGGGATTAGTGCCTTTATAAGAAGAGAGGGAGATCAGAGATACCTCCCTTTCCACCATGGGAAGACACAGCAAGAAGGCAAGGAGGTAACGAACTACAAACCAGGAAGTGGGCTTTCACTAGAATCCATCTAATGCTGGCATCTTGATCTCAGACTTCCAGCCTCCACACCTATGAGAAATAGCTGTCTGTTTTTTAAGCCACCCAGATTATGGTACTTGCTTTGGCAGCCTGAACTGCCAAAGACAGCATGCACAAGTTCCATGGAATTTCCATCCTGGGAGTCTCTGGGAAAGATGTAGATGTGCCTTCCGTCATTGGGAAATTGGGAATTCCTTGCTTCTTGTGATTCACAGACAACCAAGATGCTTTAGACTCCAGTGACATTTAAAATGAAACTGCTTAAAAATAAACTATCGGGACTACATCAAAATAACAAATTTCTGCAGAGTAAAGGAAACAATCAAAACCAAAAGACAACCCACTGAATGGGAGAAGATAGTTGCAAGTGCTATCTCCAGTAAGGGGTTAGTATCCAAAATGTATAAAGAACTTGTACAACTCGGGGTGCCTAGTGGTTCAGTGGGTTAAAGCCTCTGCCTTCGGCTCAGGTCATGATCTCAGGGTCCTGGGATCGAGCCCCGCATCGGGCTCTCTGCTCAGCGGGGAGCCTGCTTCCCCCTCTCTCTCTCTGCCTGCCTCTGCCTACTTGTGATCTCTGTCTGTCAAATAAATAAATAAAATCTTTAAAAAAAAAAAAAAAAGAACTTGTACAACTCAACACCAAAAAACACCCAAATAATCCAAAAAATCCACCCAATTCAGATCCAATAATCTGAACATTCTAAAAATGTTCAGAAGACCTGAACAGATATTTTTCTAACAAAGACATAAAGATGGGCCAAGGGTATATGAACAGATGATCCACATCACTCATCCTCAGGGAAATGCAAATCAAAAACACGAGATAGGACCTCACACCTGTTAGAATAGCTAAAATCAAAACCACAAAAAACAACAATTGTTGGCAAGGATGTGGAGAAAAAAAGGAACCCTCATGCACTGTTGGTGGGAATGCAAACTGCTGTAACCACTGTGGGAAACAGTGGGGAGGCTGAACTACCATATGAGCCAATAATTCCACTACTGAGTATTTTCCCAAAGAATACCCAAATGCTAATTTGAAAAAAATATATACACCTTTATGTATATTGCTGCATTATTTACAACAGCCAAGTTATGGAAGCAACCCAATCATCCACCTATAGAGGAATAGATCAAGAAGATGTGGTATAGGGGCCCCTGGGTGGCTCAGTCGGTTAAGCATCTGCTTTTGGCTCAGGTCATGATCCAGGGTCCTGGGATAGAGCCCGCCATTGGACTCCTTGCTCTGTGAGGAGCCTGCTTCTCCCTTTCGCTTTGCCCACCACTCCCCCTACTTGTTTTCACTCTCTCCCTTTCTGTCAAATAAAGAAGAAGGAGGAGGAGGAGGAGAAGTTGTATGTACACAACAGAACATGACTCAACCATAAAAAAGAATAAAATTTTGCCATTTGCAATAAAATGGATAGATCTACAGAGTATAATGCTAAGTGAAATGCCTGAGTCAGAGAAAGACAAATACCATATGCTTTCACTCATATGTGGAATTTCACTCAAACGAAGGAAACAAAAATGAGACAAACAAAAAAAGAGACTCTTAACTACAGAGGACAAACTGATGGTTACCAAAGGGATGGGGGTTGGGGGATGGGTGAAGTAGGTGAAGGGGATTAAGAGACACTGATCCTGATGAGCACTGAGCAATGCATAGAATCGGTGAATTACTGTAACGTACACCTGAAATTTATATAACGCTGTATGCGAATTATACTGGAATTAAAATGTTTTAAAAATGAAATTACTTAATTTTACTGAATTAAACAGAACAGACAGGAGTCTGGACATGATGACCAACAATGAAGCCATCAACTTGTATGTGGCAATTAGAGGCATAAACTAGATCTGATGACCAATTTGGTCTTGGTTTTTAAGGGATAAATTAGTTTTATGGGGTAAAAAATGCAGGAGGAAATGGTTGGGAAATTATTTAATTGACAGGAAAAGGAAGGAATTAAGCAGCTTTTTTTAAAAAAATGAATATTAAAAGACAAAAATTCTCTATATTATCATTAGCAGGCAGGAAAGCAATGGAAAAGAAATGTAAGCTCATAAAAATCAAACTGTTTTCCTAAAGTATAAGTCAGCACAGTCAGGAATATATAAAGAACAAAAGAATCAGAAAAGTGACAAGTGACAAAGAAAGCCAAACGCAGAACTTTTTACAAAGAGGAAAGAGACCTATATGGTACATGAAGAAAAGTCACAATACTGGGTCAGTCTACCAAAGAAGGTTGTAGAAGCTAAGATCTTGGAGATGAAAAAAAAAAAAAAAAAAAGTCACAGCTACTTTTCTGTTTCTGAAAGCTTTCAACACTTGCTTGCCTCATGCTTGCAAAGGCTTGGACCAAAATCTCCCAAATTCCCTTGTAGTTTTCAACCTGCCTGCAGCCCAGCAATCTTCTGCAATTTTATGCCCAGACCCACACGCGCCTCTTACAGAAAATTAACACAAAATCCTTACATCTGCAAGGTGTTTTTTGTTTATCAAGATGTTTTCACAAGGAACAGGTTACCATGAAATGATGCTGGGATTTGGAGTCAAACTTAGGCTCAAGTCCTGAATCTGCATTTTTTAAAAGATTTTATTTATTTTTTTGACAGGGAGAATGAGAGAGCACAAGCAGGGGGAGGGGCAGAAGGAGAGGGTGAGGGAGAACCAGGCTCCTCCGATGCAAGGCTCAATCCCAGGACTCTAGGATCATGACCTGAGCTGAAGGCAGACGCTTAACTGACTGAGCCACCCGGCTTTGCATTTTTGTCAACTCAGGAACCGTGGAGAAATCACTTCCTTATATGTGAAAGAGGAAGAATAGTAACACCAACGTAACAGGGTTGTCATAAGGAAAAATTAGGATGAGGTGTAAAAAGGTTTCTGAAAATTCTAAAATATTAATGCATATGTAAATTGTTCCGTTATTGCTGTCTTCTTCTACAATATATTGATGTAGACAGAGGTCCCTTTCCCATTGGTAGACTATCATGTATGTTTGTAATTACCCGTAAGTGGTTTGACCAAGACTGGAACCTAGCACCTTTGACACAGAAAATCAGTTAACTTTCCTGAGCCATGTCACTTGTCCAGCAGAAATCGGTTTTAGCCTTCTGCTCTTCAGACGGCAGTCACACAGACAACGCCTACCCAGCCCCCCAGTCTCTGTGTTCTGTGTAATAAGTAGTAAGGTTGTTTATCCTGTGGTAGATCTTTTCCGCTTCTAACTTTGGTTCAATATGTTCTTCCAACTCAACGTCTGTTTGTGGGTGAAAGGTATTTTAAAATCTTTGAGACTTTTGCATGCCTGTATGCACAGTGTCTTTCTGTGTTTACCAGATAAGGGAAATTTAGGTGTATGGGATAAATGCACGTAATCCTGACAGAAGGAGTTCTGGTTGATAGCCAGAAACTCCCCTTTCGGTCTACATTAGCTTTGATACCAGTGCTAGGATCTCGTTGATCTAGATGCTTGGCATTAGGCAATGAGGATGGAGATAAACCAACTCCTAGGTAATGTAGGTCAGTTGAAAACCCACAGCTCATTGAAAGGACCAAAAACAAGAGGAAAAGAAGAGAAATCTAGAAAAGCACAGTCCAGCTATTTATGTTCCTTCCAGATAACCTCACACTTAAAATAATAGAAAAATAATAGAAACGTAGATAAGTACTAGATGCAGCTATAACAGACTGATATTAATGAAGCAAAATAGGGGTACTGTTAGAATTATCAATGTAGACTGCAAGGAAGAAAGATTAAATAGGACAAAAAGGGATGGGTGCCTCTGTGGCTCAGTGGGTTAAGCCTCTGCCTTCCACTAAGGTCATGATCTCAGGGTCCTGGGGTCGAGACCTGTTTCGGGCTCTCTGCTCAGTGGGGAGCCTGCTTCCTCCACCCCCATGCCTGCCTCTCTGCCTACTTGTGATTTTTCTCTCTGTCAAATAAATACATAAAATCGTATCACTCTATATAAGATAGACTCACCAAGAAGGTATAATAGCATTGAGCTTCCATGCACCAAACAAGGCAGTATTGCAGTGATATAAAGTTTAGTTATCAGAGAGTATATGAATTTGATAAAAACACTGTCGTCATAGAAGATTTGAACAATTGTTCCTCAGAATTTGCATTCAAGTGAGGGAATTTTATTTTAACAAAAGAAGAAAACACTTTTTTTTTCGAGAAAATTTGTTCACATTTTGGCCAACAAAGAAAATCTCAATAAATTCCCCAAGATAAAGGTAATAAAGACCACATTTTCTGAATGCTAGAAATTAAACCCTGTGTGGTCAGCAACCTTGCCAGTTCTGTTTACTGTTCACCTGTGCACCTCAGCACGTAACACACTCTTTACCTACAACATGGTAATCCAGAGTATTGGTGCATAAGAAAGAAAGGAAAGGTGACCCACAATAGAACTTAAAATCAAGAAGAAAAATATCCTCCCCAAGGATCATCCCTTAGAAATTTCAACATGTTTAAGAATAATTCTCATGGGGGCACCTGGGTGGCTTAGTCCATTAAGTGCCTGCCTTCTGTTCAGGTCATGATCCCAGGATGCTGGGATCCAGCCCCACTTTGGCGGGCTCTCTGCTCAGCGAAGAGCCTGCTTCTCCCACTCCACACCCCCCGCCACGCTCTCTCGCACTATCTCTGTCTCTCTCAAATAAATAAATAAAATCTTTAAAAAAAAAAAAAAAAAGACAACCCACTGTGCCAACGTTATTTATTAACCCAAGAACTACTACTTTGTTTAAGAAATCTACAAATGTCTTACTGTAAACTTGGCAGATTTGACTAAGTGTTTCACTGAGAAGGAAATGGAAACGGCAGGAAATATATGAGAAAAGTGCTACATGCCACTTTCATTTAAAAATATAATCACGGGGCGGCTGGGTGGCTCAGTCGTTAAATATCTGGCTTCCCACGGTCCTGGGATCAAGTCCCACATCGGGCTCCTTGCTTGGCAGGAAAGCCAGCTTCTCTCTCTCCCACTCCCCCTGCTTGTGTTCCCTCTCTCGCTGTGTCTCTCTCTGGCAAATAAATAAATAAAATCTTTAAAAGTAAGTAAATAAATAAAAATGTGATCAGGGCACCTGGGTGGCTCAATAAGTTGAGTGTCTGACTTTTGATTATGGCTCAGGTCATGATCTCTGGGTCACGAGACTGAGCCCCACATGGCGCTCTGCTCTGGATGAGGAACCTGCTTAAGATTTTCTCTCTCCCCCTGCTGCTCTCTCTCTCTCTCTCTCTCTCTAAAATAAATAAATAAATATTTAAGAAAAAAAATCACGAGATACCGTTTTTCACCTTTCATATTGCAAAACATTTTGAAGTGCAATCACTGTAGTGATGGAGAAGCTATAGAAAGAGGGCAACTCTTGAAGGTTATTGGTGAAACTGTAAACTGACACAGTCTTTCTGGAGGCAATATGGCGTGCCCTTTGAACTAACAAGTCCTCATTCTCAATATCTGTCATGTGGAAATTCTCACACAAGTACACAAGTGTATGTATGCAAGAGTTTTTATGGGGGCATGTTTTTTTTTTAAGATTTTATTCATTTATTTGACAGAGAAAGAGAGAGCACAAGCAGGGAGAACTGCAGAGGGAGAAGAAGCAGGCTCCCCTCTGAGCAGGGACTCCAAAGTAGGTTTCAATCTCAGAACCCTGGGATCATGACCCCAGCTGAAGGCAGACGCTTAACTGACTGAGCCACTCAGGAGCCCCAGTATGTATGTGCCCCAGTGTGCAAGTTTTAGTTGCACTACTTTACTGGCAAAAAAAAAAAAAAAAAAAAAATTGAGAATCACTTACGGGGCGCCTGGACAGCTCAGTTGGTTAAGCATCCAACTCTTGGTTCCAGCTCAGGTCATGATCTCCGGGCTGTGGGATTGAACCCCACCTCAGGCTCTGTGCTCAGTAGGCAGTCCGCTTCTTCCCTCTCCCTCTGACCCTTCCCCTGATCCTACTCGTGTTCTCTCTAAATTAAACAAATTAATCTTTTAAAAATATTTAGAATCACCGAACTGTGTGTGATAGAGTATGGTGGACCTAATGCTAGAATACCATGCCCCATGGGTGAAAAATGAACCATGTTTATAATACAAAATGATGTTCACTACTGTATGTATTAAATGTAAAATACATATTGACTTTATACATATTCATTCTGAGGCCATTTTTGTAAGAATAAAATCTCCAAACCCCTATATAATTAACAATTTTACCTCCTTGCTGGTTTGTTTTATTTTTAAAAGATTTTATTTATTTATTTATTTATTTATTTATTTATTTGACAGAGAGAGAGAGAGAGATCACAACTAGGCAGAGAGGCAGGTAGGAGCGCAATCCCAGGACCCTGAGACCATGACCTGAGCCCAAGGCAGAGACTTAACCCTCTGAGCCACACCGGCGCCCCTTCTTTATTTTTTAAAAATTTTTATTTATTTAAGAGAGAGAAAAAGAGAGTGAGAGGGGAAGGGAGAAGCAGGTTCCCCACTGAGTTGGAGCTCCAACCAAGACCCTAGAATCACAACCTGAGCCAAAGGCAGATGCTTAACGGACTGAACCACCCAGGCGCCCAGGTTTTTTTTCCTCGAAATAAACCTTTGATTGATTGAAGACAAAATTACAAAGTGAACTCACCTGTGGTACCACCCCCCAGATCAAGAAGTAGAACCATTATCTAGGAGTCTGGAGTGCAATGAGAGAAAGTTCTAATCTAAACCCAGATGTGCAAGTCTGCATATGAAAGTAATTGAATAATTGTCAAAATTGGATCAGGATCTCCAAGGAAAAGGTCTAAAGTGAAAAAGGCAGAGTGCTGAGGACTTGAGGTGCATTAAGATTGAAGGGATTGCAAGGCGCCTGGGTGGTTCAGTGGGTTAAAGTCTCTGCCTTCAGCTCAGGTCAGGTCATGATCTTGGGTTCCTGAGATGGAGCTCTCTGCTCAGCAGAGAGCCTGCTCCCCCCATCCCCGTCCCCCCCCCCCCCCCGCCCCACCTCTGACTGCCTCTCTGCCTACTTGTGATCTCTGTCAAGTAAATAAATAAAATCTTTGAGAAGGAAAAAAAAAAAAAAGATTGAAGGGATGGAGCGCATACAGCGGTCTGCGGAGGAGGCTGGAGAAGGATGCCAGAGGTGAGAACACAGGGGAATTTGTCCAGCCCCTGAGGCAATCTGATCTGATCATGTCTGGCACAGATGTGCCGTGCCCGCCTGCCCGGTGGGATTCCTTATAGAGAGACTTTGTAGCCTATGACCCTGTCACTCGGGCCACAACTGACTGAACCAGATATCCAAGCCCCAGGCCCTATATGAGTGATAACTGGTCAATGAGTGCCTCACCCAGTGACCTTCCTCTCTTCTTTGGATCACACCCAGGGGTCACATACACACCAAGGGGTACAGAGTAATAAATCGTTGCAGAAACAGAAACACAGAAAGAAGGCAGTGGCAAGCGTGATTAGGAAGAATCCCTGAGGTGGAGAGAAGGGCAGCCAAAAAGTGGGCAACAGGTCACTGCACAGGGAAGCGCCGCAAAGCAGACTCTGTCAAGGGAAGAGGCAGAGAAAAGTCTGTCTCCCTGGGGGGGAACCAGCCGCAGTGCAGTGCGCTGGAAACCCTCTCTTCCCTGGAAGCCTGGGCCCGTGTCATCGCCCTGCCTCTCCTCGCCCTCGACCACAACCACGGATAACCCCAGAGTGACCCCTCGGGCTGTCTGGGCAGGGGTGGAGTTCTGGCGGCCCCCGGCAAAGTGTCTGAGTCACACTCTCTCGTCACATCCTTTCGCTTCCCCAAGCGGTTCGGACGCGAAAGGCCTTTCTGATTGGCCGCCTCCAGGGGCCAGTGTCCCGAAGCGGCTGGCCGGCTGGGGGTCCGGAGCGCATAAGTACGTCCCGCTGGGGAGGGCGGTCCCAGACGTCGGGAGCTGCGGCTGCCGGGAGCCGCGAGGGGTAAGTGCTCCAGCCTTCGGGAACCGACGGGCTCCCCAGTGGCGCCCGACCTACAGCCCCCACCTGCTTGTGCTTCCTTTTACCCAGTTTCATCAGATATTTGCGGGCAGGGGACCCCAGGGGAGGAGAATTGCAGCGATGGGGCAGGGAGGAAGGGCAGGCTGGGCTCCCGTGGGGAATGCCAGGTCCTTCTGCCCCGTCCTCAGAATGCCCCTGCCCTCTTGTCGAAGGTCCCAGTGCTGCCGGCCTGTCTCCTGTGCCTCGCCCCATGCACCTCTGCCTCGGCCACAGCAGGTTGCCGCAGCAGCTCCCGCGATCCGGCCAAGCCCAGCTGCGGCCCCTGCGGCCCTTGCGCTCCTGCCTGGCACGACCTCCTAACCCCCAGGGCCCCAAGAAGCAGGTGGTGTTTGCAGACACCAAGGGGCTCTCGCTGACATCCGTGCACATGTTTGAGGACGCTGTGGGCGGAGACTCCGAGGAGGGCTCGTGTCACCCGTCTAACTTGCTGCGCCTCGCACCACCGCCATCCCCCTGCGCCTTTGGCCTCCCCGCATCTGGGCGGGACTCGCGGTTTCCGGGGACGCCCGCAGATCCGGAGAGGGTGCCCCGAGCTGAGCGCGTGGCAAGAGGGCTCCCTGCGAGGCACCCTGCGGGCGCGCGCTCTGGCTTTCCAGAAGGCCATGCAGGTGCGCACCGCCTTTGATGCCCGCGCCTCGTTCCAAGAAGCGCAGCGTTCACACCACGCGTCCTTGCAGAGATGAGACTGAGAACTTCGGCTTACAGGTGGCAAGGCCACCTAGAGTCCCGCGCCCTGGGGACGCCATCCGGCTCTGCTCCTCTTTAGGGTGTGCTCAGCAGCTTTGCGTGGTGCGCAGCTCACAGTCCCGCTCGTCAGACTGAAACTGAACTCTCTTGAGGGCCCACCCGCTGCGCCTGGGCAATGACTTTTTCTGCCTAGGCAGAGCTTGATTTTCTTGCCCAGGTGGTGCTTGTTTCCTCTCTCTCCAGGAGCCTCACCCAGACTGTTACTACCCGCCAATTCACACGGGGGGGGGGGGGTCGGCATGGAGGCAACTGCAGCCGCGCCCCTCTTCTCGGGACCCTACCCTTGAATGCCTCTCGTTCTTCTTCCTAGGGGGACAGGCTCACTTCCTGAGCGAATGAATGAGATTTCCTTCCGAAGATGCTCGGAAGGGCACCCTTTACCCTTCGCAGGGAAGGAAGCCTTGGGAATGTGGAACAGAAGGACCGTAAATAAAGTTTCTACATGTAATTCTGTAAAAGGCCTGGCAGAGAGGGTCAGGAGGAGTTCCTTATGTCGAAGATAAAGATGCAGCACAGATATGTGCTCTTTTACCTTCCTCCCTATCCTGAAAGGGCTAATTTTCTGGTAACTCAAAATCGTCTTGCCTCTTCAATGTGTGCCAATAAATAAATCACAAATAAATAAATTTGTTAAAGCATCTTCAGGAGTTCATCTTGTATCGTCTGCCAACACCAGACCCTTTCCCCCTCTTCCAGCCAGTAAGAGTCTGGGGAAACTCTACCTTAAAATAAATGTACTTTAAAAGCAAACATTTTTAACCTCTTAGAACATTCTTTGAAGTGTAATTTACCTAGACCCAGAAGCCAGACCTTGGTTCCTAGCTCCCTGTCCCTCCCCCACACACTTTCCCTCTTGTATTTATCCTCCCATAAATACAATTATTTTGTGTTAAACTGACTGAAACTGCTTATTGAACTGTTTGCTCCCCTCAGGCCCTTGGAAGCCTGGGACAGTCCCAACCATGTACATTGCTGGCCCACAGGCTGGCCACACCTGGGACACTCAAGACATTTGGGTTCAAATCATGCAGGAGTATTCAATTTATAATATTCTGAGATCCTTGGTCTTTGAAAGAGTTTAACCTCTGTTCAGAGGTTGTTCATTCTCTCAGATTATCGTTCATTAGATGACAAATTTTCAACATAAGGTTTTTGTTTTGTTTTTTGAAATCTTCATCTCCTCTGATCCTTGACTCCTTGGGCTACATTTATTGAGCAAGCAACATTTGCTTTATTTATTTATTTATTTATTTGTCCCTTAGAGGGCTTGCCCCTGGGTCACTCGCTCTGTGGTAAGACACCAGGTGGTTAACAGGGTAAAGATGGGGTCCACCTGGCAAGTTTCCAGCTGCAACTTCCTCATCTGATAAGGGATCCTACAGCACCTCCACTGTTTCCTCCCATCCCCCACCTGGAGCTTCTGGTCTTGACTCCTTTTTTCTTTTCTTTTCTTTTTTTTTTTTTTTAAGATTTTATTTATTTATTTGACAGCGAGAGAGATCACAAGTAGGCAGAGGCAGGCAGAGAGAGAAAGAGGGATGCAGGCTCCCCGCTGAGCAGAAAGTCCCACGTGGGGCTCTATCCCAGGATCCTGAGATCAGGACCTGAGCAGAAGGCAGAGGCTTAACCCACTGAGCCATGCAGGCGCCCCTCTAGTCTTGACTCCTTAAGAGATGATGGCGAATAGGGTGGGCAGTCCCCACAGGGTATGCTGTTAGGATTGTGAGTCAGCGTCCAAAATTAAAGCTTGTAAGAATCAACAGAAAAAATGAGCAGTCAGCTGTAAAGTGACTTACCCCTAGAATGCGTTGTGATACCGTTCTCATGAGACTAGGGTCTTCTGCAATCTCCCTGATGAGCTTTTCAGAAAATAAAGTTGGGGTCAGGGCCCACCACTGGAGATGGGAAGTCTTGGAAGACCATGTAGGTCAGGTCTCACAGTTTAAGGGGATGCTGAGGAATCTAGACTTAAAAGATATTATCTCCAGTGACATGCTCCTGCAACCACAGGGAGAGCTAACCGGATTGAAAAGAGATGCTGCTCCTTAGTCAGCCTTGAATTCCACATGTTTTAATGCCAGATCACAAAGTATATCATTGAATTAATATTTGATATTTTTATAAAGACTTAGTTTATAAATAGCATAACAGTGTTTGTAAATTTTGGAAAGACACACATGAATTGTATGCCGCAGTTGTAATCCTCTAATTCTTTTTTCTCTTTTATAGTGATAATCTCAGAAAAACAAAAGTGGCCGAGGACTCTTGACCTCTCAAAAGTCAGACTAAGACAAGCTGGCTTAATTTATGACGACCTTTCCTATGCAGGTAATTTTTCCATTCAGTGACCCCTTTGACTGTCTTTCCCCCACACACCCTGTATTGTCTACCAAATCTCATGCATTAGGTACTAGTTCATTCATGACTTTATTAAATACATGCATACTTTGTCAAGTTTCTGGTAGTCATCATGTAGTTTTAAGTCATTCAACAAATATTTTCTGAGCAACCACAATGCGCCAGACATCATGTTAACTATTGGGGCTAGAAAGATGGATAAAACAAAATTCACAGTCTGGTGAAAGGAGCCATACATATAGATGATTGATAAAAATAATGCGAGAGGCATCAGGCAGTGTTAGACACACATGGAGAGGAGAAAAAAAAGTGGGGGGGGCCACACAGAATGAATGAGCACTTAAGAAGAAATCAGAGAAAATGTGCTATTGGAGTTGACCCCCAAAGTGAGTGCCTAAAAGATGAGTAGGTGTTTGCCAAAATTACATTTCAATTAGCTTAAGTAGCCTTACTTATATATGTGATTTCCACAAGACTTGAATTGTTGTTACACTAATTGGAAACTTCCCTTTTCTCCCCACCCCCCAGGATCCCAGAAAGGCAGGGGGTGATAATGGCAGGCAGGAGTGAATTTTGGAAAATAGAGAGCTGGGCGAAGAGGAGGGGATGGCTGTATTCATCCAAGAGGACATTCTGCTCAGCCAAGTGTTTTTGGTTGTTTGGCAGGTAGAACCCCACACAAGCACAACTCCTGGGGTATATCAAATTGCCAGATTCTTTAGAGTTAAATAGCCCTTTCCTTTCCTCTTTCTTTCTTTCTTTCTTTCTTTCTTTCTTTCTTTTTTTCTAACTTTATCATCAACGTATTGATGTTGATTTGGCTTCCCAAGGAGACATTGCCATAAGGGTATGAACTAATGGATTCTAGTATTCCAGTTAATTTTGCATTTTCAATTATCCACCTAATTTAATTTTTCAAAAGCCCCCTTTATCAGTGTCTCCTGCAGATATGATTACTACAAATCAGTCCCCAGAAACGGAGAATCATCTTGCTGTGAATTGACAAATTTGGGTCTGTGAATTTTCAAGTTGAGAACCACAGTGTGGATGCAGTCAGAAAACCTGTCTTCTTCAGTTTGCTCTTAACCACAACGTCTCTGCTTCTTAAGTCAGAGTGTGCTTGTATTGATCTGATCCAACACGTGTATCGGCCATATTCTGATGACTCTCAGATTTAAATCACTGGAGCTCTCCTCCCAACTTCAGACTCCTACATCAAAGAGCATCACAAATGGTGGTTCCCCCCAAATTAAATACAGAATTACAGCATGATCTGGCAATCCCACTTTGGGGACTAGATCCAAAAGAATTGAAGGCAGCATCTCAGATATTTGCATATTCATGTTTGCAGCAGCATTATTCATAACAACCGACAGGTGGAAACAACTCCGATGCGCATCAGGGAATGAGTGGTAAAGTAAACGTGGCGTACACTTCTAGCACGACATTATTCAGCCTCCAGGAGGAAGGAAATGCTAACGCCTTACAACATGGATGAACCTGGAAGGCATTAGACTAAGTGAAATATACCAGCCCTGAAAAGACAAATATTCTATGATTTCACTAGATGAAAGAGGTATGAGTAATTAAACTCCAAAACAGAAGTAGAATGGTGGTTGCCTAAGGCTAGGGGAGAGGGAATGGGTAGTTTTTGTTTAATGGGTACAAGTTTTTGTTTTTCAAGATGAAAACTTGTAAAGATTGATCACATAATAATGTGAATATACTTAACACTACTGAATGGTACACTTAGAAATGGTTAAGATGGTAAATTTTATGTATATTTTACCACAATTAAAAAAGTATCTGTCTTCAGCTTGGGTCATGATCCCAGGGTCCTGGTATAGAGCCCCATCTAGAGCTCCCTGCTCAGTAGGGGTGTCTGCTTCTTCCTCTCCCTCTGTCCCTACCCCTGCTTGTACTCTCTGCCAAATAAATAAATAAAATCCTTAAAAAATAAAAATAAGATTAAAAGAATACACCTTTGCTTAATTTGTCTTTTTCTCTTGGTACTTAGAAATGAACATTGGTCTTGATAGTTGTTCAATAAATAGTTGTGGTTCACCTCTTAATGTCAAAGACTTTACACATGAAGAGATATCTGTGGAAGACAGGGAAGTTATGCAGCACACTTATGGGATCATTCTACTGGGGGAAGGAGTATCTTTTAAAAGGAGGATCTTCCCAGGTTCATAGCACCATTTGCCATACATGCAGCAAAAACAATGATTACAGAGGCACATTTTGGGAAATTAGCTCAAAGTGGGGGGTTGTCAACACTGTGATCCCCTTTTTACATTTATTTATTTATTTTAAAAGATTTATTTGAGAGAGAGTGTGTGCATGCACAGGGTTTGGTGGGGGAGTGGCAGAGGGAGAGAGAATCTCAAGCAGACTCCTGCTGATTTCAGTGCCCAGGGGGGACTCTATCTCAAGACCCTGAGATTGTAACCTGAGCTCAGATCAAGAGCCAGACACTTGACTGAATAAGCCATCCAGGTGCCCCAAGATCCCCCTTTCTTAATGGACTATCCTTCATCAGGTTTTTAAGATTACTCCCACAGTTTTTGTATTAAAAGAGCATTTTCATTCTAGAATGTGGCGAAACCTCAACAGCAACCTAAAGACAGTCCAAATTCAGAGTGAGAAGGAATTTCACATCAAAGGTAAGCCTAGTTGTGCTATGTATAGGCAGTGGGCTATATAAACGTACTGTGTGTCTAACTTTTCAAGCATTACTTACTCATCTTATCTCTCCTGTTTGTATTTCTCTGCCTAGAAGTGGATATGACAACGATCTGCCCAGATCATTGACCTTTGCAAACAAAATTCTGGAGCCAGAGGGAACCATTCTGGCTCCCTCTTCAAAAGAAGTTCGATTGCCTTCCTGCACTAAAGCAGTTTAGAGGATGCATCAAGGAGTGTGTGTGTGTGTGTGTGTGTGTGTGTGTGTGTGTGTGTTTATACCCAACAACTGAGTCTACTATTTGGCTGGGCAAAGAATCAATCAGTGTCATTTGTGTTGAGTCTCTAAAATGTGTGAAACATTTTTTAATTTCAAAATTATCGTCCAGAAAGAATGGGAATATATGGTGAGAATGGTAAGAAAATGTAAACACGGGGCGCCTGGGTGGCTCAGGGGGTTAAGTCTCTGCCTTCAGCTCAGGTCATGATCTCTGGGTCCTGGAATCATGCCCCACATCCAGCTCTCTGCTCAGCGGGAAGCCTGCCTCCTGCCCCCTCTCTGCCAACCTGAGATCTCTGTATGTCAAACAAACAAATAAATAAATATTAAAAAAAAAAAGAAAATGTAAACATGAATACACAAAAGCAGAGCACAAACTATTTCTAGCAGCAGGAAAGAAGACCAGATATCCAAATCCAAAAAGCATTTAAGGTGGTGGTGACCACTTCAAAACTCTAGCCCATGTCCACTTTCCTTTATGGAATTTAATCTAGTTGAAGATTTCCCATGACCATGCATCATTCAATTTTGTATTGTCATTGGAACAATGGGAAAAACTGGCCACATGGGAAGGGCTCCGTGAAGATATGTTAAATGAATAAATGATTGAGTTTAAAATATGGAGTAAGTCCCAAGCAGGTGTGGTGATGAGTACGAATGAGTGGCCCAGTGTTCTGGAATAGAGCCATCATTCTTTTTTTTTTTTTCTTTTTTTTTTAAGATTTTATTTGACACACAGAGAGAGATCATAAGTAGGCAGAGAGGCAGGCAGAGAGACAGGGAAGCAGGTTTCCTGCCGAGCAGAGAGCTTCATGTGAGGCTGGATCCCAGGACCTTGAGATCAGGACCTGAGTAGAAGGCAGAAGCTTAACCCATCGAGCCACCCAGGCGCCCCCAGAGCCGTCATTCTTACAGATTTTGAGGCCAAAGAATGTGGACCTTACCCTGAAAATTTATTATCAAGTTATTTAGCATGGAATGGCAATCTGACACTAGCATGTAGAATAAACTGGGGGCTGGGTGGGAAGGCTTGGTATTGGAGGTGAAAATGTCTTTCAAGAACAAGGGAAGGGGCGCCTGGGTGGCTCAGTGGGCTGAAGCCGCTGCCTTCAGCTCAGGTCATGATCGCAGGGTCTTGGGATCGAGCCCCGCCCCGCATCGGGCTCTCTGCTCAGCAGGGAGCCTGCTTCCTCCTCTTCTCTGCCTGCCTCACTCTGCCTGCTTGTGATCTCTGTCAAAGAAAGAAAGAAAGAAAGAAAGAAAGAAAGAAAGAAAGAAAGAAAGAAAGAAAGAAAGAAAGAAAGAAAGAAAGAACAAGGGGAAGGGCTGATTTTTTTCCTAAGGAGAATCCATTTGAGGGAAGATGATAAACTTGGGTTCTTGGGTTAGGCGTTTGAAGCCTGAAGTGCTGGTCAGAAATACACAGGCAAACTCCGGCAGTCACCAGCTGGACTTCAGCAAGAGATCCATTGGAAAGTTCCACAAACCCCTCGCACTCCCTGGCCTCATTAGCAAGACCAATGAGACTCGGGGATGATGAGGGTGGTTTCGAAGATGGTGGTGACGGTGGTGTCAGCGACGGCGACGTGATGGCAGCTAATGTTTCTTGAACGTGCCAGGCCTTGAGCTAGGTTCTTTACGTGCAGAACTGTATCTCACTGCGCACTCACAACTGCCCCAAGATGACAAGATAATTTAGGGACTCAAGCCTTTCTCGCTGATCCGGACTGATCCCACCCTCTCTAGAATCTACACGAGTGTACGCTGGGGGAAGTACCCCGTATTCGGGCCCGGGCACAGCTCAGAAACGTGGAGACCCCTCTTTAGGGAGCGCCCCACCTTATCAGAGCAGGAATCCCCGGGACGCGCGCCACGGTGAGGGGCAGGAGCCCAGGGCCCTCTGGAAGCACAGTATCAGCCTCTGCGGCGCACGGTCTGCCCGAGGTACCGGCTCCTCGCCCGCCAGGGGGCGCCTCGATCCGTCCTAGGCGCGCCCGACCGGGGGCAGGTGACGCGGCGCCCCGCCCCTCGGGGGGGGGGTCCCCGCCCAGCGCGCGCCCGGCGCCGGGCGAGAGATTAAACGGCGGGAGGGGTGGGGATGGGACGCGAGGGGTCACGTCAAAGCGGCGTAGACAAAGGGCGGGCGCGCGCACGTCTTTACGCACGCCTCGGCCGGCGGCGGCGGCCAAGGGCGGGAGGGATCGTCCGCGGAGGGATTGGGAGATTCGGAGCCTCACGGCCGGTGAGTATGACCGGGTTCCCGCCGGCCTGAAGGTCACAGGCCCCAGGGGAGCCGACTGCGGGCCGGGGGGTTCGGGGCCAGGCACCCCGCGAGCGGCCTGCGGGCTGGGAACCCCCTTCCTGCGCCGCTCCGGCGTCAGGAGACACCATCGCCGCTTCCCGGGGTTTCCCGGCCTGTCGGAGCGGTCCGCCCCTCGGCCGCAGTGGAACCGTCCGCGCCCCTCCCCGGCGAGCGTTAGCCGCGCCGCGCTCGGTCCCGCCGTGCTCCGGTCCCGCCGCAGCGGCCGGAGCCCCGCGCCCCGCACTCCCGGAGGCCGGTGCCGGGCGCTCCTGCCACTCCCTGCTCAGTCTGGCCCCGCGCCGCACGGGCGCCCCGCGCTTCTCCCGCATCCCGGGTGCTCCGCCGCGCGTCGTCCCCGAGCGTGGAGGCGGGGAGCTTGGGACGGCCGAGGGGGCACCGGGGAGGGGATCACGAGGAGGCGCTTCACCTGTAATTTCTTTCTGTCCTTCGGCTTCCCTGGGATGTAGAGGGGCCTCGCTGCTTCTCCAGAGGAACCCATTTTTCTTTCTTGAATTTAACCCCGAAACCCTTCGCCTTCCCGTCTCGATACGGCGCCCTGCAAGGCGTCCTTCCCGAGGGTCTTGTTGACGTTCTCCCTTCTGGTTCATGGAGGGTTTTAACTTCGGCAGTTTCGAAGTTAGGGAAAATCGACTCCGCGGAACACATGCATCGCTCTAGAAATAAGCTCCATACTGCACCGCTCCTGCCGGCGGGGCCACGGGTCTGCCCAGCGATAACCTCCTTGAGAGCATTTCCTTTTTGGCTCATTTTCCTTAATTTTGACTGAACCCTGCGTGCCTCTGCTCAGTTTCATCTCCTGTAGATACTGTCCCAACCCAAGGGAGATGGTGGGAAAGCGGTTATCCCTGTGCCAAAGACATAGTCATGATCATAACAGGCATCATAAATGCCAGTCTGGTATTCTTTCCTCACTTGATAGTGGTTTGTGTTTGTTTTTCCCCTTTCTGCCAACCTTGTATTATGGAGATTCAGATAGACAAAAAGAGATAAAATAGTAAGCCAGCATGTAGCAGCATCCAGCCTCAACGACTGATTTTCAGGTTAAGCCTGTCCCATCCATTTCCCCCTCCTCTAAGCTCTGGGATAAGTCCTTGATGTCAACAGTAGCTTGAGATTCAAAATAAAGATCGTACTGTGTAAAGTCATAACGTACTTTTCTGGGACAAAGTCTACTATTCGAATTTCTTTAAGAAATATGTAATAACATTGAAGAAGGGCGGGAAGAGAGCACCTAAAATGATCAAGGTACTAGAGGACAGGTTGAAAGAAAAAGTCTGTCAGATGTCAGTGAGAACTTCCAGGTCATCTTCCTTTTTCACTTTTGATGCACCCTCAGGGTCCTAAGGGTTCGGTGACTTGTCCGGATCACTAGGAATAAGAGTCCAACTGAGGCTGGAAACCTTGCCCAACTCCACATTCACTCTTCTTTCTCCTAATACTGCCTTTATGTTGTTTCTTTTAGGAAAGGGAAGTGTGTGGAAGGGCTCTAACAATGAAAGGTTTGGATGGGTTAATAGGAACTTTTCCATCAATTTCTGGAATAATGAAATTAGGGGATATGTCTTAAAATATTTCTTATGTCAGATATGGGACAAATGAGAAATTCTAATCCCAGTTTTAGTAAACATGGGAAAAGTGTGACCTTAGAAGGGGAATACCAGCTGAGAATAATTATGAACTTGAAAAGATGGAGATAACATTCACAGCTATTTCAGAATGAGCAGCTAAGGGAAATGAATGATTTGGCATACACTCCTGGTTTTGCTCTTGATAGCAGAACAATAGAACCTTTCTATGAAACATCCTTTCTTGACATTAAAAGATAAAAATCCTCAGCTAGATGTAACATGGATTAGGTGTTTGCTTTCATTTCTTTTTTTTCTTTTTCTTTTTTTTGTTTTCGTTTTTAACAAAACCATAGTATGTATTTCTTAGCACACTTTGTGCTGTGAAGTTTAAGTCTTCACCCTTAAAATTGGAGAGGATATTTTACCTCCAAGGAATACTGTGAGCAAAGGAATTTCTGTATATAGAGTTCATTGAGTTTGCTTTTAAGTTGTGTTTATATGATGTGACAAAGTGTTTGTAAATTATTTTCAAGATTTACTTTTGTTAGCTTGTGATTTAAAGGGCTCTAACAATGTGTGTTAGCTTATGAAACTAAGTGCTGAGAGAACAGCATTGGGGTGTCTTGGTAAATCATTACCCTACAGACATGGATGCAGGGAGAACTTTTATGATTTTGTGTGGGTTTTGTGGGGGTTTTGTTGTTTTTAAAGAGGGAGGAGGAAGGGGAGGGAAAGAATCTTAAGCAGGCTCCACACAAAGTACAGAGCCTTACCGTCAGGACCCTGAGATCATGACCTGAGCCAAAAATCAAGAGTCAGCACTTAACCGACTGAGTCACCCGGGTACCCCTAGTGTGGGTTTGTGTGTGTGTTTGTGGTATCAGAAAGAGTGCAGTGGTTAGCTAGGATTCTAACCTTGTAGCTAGTTTCTGCTGAAGAATAAACCACTTCTCATATCTGTATGAACATCACAAAATGTTACCTTTTATTAAAAATCTTTCTGGAGATAGAAGCCAGAGATTATCTGATCCTGATTGAACTGTACTACAAAATTGTTTCTTCAAATAAAATAGAACCTCATTATGGCTAGGCATTTACTTTTTTCTGCATCATTGTGCTCAAGGAGGACTTGATCAAGTATCATCAATTCCATGTATCACTAAACTACAGAATACTTAGGATAGCTTGAAGAGCACTGAATTTTAGAATTTGTAGGAATGTTCTAAAGCTTCTAACTCCTTTAAAGGTACTCTCTCTCCTTTAAAATATGCATACCCATGCACCTGCCACCCAGTCATGGCATCGTCTTGTTTCTTTGGGCACTCTTTGAGTGTGCATTGCACCTTCTTTTAAACTAGATGCCCGGGGTGCCTGGGTGGCTCAGTGGGTTAGAGCCTCTGCCTTCGGCTCGGGTCATGATCCCAGCATCCTGCTTCCTCCTCTCTCTGCCTGCCTCCCTGCCTGCTTGTGATTTCTCTCTCTGTCAAATAAACTAGAAGCCCAAGATCTGCAATATTAGAATGATGCTTTGTGAAAAGGAGGAACATAGTAAGTTTTTGTTGACCTTTTGAATTAAAATTCCAAAAAAACTGGTGAGGAAATTGAAATCCAGGGAAGCTGAATGATGTACAGACCAGGTAGTAACAAAGTTGTGCCTGAGCTCTTAACTAAGGAGACTCCTGAGTTCCAATTCTAAGCTCCTCTATGGGACTGTTTTCTTGACACAGCAGAGGAATGCGGAGGGAAAAAATATTTATGTTTGTTATTAATGCACATATTTTATTTTCAGGGTCTTCTTTAAACGCTTCAGATCTGGGGCACCTGGGTGGCTTAGTTGGTTAAGCATCCGACTCTTGATCTTGGGATCCTGAGTTTGAACCCTGCATTGGGCTCCGCTCTGGGTGTGGAGCCCCTTTAAATAAAAATAAATAGGGACGCCTGGGTGGCTCAGTCTTTAAGCATCTGCCTTCAACTCAGGTCATGATTCCAGTCCTGGGTCCTGGAATCGGAGCCCTGCATTGGCCTCTCCGCTCAGCAGGAAGCTTGCTTCTCCCTGTCCTGCTCCCCTGCTTGTGTTCCCTCTCTTGCTGTGTCTCTCTGTCAAATAAATAAATAAATAATAAACATATTTGATCAGTGTTAACTAATAGAAATAGAGAACACATCATATATATAATTTTACATTTTGTAATAGCTACTTTTTAAAAAAAAATTTTTTTTCCTCAAAGATTTTATTTATTTGTTAGAGAGAGAGCACAGTCAAGCGCTCGCACACGCACAAGCAGAGGGAGTGGCAGGCAGAGAAAGAAGCCGGTTCCTTGCTGAGCAAGGAGCCTGATGGTGGGACTGGATCCCAGAATGGTGGGACCATGACCTGAGCTGAAGGCAGATGCTTAACCAGCTGAGCCACCCAGGCGTCCCATGTAAGAGCCACTTTTAAAAAAATACAAAGAAACATGAAAATAATTTTAATCATGTATTTTATTTAACCCAAATTATCCAGAATGTCACTTAAATGTGTAATCAAGATACAGATTATTAATGAGGTCTTTTACATTTAGTTTTTCACAGAACATTTAAATCCAGTGTGTATCTTATTTACATTTACAACATATTTCAATTTGGACTACCCACATTTCAGGTGCTCACGAGTTATATGTGATTAGTGGCTGCTGTGTTGGACAACACGGAGTCACTGTCAGCTGAGCATAAAGATAAAGGAGGATTTTAGGTTCTTAGTAATACTCAATTCTGAGGTTACAATAGTTTGTGGTTGTGATCATTGTTTTTTTTTTTGTTTCATGTCTTAGTGATTTTTCTCTGCATAATTAGGATTGCTTCAAGTTTGTAGCAAGTTGAATAGAGAAGTCTGATGGTCCACAAATTACCTTTGTGATGAAATGCTTTCTTGTCCTTTTTTTGGGGGGGGGGGGCTGTGGGATCAATCTTCTCTCTCTCTCTCTCTCTCTAACCATTTTGACCATTTTAAAGTGTATAGGCCAGGAATAATGCTCTCTCATTTTAAAATAACACTATTTAGTTGGGGGTGGGGTGGGGAGCTTGATTTTTAAAAAACAACCAGTAGCAAAACTAATAAAATAACCTAATAAAAAATGGGTAAAGATTTGAACACTTCACCAAAGAAGATAGACAGATAGTGAATAAGCACAAAAGATATTCAGTATCATTGGTCATTGGGGAAATGCAAATTAAAACTATGAGCTGCCACTTCACATCAATTCGTGTGTCTAAAATTAAAAAGACTGATCCTGTCAAGTGGTGGTGAGGTTGTAGAGCGAATAGATCTTTTGTACATTGCTGGTGAGGATGCAAAATGTTGGTACAACCCTTTAGAAAGCAGTTTGGCGGGATGCCTTGGAGGCTCAGTTAAGTCTGCCTTAGGCTCAGTTCACCACCCTGGGCTGCTGGGATTCAGTCCGGCAGAGTCCTGCCTGGGCTCCTTGCTCAACAGGAAGCCCGCTTCACCCTCTGCCTGCCACTCCCCGGGCTTCTGCGCTTTCTCTGACAGATAAATAAAATTGTTGAAAGAAAAGAAAGAAAGCAGTTTGGCAGGTAAACATACACCTGCTTTAGGCTCCCATCAGTACACTCCTAGGTATTTATTTACCCAAGAGAAATTAAACTGTTTGTCTGTGTAAAGACTTGTAGATAGCAGCTTTATTCGTAACAGTTCCAAACCGGAACAGTCCAGTTGTTGGTCAGTAGGTGAATGCGTACGCGAATGTGGCGTACCTATACATTGGACTCCCGCTCAGCAGTAAAAAGGAATGAACTCGTGACCTGTGCAGCAACATGAAGGACTCTCAGAGTAATTATGCTGAGTGAAATAAACCAGACAGAAAAAAGTTAAAAAGTAAATAAAAGTCCAGAAAGTTGCTTCCAATTACATATGTGGAGCTCTCAGAGCAGCGCTCAGGTCAGGTAATGAAATGTCGTGGGTCTTAAAACTCCAGTAAATCAAATTGTCCTTTCTTAGGCTGATTGGCCCCAGAACCAAATATCCTGTGACCTTTGTCTGTTTTTTCTTTTCCAGCTCTGGAGACTTCATGTTGCTTTGGGGGATCTTGGTACCAGGTTTCTTATTACCCGGTTCCAAGTTGGGTTAGTCCTTTGTAGGCAAGGGGAAAGTTATGTAAGGTCAGTGACTTAGTTAAGAGGAAGACCCCAGAACTGACTGTATTACTGTCTTCTTTCTGGTGAGTTGAGTTATCCTTTAGCTTACTGTATTTTGACTTGGTCTTGAACCATTTATTTTATCTAGGATCGATGTCAGCTCTGTCTTTAGTCTTGGTTTTTTTAGCGCTTCAGATTCACTTCAGCCTAGTAGCTCTGAGTGCTGCCCTGTTCCCTTGGAAACACTGTATACTTCCTCCGAAGCAAGGGCTTTCCATTCAAGCAAATTTCTTCTACTCCACTACTCTGATACACTTGACATTCAGTTCACTCAGCACTGTTACCTATTCAAAATGGTAAATAAGATTTTAAAGGTAGCAAAAAGATAAAGTGAACTCTCCCTTACACTCCTAGAGGCAGCAACTATAGCCATTTTTGTATCTTTCCAGAGATCTGTATCTTTGCAAATACATATAAACTGTATATATTTTTCCTTTTCCTCCCTCTCAGTTGGTATTTACTGGGGGCATTGTTTGGCATCTAACTGGTAGATTGTTTATCAGTGCACAAGTAAATTCTTTTTTCATTTAACAGATGAATAGCATTCCATTGTATCTTCTGTTGATTGTGGCCGGTGATGTTTCCTTGGCTATTATAGACAGTGCTGCAGTCAGAAAATGTGCACACACATCATCTTATATATGCATCAGTACAGGGTTTCTCAGCCTCAGCACCCTTGTCATTTGGGGCCGAGTAATTCTTCGCTGCCAGAGGTGACCTACGTATTACAGGATGTTTAGCAATATCCTTGTCGTCTTTGTACTCATTGCCGGTAGCTCCCCGTCCCAAGTCCTGACAACTAAAAGGTCTGCAGACATTACCAAATGGTGGGGAGAGTGTTGAGGGAGAGGTTAGGGGGCAAATGGCCCCTGGTTGAAAACTACTGCTCTAATCTATGAGGTTTTTTGTTTCTTTGTTTTTTGTTTAGAGAGAGAGTATGCAAGCAGGAGGGGGCCAGAGAGAAGAAGAGAGAGAATCTTAAGCAGGCTCCACGCCCACGGTGGAGATCATGACCCTGAGATCATGACCTGAGCCAAAATCAGGAGTTGAATGGTCAGCTGACTAAGCCATCCAGGCACCCCTCTGATTTATCTTTTTTTAATCTAATTTAAGATGCATTTTTAGAGGTAGAATTTCTGGAGCTGAGGTTGTGTGTATTAAAATTCTGATGGCCCGGGGGCCTGGGTGGCTCAGTCGTGAAGCAGCTGCCTTTGGCTTAGGTCATGGTTGTCCCACGGTAAATCATAATGAGGGGAGCCTGGGTGGCTCATTTGGTTTGTTAAGTGTCCGTCTTTTAGTTTCTTTTCTTTTCTTTTCTTTTTTTTAAAGATTGTATTTATTTATTTATTTGACAGAGAGAGGGAATACAAGCAGGGGGAGTGGGAGAAGGAGCCTGATGTGGGGCTTGATCCCAGGACCCTGGGATCATGACACAAGCCAAAGTCAGCCACCCAACGACTGAGCCACCCAGCCGCCCCACCTCTACCCCCAGCTCTTGGTTTATGCTCGGGTAATGATCTCAGAGTTGTAAGATCTAGCCCTGCTCTGGGCTCTGCCCTGAGCATGGAGTCTGCTTGAGATTCCCTTTTCCTCTCCCTCCCCCTCTGCTCCCTCTCTTGCGTGTGCATGCACAGATTCTGTCTCAAATAAATAATATTTTTAAAAAATCATAAGGAAGTGGGAGGGCCTCGGTGGCTCTGTGGGTTAAGCCTCTGCCTTTGGCTCAGGTCATGATCTCAGGGTCTTGGGATTGAGCCCCACATCCGGGTCTCTGCTCAGCAGGGAGCCTACTTCCCTCTCTCTGCCTGCCTCTCTGCCTACTTGTGATCTCTCTGTCAAATAAATAAATAAAATCTTTAAATAAAATCATAAGAGAAAATACATTTATGGCACTATATTTTTCCAAAAAATCCATATGTAAGTGGACCTGCACAATTCATACCTGTATTGCTGTTCAAGGGTCAGCTGTATTTGGTTCTGTAGTTAGAATCATAAATGTCCTTGTCTTGTGATTGGGTCAGAATTGGTTTAAATGAGCTGATATAAATGAAGTTCCCTCTGTTATTTTCTCTTCCAGGATCCTGTTTTTCTTGCTAACTAACAATCATCAAAGTGTGAAATTTTGTGTATGCTTATTTGCTTAACACCTGTTTCTAGGCATATTTGCTCACCTCTAAATACCACCTGACCTAATGTGTGGCATATATTATGTGCCCAGTGAATATATGTTGAATGAATGAACTTGTCACTCTGAGAACTGACGAACACTAGAAATTGGGTCATTTGGGGGCCTAAAGCCTAAAGGCCCCATTTGCCATTCAGTGGGCTGAAGAGTTTAGCTAGTGGTGGGTTGTGTCTTCTGAGAGGCTCATAACTACTTGGTTCTTGGGTTTTTCTCTGGACCCTTTGGGCTGTTAGGGGTACTTTGGTGCAAATAACTCTGTGTGAGTTTGGCTGAAAGCTGTGGAAATTAAGAGAAATGAGCAAATACTACCTCATGGTTATGGAGTCATATTTATTTGAAGCAAAGGGATAGCCTTTCCTAAGTGAGATTATTCTAAGTGAAATTATCCAGATAATTTATCCACAATTATCTGGAAATTGTGGTGTGGTTGAGCTCTGCCATGACTAATTTTCTGATATTATTTCCAGATATCAAAGTTTGTGTTAAAGGGGCCTAAGACAGTAGTCTTCTGGTTTCAGTGGCTGCTCTGCTAATCCAGCAAGATGTTGGGAACTCTGTTTGATAACTGCAGTTTGCTTGCTTTTTCTCTTTACTTCTAAGAATTTATGTGAGGATTGTTCAGCGTTGGCCAGATAACTTGTTTGGCTAGTGACTATTCTCTTTGTTCTGGAGTCTGGCACTCACAAACATGAGCTCAAGTGGTGGGCAGGACCATAGAGGGGAGTGCCTCTGGGTCAGGGGGAAAGAGTGGCTGGGTCATGGGTTGGCAAACTCTAGGGTCAGATAGGAAGTATTTTAGGCTTTGCTGGCCGTGGTCTCTGTCACAAATTATTCTTTGTTTTTTTTACAATTCTTTAAAGATACAAAAACCATTCCTAGCTTGCGAGTCTTAGAAAAACAGGCCAAAGCCAGATTTGCCCCACAGGCCCTGGTTCTCCAACCCTTGAACTAAGTGAAGAAATTAGTTTATTGCTAAATGTGTTTAATGTTTGGGGACATGAACCCAGAATAACCTTGGGAATTGTCAGTTGATTGTGATTCAAAGAAAAGAGATCTAAACTCTTGGATGGGAAGTCATAGTGTCTGTCACCTTGTGTCCATGAAACTCAGGGTAACCATGGCCAGTGGGACAGAGGGATTTTGCTGCTGCTTTCCCAGGGGAATGCTGGACAAGGGAGACAGGGACCGAAGAGGGGAAGAGATGTGGCCCTACAATTAGGCAGGAATTAGGTTTAAAGAATACAGTGACTCAGCAAATTAATCAGGAATATTTCTAATTTCCTCAACCTCTGCTGGGTTGTTGTTAGAAATCTGGCATGTGGAGTCAGTTTGGCCAGTTTATATAAAAGAGCAGGTTTGTACCTGGGATTCTGAGAACACCAAATTCTGATACATGAATCCAGTTTGGCCTTGTGGTTTTTCCCTGACCACAGAAAGTTCTGTAGACCAGGCCTGGCACAAAGGAAGTGTTAATTTATTCCAGGGTAGTTTGAGAGCTAGGAGGGCATACTGATTAAAGAGCAGGGACTGAGACAGAGCCCCTGCTCCAGATTCCTGCTCTGCTACTTAGTAGCTGTGTCATTCTGGGTAACATACTTAATCCTCTAAGCCTCGGTTTTGCCCTGTGTCAGATAGCAGTGGTAGTAAAACTCCACCATAGGGTTGTGAGACTTAGGTGAGGTCAGATATGGAAAATGTTTGCCATGTGAGCTCAGGCTCTGTGGTGGTGTTAGCATGCGGTAAAAGTTAGCAGTGGTGGTGACCATGTGAATGTGGAAGAACTGGAGGATCCAAAACAGGAACTACTGTTTGTGACTCAGTGCCACGAAATACCTTGTCCTTTTGATTTAATCATGAAATGTGTGGGTATGTAATGGGAGCAGTACTGGGTTAGGAGTCTGAAGAACTAGATCTGTCTCTCTCTGTCTTCATTTCCTAATTGATAAAATGGAAGTAATACCGTTGGCGGGTTATAAAAGAACCTATGAAAGGCCTCTAAGAGTTCTAAAAAGTCACTGGACAAAATTTAAGGTAAAGGTAGTAACCTACTTATTTGTTCAATTTCTTGACCTTCTGAATGTGTAGGAACTGAGCCAGAAGATGATTGGTATGAAGCTGCAGTGTTTGCCAGAGATTTGAAAGGACTTTCCCAAGTGCAGGACTTGCATTGGTAACTTGTGGTTAGGGATAAGTAATATAAAATTGAAATGCTTTTGTAAGATATTTAAAATAGTGGAGTTCATGAGTGGCTGTATTAAGTGGAAAAAGCCAATCTGAAAATTCGACTCCCAATTGTAAGACATTCGGGAAAAGGCAAAACTACCCAGACAGTAAAAGAGCAGTGGTGGCCAGGGTAGGGCCTCAGGAAAGGGGGGAATGAATAATCAGAGCCCAGGGGATTTTTAGGGCAATGAAAATACTAAACGATACTATCCTGGTGGATACATGTCATTTTACTTTTGTCCAGACTTCTAAAATGTGCAGCACCAAGGGTGAGCCCTGATGTAAGCTGTGGACTTTGGGTGACTCTGATGTGTCAGTATAGGTTTGTCAACACTTGTAACAAATGTACCCTTCTGGTGCAGCTCTTGATAATGGGGTGACTATACATATGTTAGTCATGTTAGGGATGGGGGTATGTGGGAAATCTATCTTCCATTTAGTTTTGCTGTGAAACCCAAACTGTTCTAAGGAAAATAGTCTTTAAAACAAAAAAGAGTGACCAGTGTGGGAGATGGACAGCTGGAGTTTAATCAACATGTAGAAAGTGTGATAACATCTTATAAAATTATAACTGTGTTTCCTTTTCCCCTGCAATTCCATTTCTAGACTTTATCCTGAAAATATATTTATATTTCCATGTGCATTTTGTATGCTAAATCACGTATGCACAGGGTTGTTCATTACATTACTTAAATAACAAAAAAGTGGAAACATTGGTGTTCAACCTCAGGAAACCAGTTAACTGACTTATGGTACAGTCTTTCTGCCTTACTTCTCTTTTTTTTTTTTTTTTTTTTAATTAATTTATTTGTTAGAGAGTAGAGTGCAGGCATCCATGCAAATGGGGAGGGTCAGAGGGAGAGAGACTCTTAAGCAGAATCCCTGCTAAGCATAGACCCTGTTGCAATGTTCAGTCCCATGACCCTAAGATCACAACCGGAGCCGAAAGCAGGGTTGGTCACTTAACCAACTGAGCCACCCACGTGCCCCTCTGGTACATATAGTCTTAAAGTTGAGAACTGTGCACCTGGAGAGAGTGAGGGAGCTCTGCATGTGCTGATGGAGTATTCGTCCAAGACACGGTAAGCTGAAGACACAAACTGAAACACGAGTTGAAGAACAGTGTGCAGAATGTGGCGTCATTATTGTTGTCAGGGTGAGGGGTAAGCAGAAAAGCAAGCTATGATTTCCTCCTCAGCACAGAATACCTTGGGAAAAATATGAAGCTGGTAACATGGTTGCGTCTGCAGACAAGGACTCTGGGGAACTGAGGACAAGTAGGAGGGCGGTCTCCTTCTGTAGTATAAATGAAACGTGGTATATATCCATACATGGTGTATCTTTTGTCCAGACTTCTAAAATGTGGCATATATCCATATATTTTCTCTTCAGAAAGTTGGCCACAGATTATTTGTTGGAATTAAAGCCATATGAAACATCTCCATTTGCTTTCTGCATTTGCGTCTGCCACCTGTTGCTGTGCCTGCTCCCTTTGACCTTGATGACTCGAGAAGCTGGCACTGACTCTAGGCTTACTCTACAACAGGCCCCCCCACCTCCAAAGCATATTGATGTTTCTCCTCTTGATTTGTGTGACTGATGGTGTTTCTGTTTCCACCCCCAGCTTTGGCAGCATGTAAGCAACTTCTTGCCAAGAACCCAGGTCACTGCTGAGAAGGGGGCCTTAGGGAGAAGAATATCCAGAGGAAACCAATGCCAGACACGTCTGGAGTCACACTCAACGCAGGCAGCATGAGACATTCTGTGCCAGCATCTGTGTCCTGCTGGCAAAGACTGTAGCTCTCCAAGTTGGAGGGTCCTGGAAGCAGCACGCACCAGGAGCCTCTCGAGAGGAAGAATGGGGCCAGATGTGAACTCTCTACAATGAACACAGTTTTCAGCTTATGAAGGAGTTTTAAGTAAAATAATTATTTAATTTCCACATATTCAAGTTCGGTAGCCTTCTGTGTGAAGAGCCAGCAGTCACCCCACCCCCCCGCCCCCACAAAAGTTATCAGGATTATTCTGGCACCAAGTTGAACTCTTCTTGGTACTTCTGGCAATGACAGATCTTCAGGACAGATTTATCTGTTAAATGCTCTTGAGCAGGAAAGAAAAAGTAAAACTTCTGGAAGGAGCGGGAAGTAGCAGAGCAGAGGTCCCTCCCTCACTACGCACTTTCACACAATCTCTGCCTGGACTCGGATGCTTGTACTGAAGATTGGTCCTGCCTCATTCACTTCCAAAGTCCATCAATTCTGGGAGAGCTGGCATTTTCGGACTGCCTCCTGTGGCCTTTTTTACTGTCCTTCTGCCTATAGGCAGTCAAATAATGTGACTTGGAACGGGGTTTGCTATCCTATGGGGACTTGCTTTCTTTCCCAGGCTGGTGCTGTCTGACGGGACCATCGGAAGACGGTGGTTTGTTCTCGGGGGAGGGCACTGGCCTTGCCTGGATCCTCCACCATGTTCCTGTTGCTGCCTTTTGATAGCCTGATTGTCAACCTTCTGGGCATCTCCCTGACTGTCCTCTTCACCCTCCTCCTTGTTTTCATCATAGTCCCTGCCATTTTTGGAGTCTCCTTTGGCATCCGAAAGCTCTACATGAAAACTTTGTTAAAAATCTTTGCGGTAAGTTTTACTATTTACAAATGGTTGCTTCACAGAGGAGGGGAGAAATACTGTTATTAGTAAAGAGTTTTTCTTTCTTTTTTTTTTTTTTTCTTTAAGGTTATTTATTTATTTATTTATTTATTTTTAAGATTTTATTTATTTAGGGGCGCTTGGGTGGCTCAGTGGTTTGGGCTGCTGCCTTCGGCTCGGGTCATGATCTCAGGGTCCTGGGATCGAGCCCCGCATCGGGCTCTCTGCTCCGCAGGAAGCCTGCTTCCCTCTCTCTCTCTCTCTCTGCCTGCCTCTCTGCCTACTTGTGATCTCTGTCTGTCAAATAAATAAATAAAATCTTAAAAAAAAAAGATCTTATTTATTTAATTGAGAGAGAGCATGAACGAGGAGAAGGTCAGAGAGAGAAGCAGACTCCCCATGGAGCTGGGAGTCCGATGCGGGACTCGATCCCGGGATTCTAGGATCATGACCTGAGCCGAAGGAAGTCGTCCAACCAACTGAGCCACCCAGGCGTCCCTTTCTTTAAGGTTATTTATTTATCTTTTTGATGGAGAGAAAGAGGCACAAGTAGGCAGAGCAGCAGGCAGAGGGAGAGGGAGAAGCAGACTCACCGCTGAGCAGGGATACGCCCCACCCTCCGCAATGTGGGGCTCAATCCCAGGACTCTGGGATCATGACCTGAGCCAGAGTAGATGTTTAATGGACTGAGCCACCCAGGTGCCCCAGCAAAGTTTTTTTCTTATTTGAAAGATTATCTCTTTATTGCATACAGAGAAATGTGTACCTGTGAAAGCATTTAACAGACCTTTTCTTTCCAAGGTAAGGTACTTGTATGTATGCTTGATTCTTCCAAGCAAAGGAACCTATTCCATAACTCCATACCTTCAAAGAGAGGGGCTTAGCATTTAAGAAAAAAATCATTGCCAGACTCTGCCTTATCTTATGTAGCAAATAATGAAACACAGAGCTGCTGCTCACATATTCCCTCACTAATAGGTTTGGGAGAGACTTTTTTCTCTTTTTAGACTTAAATATTTTAAATAGGTTCTTGCATTTCAGATAAAAGATAACGGGGCAGGGCATTTGATGAATTGTTTGATTTTCTTAAAGATACAGGAGGACAATTAACTTCTTAACATATGTCAGAAGTAGCTAATGATACCCTCAACAAAACAGTCCACAGTGTAAAGGAACTATTTCTGGAAGTTGATCTTTGCCACAGGACTTTTAATATCTATCCAGAAAGTTAGTACTTTATTAGCAGTATCTGTTTTCAGTTGTCACCAAATCCTCAGGTATTCTTTTTCATAGCTGAGACCATATATAATTTGAGAAAACAAAAAATTTAAGAAGTTATTTGTTCATATAGTATCTTATGGTTCAGAATAAATTCATTCATTTTCCTTTGGTTCCTTATAATTCTTCAGTGGATAGGGTATCTACATTTTGTCAGTGAGAAAACAGAGACTGAATGATTGAGTTCTAGAAATGTTACTTTATAGTGGTAACTGTTTTTTATTGGGTATTATTGAATATTGGGTTTTGGTATTTAATACTCCTGTAAGAATGTTCTGTCACATGTAAGAGTGGCATTTATTACATTCACAGTGTTGTACAGCCATCACCTCTGCTGAGTTCCCTGACACCTTCATCTCTGCAGGGGAAACCCCACACCCATGAAGCAACTGTCCTCCATTGTCCCATGCTCCAGCCACCATGAGTTTATGTTCCAGCTCTGGATTTGCCTGTGCTGGACAGTCCGTATTCGTGGAGTTCTAGCAGATGTGCTCTCTTGTGGTTGCCCTCTCTTGTGGTTGCCTTCTTCTAGTTAACGTCTTTTTGAGATTCATCCACATTATAATGTATTCCAGTACTTCTGTTTTTTTAATGGCTGAATAATATTCCACTGTGTTTCTGTACCATGGTTTGTTTATCCATTCCTGCACCAGGGGAGGTGGCTTGGCATGTTTGTACCTTCTGGCTATTGTCAGTAGTGCTGCTAGAGTGTACGTGTTTGTGTCTGAGTACTGTTGTCGATTGTTTGTTTTTGAGCCCTGCAGATGGTCTCTGAGGTTATCTAGTTACTTGCTTCTTGGAGAGTAGTATGGATACAGCTTGAGTTTCACCTAAGAGCAGGTTAGAAATGGAAGTCTCGGGCCCACTCCACACCTGCTAAATTAGAATCTGCATTTCCGCAAGATCCAGGTGATGGATGTGCACGCTGAAGTTTGAGAAGTGGCGACCTAGTCGGTCTTTGGACCCGCTACTTTGCTTATGTGTAGTATTTATTTTAATTAATCAGGAAATGTGATTTTCTTATATTTCAGTCCAAGAAAATCTTCATTAGAGCCCAGGATTCCTGTGGGCCATATAACTTAATACTCGTTAATACTGTGGCCCTTTTGCCACTGTGAAAAACCAGTAGAGGGGCAGTAGAACAGCTGGTAAACTTTTCAGGAGACAACACTGAGTGATGGCTAGCTTTCATTCAAGTTTAGAAGCAAGTGGCTAACTCACAGATCTATGGAAATCTTTATTTTTAAAACATAGAAGTCATAGCATTAGCCTTTGAGTTATTCCGCAGTAGCTAACATTTTCTAACTTGCATCACTTTGGGCCACAGAAGGCCTAGATATATTCCATTTTGAATATATCTCCTCAAGTTAATATTTTAAAGTTTAGTCAACTAAAATCCTTCTAATTATGACTGTATTTCTAAATGTATATTTTTGTAACATTAAATATGGATTATAATTACATAGCTGAAATTCATTAAATATATATGGTTGGGTTGATCCTTGGGATAGGTAATCTTGGGCCATCAGAGAATTTTCTTTGCTGATCACACCTCGAAAATTGCTAGTTTAAGGCACAGTGATTTAGAAGTGATTTGGGTATATGTGTGTATATTTATGTATGTACCCATTTTTGACCTCAAGATTTAGGATTTCAAGAACTGGATTTGTACTTCTATTTCCTAGAGATGTGTCTATCAGGCACCAAAAGGATTCTGGGTACTCTGGGTACTGTCCTGTTGAGCCGCATGGATAATTACAACTTGGCGTATAAGCTAGAGTCGGGGGTGGGCTAGAAAGGACTGATACCATTCCAGCAAGGTTGTAGGTGGCTCTGCAGGAATGTCTGGTCTTTTCTGACTCTGTTACTGTTCTGAGTTGACCTTAATGGACAGTTAAGAACTGAATGCTATCAGGATTAGTATTAGACTCAAGTTGGATTTGGCCCAACTGGTTTTATTTTATTTTTTTAAGTTTTTTTAAAAAGATTTTATTTATTTATTAGAGACAGCAAGAGAGGGAATACAAGCAGGGGGAGTGGGAGAGGGAGAAGCAGGCTTCCTGCAGAGCAGGGAGCCTCATGTGGGGCTCATTCCCAGAACCCTGGGATTATGACATGAGCCGAAGGCAGACACTTAAGAACTGAGCCACCCAGGTGCCCCTTATTTTAATTTTTTTTTAGAAGATTTTATTTATCTGTCAGAAAGAGCACAAGCAGGAAGAGCATCAGGCAGGGGGAGAAGCAGGTACCTCCCTGCTGAGCAAGGAGCCCAGACAACTCAGTCCCGGGAGCCTGGTATCATGACCTGAGCTGAAAGCAGATGCTCAACTAACTGAGCCACCCAGGAGCCCCACTTGTGGGTGTTTTTGTCCTGTTTTGTTTTGTTTTAAATTCTAGCAATATTAATTCCATTTCTTCTAATATCCTTTAAATTATTATTGTCAAGCATTTTACTTCTACATATGTGGGTGTTTTTTAATAGACTTATTTTACCTTTTTTAGCCTCTCTATCCTTCCTAAATCAGACTGCTGTGTATAATTTTGGAGCTGGAGGAAAGCTCAGAGAGCACCGTAATTCTGTGGGACTGTCCCCCACTACATATGAACTACCTGGGGAAGCATTTTAAAAGTACTTATTTGGGAGCAGTAGAATCTCCCCAGATATCCTAACTTAATTGGTCTAGATGGGTATATTTTCAAAACTCCCCAAGTGATTCTGAGGTCTGCCATCAAAAGGTGGAGTCTGATTGACTTCCTCTTGGATAGGGGGTCCTGCTTTATGACTTAATTCTAACAAACAGAACGTAATGGACATGAATTTTACTGTGTAATAGGTGAGATTAGGTTAGAAATGGCAGTATAACTTCTGCTTGTTGGGGTGCTTGCCCCTGGCACCCAGCGTCTGTGTTGTGAGGAAGCCCAGGCCACATGTTCCGTATTCCAACTCACAGCCCCAGGAATGCCCTGACAGCCAACATCAAGTGCTACATGCAGGAGCGAGCAGTCCGCAAAGGACCCCAGTCCTTAGTCTTCTAGCCACCTAGCTGATGGCAAACCTCATGCAGTTTGCAGCTTCATGAACAAAATAAGTGGTGGTGGTGTTTTAGGCCTCTGAGCTAGGGGGTAGTTTGTTATGTAGCAATAGATAATCAGACAAGTAATATAATGTTAAAGAATTTTAAACATTCATTCATGTTTACATAGCTTCTAATACCTTAACATTTTTGTACATGTATTACCTTTCAGTATTTGACAACTGCATACATATTTAATGGTTATGTTAATAGTGTATATATCTAATTTTGTATTTGTATTTTCTTTGGGGATTTTATTGGCCATTTTTAATAAGTAATCTTCATAATGCATATCCTGTTGGTCCATGCAGTACCTGGACTTGTGCTTTGGCAGAACTAAGCAAGCCCTGGCTTAACAGCTAGTTTCCCATAATCAGCGCATCCTTGTATAAAAATGAATCCCGGTATTCCTGCCAAGGGGAGAAGATAGGTGGGTGTCTTCTCGGTTCGCTTTCCTGGAAGACTTCATCGACTGAGTGTAGGTCCTGTCTGGTGCTGAGTTGCAGAAGGTTTTTGTGCGCAAAGAGCAGCAGTGTTCTTTACAAGTGTTGTTTTCTTAATGTTGGTGCTTCACATTTACCCTCAATATAGTAATGATGGTATTACTGGGGTACAAGTCCTGGAAGTGGCTTTCCATTGAGTTGAGAATGGTTTGAAGAAAGAGAAAGTAGGAAGCCTGGAAACAGAGAGGTGGAAAGAAATGACCTGGGTGATTTTGCCTCCTGTGCAAGGGCTTGATGGGGTCAGGTCAGAGACCATTGTAAACATTACAGCAATTGTAAACATGAGACTCTAGAGCGGAAGTGGCCGATGGAGAGTCCTAGAAAGCCAGTGGTGGTTGTGAGGAAACTGAAGAGGGCTGTACAGTGGGAGTGTGTAGTGGGATGGGCATAAGTTTTTGAGTTAGTGGCCCTTAGCTTGAAATCCAGGGCTCTTTGATGAGCTCTGAAACTTGACCTAAGTCGTTAGACTTTCCCGTGTCCTGCTTCATCTGCAGAGTAGAAGCCATATGCTTCATATGCTTCTAGTGAAAGCAGTCCTGTCAATCAGGCATGTCCTCCCGACCCCAGTGAAAAGGGGTGACTTTGACATAACCCTGATGAGCTGAGCGGATAAACTGAAGAAGGTGAGAGTATGACTCTGGCAGGGAAGGTGGTGGGAAGTAGTTGTAGGTTGTATCCTTTCCGCTCCTAGCTTTTCACATGGAGACCTTGATGGAGAGAAACCCTGGGAGTTAAAGTAGAAAGTAGCGACTGCCTGCTAAGTGCAAGACCCTCTATCAGATTGCTGGAGTGAGAACACAGGTTGCTTCTGGCTCCTGTTCCTCAGGTTTTACAGTCTTGTAAGAAAGACAAGTATACGCATATATAACTAATTCACAATTGGTTGCTAATTCATATACACTGGGAAGGACGAACGCCACAGGAATTGGGTAGGTAACATTTCATAGCAGAGTTGGCATTTGAACTGGAATCTTGAAAAGGAAAAGCCATTCCAGAAGTGCAGATAAGAAAGTACAGTCTTACTTAGAGACTGTACTTCAGAGACTTACTTTAATTAGGGACTTACTTAATTAGAGGCTTAGACACTGTACATAGCTTAGTGGAGCAAAAACATCGGGTACACAGAAGGGAGAGGTCAATTATAACGCAAATGTTTCTCTAGGCATTGAAAAGCCATTGAAACTTTGAGCAAGGAAGTGACATGATCAGACTGGCAGCATGTGTTGGGTGGCTTGAAGGGAGGAAAGAGCCATTGAATTGCCATGGCATTAATACAGGCAAGAGAATAAGCTAGGGGGCGAATGTGACGCCATCACCCAGGAGGCAGCTGGGAAAGAGTGCCCTTTCAGGGCAGGATCGATAGGACTTGGTGACAGATGGGAAACTCGAAAGCTTGGATGACTAGAGGGATAGTGATCCCACTGCCACAAGAGGTGGGCCAGAGGGAGGGGAGCACTATCGGCGTTGGGAGGAGGTATGCTGTTTTTCATTTGCAGCATGCTCGTGAGGGCTGGTTGGAGTTGCATGGGGAGATGCCCAGCAGGCGATCGGGAATGTGCGGTTGGCACTTCAGTGAAGTTAAGATTTGCACATTTGCTAGTTGCTACTTAGAGGTTACAGCTGAAGCAGGGAGAGAAGAGAGAGTTGCTAAAAGAGGTGGTGTTTGCAGGGGACTAGACGTGCTGGATGATGGGAGCCTGAATTTTCTAAGGGTCTTGTTCTTTGGGATGTATATGGTTAGTTCATGGGACAGTGAAAAGGAGGTGGATTCTGCTGAGATTAGGTTGCGAAGTCTGTGACTTCTGGTTAATTCCTAAATTGTAGTGTTCAATAGAATGGATAACTAGCAAAAGTACACCATTGCACCCTCTGCCTTTCTGGGAGCTGGGCCTACCTTTCACCTGCCAAGGTCTGCCTTGGCTTTGATGTTACCTAAGAGTGCAGCAGTGTTAATGCCCTTAAATGGTCTCTTCTCTGTCTGGGAGAGGCTGCGACTGGAGTAATGTAGTAATCTGATGCTCAGTAGCTCGGTAAATGGCATCTCACGTCAGGGGGAGGAGAGGAGGTTTATGGGAATGAGCTCTGAACCTAGGCTTCTCCGTTTTGTTCTGCATGTCTGAACGCTCTAGCTCTGCAAGTGACCACTCAGGGAAGCCGGCTGTGGAGTTAACCAGACGCTGCTCATGGGCGGCCCCCTTTTCTTCGGTCTTCTGCATCGGGCCGTGGCTTGCCGGTTCACCCATCAGCCTCTCCTCCTGAACAGGCTCTTCCCAGCTAACAGCCAGGTCCCTCCAGCCTTGTGACTGGGCACTTCTCTCCTAAACACAGAAGCATTTTGTAACATCCCTGAAGTGTGGAAAAGGGAGGGTAAGGCGATGTTGATGACAGCTCTGTGATAGAGCTAAGAGATGGAGGGGCTCATTTAACCTGTACCTTTCCAGTTCAAACACCACAGCCATCTTGAGTTTTGCAGAGTGAAGCAGTTCTCACAGACTTCAATTCTAGTGCTCAGAGGCTGGATGTCATATATGGCACCCTCCTCTGAGTTTCAAAATTGTCAGTATGGAACCAGGTTTTTCTGGTTCTGACTGTGGTTGCAGACTTGGCCAGAATGGAAACCCGCAAACTCCAGCTGAGAGGCCTGTGTCTGTATGCAGCCTTGCTAGATCCTCTTGTCTCCCTGGTCACCAGTTCACCTCTTCCCTAGATGGAATTCCCAGGTGGAGTCTCCCTTCCTCCATTGTAGGAGTTTTGTTTACATTTTCTTCTAGAAGAGATCATCCATGCGTAGAGCCAGAAAACATCAGCGCTAAATATCCGAAGTATAGAAAATGGGCTGTGGGTTTTCTTGCTTTAGATCCCTTCTGAGTGAGTGACTCTAAGCTGTGTTTTTTCTAGACAGTGGTGACTGAAGAAATTTCCAGATGAGGTCAGATCACTGATGAAAAACGCACATCCTGCTTTTGGCTCTGCCAGACCAGCCAGAGCCGTCTGCTGGTACTTGAGGCTCTGCCAGCAGAGTATATACCAAATGCTTCGGGCTCTGTGGGTTTTGCTGCGTCACGGGATGACAGGGTTCTCTCTCACCTTGCATAATTGTGGAAACAAGTTTGAAAAGATGCCTTTTAAAATATCTGTTCTGTTTCTTCGACTTGCCATGGACTTCACTCTCTATACTGTGATAACATACTTCAGTTAGGGATAAACGAGCGCGTTTTCACCTGAAGTTAGGGGTAGTGGGTGAGACCCTGGCTCGCTTCCTGCAGGTAGACATATGGTAAGGAAGGGAGGCTTCTTTTCTAGATGTCTTGTAGAGGCCATCATTATTTCAGTCACAGTGAGGACAGTTAGGGCGTTTTGCAGTTTCCCAAGTTCTGTCACATATATGGTCTCATTTGATCTTAAGCGACCCCATGAAGCAGGAGGTTGACATACTATCAGTCCTATTTTATAGATAGAAAAGATGAGTTGGGATGAGTTGCTTAAGGGACTTAGCATTAGTGTCCAATTAAATTTTTTTTTTTTAAATCTCCAAATGGTGTTTTTGTGTATTTTTGTTTAACACTAAGCCCTTCTGTATCAGGTGGGGGGGGGGGTCGTTCTATTACAAGGCTGCTCAGAGCTGGATGGACAGTCTAGACATATATATTATTTAAATTGTTGCTTCTGGAATAATTGGGGAGGTAGGCAGCGTCAGGTGGTGGGCGGTTGCTTAAAGGATGCTTGGTTCTGCTGTTTGAGAATAGCTGCTGTGTAGCAGTGAGAGAAACACGAGGTCTGTGTGCTGCCAGCTTGTGGACTCCTTAGGTGCCCTGAAGACAGATGTAGGCGGAGAGAACCTAGGCCTGAGAAATTTACCCAAGCTTCTGGAGTCTCCAGGCCTCTACTCTAGGTGTCTCATCTTCTGTTGCTTGTCATCAAGGAGGGAGATGGCTCTAGAAGCTGAAGCTTTGACTTTCCTTTTAGAGTGGGTGCTTTCTCAGCTACAGTCTGATCTCAGGTGACTGGGATCGAGGCTTTCCCAGAATGGATATGGAGTGCGTTGCTGTATGAAGAAGGATCTCATTCTCTGTGTTGTCATTTCTCCCTACAGTGGGCCACCTTGAGGATGGAGAGAGGCGCCAAGGAGAAGAACCACCAACTTTACAAGCCCTATACCAATGGTAGGACTGGCTCTTTCTCCTTATCTCACAATCCCTTTGACCTATGTTCCTAAGTGCTTTTAATTCCACACATACTCTTCACTCTATCAAAGGGAGTATATGGACTCTGTATATTTTAGATACTTTTATTCATTTATTTATTTATTTACTTGAGAGACAGAGTGTGAGCAGGGGAGGACCAGAGGGAGAGGGAGAAGCAGACTCCATGATGAGCACAGAGACTGACGAGGGATCCTGAAATCGTAACCTGAGCTAAAACTAAAGAGTTGGCTGCTTGACTCACAGAGCCACCAGGTGCCACTGGACTCTGAATATTTTTAACATGCTTCCTCCCAGCATGTTGCTTGACACGGGTGTTCTCTGTTACAGGAATCATTGCAAAAGATCCCACTTCGCTAGAAGAAGAGATCAAAGAAATCCGTCGAAGTGGTAGTAGTAAGGCTCTGGATAACACTCCAGAGTTTGAGCTCTCCGACATTTTCTACTTTTGCCGGAAGGGAATGGAGACCATCATGGATGATGAGGTGACAAAGAGGTTCTCAGCAGAGGAGTTGGAGTCCTGGAACCTGCTGAGCAGGACCAACTATAACTTCCAGTACATCAGCCTTCGGCTCACTGTCTTGTGGGGCTTAGGAGTGCTGATTCGCTATTGCTTCCTTCTGCCACTCAGGTGAGCGCAGCCTGACGGGGACAAAAGGCTTGAGCGGCGGCTGCCTAAGCCCGAGTTGTGGCTGACCTCCCTGTGTCACTCTGCTTTGCTTTCCCCCTTCCGAAAGGAGCAGAGTTTGATTCTGTCACTGGTAGTCTCTTGGGAGGGAGACCATCGACTCTTGGAAGGGTCCACTGGGGGTGATCTTTTAAAGGCCCTTGGATTCTCTGCAAATCAGACAAAAATCGTGGGGTTTCCTAAATTGCTCGTCTAGTTGGCCTAAACACAGGGACAGGGAATGTGGTGTACTTTCTGGCCATTCCTCCCTGGACATGACCAGGTCTTTCCTGCAAGCTTGCCTCTCTAATACAGAGGCAATATTGAACTCTCAGGTTTTCTGTACCATGTGCTATTCTGAGTACACCTTGCTGGCTGCCGGTACCTTCAGGCTCTACTTCCTGTTGCTCCACAGAGAAGCTCTGCTTTCGCCAGGGTGTGGAGCCAAAGGGAAGGGTAAGACAGCAGGACAGCAGGTGCCTGGGGGCAGAGCAGCCAACAGCAGGCTTTTCCATCCTTCTGGCTGCCTGATGTTGGGGGAGATAGCGTCCGCTGAGAGCCAAATCCATAGCCTGCTGTCAGTTTGGAGTTAAAATGATATCTGGGTATGCTGGGCCTCTCATTTCTAGATGAAACTCTTACCTGGATCCTAGGTGATCTGATGGTTTTGGGGGTGGTTTTCGTGATGTCGACTTTCATTGTCACACGTTCCAGTCTATCTGTAGTGCAAGGGTTTGTTTGCTGTGTTTTCACGTGTCTTCTTCTTACAGGATAGCTCTTGCTTTTACTGGGATTAGCCTTCTGGTGGTAGGCACTACCGTGGTGGGATACCTGCCAAATGGGAGGTGAGTTGTTTGCGAGAGTCCATTTCTGGAGGGCACTTAGCTCCGAAGTTGTGGCTCCCCCCACACTACTCCTCTGGGCACAGGCAGACCTGCAGCATCTTAGGTAGATAAGATAACCCAGTGATAACAGTGGCGTCAACATTGTTATTTTTCACCAGTCTTGATCTGTGACTTTGCTCTTTACCCTCTAACACTCATACTCTTATCCCTCTAAGACAAGGGAGGAACCTCCCAACTGTGGAGTCGAGGGTCAACAGATTTAACGGCATGTCATTTAGTTTTGAGCATTCTACTGTGTTGATAAATTGGTAAAAGGAAAAGAAATATAGGTAGGGCTTTTTTTGTGTGTGTGTGTTTTTTTTTAAGATTTTATTTATTTATTTGACAGAGATCACAACTAGGCAGAGAGGTAGGCAGAGAAGTGGGGGAAGCAGGCTCCCTGCTGAGCAGAGAACCCCATGCGGGGCTTGATTCCAGGACCCGAGATCATGACCTGGGCCAAAGGCAGAGGCTTAACCCACTGAGCCACCTAGATGCCCCTTGTGTTGTTGTTATTGTTGTTTTAAGAGAAATTTGTTCCTTCTAGAAGTTCTAGGGCCAGCTCTCTTCCCCAGGCTGGTGAGGTTAGAGACTCTGTCCTTTGCTCTGCCTGTAGGCATTGACTGGAAGTAAAATAATCAAGGAGGCTTATCTTTGCTGGAAATTTGAGGGCTGTATAAATTCTAAACCCAGTCACTTCGGTAAATTGAAGCAATTCTTGTCATTTCTCTGTTTCCTCATATGTAGGCATAAAGACACTCGTGCACTGTAGAGTTTTACCATATGTACTAATGTTTTTAAAAATAGCCTGCAGTCCTAAAGGGCTGTAGGCAGGGATGGTTGCATTGTTCCAGTCTGTAACTTCTCCCGACTTCCTGTGTGTAAAGTAAAAAAATCTGTGTCCTGTCATACCAGGTTTAAGGAGTTCCTGAGTAAACACGTTCACTTAATGTGTTACCGGATCTGCGTGCGAGCCCTGACAGCCATCATTACCTACCACGACAGGTGAGGGCACTTTGTGTGACATGGGGAACTGGCACTGGCCAACCACGGCTCACCTGCACCTCACCAGTGAGGGCTCCCGGAGCCCATGAGGTGGGTGAAGTAAGGGCTGAGTTCCAGATCAGTTGTTTCACATGGGTTTTATTGCTTTTGCATTCTTTCTAAACACAGAGAAAACAGGCCCAGAAACGGTGGCATCTGCGTGGCCAATCACACCTCTCCAATCGACGTCATCATTTTGGCCAGCGATGGCTATTACGCCATGGTAAGACCTTTCTCTGTTGCTTTCCTGGGCAAGTAAGACCTTAAGCATGCTCAGGGCTGGGATGTTTCTGGACCCTTCAGAGAGCTCTTCCTGAAGAAAATAAACATGGGAACATGTAAGACTGTTGCCTCTTTCTGTTGCTTTGAGAACTCCATGGGACTTTGATAGGAGGACTTCTGAGTAGGTTGATAACAAAGAGCGCGGTTGGAGGTTAGCCTTTGGGTGTTGAGGCAGACCATGGAAGGGGGTGACGGACAGGGAAGGGGGATTTGAAAGGACTGGGTTCAAGGGCATTAGAGAATCTGCCCAGGAAAAGCACTTTTTTACACGAGGTATTACTCAGCTTCATTATTTTTTTTTTCGGGTTTTCAGCTATGTTTTTAATGATGTATCTTTGATATCACTAAATAAAAGGCAAAATTAAAGATTTAGAGTCTAATAATGGTTTCTTAATAGTGAGAAAATTAATGTTTTCAGTAAAATGTTAGAGGGTGAGAGGTTGGGATACTTTCCTTTTGGGATCTGGGGCTGTCTCCACATAGTGGGGATTGCGTGTGAGAGTGGCTTCACTCCCGGTTATTCCTCTGTGTGAGATTAGGTGGGTCAAGTGCACGGGGGACTCATGGGTGTGATCCAGAGAGCCATGGTGAAGGCCTGCCCGCACGTCTGGTTTGAACGCTCTGAAGTGAAAGATCGCCACCTGGTGGCTAAGAGGTAAATCCACAAAATGCCTGTTGCTCTCTGTGATCAGTTAGGATGTATGCGCTTTAGGGGTTGTTATCCTTCCACGGTAGAATCGTAGTGTCTTCTACACTGAGTCCTCACTGCTTTCATAATAAAACGTTTTTTCCCTAAAATATGGAATAGAAGAAGTATGGAAGTTTGGTATTATTTGTCAAGTTTGTAATCTCTCTTAACCTTTTTTATTTATTACTCATTGTAATGAACCACATGTGAACTTTTAATGCTATTTGAAATCTCGGGATGAATTCATTATCACAAATAAAAACAAACTTAAGGCAGCGGGAAAAGATAGAGTTGATGTACATAATGGTAAGAGCTTTGCGGAAACTGAGAGGAATGAAGGCTCAGTTGGGACCATCTTCTTCAGGGACAGACGAGCCTGCCCCAGATTCCCTTTACCGCTTCTCTCAGGAACAGTATTAAGCCAGGTGGCTGTCCAGAAGTCCAGTGACAAGTGCTTCTTGAGGGTGCTGTTAGCAAGGCCCTGTTGCAGGCACGTCCTTTAGGTTGTCCCAGGTCTGAGCAGTGTCCTCTACAAAGACCTTAATACTTCACTGAACAGCTGTATGAGTTAAACTGCAGTCATCTGGTTTTCCCTGTCTTTATATGTTTTGTCTTTATGAGATTCAGACTGGGGTTTGTCAAAGATCATCACATTTGTGGTTTGTGTGACATCCATGTAGCATATTTATAAGTACATTTTGGTGATGATGGATATAAAGCTTTCTGAGCCTCTGTGTTCTTTTTCACTTCCAAAGACTGACTGAGCATGTGCAGGATAAAAGCAAGCTACCCATCCTCATCTTCCCAGAGGGTAAGAAGGGGTGGGGCCCTGCAGAGGGTTTCTTTGTGGGAGGGTGGGGAGGCCATGCAGGATGGTGACTCTGCTGTTGCCTCAGAACCAAGTCCCTCAACCCTGGCTGGGGTTATCTGTTTTCACTGACGGATGTTCAGGTGGGGCTTAAAAACTCTGGGAAGTGCAGCATTTGGACTGGGAGTGCCAAAGTGCGACCTTCCCAGTACAGGAATCCCTTCTGTAATATGTCAGTGGGGTCTCAACTTCTTCTAGAGTTCTTCCTGAGACCTCCCAAGTCTGCTCAGTGGCTCTGGCCTTTTATTGAGGCTGGGTGTGTTAATTGGGGAAAGTGATCTTGTAATAGGAGAATGAGAAACAGTATAGTGTTTTGCTTATCCCTGTTAAGTGTTCATTCCTAAGCTAGGGAGATTATCCTATTTGAAGACTTTTTCTTACTATATTTAGTTCTTACTCCTAATCTCTGAGGTGAAGGACCAAAACAAATCGCATTTTACTCTCTTCTGTGTTTTAGGAACCTGCATCAATAATACATCAGTGATGATGTTCAAAAAGGGAAGTTTTGAAATTGGAGCCACAGTTTACCCTGTTGCTATCAAGGTACGAGACCTCTGAGGGCGCATGTGGTCATTGTCGCATCTGCTGTGGATGGGACGCGGCAAGAGAAAGGGGAGGAAGAAGCTGGCGTCACCAGTCAGCAGGTTGATCCTCCAGTGGGGCAGCTTGGGCCAGGATAGTGTGGGTAGAGTGTTCCAGAGGAAGAGAAGGGACATGTTCATGGTTCAGAATCCGCTGGGCTAGAAGGGACAGGAGTGTCCAAATGAGGACCGTCAACCAGATCACAAGCTCGCATGTTGTCCCCCACTTACGACCTCTCTGTAAGCCTCTGTAAGGTACTCCGCTACAGAGGGGCGTGCTGCGGGGAGCAGGGATGTGGCCCTGCTGGATGTGTACGTTTGGTGGAGAGGTGAGCACGTGTGGCTGTGGATATGTCCTAATACTGAAAGAAGAAGCAGCCGCACAGCTTTGGGCTTTGGTATCACTGTAAATACCAGAAGCCACTGATAAAGATGAAATATATCTTAAGAGCTTGTCTAGGCTGTCCCCCACTTTTCGGAGCTTGTACTTCAAACTTACTAGGAAGATGGGATTCAGTCAATCATTTTCCTCTTTTCTTCCTCTCTCCGCCTTTACATCCATCTGGTTTTACGAAGGCATACATCATGCTGTTTCTAAAAGAATGTTATTACTCACGTTATTATGTCTACACAGCACAGGCTGTTGTGGGTGTGTTTAGTGCTTAAGCTGAGATCGCAGCTAGGTAGAACAGCAAGGACGTGTGTGCTCGTCCATCCTCTCACGGGGTCTGCGTGCCATGTACAGAGCTTTCTGTTAGAAGAATCAGCGTCACTTGGCACAGTGCAGGGGAGGCAGGGTGTTTCTCTTGGGAAAGCCAGTGCTTCCCACCCGCGCTCCCCTCTACCAGGGAGGCAGAGTGCTGGGACAGGAGTGCCAGATGCATAGTGGCTGGAGAACTGACTGATCCATGGGATCGCACTCCCCAAGCCACCTGTCGAGGGTGCTGTCTACCAGAACAGCAAGAAAGCAAGCAGTCTGGTAGCAGTGTCTGCCGGAGGGGGGGAGCCTGGGGACTGCTGTCCGTGTCACCTGCATCCCATCTTGCATTCAGTATCCAGGGCTCCCCGTCCATGTGCATTAAAAACATTACGAGAAGAGCCCTTTCTCAGTGTTCACTCCAGAACATCAGTTCTTTGTAGCTGTGTCAGTGTCACCTGGCGGGACTAGGAGAACACAGACTACTGGCTCTTTCCCAGCTTGCGTGTCTGACCCGTTCCTGGGTGCTACGGATGGGCCGGTGGGAACAACACTTGGGGAGCCCTGCTGTGGAGCAGTGGGTCTTAAACAGTTTTGAGACATGGACTCTTAGGACAGTTATGGCTCCTCTCCAGACAAAAAGTCCCGTCAGTTTTACATGTAATTTCATTCTGTCCAGATTTATTTATTTATTTTTTTTTTTAAGATTTTATTTATTTATTTGACAGACAGAGATCACAAGTAGGCAGAGAGGCAGGCAGAGAGAGAGAGAGAGAAGCAGGCTTCCTGCGGAGCAGAGAGCCCGATGTGGGACTCGATCCCAGGACCCTGAGATCATGACCCGAGCTATCAGCTCAGCGTGGAACAGAGATTCCGCTCTAAACGAAGGGCTCTCACGTACGATGTCAGCTAGTTTATTCATACAGTGCTTTATCGGAGGTAACACCTCTTTCTTCAAAACATGGGCATTAGTTTCTATTTAAAACTCATTCTTCTCTCCAGTTTCCCTTTGCTATTATAATGTAATAGTTGAATCTAAATTTCTTCATTTAGTCCGTAATTCAGTCTAAATGTCTTCGTTCCTGCGTAGTCAGGTCCACGTCTCTATTCGAGAATCATAAAATCTAGGCTTGAGGAGCCTGCAAGGCCCGCGGTTCGCGCCCAGCCCCGAGCCCTCACGTGGGGCTCCGGCAGCATCCCCGCCGGGGTTCCTCTCACGCTGCTCCACGGGGAGAGGAGCAGCCTGAGAGGCTCACCAAGCCTGTGAGCGTTTCTGACGCCAGCGGCAGCCTGCTCCTGCGCCATCACTCTGCCTATCGCCAACACTGCGTCGCTCACTCATTGTCTCTTCCCGTTTCCACACTCTGGTCCTTCTCTTTGCGTTACAGTCACAGCCTGAGGTCATGTCTGTGGTGGCACTTCGGACGTTTGCTGGCGGTTGCAGGACACTCCATCCAGGTGTTCTCCAGGACTCCGTTCTTTTTGTTGCTTCTTGCATAACTTCCTCCAGCACCTTTCCCCCCGCCTTGCTTACCGGCTGCTTCAGCTTCTCTTCTGTTGGGTGACACTGCAGGTCACAGCTTCAGCCACATTTCCCACAGAATGCCACTGACGTACAGCCTCTGCTTCCATTAGAGTCACTGGCAAAGGACAGTGTAGTGGGTCTGCTGCTTGGCGGGAAGCGCGGCACCTGCGTGGCGGAGACCTCGGGAGCTGTTGTGCACGCATTTGCCAAGGAGGAATGCCAGCGACACGGTCAGAGCAGAGCCTCCTGCTCGCACGGTCAGCTTTGTTAGTGGTGTCGTCACAGAAGCCTCTCAGAAGCTTTGTCGTTTTCTCCTTGGTCAGGGGCACCAGAAATACTAACAAGTTGGTGCCTTTGGGTGAGGTACATGTAGCAGCAGGGATGAGTGAGCGACGCAGTGTTGGCGATAGGCAAAGCCTTGTGGTGGAATGTTCTAAAGGTTAAATCTGGGGAATGGAGGTATGAGAGTATCTTACCCTGTTCTCTTTGGTTTGGGATATGCTTGAACATGTTTTAAGAATTACATCTGTGGGCACCTGGGTGGCTCAGTGGGTTAAAGCCTCTGCCTTCTGCTCAGGTCATGATCTCAGGGTCCTTGGATTGAGCCCCGCATCGGGCTCTCTGCTCAGCGGGGAGCCTGCTTCCCCGTCTCTCTCTGTCTGCCTCTCTGCCTACTTTTGATCTCTGTCAAATAAATAAAATCTTTAAAAAAAAAAAAAAGAATTAAATCTGTGAGTGAGGAAGACATGAAATGGGTCAAAGAGGGGGCTCACTCGTTTGAGAAAAGCAGGTAGGGGAGTCCTCCCTCGTGACCTGGAGCAAAATCTTGAGTTCATTTGGGGGGCTCATGTTGCTAGAGTTCAGAACTGCGCGAGCATAGAATGGCTTCAGAGTTGTTCATGGAGGGGGTCTGGGAGCTGCTTTTTGGAACTGATGCTGCCCCAGGTGAGCAGTCCCGCAAGTTGCTGTCGACACCCATGTTTTGTTAGAATTGCGGACTTCTTACCATCCAGTTTTCCACTGCTTTTCAGTATGACCCTCAATTTGGTGACGCCTTCTGGAACAGCAGCAAATACGGGATGGTAACATACCTGCTGAGAATGATGACCAGCTGGGCCATTGTCTGCAGCGTTTGGTACCTGCCTCCCATGACCAGAGAGGTAGGTCCTCACCCCGACACCATGCACAGGTCTTCGCTTCCTTCTGTGTGACGCCAGCCTGTGTTGAGTAGTCTCATTTATGCTTTCTTACAGACAGATGAAGATGCCGTCCAGTTTGCCAATAGGGTGAAATCCGCCATTGCCAGGCAGGGGGGGCTTGTGGACCTGCTGTGGTGAGTCAGAGCCAGGTTTTATTGGCAGAGTCGAGCAGGATGTGAATTTCTGAAGTAGATGCTGAATTGTTGACTCCTTTTACAAAGAATCCTCCTCTCCCTGGTGTGGAAAATTAAGCTCATCAGCCTTGGAGAATGAGCAGTGTGACTGCTTTCTCCTAGTTCCAGCTCAGAAGTGCCCCATGCACTTAGAGACACAGAGCCCAGAATGCTGGGCCTGAAGCAGTTGATTCTTCGTACCTTCTGGGGTTTGTATCCATCTGCCAGGGCACCCAGACAGTCCTTATCTCTTTAGGTGGGGGTGACTGGATGCTGATCTGGAAGCTGCATTAACTGGTCCCTCTGATCTTGAATATTTGGTAAAACTGGGCCAGCCTTAGAAAAGCGGAAGTTTCATTTATTACATTTAGTTTGTTAACCTACTAGAGCAGGCGTTGGCAGACTCTCCCTGTGAAGAGTCGGTAAATGTTTTAGGCTTTGTGTATCGTGTGGCCACTGTTGCAGCTGCTTTAATCTGCCCCTGCAGAGTGACAGCAGCCGGACAGCATACAGAAACACATGAGCGTGGCTGGGTCCCAGTAAAATGTTCTCAGGGCAGGTGTGAGGCTAGGTTTGGCCCGTGGGTCATAGGTGGGGCCCTGCACACTGGAGTAGGAGATAGTGACACTCCGAAGAACGGGGGCTGAGTTGGGAGCAGTGCTGGCTCGGGGGATCATCCACCCTCCGGGACCCTTCGTTTGACGCGCAAAGGTCAGCTCTGTTAGGCACTTGACTAAAGTGGGCATTTAGGGAAAAGAATGTAGAGATTCAAATTTTAAACTGACATGGGGATTCTCAGGTATGGCCTTTTAAAAAAGCTCACGTTCCTCCAGCTCTCGTTGTGAGCCAGGCTCCGTGCCGCTGGCGCCGGAGAGGACGGCCTCCCTCCGCCCTCGCCGTAGACCCATGCGGGGTGGGGATTGTCCCTCCCATTTCACATGTGAGACACCAGAGCTCAAAGAGGTCAGGTGACTGTTTTCCAGAGTCGCCGAGTAATCAGTGGAGCCAGATTCTGAACTCAGGTCTGACAGGCTGCTCGAACTGGAGTGTCAGTCCACACTTCCTGGCCGCAGGGCCCCAGGAAGACAAGTGGGGCTCCCTTTAAAAGAGAGCCTTTTGCTGTGGATCGTAAAGGGTATCGCACATGTAAGAGCATTGGGTGTCAGGTCTGTCCAGCGGTGGGGGCGGGCTTCATCGTACCTCAAAGGGGAAGTCCAGGTGTAGCAGAAATCCTGAAAAGGGACTGGGGTTTCTGTTAGTCACTGAAGGTAGGTGATGCTAATTCTAACATGAAGGCGAGCAGTCAGGGTGCCAGGTAGGAATGGGACTTTGAGGAAACAAATCCCAGTGTGGTAGGATAGCAGAGGGAAGTCTCGCCGGGGCCGTGAGCACAGGAGTATGGGCGTGACTTGGATTCCTCTCCAGCACCATCCCTCAAGCACAGAAGAAGTAAGGACTCACAGTTCTCCTTATGTTCATTGTTGGCATGAATCTCTGGGTCTGAATTTTACAGACTTCATTTCACAGATCAGATTTACAGATTCATTACAGTTTTAGTCGTTCTTAAAGCTGGCTCACCTTCCATGATGCCAGAATGCCTCCTTTATCTTCAGTAAGGTGAGAGTGAACATTTGAGTAGAAAGCATTGTAAACCCCTAGGTAGGTAGGTTTGAGCAATGACAAAGTACCCTGAACGTGAGTACCGACTTCTGACCCCAGGGCAGGAGTGAAAGATTTAAGTCAGAAGTGGTAAAATTGGGGAGGGCCAGGTCAGTATATGAGGTCACCCCAGGAGGGAGAGAGCCATGGAGTGCTTTTGTTTCTGAAGGGTTCTTCTGGGGTTTTGAGCAGCGAGGGGCTGTGATCTAAGGGTGGATAGGAGGCCTTCTTTGCTGTGACACCAGACTTCTCTCTCATCAGGGATGGTGGTCTGAAGAGGGAGAAGGTAAAAGACACGTTCAAAGAGGAGCAGCAGAAACTGTACAGCAAGATGATTGTTGGGAACCACGAGGACAGGAGTCGGTCCTGAGCCCGCGCCTTGCGCTGGCGGGAGCCACTGCTCGCAGACCCTGACCCGCGAGCCAGCTGGAGTTGCTGCCGCCGCTGCCCCTGCTGCCCCCACTGCTGCATCCTTTCCAACTCCGGGGCTCTTCAGGCCGCTCTGGATCCCAGGACTCCAGCTGCTTTAGAACTGCCCCTGGGTGCACCGTCTGCAGTGGGCACTGCCGGGGGTTGCTGCCCAGGACGAGATGCCTTCTTGTTTCTTTTACACTAAGTCCATTGGAGGAATGCCATTAAAGTCAGCTCTCCACCTGTGCACGTGTGGGGCTGAGTGGTTGGGAAGCCTTGGCCACGTGCCCGTGTTCAGGACGTTAGGGTGTCCGTCTGTTACAGATGCCATATGCCAGGGACTTTGCTGAGGAAAGCCCCCCCACCTCCGCTTCTGAGGAGAGAAGGCAGTGTGACTTGCTTCAGCCCAAACATCGCCGCCCCGAGCCTCGGAGCTCTGCAGACTGGGTGAAAGGAAAACTTGTCTGCGGGGGCTTTTGGCAAAATGGGGTTTTAAATCCTGTGCTCCTCCCCACAAGCAGAAGCACAGGATTACCAAAGGGGATGGCAGGAAGCAAGGTGGACCAGTGACTAGGGCATGGTGGGAACCAAGAGTCATTTTGTGTTCAGACTCCAGTGCTAATCCTGAACTCCCATGTGACTTGCTCTCTGTTAACTTGTGCCTCAGTTTCCCCATCTGTTACCTGGATCAGGAGGGGAGGGTGGTCATACCTACCTCACAGGGTTGTTGTGGGGATCGAAGTGCTACTTTGAAGGACAAGTTGCTCAGTGTTAAAAGTATAGGTCCATGAAACGTGGCAGGAAAGGTCTGAACTCAGAGCTGCTGCAAAGGGCTTTGAGTTTGTTTTTGTGAGTAAATAAAATTGTCTCTGATGGCCAATTAATTGAGGGGTTTTCCCTTCACTCTTTTCCCGTATAAGTAGCCCTAAGCAACATGCTTCATAGAGTTACAGTCCTCTGACTTGACCATAACCCCGAGACTGTCGGGAATCCATTTGGCTTCTGGAATGAGGAATAGTACCGTTCAGAAGAAGCTACTCCCCCTATCAGATGTTTGCCTGTCTCTCTGACGCGCTTAGAATTTCCAGCACAGACAGGTGTGGAGTTCTCCACTGATGGGTGCCTGGGATAAGAGGCGTGTGAAGAGGTGCCATTTGTTGAGGACAAGGATAGGGCAGTCTAGATGTAAGGACTGTGGGAAGCAGCAAGGTAGGAACAGAGGCTCTGGAAGGGTTAGTGAGGGGACAGGATGGGCAGGTGGTGCACCGTGGGCTTCCACACAGCCGGAGGAAAGCTGGGAGCTTCCTGGGTCTCCTGTGCCCAGCTGCAGTCACTGTGAAGGCGGATCCCAAGCCAAGCAACCCGCACCAGTTCTGGCTCTCAGGGTGTACCAGTTTCACGCCCCCACCTCGCTCCCCCTCTGCCCATCCGTCCAACCCTTCCCACTCCTGCCGCTGGATCCAGCAAGGCACAGCTGTGACACCTGTCAGGATGTGCACCAGCCACCGTAAGCGTCGCCTCTCCCAGGCTGCCCTGGGCCTGTGCAGGGGGCTGAGGCAGGAAGGCAGCCCTGCTCCTGAGACCTGACTTGATAGCACTTTGTCTTCCCCGCCCTGACTGCTTCCTGTTCCTTGACCTCCCTTACTGGCCTCCCGTTTGCTCTCACCTGGCCTGTTGCTAACCAGTGAGAAACGATTTTTCTTTCCAATAAAAACCCTGTTTTGACTGTTAAGGAACAGCCTCTTAAGAACTGTTTTACAAAGAGTGAACAGTGGTTTTCAGCTTTTAGAGGAGACAATATAGTGTTTAAAAACCATCCGGAATGATCTTTAAAATCAGTTTTCGAGGCTCAAGTTCCCTTTTTTTTAAAGTTCTTTTTTAAAAAGCTCTCTGTTGTTTAGTACGTTTACATCATGATTTTCATAAATATGCTGAAAAGAATGTGAAAAAACTAAAAATATTAAAAATATGCCTGTCGGTTACCTAGCAGAGTATTGCAAGAGCCTGGGTTAGAATCAACTACTGTGTAAAGAAATACTTGTGGAAACTAAGCAAGGGTTATTGTACTGTTTTACAAAGAGAAGAGATGTGAATTACGCCCCCCCACCAGAAAAGCAATTTCTAAAATTTTTATTTGGTTCATGTTTAAAGTATGGAGACTCATCAAACTACACCACCTTTTTAAATTGGGGACCTGCGGGCCCCCCATTACCCCTAAGTCAGATGCTTGGTTTGGGATAGCTGGACAGGTTTTGGCTGGTAAAGCCTTACAACACGTAGGACCAACCACATAATCATGTAAAGCAAAGCCAAGTACAGAAGACTCAGGATCTAGCAGCAGTGAGGATGGTTCTGGAATAAAACCAATGGCATCAGTTGGTAGGATGAGCCCTGGCCAACCTCTAATCCCACTTCTAAACCGGCTACTCACTTGCTGTTTTGACTTTCTCTCTCCATTCCCTGACCCACAATTAAGGACTTGGGCTAGATGGCCTCCAAACCTCTTTCCATGTCTGTAAGTTTTAAAACCATGGTTTTAACTTTAGCTCTCATTTCCCAGGTCATCTGGTTCAGATCTGATTTGGATGCATTTTGTTCCTCCAGAACATAGAGCTAGTGAACACTCCGCCAGACGGTGTCCCTGTATGAAGGGGGGGCTTCCAGGTTTCAGGTGAAGGGGGGCCGGGTGGATTTGAATGTGGATCTCGGAAAGCTGTTTCCACTCAACCATGAGGTATCTTTGGTCCAGCTAGTTAGAGAAGGAATTTTGAAAGGCTAGTGAGATTCCCCTGTCAGAGGAAGCTCGGTAGATGGCTGTGGGCCAGGCCAGAGCTCAGCAGGCTTGGCTTGATGGAGCAGTTAGAGATGATGGCCTTCCAACAGTAGAACTCGCTCTTGAGCCTGGTTCTGGACCGCGTCAGCCCTGGCTCCCTGCTGCTGCCCTGCCCAGGTGAGAAGAGGCTAGCTGTGAGGGGGCACTGAGTGCCCCATGGAGCCCTGCGTGCCCAGCCCTTGGGGGCAGCAGCCCGCCAAGAGCAGCTGCGAGCCCTGCTGTCCTGCAGAACTGTTCTGGGTCTGGAGATCCCGCCGTTCCTTTTGGGAATCGCCCAAAAACACCGTGGCCTCTGGGATTGCTGCTTCCACGTCCGTGACACACCAGCGAGAGCGAGTCCGCCGTGGTGCGTGTCCCCTGGGCCCGCTGTACCTCTCAGGCAGCCAGACTCGATTTCTCCCATTGCACGCACGCTGTGTGGCCTGGGACCCGCCGGCCGGAAGGGCAGCTGCACGCACACTGGCTCTTGGACAGGCTAAGAGACGACCAAGCGGCCATCCATCTTCCGTGGCGCTAACACCCCCTCTCCCCCCAGTCAATATGTCTCTCTCCGATGGGAAAGTTAATAAATTTTGCTCTAGATTAAAAGTATTGATCATTTCATTTGTAAACGATAAATAAAAAGGGGGGACTTTTCATTGCAGCAGGGGTGGCGTCTGGTGTATTTTGCCAGTGCAGTTGCGCCAGCCGTCGGGGGGGTGGGCTTCTCATATGCATTCTGGCCGGCCAGCTGCATTGATTTCCTATTAGTCTCCCCAGCACCACCCAGTAACACATCATTTCAGTACCTGCTATTAATGGTCTTTTGATAAATAATCACTTGTAAGTCAATAAATTTTTATTAAACAGTGTGGCTCTTTGATTTATTAAAATCCGACCGTGTTTGTCTGGGAGAAAAGGGATGCTGAATTGAAGTGGAGGCTTTCATACATCTTCCTGACGCCGAGCAGTCACCGCACACTCCAGAGAAAAACAATTGCATTTTAACAGAAACAAAACAGCCGACTTTGGAACTTGGGCCCGGGGAAACTTTATCTTCGTCAGTCTGATCCTTACCCTACAGGGAGCAGCCGCAGGCCAGAGGGCGCCGCGTCAAGAACTTTGTTTGCTTCTGAGAGCAGTGAGGTACCTTGGCCGGGCCACGCGTGCACACCCAGGGGCGGCACAGAGCCTGCACGGTCCCACAGGCCACCCCACCCTCCAGCCTTTCTGGTGGAGAGCTGCACCCCTGAGCAGACCGCCCCCAACAAGCCGGCACTGGGGACCCATGAGAAAAGTTGGGCGACAGGACCCTTTAGCTTCCATCCCAGGTCTCCCAGGTCCCATCTTGTGGCAGGAAACACCAAGAGACCGTTTATATTTTACGTAGAGATCTGGCTGTATGGATGATTTTTTAAAGTGGGCCAATCGCCGAAGACTGGAGGTCTTCTCTTGCGAGATTGGCATTGGCATACAATTTGCAGTAAAGGGTCGACAACTTCTTGTTGAGACCAATAGGGCCCCACGCAGATTGTGTACACAGAGGCCCAAACACTGAATACAGAAGCAGAACTCCCAGCCCAGACAGACGTAGGAGAAAGGGGGGAAATGTGGCTTGTGAAATGCTTTTATTAAAGCTCGCGGTTGGAACTCTCTGACCCTGGTCCTATCCAGGATACTTCTGTGACTCCTTTTCCCTCCCTGTTCAGTGTGACAGGCGTTAACTGGAAGATGTACAAAGGAGGGACTACTAGTAAGAAGTCCAGGTGAGGGCTTTAATGTTTTTAAACATTTTCAGTTATTTAATATCTAAATCACGTTTTTAAATGCTTTTAAAATGTACTGTCTTAAACCCACTGCAAGGTTGCTTGGAGTTCCTATTCAGTCCTGGTCTTGGCGGGAAAAGCTTCAAGGGAACCTCAAAGGTGAACAGGAAGCTGGAGAGCAGAAAATAAATGTGTGACCGTCCCACCAGGCAGGTGAGTATGAATGCAGGTTTTCAGGGCCGTGGCCCATTCTGACTCCACACTCAGGAGGCTGGCCAAGGAGCCCAGTTCCCCCTTCCAAGTAGCTCAGAGCCTGTGCCTAAGGCTTGAGCCTCACCCCAACCCCTGGGGAGGTGTAGTGGTGTGCCGGGCAGGAAAGCCACAGAGCAGCATGCATCTAGCTTTCTAGAACACGAGTAACATTAAGTATATTCTGTACTTTATGTGTGCAAGACTCAAGTCCACTTTCAAGGTAAAACAGGAGACCTGTGAAATGTATCACTTAGGGGTTAGCCTTTGTTAATTGCCCCTCACTTCACTTCCCCTGTCCATGTTCTTTGGACTCTGTTTTAAGGACTCCCATGGGGAAGTTGGGGAAGAATCATCTTAGGGCTTCTTGAGTTCCATGAGTTTACTTCCAGTGATGCAGAATCCAGTACATTAAACTCTAACCCAGGGTGACTCGCTGCTGGGCAGCTTCCACTGCAGCTGCTGGCTGGGGGGCGCGGGTGTGAGGCTGGCACAGAGGAGTCACAAGGGGCTTCTGAGCCATCATAACATAGCTGCGCACTTGTGGATAGAGCCAGGCGCAGTAGAGGCCTGGGGGGAGTGGAGGCTGGGAGAGGAAGTGGGGGAGACCTGAAGCTTCCAGATTGGAGGATTTGGTAATCCTAGAGAGCTATGACCACGGGTTTCCCTCCCTTGACCCCACAGCTCCCCAAATGCATTTGCATTGCCTTTGAACCCCTCCACATAGCACAGACTCAGCTCTGACTGACTGGAAGTGAGGTCAGGAGAAGGTTAGCAGGTGCCTTCCCGTCTCATCCCATCCAGAATTCCAGGCCAAGATGGCCCTCGGCTCCTCATGCTCCCTTCTGCTCTGTTTTCCTCGCTAAGGAGTGGTTCTGAAGGAGCGAGCGGCCGGGGGAGGTGCCCGGCCTCCCGGGGTCTCCAGTTCCCACCGCTGCTGCACCAGGCTTGGGGAAGGACCGCCTGCACTCAGATTGATCCACCGGCCGTGATTTGTCATTCCTGCGAGGCAGGCGCTGTTTTCTCTTGCTTCAGGAGGCCCCTTCGACACCTGCTTTATTTTTCTTCTTGCGCTGACGTGACGGGAGACAGGTGTTAAACTACTTAATCACTTTAAAATTGTTTTAATTTTCTGTTTTTTATTGATCTCTCCAGCACCAATTAATCAGCTCACTGGACCAGGCAGTTAGTACATTAAAAATTGTCAGGGAGGCCGTGCATCTTGCAAAATGTCTAAAAAATATTCGGCTAGCAAATTTCGTTTTTCTTGGGCATGCAACAGTCCTTGGCCCCCAGGGCTCCCACCTGCAGAGGACTTTCTGCCTTGGGGGCCTGCGTCTGGGAGTATTCAGGGTAACAAGAGGGAACTGGCCAGAGAGGCTTCCATGGGGGAAATGGAAGCAGGTGCCCTTTTCCACACCGATTTACCACCTTTCCTTCCACATTTGTTTTCTGTTTCGCACACAGCTGGGTCTCCTTTCCCCAAGAGTGCTGGGCAGTTTTGGTGGAAGGACGCACTGGCTCTGCGACCAAGTGTCCTGACCCCCACAAGGGCAGGAATTCATGGTCTGTAACTGTCCCTGCAGCAGGGCACCCAACCTACAGCCAGATTTCCTCTCCCTGGGACATCGGCACCTTTGATGTGTCCTTCTGATGTTGCCGAAGCCACCTCCCTAGGGCAGGGGGCCTGCTAAACTTGGAGAACTCTGTTGGCAGGTGGCTGTGTGTCACACTGTCTTGTCCCTCGCATCCTGGCAATGAACCTGAAGCCTTTCCACAGAATGTTCGGGACAGCTCCATCCCCACGGTCACCTGGCCCTGTGTTGCAAACCCTTGGCCATTTATCTTTTATCACCCCTCTTGAAAAGTATTAACGGCTTGGCTGTACTTTCTGAATTAAATAAAAACATGGACAGAATAACCAGGGGCTCCAGTATCATTTCTTGGGGGGTAGAAATTTGGTTTCTGGTGTTGCCATTTTTGCCTGACTTTCTATCACTCTCCAGAAGCAAGCGCCTTATTTTTTATGTGGCAAACGAAACATCCAGCAGTCCAAGTGCACGTTCTGAGCTGTCTGGGCCTTCCCAGTGGGTGCCGCCCTCCCAAAGCATCTCCAGGCCCTTCTTCCTTCCTTCTGCTCCCAGGACTAAAGGCCGCTCTTCCCACCCCACCCCCACACTGCACCCCGCACCACTCACACAAGCCCCCCGCCTCGAACCTTTGGGCGAGGCCCCTCAGAACCAGGGCTGGCAGCCCCCACCTGAGGAGGAATAGGGCAGGAGCCCCAAGTTGCCGGGACTCTGGGGGCAGGCACGGTCAGCCCCTGCATGCTGGCCAGCCAGACTTATCTCCCCCAGCACCCAGCCCCACCCGCTCTGTATTAATTGGTATATGATTGGGCCAGGCATATAATCTAGTATTGATTTTCTCTCCGGACGCCACAGCTTTATTTGCTCACATCTGCCCTGTGTTTAATTGGCGCTTTGCTCTGGAAACGAGAGATCTTATCGGCTTGTTTGGTTTCTTTTCCTGGGGCACACAGGCACGCACACACCCTTGTACTCTCAACTTGGCCGGCCCAGCCCAGCCTCTCCTTGGCCCACCACCCCCCAACAGTGAGGCATTCCTGGGGATAGGAGGAACACAGAATGACCCCAAAGGCTTCCTCAGAGACTTCCTGTCTTTACACTTGACCTCACCCGCAGAGGGCGGATCCTTCCTGGTGTGAAGGTGTGTGTGACCATTACTTGGGGGGAAACACTGCCTTCAGGGTCAGACCTGGGCTCAAATCCACTTCTTGCCTCTATGTGGCCTTGAGGTAAACCTATTGGATTTTCTGGCCTGCAGTATCATCTGTGAGACAAAGGCAGGGTACCTTTTTGCAGGATTCTTAGAGAATCACTGTCAGTTACCACACACAATATCTGGCACTTAGTAGCTATTCAGTAAACAGCAGCTCCTGGACCAGTAACGTAGACCTCGTTCAGCCTGTGCAGCTACAACGCTGACTGCCTGGCATGAGAGATCACAGCCATGTGTACTGGAGACAAAACAGTCACCCGAGGCCATGTCTGTCCATGCAGGGTGAGGGGTGCCTGTCTCCTTAAGGCTCACACTCCAGTGAGAATCTCTGGCCCCAAGGTACTGTGGTCACCACTCACCTTGTCTGAGGCTGGCAACATCTCCCACAGTTTCCCGGCACCAGAGAACTCCCAGCCAGGCCTCTTCTGTCACCTGGCCTCCCATCAAGCCTGGTCCCAGGCCAGCCCCTGGGCTGTGGGGTTTTCTTTTTCTTTCCTCTGACTTTGGTCCTTCATTTGGGCAGGTACACCCCGGGCTTTTTGTAGCAAAGGGAAGACATAAAGGCCAGAGGTAAATACTCATTTCCTATTGACACAACATTAATTCTCTTGCTTGGACAGGTGAGTGTGCTTTCACTCACTTGGCCAAGATTAATGATGTTTGTTTGCCTGCTCAGAGAGGCCCTAATGAGGGGTTTCTGAATGGCATGACTTCTGGGAGGAAGAGGCTGGCAAACGGCTCTACACCGAGGAGAGCCAGCCTCTCCCCCAACTTCCAATGTCCTTGTCGTCCCTGTTCAGGCTCTGGAGCCTTTCCTGGAAGAAACAAGGATGAAAGCATTATTGGTTAAAGAATGTGAGCTCAAAGAATGTGAGCTCTTTGGGTCCTGCCCCCATGGGGTTACTACTGACAAGGAGACCTTCTCAACACCCAACACCGGGCTGCAGTTGGCCCTCCCCCACCTATCACCTGAAGCTCTGGGGGGGGGGGGTTCCCATCTGCGCTGGGATGAGGGAGGGCCATCACTGGGGGGTGGGAGGGTGTCAAAGGTCAGGGCCTGAAGAGCAACAGATGCGATTGGCCAGATCAGCTTCTACAGAGTCACCACTGGTGGACGAGGGTAAGGACAAGGGGGATGTCCCCCTCTGCCGCCAGGAGAGCAGACTCCTGTAACTGACATGGTCACTAGACCTGATCTGAGCCGCTTCTGTTTGCGACTCTGCAGCCTCAGCACAGCCTAAATAGGGCAAGAAGGAGCCTGAAGGCTTGACCCTTCTTGGGCAAGACAGCCAGGTGGATGGGGTGGGGACGGTGGTGGCAGGCTGTGGAGGCACCGAGGCCCTCCGGTCAGGGCTGCTGCAAATCCATGCACTATGAGGAGGGAAGGGTCTGCAGGTGGATTTCCTCACGGCGCCGGCCGCTCGGGTAGACCAGCCAGCTCTGCCAAGGCAGCGCGCGGCCGCAGACCCTCGAGGAGCTCAAGTGTCATCCCCATGAGAGCCAGGGCTGCTCTGTCAGGAATCTGAGCAGGGCTCAGAACTGACCAACACCGAGGAGGGGAGGAATCGCTTAATGCAGCCCCGTCCTGTCACTAAGGAAGGTCCAGTCCCTCCAGCCTGGCCATCTGAGCTGAGGGGGCAGCTGGAAGTCGAGAGAGGAAAAGGGGAGCCGCCGGCGGTCGGTGTCGGGGGGAGGGAAGGAACGCTGGGGAATTCTCACGGGGCGGCCCCCTCTGTCCGTGTACCCCAGGTGCAGGCCCCCGGCAGGACCAGCCTGCAAGAAAACAACAGGGTGGTTCGTGTACTTCCTGTTATGACAGAAACCCAATTCGACCAGCCTCAAGACAAAAGGGTATTATGTCCTGAAAGGGCTGGGACCGCACTGGGCCCGGAGGAGTTTGGCCTGAACCCGCGGCCCTCATGCAACCCTGTTCTCCCTCCGTCTCCAGCCGGACCTCTCAGGGGTTGGCTCCCTGCTCCGGCGGGCGCAGCCCCCCGGCGGCCAGGCTGCGCGGCACCCGGAAGCGCGCCCCGTGGAGAGGTAGGACGGGGAGCCCCGAGCACAACCTCGGTCTTTGCTCATTGGCTGCAGCCGAGCCCCGAACCAATCCCAGAGCCAACGTAGCACGTGACCGGAGAGGTGGTCTCCGATGTTTGGCTCAGGACGGTGTCACTCATGCATCCTGGGGGTGGGGTCAGCCCGCCCAAACTCAGTCAATCAAAAGAGGCGGGAGGGTTGTTTTTCCACCGTGAGGAAAATGAGGGCGGCGGTAGCCGAAGGGTCGCAAGGTAGCAAGGGTCGGGGCCAGGCCGGCCCAAGCCGCAGACGTGCGCTGCGCGCTTTGACAACTCTCAGTGAGTGTAGACGCTGCCATTTCCCGAGCAAGGCGCAGTACTTCACAGTGACCCCGCACGCTGCCGACGACCCCACTGGGGCTGGCTCCTTCCCCCGGGCGCGTGGTGGCCCCAGCGGAAGCCGTGTGGGACCGGCAAGGCCGGCGTCACTTTCGTTTCCGAGACACAGCGGCGGGGGTTTAGCGCGTCTGCAGAGCAGGGTCTCTCCCCGGAGCCCTTGAAGGACCTTCTCGCGAGCATCACAGCCACAGGGCTGACTGGGCAGCGGGAGGCCCGGAGCGTCCGGCCGTCTCGCCCTCCCTCACTGGGAGACCCACAGCCCTTGCTGCGTTGCTTCCGTCGCGGCTGCCTTCCCTGTGTGAGTCTGGGTCAGCCGCGGAAGAAGGAAACCCTGCGGAACCCGATCCAGGCCCTTGTGAACAACTCCGAGCCCGGCCGGGAGAGCCAGAACTGTGGGTTTACATCGAGTCGGGCTTCTGAAGTCACTATTAGCCAAATTTGTCCACTCCGGTGCCCTGGGGCCCTGTCCCGCTTGCCCAACGGAGCCCGCCGATCTGAGGGGCGCTGGGCATCCGGGTGCCGGAGAAATCACGGGTCAGGCGAACCGGGGCAACTGCCTCTGAACATCCCCTCCGGCTGTGGCGTCTCTGCTCCTCCGGAGCCACCTGCGGTCAATGGCAAAGCAGCAGAGACCAGGCCGAGAAACGTGGAGTCGGCTGTAGTCGTGGGCTACACCGCGTTTGATCCGTGTGTCTTTGATTAGAGGACTTGATCCGGTCCTCTGCTGTCCTCTGTACCTTTCAGGTCTCTACACGTCCGCGGAGGAGACGCAGCCCGGACTTCAAAGACAAGGAGTTTTGAACTTGCATAGATCTCCGTTTCCTCATACGCAAACTGGGGCCAACACCCAGTGGCCAGTCTAGATGGCCAGTCTATCGGAGAATCGAATAAAAGCATGTTGTGGAAGGGTACGGAAGGCCGTAGTGAGGATGGTATGGCCATTTCATAGGAGCTTTCAGGCATTGCTTTTCATACAAACTCTATAAATTTTTTTTTTGAGATTATTTATTGATTTGACAAAGAGAGATGCAGTGAGAGAGGGAACACAAGCAGGAGGAGCAGCAGAGGGAGAGGGAGAAGCAGGCTTCCCACAGAGCAAGGAGCCTGATGGGGGGCTCCATCCCAGGACTCTAGGATCATGACCTGAGCTGAAGGTAGAGGCTTAACAACTGAGCCACCCAGGCAACCAGCAAATCCTATAAAGTCTAATGGTTAGGTCACATAGACACGGATTCTTACTAATGAAAGTTGCCTTTATTCTATAGTGCTCCTTCTTATACGACACAGGATATAATGCTTTTGTTGAGATGTGGTATCGCATGGAACCACAGGGAATTGCGTTTTTGTTAATGGACATTGCCATTCATTAAGGCCTCTCTAATCCTTAACCACTGCCTCCCGGGGATCCCTCTGTTCCTTGTGAAGACATTCCTTACAGCACCAATAGTGTTGTGTTCCTGTTCTTTCTTGGCAGCTGGTCTCCTTCTAGATTGTGATCATCAGGAGGGTACGCAGCTTGTCCTCTGTTCAGATGCCCAGGAACAAGCATGGTGCCAGGCAGAAAGCAGACCCCAGATGTTGACAGCATGGATTTTAATTTATTGATACATATAATCCTGATTTTCTTTTTAAACAGTTCATAGTCCAGCCCTCATTCAAATGATTCCTCTTTCTTTCCCCTTTTAGGGTAGTTAGAAGCAGAAGCTCCAAAGTCAGATTGGTTGAGCTGTGTGACATAGGGCAGGTTACTTAACCTGTGTCCCAGTGTCTTTGGCTATAAAATGGGTATCATATTGGTGCTTATTTTATGTGGGATGTTTCTGAAAATGAAATGAGAGAAGCCTATGGAACCAGGCAGGGCCCCGTGAGTATTTAATGAATGTGTGTGAAAAGCAAAGAGACATGGTAGACATGAATGTGTGTGAAAAGCAAGTGAGTGGACAGCATGACTCTGAAGTTGAGCAGAATCAATACTGTATATCCATGGACTTGGGGTCAGACTCATATCAGTTCATTTCTCTACCTCAGTTTCTTCATCTGGAAAATGGGGACACTAAATCCTAAATGGCTTTTGGAAGACAAATGAGTGGGTGTGAGTACAGCATTTGGAAGAAGTCACTGGAAGGTGCTAGATTCTTCTTGTGCCATATAAGGAACAGACGAATGCCTCTTTGGCATTCTGGCCTGATGCCAGAGCTCTTGGCCTGGAGTCAAGGTAATCAGAGGGGTTCCCTTAGCCTCATTCCCATGACCTCTGCCTCCTGAATGACAGAAGTCCTTCCCACCACAGGTTTGTACTAAATTCCTCCATAAACTCCCAATCCATCCTCTGTACCAGGTTGAAACGACATGATCTGATAGAACAGCACATTTCTTTTATTTGATACCATTTCGTTTATCCAAGCATCATCAGAGAGTTAATTGTTCTAAGCAAAATAATTTCCCGGTGAAAAGCTTTCTAAAGCTCTTCCGGCACCTTACGCAGAGGACAAAGGACAGGGTTTAATCTTTCTGAGACAATCTCTGGGACATCATTGTGAACACTAACCACATTACTGTCTTCAAATACCTCTGACCTATGTCGGGTTTTCAGTCCGGTTACCAAACGCCCGGAGAGGGCTATGCGCTGGGCTTCCTCTTTGTCCTTGCGGGCTGTTGCACACACTTGAGCTACCCTGCATCTAGGCTCTGGGCCTCTTCCTCTGGTCTTGTACCCCAGGGCTTCTGGCCACCTGGGAGAGCAGTACAGGTAGCTGCTTTCTTGTCCTCGAGACTTTTAAAAATGTTTCTGTGGTCACAAACACTATGACTGTCTTTATGCTCAACGGTATCAGGTGAACAACGTTTTATTGAGGCCAGATTCTGCTCTGAGAGGAGAAGGGTTACCCACACACATTCACACAGCCAGACCCCCTCTGGCCCCTGTTGCATGGTGAATGGTAAGCCTGGGAGCTGGATGGGGACCCGGTTAAAATGCAGATCTGGGACCTGCGGGTCTGTGTTTCTAGTAAGTTCCCAGGTGAGGCCACTGCTGGGGCCCAAATCAGGTGCCAGAGTAGCAAGGCTTCCATGTAGAAGAGACAGATCCAGACGCCTCAGGGGAAGGTGGGCCAGGCAGCCTCATGGAACCCAGGTAGGCGGAAGTGCCCCTGGAAGTTGTGGGAACCCCTCACTGCCCCAGCTGACATTTCTATGGAAGCACAGTCTGCCCTTGAAGAAACACATCTGCGGGCCACAGGCAGCCCTCCACGTCTGGTAGCACCCAGAGCTACTGGGGGGATCCTGAGCCTCAGGCAGTTTACAGGTTAAGGAACCGGGTCACACGTGCCAGTCCCTGCACAACTGTGCGGAGAGCCGGTACACTGCTGGGGCCAAACCACTGATGGAGCCGGGAGCTGGTCCATGGCAGGGAAGAACCGTCTGGCTCTGACACTCCCTGAGGGCAAGAACTTGAGGAGGAGGGAGAGAGCAGAAGCATTCTCATATTTTAGTGCCCACGCGGGTCAGCTCACTCTAAGAGATTTCCTTTCACCTTCTCTGTCTTGCGGAGTGCGGTGTCAGCCCCATTTTACAGATGAGGAGACTGAATTTCAAGAGGTTAACTAGCTTGGTCACATGACCCAGCTACTAGTTGGTGACAGGAGGACTCACTCACAGCCTCAAAGCCGTCCTTCAATGATGCAGCCGGCCGAGTATCTCATTAGTTCTTTTTTTTTTTTTAATTTTAAATTTTTTTTATAAACATATAATGTATTTTTAGCCCCAGGGGTACAGGTCTGTGAATCACCAGGTTTACACACTTCACAGCACTCACCATAGCACATGCCCTCCCCAAAGTCCATAACCCCACTGGTGTCTCATTAGTTCTAATCTGACCGAGCCCCCTCGAGGTCTGTGTAATTATTCCTATCTCCGAGATGGGTATACTGAAGCTCTGCAGCAGAGCGACCAGCCCAGGCCACAGGGCAGTGGAGCCAGGATGGAACCAAACACTGTCCTCTATGTTGTGTGGCAGGAAAAGGGCTCGAGTCAACTGGTGTCTAGCTTCAACCCCTAGAGGGACCTGCGTAATGGGGAAAGGCTGCTGGAAGTGGATTTCCAATACCCTGTCTCCTCTTTAATGTCACCATCAGGATGTGGCCATCCTTAATCTGGTAAAACACTGCCACGCCCAGACTCGCACCCAGCCCAGCTCGGACGTGTCTTGTGTCCTTCTAACACTGGCAGCCACGATAATGGGGACTGTGGCAGAATCTGCGCCTGTCCAAGCCTACTGGGCTGCCCATCAGAGCAGGACTCTACGGCTACTGGGAGCACAGGCTTTGATTTCTTCCCTCTTGTCTCATCCCTGAAAAGTTTGCAATTCGGCAGGAGAGGAGTCACAAGAAGCACGGAATGCCAAAATAACTTGGATTTTTGCTGCACTCAGGATGTATAGGAAATTCCTTTGATAACCAGGCATAAAATGTCTAGGGCTTGTGATTTCTGTATGAGAGATGAAGGGCATAGCCTTGAGCTCTCCCCAGCAACACACAAGCACACGCACATGCACACAAGCACACAAGCACACAGGTGCACACACACATACACACATGCACACAGGTGCCCATCTGCAGAGAACCAGACTTGTTCCAATTATCCTCAGGAATCTGGGACATTCACCTCAGGCTCTTCTCCTGCAGTGGGTGCGGTGGGAGACACCAACTCTGCTTGTGCTCAGGTGGTGGGGGGTGGGGGGAGGGGTGGAGTCTTGGAGCCAGAGGTCCCAATGGCAGGTGTCCCAGAACTTTGAGACTGGAGAAGATTTTGTTTAGCTCAGCAAATGTCTCCCCAGGGAAAAACTTCCCCCAGGCTTGATTTAATACTGACCCCAAATGACTAGAATCAGACATGCAGGAATCACAGCTCTAAGAGAGCAGTTGGGATTATAATACACTTACAAAAGACGGAGACAAGCTCCATTTGGGGGCGGTCACTGGCCTCCTCTTCTATACCTGCTTCCTGACTCTACCTGATCATGTTAGCAGCCTCCTCCCAGCCCGCAGGTTCCATGCTCTCCAAGTGCTCGGGGAGACACCAGGCCACACTCGGCTCCCAGGGCCCATGGAGGTTTTTCATCTTGGGGACTGTGTTGTGACTCCCCAGGAGCTCCCAGGCTGCTGTCCCACCTGCCCCAGCCTGGCTGAGGCCCCTTCCATCCCCCCCGCTCCACCTCCCCGCAGGTCCCACGTGTCAGTGGAGGGCTCCTCAAAACCGCCTGTGACCAGGAGTTTCCAGAGATGACGCTCCGTTCTTCCCAGCTGTCTTCTTGTCTCCTTCTTGTCTCCCACCTCACCTCCAGGGACACTGAGTGTGGGCATCGGTTTGGTTGAGGGTTAGAGCTTAAAAGCATTCTATGTTTTCTTGTCTGTCACTCCTGTCCTCTGGGGACAGTTTGGTGCCTCGGTCTCCAAGAGGCACAAGCTGGGGTCTTCCTCCTGCCCTGTTCCCACTCCAGGCTGATTCCCCGGGGCCAAGTTCTCCCACCCTGGGGGCCTAAGGGACGGACTGGAGGACCTGGGACAGCAAAGGGAACTCAGGCCATGCTGGTGTTTGCCAGGATCATTCAAGTTGGAAGGTTCTGAAATCACAGCTTGTTTTGCCTCTCATTTTACAGAAAAGGCTTTGAGGAGCTGCTTCTGGAGCAAGAAGACGCGAGAGCCTTGGAATCCGCTCTCAGTTTTGTCACCTTCCCACTTCTGGAACTTGGCTTAGGTACCTTCAGAGCCCTACTTCCCTCATCTGGGCGACAAGCATAATACCTACCTCTTAAAGTTCCTTGTGAGGTCAAGTAAGGTCATTCAGGCCTTCCACGTGGGAGAATTTAGTAGGGGTGTTCAATTAACATTAGTGCTTTTATTCTGCCCCCCACCCCCGCAGCTGTTCTTTATGGTACCTACTTCCCCAAATGGACCTTTTCCCCCAGTAGGCTATGAATTCCTGGAGGTCAGGAACCCTGTTCCAGTCTTGGGTTTCTCAGCACCTATGACGGTGCCTGGCATTGAGCCATGAGATTTCAACTTGACCAGTGTGAAGCCAGGTTTCCAGACTCCCTGAGCTCAAGCTCAGACCCGCCCATCCTGGGAGTGGAGAAGCCTGCCCACTGCGCCCACCCCCCACCCCCAGCCAGGGCCCCTCAGAGTCCCCATGGCTGGGATTCCTCAGCCAGTTTCACAGAAGCACAGCCGCCATGGGGAAGTTTCTGGGACTTTTATTTTTATTCTTTATATTGTCAAAGCCAGTAAAGGTGGGCAAACGCTGCGTCCCTTTTGGGTTGCCAGTCCTCACCCGCCTCCCTCACCTCTCCCACCTGCCGGCCACTACGAGTCACCTGGGCTAAAAAATGCCACCCAGCCAGTGTCCAGCACACACCACCCCCACTGCCAGGCTGCGGGCAGTCTAAGGAAAGGACGGACCTGGAGCAGGAGTCCATGCAGGCCCTGGGTGCAGCCCGTCCCTGCAGGGTCCTCCCCCTTCCTATGTGGGCCCCAGTTGGCAAAGCAGGGGGTTCTGAGGTCCCTTCCAGCTGTGCCAAGCTCCCCTCTCTCCAGGTAATCTTGTCCATTGTATCAGCACGGAGGGAACCCTAGGTGGGCAGCTCTGGAGGAGGCAGCATCCGCCCCTCAGATCCTCTCATCTTTCTCTGCCTCCAACCTCCCTTTTTCTCAGCCCAACGGAACGTGGCGGGGGTGGGGGGGGTGGGGGGGGGGACACGCTGTCTTGTCTCTTTCTGGGGAATCCCTGCTGAGGGCAGAATGGAGGAAGAAAGGGGTCTGGGAGGACTTGGCCCTTGAGGGAGTTGTGACCCTGGAGTTAGGGTGTCAGGAGCGTTTCTCCTTCCCTGGGACCCACTTCCCCTCACTGAGGTGGATTTCCTCCAGTCCGGGTTCTGTCATTCGTTCTGGACCCTCCAGGGGTTCCCTCCTACGCCAAGGTCGGAGGAGGGTACCTGGACATGCCCTCTTTTCTTCTGCGGTCAGCCAAGAGCCCACTCGGACCCAGCACCCTGGTCCTCAGCTCCCAGACCAGAAGGGAGACTTCTGCCCTGGCCATCTGCCTCCGAGGGGTGGGCCCCCTGCAGCAGCTGGATCCCAATGGCACGTCCGGAACCCCCAGCCACTTTCCTGGTGGCAGAACCTGGTCATTTGCATCTACCTGTGCACTCAACGCGTTTGCGGAGCGGGCAGGCCGAGGCCTGGGCCCCAGAGGAGCGGGATCGTCGGCCCAGGGGCGCGTCTTACGCGGCTTGGACCTCCCTCCCCACTCCCTCCTCCCTCAGCGGGGCTGGCCCCACCGCCGCCGCCCCGGCCCGCGCCCCTTGGCCTCCTCCCTCTCGCCCTCCCGCAGCCTCCGCCTCCACCGCCTCCTCCTCCGCCATGGGGGCGGGGGGCGCGCGGAGCCCCGTGCGGGGCAGCGGAGGGGCTGCAGCCGGGGCACAGGGACCGGGACGGGGACCGGGACGGGGACGGGGGCGGGGATGGGGGCGGGCGTCAGACGCTGTGGGCGCCCAAGCTGAGCACCGAGAAGGCGGCGCGGTGCTTGCGGAGCAGCAGCCGGATCTTCTCGTCGTCTGAGTCGGGGTCCAGCGGCTTGTTGTACTCGTCGTCCTCGTTCTCCGAGGCGGCGCGCTCCCCGCCCGCTCCCGCGCCGCCCGGGGCCCGGGGCGTGGAGGACGACGGCTCCAGGGCGCTCTTCTTCCGCCACTTGGTCCTTCGGTTCTGGAACCACACCTGGGTGGAGAAGGAGGCTGAGGATGGTGCGCCCACAGCGCACGCGGGGACCCCCTTTAGGAGGGTGACCCCACCGGGCGGCAAGGACCGTCGATCCTTACTTTTATAGTAAAATAAGTGGCCCAGTGATAGACCAGGTGGTAATATTCACGCCGTTTGTGCGGCGGAAGGTGGCGGGTAAAGTAAAAACGAACGCGGGTCAGTGCCGCAGCCCTTTCTGCTAAGCCAGACCCTCCTCGCGGTGGATCTTCTCTTTTGCCCCCCGGGGCACTGGGATGGAAGATGCCGGAATGCCCAGGTGGGGGCCTTCAGTAGGTGCTCAAGGGTCGTCCCTTCTTCAGCTCCATGGACCTTCCCTGAACTTCATGAGTAATTTCCCCCAATTATAAAAGTAACGTATTTTCATTGCTTAAGATAGTTGAAGAATGCAGAAAAGTACCTAAAGGAGCAGAAAAGTATGGAAGGGGGCCCTCGCTTCCTTCCACTCACATTCAGCAGATCCGAAGTCTGCCGGGGCAGGTGGCTGGTGATGCTGGCCCTGCCCAGAGGTGGTCCCAACCCGCCCTCGTGCTTCCATCTTCTACCCTTGAACCTGTCACCATGTCACAGAGCTGGGCAGTTCGGTCATAACGTTCTTTTGGGAGGCCGCCCACCCAAAGTGTCTCAGGAGAGATCTAGCATCAGGATGGCGTCTGGGAGCCTGGAGGGAGAAGTCCCATCACTGATTCCAGGCTCCGTGGCCGTCGTCCTTGCCTGCGGGGTGGAGGCTGCCTACCCCCCCTACCCCATCCGAGCTTCATTTGGATGGACCTGGAAGGAGGTGTTATCTTCACCTTATTGGCAAACCAAGGCCGGCCCCTCCCGCCTGCTGGTGCAACAAGCCTATAAATTCAGTTCCAATATGGCCCGGAGACTGACTCCTGATACGGGCCAGAGGCCGCCACCAGCCCTCGAAATTTCTGGCCAACACAATGCAGAGGAGGGGAAAGCATTAGGTGGATGTCGCACAGATCTGGCTTTGAGCCCCAGCTCTGCACTTACCAGCCAGGTGACCCTGAGCGATAAGACTCCCCACCTCCAGGTTGCTGGGAGGCTTTAAATGAGCTCCTGAAATCAAAGTTCTCCCAACAGAAAGATAGCAGTACTGACAGCCATCTTTTGGGTTATGGACATTATTGCCGTCTCTAGGGCGAGGTGGGCAGGCCGTGCCCAGACAGCAGGACAGCTTCCCACTGAGAGCCAGAGTCGCCCCTCTTACCCCCACCACCGCCACCAGAGAGCAAAGCTGCCTTTCCTCCACTGGCTGGCTGCTCCCTGTAGGGCAGACACCTTCTCCTGCAGAAACTCACCTTGACCTGTGACTCAGTCATCCCCAGTGAGTATGCCAGCCGTGCCCTCTCAGGGCCAGCCAAGTACTTGGTCTGCTCAAAGGTCTTCTCCAGGGCAAAGATCTGGTGGCCCGTGAAGGTGGGCCGGGTGTGCTTTTTCTTGTGGATGCTGTCGCTCAGGGGATCTGGGGCTGGCAGGAGGAGGAAAACGCGTGGTTAGCAGGATGAGTAGGGTACCAGCCCTATCCTGCATTGCCCTTGAGGCCAGCTCCCTCCTACAGAGAAGCCACTGAGATTGTGGGGGCATTGTGACACCGCTAACAAGCAGCATTCCTGGCGTTCAGACAGTAGTGACCGTGATCTCTGCCCTGTCTGGATGGACAGGGACCCCCGAGAGGGCACCTGGCCCAGATAAGAGCTATTTAGGGGGAGACGGTGCTTGAAGCCTGCCCTGGGCTCCTTCACTCTGTAATGTTTTTCCTACTCAGTGATGCTGCCTTCTCTCCAGGGGCAACACCAGGAGGCTCTTCTCGGTCTTCTCAGTTTTCTCACCAAGACACAGACTAGGGACCTTCCACCAACAGTCAGGGCCCCGGGGATCTGGGAATTCCTTCCCCGCCTAATCCCTTGTTCTTGGGGTCCCATTTTCCAGGTTCCTGGCAAAACCAGAGCTTTAGGCCCCAAGTTACTGCACTCCCTTGTCACCAGGCCTAGAGGTCATGTGACCCTAACCACAAAGAACTAGGACCCTGCCTCCTGCTTGGCTAGGACAGCTGCTCAGGCAGGAGCAGGGCTGGAGGGCAGCAGGGCTCCGGGGAGGCCGAAGGCCCACCTGTTGGGCCTTGTTCTGTGCAGCCCAGCAGCTCATGCTCTGTCTCCTTATGTTACAGAGAAGGAAACTGAGGCACTGGTTGGGGCAGAACCTTCCCAAAAGACTGTCCTCTGCAGTCCTCTGTCCCTTTGTGTCAGTTCAACCACTGACTTAGATATTTTCCTGTGTGTGGCCGTGCACTTGGGATTGAAGAGTAGGAGTGTGGAGAGAGTGTGTGTGTGGTGGCGGGGAGGGGGAGATGGAGGTGAGAGAGACCAAGGCCCAGAGCACCCCCAAAACCAGTTCTCAGAGAGGAGGTCTTCACCTGCGTGGAACCCGCCATGCTTCAGGCTGAGTGAGGGGTGTGCTGTCAGGCAGTGTGACCACCCCGAGCAGCACAGCAGATGGGGAGGCAGGCGTGATTTGGGGTTTCCTTGGTGGGAAACCCCAAATAGGGGACTGCCCCTATTGCAGTGGGGCAGCCCCGAGGTCAGAGAGAAGCGGAAGTGCCCTCCGCCTCTGCCCCGGCCTGCTCCTGGCTGGGCCTCCCTGGCACGCGGATGACTCCTGCAATTCCGGTCACTTCCCTGCCTCCCCGGTGAGCCTCACCTGCCCGTGCACGACCTGCCACCATCTCTGGGCCCTGCCTGGAGCCCTGGGGTGCCCACACCCATTCTCTGAAAACAGATTTGGGCAAGGTAGGGTAGGGTGACACCCCCCTCTCCAACAGCTAGGACCAAGTCTGACTGGACTCGGCAGCTGCTCGTGGAGGCTGGGCGGCCATCACTGCTCCTGCTGCCATAAGCCCCGAGGAGGATGGTGGGAAGCTGCCCCCTTGATGGCAGGCAGGACCAAGATGGAGGCGCCGTGCATGCCGTGGCCCTAAATGGTGTCAGGGCAGGAATGGGCTCTCTGGGAAGGTGACGCTGGGGCCGCTTCTCACAGGGAACAGCACTGGCCCACTTTAGGTGAAGATGTGACATGGGTTCTGGGTGGGAGAAGGAACCTGGGTGGCCAGGTGGACCCTACATAGGGCAAATGTGGGTTATGTGGTCTTCTCCAGCCCAGGAGATCCCCGGGTTTTCAGGGAAAGCAGCTAAGGCGGCCGCTGGTAAGGGTAGGGAGTGAGGGGCAAGACACCTGTCCAGGTAGAGCTGGGGTGGATCCGGAAGGGGAGTATTCAGTCATGTGCTCCCCGTGAGCCCTAGATCCAGGTGGCTGAGGAGAGGTGGATGGCAGGTAAGGACTGCCCTGGGAGCCTTCCCTTTGCTTCCCACACCTCCTCCTCCCCAGATCCTGTGGGTGGTGGGGGTGGGGAGGACCTGGGGGCCGGGGTGGGGGGGACGGAGCCTTGCCCTGTACTCACTGTTGCTGCACTGCCTCCCGCCTCGCCAGTCCTGGCCCGTGTCCGCCCAGCAGTTCCGGGTCCGGGTGGGGTACTCATTGCCAGCCTTGGGAAAATTCCCCACCTGGGGTCCATAGTAGACCCCCTGGGAGCTGAGTCCACCAAAGCCTGCCACGTGGGGGTAGCTGGAGAGGAGGCTGCTGTTCGGCGTGGCCACGGGCCTGCTCAGGATGTCCGTGATCCCGTGGGGGGTGCCGGCGGCCAGCTGGGGGCCCAGCCCCGGAGGGCTGAGCTTGTAGAAGGAGTTCTGCACGGAGTACTGGCACACGGGGGCCTTCATCTCCGAGAACTGAGCCAGTGGAGTGTTGTTGAGCAGGAACGTCCCCTGCAGGTTGGACTCCATGATCCTCGGGTCAGGGTGAGGGAAGGTCAGAAGCCCAAATCCAGGACCCTAAAGCCAGAGACCCCGAGCTCTGACCCAGAAGCCCATGGCAGGTTTGGAGGGTCAAAAGCGGCCCGATCCCCAGACTGCCCTCCTACCTAAGGCATCCGGCCCGGCCCTGGCTCCGGGGCACCAGCACCTACGTCAGTGACTCGGAAGTCAGGTGCTCCTGGAGCAGGTGAGAGGCCTCGCCGGCGCCCCTTGGCTCTGTCCCTGTCCCTCCTGGAGAAGGGTGGCTCCCCAAGCCTTAGCTCAGACCCCTCCTCTGCCTGTAAGTCTGCGGACCCTCCATGAGAAGTTTTAAGTTCAGGGAAGCAACATTTCCCTGATAAAGATATGGCCCATTAGAATACAGACCCGAGACTGGCTGAGCGGTGAGAGACGCGGCGCCATTGGTCGAAACCCACACAGGCCTCACATTGGCTTTTCCAAGACAAATTGCACTTTGAAAGATTGACTGTAAAATCAGCCAGTGTGTGTGTGTGTGTGTGTGTGTGTGTGTGTGAGAGAGAGAGAGAGAGAGAGAGAGAGAGAGGATGAGCGCTGGAAGCTCTGTTCCTTCTCAGAGGGTCTACAGGCTCCTGGTCCCCCAAGCGCAGCATCTAGGGAAAGGAGGGTATCTGGGGCCCCTGGAGGCTCCCGAGGCAGCTGGAAGTTACAGCTCCTGCAGCTGCTCCCCTGAGGGTGAGGAGGCCAGGCTCCGGAGGCACTGTCCCAGGGTGCCCAGACCCCTTTATGTGCAGTACCCAAGCCAGTGGAGGAGTATGGAGTCTGAGTGTGGATGCTTCTCTTCCTTCCTCTGAGCTGGGATGGGTAAGTGGGGAGGCTGGGCTTTGGCCCAGGGTGGTGGGGGGTGGGGATGTGAATCTCTGCCCCTGGCCTGAGAGCCTGGGAGTGGGAGGTGGGGGGTGGTGGGGGAGTGGAGCCTGCCCCTGCTGTGCCTGTGTTCTTCCCACCTCTGCCTCTGAGCAGCCTTTCCTGATGCCCTCTGTTCTTCCATCTAACTCCTCTGAGGAATCATGTGTGCCTCTGCTGGAGCCAGGGCCATGTTCTGTCTGGCTCGGCAGCTGGGTTGGAAAGCTCTGATGACTGAGACCGCTGTTGAGTCAGTGGTGGGTCCCCCTGGCAGGCATTTGGTTGGTGCACAGTCATTATTTGATGGTGGGACACCCATATGCCTTTCTTTCTAATGGATTTTTACAACATGCAAGGCTCTACTGGGGGCCATCTTCCACTTTACAAACAGGGAAGCTGTGGGGGAATACTCTGTTGATTTTGTATGGGCAGTTCTTGTTTTTGTTTTTTAAAGTGGAAACCAGCATGCCCCTGGTCTGAACATGTAAAATGACAGGACATTAGGGACTGTCAGGCAGACGGACTTCTGTCCCTCCTCTGCCGGGCAATTCCAAAGTCTTTCCTGAGCAGGCTGTGGGCTCCTTGGCAGTCTCAACACGCCGTGGTCCCACTGTGTGGCAGGTGGGAGAAAAGAGGGGCCCTTCGCTGACCTTCTCCTCGGCTTCTAGTTGGAGATCTGGACCCAGAACTTGGGGAGGGCCCCCCTCTCACACAGAGCCTGCCTCTCCCCATGCGGCTGTTATGTTCCTGGGGAACAGGTTGCTCTAGCCATGTTCTCTGTAGTGTACAGGAGGTAGGTTAATGCACGAAAGACCTTACACTGTGGAGATGATTTCTCTAGAAGTTTAGACTAAAAACCGGAAAAAGGGATCTTACACCTCTGAGTTGACTGGGCTACTAGGCTGCCCATCACAACTGTTTGGGAGACTTAATTCTGATTTGGCCGCCTGACCCCACCCCAGGCAACTGTGATCCTGAAACTGAGCTTTTGAAACCCCCCTGGGCCATGCAGTTGATGATCCTGCGACTATGACTCGGTCAGCCCCTAAGGATGGGAACTTATGAGGAAGAAAAGCTGCAGCAAATGATTTGATTCCTATTTAATGCCAAGCTTGACAAAGGCATTCACGTTTGGGATTCCCAGGATGAAATACGGAAGAGACCTTAGCAATTGTTTGATCCATTTCTCTATTTGACAGATGAGAAAACTTAGGCCAGCCTCATGAGGTGTTAGGAACTATGAAGGAACAGGGCAATCTTCTCAGAAGTTCTTGAACTTTGAATGACCTTGAGGGGCGCGGAGGCCCTTCACGAGGGGCGGGGACTGGGGGCGGGGTCCCCCTTAGTGTCTGCTGTGGGTCAGTCATGCACCCTGAGGTGTTTTGCCCTCCTCCACCCACCTTGGACTTGCCCCCACATCACGGTAATCCTTAGGAGACAGAAATCTCCCACCAAGCCCAGAGGTTTGGTAGCTTCTCCCAGGGTGGGTGGTCTGATGAAGGGACTGCCCAGGTCTCCAGAAGCGCCCCCCACCCCCAGGCGATGCAGGCCTCCCTGCTGACTGATCCCACTTCCAGACCCCTTCAGGCCCCAACCCCAGCTTCACTCCTGCCCCAGCCCCCACCCCACCCCCCCATTCCCCCAGGGCAGAGCCAGGAAGGAGAGATGGAGTCCGGTGCTGTGAGTCCATTTCTTTATTAATTTTGACATTTGTTCAGCTGGTGTAGGGAGAATGGTCTATACATCCGATTGGCTGGGGGGATTCCCTCCCAATAACAGAGCATTGGGGAGAGTCAAGAAAAGAGTCATTTTTCATAACAATTAAAAAAATCAAGGTAATTCCAAAACTTCTAAAAAGCGTCTAAGGTGCAGACTGCAGCATTCTCTAGGCATCGTGTGGAGACCCCAAACTCCTCCTCTAACAGCTCCTACTAGCAACTGGAGCGCGCAGCCATGCCGCCCAGGGCCTGGGGTCGGCGGGCCAAGCAGCCATGCCAGACGCAGCGGAAGGTGCCAAAGCATAGACTGGAGCCGCGGGAGCCCCGCGGGGGCTCTACGAGGGCTAGTGGGGCGGGCTGCGGCGGCGGCCTGGGGGGACGGCGCGGGGTGGAGGGGAGGAGGCGGGCCCTGCGCCTGTCTTCCCGCGGCGGGACTCCGGAGCGCCGCGCCCCCGCCCCCGGCGCCCCACTCCCCGACCCCCAACCCCCGTCCGAGCGCGCCGGCTCCGGCAGGCGCGCCCCTCCGACCCGGCCCGACGCGGAGGAGCCCGGCGCTCGGGCGGGGGCTGGGGCCGCAGCCCTGGGCGCCCGCTTGGCCTCCGCGCCCCGGCCTGCCCCTCGGAAGGCGGAGCGCCAGCCGCCCGGCCGCCCAGGCCGCCCCCGGGCGCGCGGGTCCCCGTGGCCTCCGCCGGGAGAGCAGTGCGCTGGTGACGGGCACCAGGGCCGCGGCGCGCGGTCGTAGGGGGCTTCTGTGCTACTCGGAAGGTCTCATGTGTCCGCGGCCCCCGGGGAGGAAGGCGGCCGGACGTCCAGGAACAAAGGCTCTCACGAGCGACCCGAGCCCGCCGGTCGGTCTCTCTCCTGGCCCTAGAGGGCGCCCGCCAGGCCGGGCGGGGCGGATTGTGCTGATTCGGGCCTCGCTCTGCCGGAGGCGCCACTGTCACTTTAAGGCTGTCCCCTGGTGGCACCGAGGCGAGGAACAGAGGAACAGCCAGCCACCGGCCTCCTTCCTGACCTGACCGAGGGCCTGGCCTAGGAGGAGCTCCTTCCTCGCCTGGGCCTCCAGGTGGCCAGCTGCTCTCTCCTCCCCGGCAAGCCCTCCCTGCGCTGTGGTCGGGAGTGGGGCCCTCGCCCGCCTCTCTGAGTAGGGCAGAGGGGCTTGGTCAGAGTCGGGGCACTGAGGCTGTCGGGCCTTGGCCCCCCATCCTGTGGGCTGCGTGGACTTAGAGCACCAAGTTGGCTCTGGGAGACCTTTTTTTTGGGGGGGGGGGTGGCTGACTTCTAAGAACTGGCAGATACATTCACTAGCCCTACTCACTTCCTTCCTCTTTCACTGAAAGACAGGCTGTAGCTCCTTCTCCCGCAGCCTGGAGAAGTCCTCAGGAGCTGAGCTGTTAGTGCTTTGTACATACTGCTAAAGTGTTTCTATTGGTTTGCATAGTATTTATTGTTTTTTCATTTACACAAGGCTGATAACTGTACAGTTTACACTTTGAACACAGACTATGATAGAAGTGCTTGAAGATATAGGAAACCTCTTCTCTATTGAACATGCTGGTGCGATCCTGGGACAGCAGCCACCGGCCCGCCCGCAGCTGAGAGGACACCCTTTCAGAGGGGGCGTGGCTCCCTTGGAGCCCTACAGCTGAGCCTGGGGGGGGGGTCCTCACCTCAGATTCTTAAGTCCCTAACACAAGGAACCCCGAATGCACTCTCAAAGTAATGATTTTCCATTGGAAGATGATTAATACTGAAACTGGCAGAGAGAGAGAGACAACATAAAAAAATTCCAGTTTGTCCACAGGAAAGTCTATCCAGCTTCAGACGTCACAGTAAAATCTGTGTCTATACTGAGGAGAGGGGAGAGGTGATTGTGTGTGTGCGTGTGTGCCTATGCGCATGTCCTGAATGTGTAGAACGATCTGGGAGGAGTGGCCCCCTGGGGAGTGGGATGGCAGGTCACAAATGGAATGGAGGTGTGTGTCGGTGGGGAAGACTGGCAGATGAGGACATGGGATTAAGGTGCCGAACTGATTTTGTGCCTAGTTTTCTTTTCTTTTCTTTTCTTTTTTTTTTTTCCTTTCCAGGAAACCCACATGGATTTCCTACAGATGAGGTTGAAAACAAAGTACCCTGTAACAAGTCAAAATTAAAATGATTTTAAAAAACAGATCATCCCCAAGCACAAAAAGAGCCCTTGTTCACTTTCGCGTTCACGCGCTCTCCCGTGCTGGTTTTCTATCCCTCTCTCTCCCCACCCCCCTTCTTGAGGCGTTTGTCCTGATTCCCAACAGAGATCCATCGTTGCTAGAGGCAGGATTGAGGACTGTAGGTCATGCGTCTACAGTCAGTCGTTCATGCGAATAGGAGACTAAAGGAAGTCCCTTACAGAGATCATGCCGTTAGCCTAGAGGAACAGATGCGCCACTTCCGAGCCCTCCGCTCCAGCTCTCCTCCCGTGTGCATGGCAGAGTGTGTGGAGTTCAAGGGTTGGGTGTCGAGGTGTGATCCTGAGGGACACAGAGAGAGAAGGGGTTACTTAGGATTTAAAGGTCCAACTCCCAGCAAAAACCCCAGCTCCTGAGTTCTGCCCCGGGGGCTGAGGCAGGGTGGGATTCAGGCAAAGCAGCCTCCCCAAGCAAGGTAAGGAAGTGAAAGACTGAGCGCAGAGCCCCTGACCTTCCTGAACCCCCAGCCAGCCTTCTCCTGCTCCCCAGCCCAGAGGCTCCCTCTCAGGGGTGGCTGCCCAAGCCTGCCTGGATCCCCCAACCAGGGGGACGAGCCCCCCAGAAAACCCTCCTGTGCATGCACTCTGGGCCTCAGAGAGAAGGCCCACGCTTGCGGTTGCTTGGGGGGAAATCCCCTTGAGTAGATCCTGGGACCTGGGCAAGGGGTCAAGTTCATAAGCCAGGGCATGTGCTAAAAAAGGGAGCGATGCCCTTCACTTCTTCATTTCAGTTCAACCAACATGCATTGATGATGTCTGTCAGTGCCAGCCCTGGGGACCCAGAGATGGAGCAGACGTGATCACAGCCAGCCTCAGGAGCTTGGAACCTCAAGGGACAGCAGTCCCTCTTTGGCTCTGGTCTACAAGCTCTTACGTGCCTTTGGCTCCTCTCCCCATGCCCTGGGGATGGACAACCTCTGCAGCGGCAAAGAGATGATTTTCTTTTTTAAAAAAGAGATCTTGGGAAAAAACAAAACAAAAAACAAAACAGGTACATTCTCCCTAGGATATTATGTATCTTAGGCTGGAGAACAGCAGCTCTGCCTGCAGAGTGAAGTCCACTTTCTGCAGCCTGGAATTCACAGAGACACGGCTCCAGCCCCCACCCCGCCATGGTGCCTCCTCCTTCTCCTCCACCCTGGGGTGAGCACTCCGTGTTTCCATGACTAGCCACTCAGGATTCTGCCTGCAGGACCTTGGGACAGATGGGGGAAAGGGGCACACTGAAATGAAGAGGAGATGACAGTCTCCTGGGTGGGGTAGGAAATGACAGAGAAAGGCAGAAACTCATGCCTTGACAGAGCAGTCCCGAGACAGGGAGCTGTCCCTGGCCCTGCAGGTGACACGGTTATGGAGGAAGCTGGAGGGGGTTGAGGTCATATCAACTCTGAGTGGTTCTCCGTGGATGGGAAGGCCGAGCTAGGCTCCTTGCCACACAGCGCAACACCAGGACTTCTGCTGCTGCTGTGGCCCAAAACAGCTGTCACCCCAGAGGGCACGACTCTTTCGTCCCTGCCTGGGCTTCTCTATGGGAAGGCTGGTCTCCCCCAAGCCTTCCGAACACACGGTGCCCGTCAGCTTCCTGCTCTGTTCGAGGCCCTCCCCTCACGGATGGCGTCAGTCTGCTTTCTGCTGAAGCTCTGCTCACCAGCCTCAATACCTCTCCTCCAGGAAGCCTCCGTGATAACCCTGGCTCCTTGTCATTTCTCTCATCTCAGCTCTGGAAGCTTCCCACTCACTGCGCGACCTTTTATTTAGAGTGATCACAGGGCATAGTGGGTAAGAACAGGAACTCCGAAGCCAGCCAGGTTGCCCGAGCTCATATTCTGTCTTTGCCGATTTCCCTAGTCCTGTTACACTCTCTGTGACTCAAGTTTCCTCTGCTGTAAAACGAGGGCAATGATAAGCTGTAGCTCATTAGACGGCGGTGATGTTTCGAAGCGCTCCAGAGGGCTCGGGACAGTGTATGCGGACGTGTGCTCTGATGGGCTCTCCAGAGGGCTCGGGACAGTGTATGCGGACGTGTGCTCTGATGGGCTCTCCTTCCTGTCTCTCACCTGCTGCATCTCCCCAGCCAGCAGAAGCACTCCAAGGGCCAGGGCCCGGCCTTACCCTTCGCAGGGGTCTGTGCCCCCCTCCAGGCTAAGCATGCCTCAAACAAGAGACCTCGTAAAACCCTGAGCCTGGGGAAGACAGCCGACCATCTCCCGCTCTTCTGCCCGGACACAGAGCGGCAGTACGGGCTTAGACAGCATTCTATGGTGACCGCTTTAAGCAGAGACTCCGGGAGGAGCAGTGAGGGGTCTCGTGGGGGCACCCGGCAGTGGCAGTGGTAGACGGGAGGGCAGCTCTCATGGCCGCATCCTGGACCCTTCCGCTGCCCTGCCCCTCTTGCCCCAAGAGAAGGTCTCAGCCTGTCAAGATCGAGGAGAAGGGCGGTTCTGCTCTGCGCCTGTCCCATCCGGTCCCTCTGCGCAGCACCTCCTGTTCCCACCCTGCCTGGCATCTGTGGCCCTCTCTCCCTGTCTACCCACCTAGGAGGTGGGTAGCCCAGCAGACGTCAGCGCTGCCCTGCCACAGCACTCCAGCTGCCTGCTCCACGCCGGCGATCTCGCACAGCTCACACCCCAGTTCTTGGGCCTACCTTGTGGAGCACAGAGCAAAGCTCCTCCTGTCACCTGCGGTCAGGCAGGCCTTGCCTAAACAGCAATCTGGTAGCTTCTTAAACTCCACGGGAAAGCACCCTTCCCCCCACTTGCCAGGCCTTAGATACAGAGTCCTTCCCAAGGTGGGGGTGACTGGGAGGGATCGATGGGTGAGGGGGTCTAGTCACCCCTCATCCAGGATGGTGCATCCTACCATCTTTGAACAAACTTCTGTCCTTCATTCCTGGCGGCCCACTTTTTAAACACCAAGTGAATAACTTGGTATCAAGTCCACATCACCTCTAGGAGGTTTGGAAGGAAAACCGAAATTGGTCAGAAGAACGCACTCTTCAGTACACTAAAAGGCAATCGAGGAGCTTGATACAGAATCCTAAGTTCCAGAATTTTAATTCAGTAGGTCAGGGGCAGGGACCAGGAATCTGCATTTTAACCCGACTCTCAGGTGACTCTTTGAGAAATGGTGGGTGGGAATTTAACAGGGTACACTGCCTTTCAAACACACCCATCCATCATCGAAACCGCTACAAGCAAAGAGCGTGATGCTGCTGCGACGTCATGGTGAAGGAACCCAAGGTGTGGCAGGTCGGCTGACCTCCCTGCGTCATGCTAGGACGGCCCCCTTCCTGATTGAGCACAGCTGTCCTGCCCTCCTAGCCACAGCCTGCCCAGGGACCACGACTATTTCTAAACCTCGCCACTGACATGGAAGGGACCGTCTGCAAACTCCCTCAAGGGGACAGAAGCTCAGAGCAAATGATGAGTGCGAGGCCTGGAAAGAGGAGGAACCAGGCCTTGCATCTAGGCTCCCAAGCCCCAGCCTGGACGCCTTCTGAAACAGACACAGTAAATTCTCGCCATTCGCGGTGGTCATGTTTGAGAAAGTTGCCAGAACACTGAATTAGCTGACACTGCACCATCACTCTTAAGGAAAATGCCCCGTTAGATTCTTGTGAGCCTCTGTTCACATCTTTGTCAGACCAGGAACACTTTGTTTCACGTGTGTTTCTGTATAAGGACACCTTATTTAATCCGCTGTTGATCCCTTAACTCCCCACTGACAGCGCCCTGACTCCCGGCCAGTGAATTTTATCTAACACGAATATTTGTCCCCACGGGGCACAGCCCAGCCTCCCGGCTCCTAGGAACAAGAGATAACACTTGGGCGCTAGGCTTGGGAGCCATTTTAAACAACAAAATCAACAAAAAGTAGGAAAACTGCAAACAACGTGGCACTGAACACAAATTTTTCACCCTGGTGTGTGTCTGTGAATGAACCACAAAAGCCCTCTGTGTGTGTGTGGGGGGGGTGTTTGGGGGTGAACATAATTTTAGCCAGTAATTGAACTGGCCAAGTGTGGAACTCGCAAATACTGAGGGACAGCGGTACCGGCCTGCGAGTGGGGGGCAGGCAGCACTGAGAAGACCAGAGAGCCATCATTCCCTCACTGTCACTCTGTGGTCTCTGTCCTGCTGGGAGGACGGAGCGCTGCAGGCTGCCCCACCAGGCCCTTCAGAACTAGACTAGAGTCTGCTTCCACCATGGCTCTCTCACCATTGTCCCCAACAGGTGCTTCTCTGGCCTTTTCTTGCCAGAGGTTCCGGCACGGAGCAGGAGCCGGGCTGCCTGGTGTTCCCCACCTCCCCCACCACACGCTCAGTGGTCTGGAACGGTATATCTCCTTTGGAGGTTTCAGACACCTTGCAGAACCCCCACAGAAAATTTTTTTTTTAATTTCTTTTTTGCAGAGCATCCACAGAAAATTAAAAAAATAATTGTTTTTCTTAAGTTCCTCCCTTCCTCCCAACCTGGCTTCTGGGCTGCCTCTCTCCTATTCAGGAACATGAGCAGCATGAACCAGAGCCAAAGAGAAGCAGAAAGGTATAGCCCCTGCTTGCCCCTGTCACCATAAGAAAAAAAATCAAGCAGAAGAGTGCACTTTGCCTTCTACTCCGTTCCTTCAAATAATTTGTACCTTTGGATTATTTCCAGGACTCACCCCAGCTAGTCTGCTAAAGCAGCAGCCCAGCGAAACCCTTGGCGATGCCGGGGTTAACACTGTGACCTCCTTAAGCTGCTGAGGAGTCAGGTCTAATTTTATCCTATAACTGGATCCGCAGTCCTTTTTTTTTTTTTTCTCCAAGTGTCGAGGTATGTTGGGAAGCCCAGAGCCAGCACTTTTGGTGGCATAGGAGAAGCAACCCTGCTTTTTGCTGAATGCAGAAAGCCAGGAGCCTGCTTTCTCCTTGGCCCAGAGCCAGGCCCCAGGTTGTGGGGAGTGAGGGTAGGTGCTGAAACTACCAAGAACCTGGTGAGGGCTGTGCTGGGGCCACCATGCTGCCTCGCTTCCTGCCGACTCCCACCCCGACGCATCCTGTACTGAGCTGCCCCGAGCGGGGCACAGTAAACGGCCTCGGGGCAGCTCAGTACAGGATCCCTCAGGGAGGACGGAGGTCAGAGCTGGCCACCAGAGCCCCCAGCACTGTGGCCGGGCCTGCTGGAGAGCCTCTTCAGGGCCCTCCCTCATCAAAAATCCCCGCCCAGCCCGGCCCCCCAGCCTCAGGGCCCCCATGCTCCTGCACGCCATGCACCAGGCTGCCATAACCCTCCTAGCTTGGGACCGCGCCATCCGCCCCTTGGGCCTGTGCATTTCACCCTTTCCTAGAAAGCAACGGAGCAACCGGTCTCCAGAAACACCAAGGACAATGGTCATCTTGGGTTGAACAGGACTTTCAAAGGGTTCCAGGTTCAAGAGAGAAGTGCTGTTCTGAGTCTATCGCAGCTGGAGCTCTGCAGGAGGATTTGCATTGAAATGGCCCAGCCTAGACAGACTCTCTGGTGCTCCCCGAGGCCTGTCCACCCCCCCTCCCTCGGTCCCCATCGCTTGGCTTTCAGGATACTGTCATCACTGAGGTTTACTGAGTGTTTTCCCCGCATCAAAGCATTTTCTCAAATCTATGTTTTTGCGCTCCCGGAGAGGTCAATCGGAAGCTACTGTTGGCTGTTTTCTTAGGAGGAAATCAAGACTCACACAGTCAGCAGGCTGGGAAATGACTGTGCCTCGAGGCCACGCCACCCCTGTTCCTCCCCCATCATGCCAGGGGCGGTGGAGCGGGGAGCTCCCGCGGAGGACAGGGAGATGTGAGAAAGGGAGCAGCCATTCCTAGCACCAGCCACTCTGCAAGGACCAGGCCATGCAGAAAGGATGCAAAAAAAGACAGCGTTACCTCCCAAGAGGCCATTTGAGGGAAGGGCTAGAGATCACTGCTTCCCCCGTTTTAGGCTGGCCCGCTTCACTATCTGAGCCCCCTTCCTGCTCTCTATCAGGTCCGGCTGCAGGCTACTCCCTCGCAACTCCACCTGGGTATGGCAGCAGAGACAGAAGGCAGGACAGATCACACAGAGAGACAAAACTAGAGAGAGCACGAGATCCTGTGGCAGCCTTGAAGACACAGTCTGCCGGGGGGGGGGGGGGGGGGGGCGTGGAGGCGCAAGGGGGCGATGGAGGGAGGAGGGGTGGGAGCCCAGAGCGGCGTGCCCAGGTGAGCGGCTGGAGCGGTGTGGGAGCCTCAGGAGGGAGGCTGCAGCCACCGCAGTACCTGCACGTGTCTCATAAAGGAATCAACATCAGCTTCCATCTCCCTGGGGTCCTCCAGGGGCCCCTCAGCAATCACCTCCTCGTGTTCCTGGCTGGCCTCCACACCGGACGAGTCTATCTGCCGAACGACTTTGCGGATGATCTGGAAAACAGAAGGAGGGGACCAAAGGCCTGTGAAGCCACGGAGACAGACAGAGGTTGGGAAGAGCAGGTCCCCAAGGAGGAGGTCTGGGGGAGAGGCAGCCTTTGTCCTAAGGTGCCCCTCCTCGAGGGGCCAAGAACAGGGACAGGTCTCCTGCCCCTCTCCCCCCATCCTGTGGAAAACCAGCCTTGGGCAGCTTCAGAGGGGTGAGAATTTGCAAACGGGTCATTGGTGATCAGGGTTTTGTCTCTTGGTATTGTTGGCAGGTCCTGCTGTCCTCCCCACACAGCAGGTCCTACTGTCCTCCCCACACTTTTCATGGGCAGGGACGCCTGGCACGTGTGCTCTCTTATTCACTCACCCAAACATTCTAACACTGTCTACTCTGAGCCTACACGTACTCAGACTGGGGGGTGACAATACAAGACACCTGCCTGCATGAGGCACACTTGGCAAGAGGCAAGATGGACACCTAAGGGGTCCTGCCTCAGTTTAGCGGGAACAGCAACCCACAGGGAGCACATCCAAGGTCCCCTCTCTGCTCCTTCTTCTCCCTCTGCCCAGACCTTGCATGGTGCCTAGTACTTGACAAGCAAAATCAGGTCTAGTGAATTAAAATCAGCAACAAATCTATGCGTTTCCACAGCCCTTTTGCTGTCGGAGGTCCGTGGTAGTCTGGGGACCACCACCCTGCTGTCTTACAGCTGTGTCCAGGGCTAGGCAACACTGGGCTGGGTTTGGGCTGTTCCGCAGAGCCTGGCCCTTGTGGAACAGTAGCAGGAGCTGAATTCAGGTGGAGTCAGGTAAAGTGGCTCTGAGGAATGTCAGGCCAGACTCAGAAGACCAGGGCTCCCAGCACCTGCACCAGCGTTCAGAGCCGTGCTAACCCTCTGTTCGGGCAGCAGTGAGACTCCCTTTTAGCTTCTAGCCCTGCTGCCTCTCCCAGGCTCGGGGGTGGGGGGATGCCGTGCACCCACCTTCTTGGTGACAATGTTGCCCTGCTCATCTGTGAATTGTTCCTCTGTCACCTGCTCCCCTGGAATATTTTGGAACTCACTCCCCTAGAATTGCAGAAAAGGAGAAAACTCAAGGTTAGTAAGTGGGTGGCCTGGGCCTCAGGCGGAGGATGAGGGAATTAAAGAGCACAGGCAACGGCCACAGTTGGACAAATCTGCACCACACAGGAAACTCCAGCTCAGCAAGGAGCAGAGGCCAGACTGAGGCTTCCAAGTGCAAGAGGCACCCCGGGAGCCATGGAGCCCGAAGACCCGGATGGAGCCCCGCACTTGCAAGAGCCTTGTGTGCCTGATCCCTCCCCAGCACCGGGGCTCGGTCACGCAAGTGCTACAGAGGAGGCCCTGAGACAGGAAGTAAGGCACCGAATTGAACTTTGGACAGCCCTTCGTAGCATGGAAACCCCTTCCACAGACACCAGCGCCCTAAGTGTGACAGCTGGGGACAGGAGCGGGCCAGGAATGGGCTCTCCCAAGTCCCAGAGCTGAGCTGCCCACGCCACCACAGTGTGGCAGTCCCAGCGGGCACCACAGCCGGCTCTGGTCCCCAAGGGCAGTGCCCGGCTGCTGACCCGGGGTCCCTTCCCCCAGCTGCTGCCCACGAACACCGCGGTGCCATGCCCTCAGCCCTGCCTCCTGCCTGGCGGTTACCTTGAGGAAAACCCGACGCCGGACCACCCTGGTGGAGATGGTCTCCTCGTCGTCACTCACGCCCTCGCTCTCCCCCAGCTCCTTGTCCAGCTCCTGGTGGATATGTTTCAGCACAAAGCACAGGGAGCCCTTGACAATGTGCATCACATTCTGACAGCTGACCAGAAAGAAGCCCAGGAGCACTAGGGTGACCAGGAGCTGGGTGACGAAAGTCCACATCCTCACCTCCTCAGCAGCTGGGCCCTCCGGGAACTAGCCAGGGCTTCGGCCACTGTGGGGGTCCAACCTCTCATTCTCCCCTCAGACTCCCGGGTGCCCCTGGGCCCCCCTGCAGGCTCTCTCCGCAGGAGACTGGATGGCCCCTCGCTAGAACTGCCTGCCGAGTGCCCTCCTGCCGAGCAGCCCTGGGCTCTGCCCTCACGCCTGGGTGACATCAGGCTTCGATAATTTTAGCTTCCTGAACCAGCTGCTAGGGCTGTCCAACTGGGCTAGAAGGGAGCAGGCAGGTGCGCGTGTCCTGGGCACTCAAAGCGCACGTCAAAGTCACTCTGTGGGTGACGCCTCCCCCTGACTACACACACACAACGGGGCCTGCCCAGCCCTATGCGCACTAGAAGCAGCTCTGCCCAGGGAACTGTTTTCTTTCTGGGGCTCTGGGAAATAAGGTGTCCAGAGAATGGGGCCCTTTGTGTGTTTCTCTGGGCGGTTACTGCCGTGATCAGAACGGAGTCCACCCCCACCCACAGGGATGGCACTGGCTAATACCCTGGAGAGAGAGTTAAGGATTTATTTCAAAAATAGCCCTGGGAGGAGTGATTCGCTCAGGCCTGGCCAAATTAGCTCAGCGGGGTTCAGCACAGGTGGTGGGGCCACCTGGAAGCCCATGCACTGCCGCCCCCCCACCCCGCCCCGGCCCAGCAACCCTATGCGTATGCGTGTAACTGGTGTGTCTATTTAAGGCCTGTCCTCAGAGGCTCTTCCCAGGCTGGGCTCTCAGCGCCCACGAGGGGCAACCACGCGCCTGAGGCTCGCCTTTACAGACCTGATTCAGAAATGCAGCCGTGGCAGCTGCGGCCCACGGGAATTTCACTTTCCTGATCAGGCTGTGCCCGTCTGAAGAACGGTACCCCCAGCAGAAGGAACAAAGATCTGGGGCCCAGCCAAGTGACCTGCCGCTCGCTCACCGCGGGCGCTGGGGAGCTCTGGGAAGCAGGCCCGGACTCCAGTGCTGTCCGCACCCCACCCGTGAGGAGTGCGGGTGTGGGAGCACGGTCATGACGAGGAGCCTGAGCAGGCCCTCACACGGGGAGCACTGCTCTGAGGCCACTACGCCCTGTGTACTCCCCCTACTGACTTGGTAAGGCCCTCCAACAGCCGTACCCGGTAGGCCCTATGACTTCTCCATTTTACACAGAGAAAATGGAGGCCCAGAGTCAGAGAGTAAGTGAAAGGGTCCGATTTCAATACTGCCTCATTTCCACGAGGAAGCTCCTAAAGAAATAGAAGGCCGTCTCACATGCAAAGGGGCTGGGCGCTGGAGAGCATTCAGTTTGGGCCTAGCCAGGAAGGATCCAACTTCTCAGGGTTCCATCTGGGGCCTCAGAGAAGAATGTCTTACAGTGATTTCAGGCTTTCCTGCCTAGCCCCAAATTATAGGGCATCTCTCTCTCTCCCTGTCAGTGTTTTCAGAGATTCACCGGAAATACCAGTCAATGGGGGCTTTGCAAACCCTTGGCTTATGCGGGTCTCACGACCAGCCCCGGGGTCCTGTCAGGTGATTAGAATGACAGCTCACCTGTACCATCTAATCCAGCCCTGGACCTGGAAGGCGTCAGGCCTGGCAGCCCCGCACACTCCCTTACTCTCACTGGGAAGCATGAGATCCGGACTCCCCTGCCCCTCACAGTAGATGGCTGTGTGACCCTGGGGAAATCCTCAGCCTCTCTGGGTGACAATTGGGTAACTCTCTGGGGCCTCAGCCTCCTCATTTATAAACAAGGCAGTTAGACCCTATGACCTAGAAGTTTTCTCCTGCGACCCACAGGAGTGCTCCTGGCTTTCTCCCCAGCCCTCCCCTCACCAAAGGCTAACTGCAGGGGGACCACACAGAAGGCAGCTCCTAACACCCTTCTCTTTCCCCAGGAATCCGGAATTTGACCCAGTTAAGAGCGCCTGAGCTCTCGGCCAAGTACTTGCTGTTAGGAGTAGTACAAGTGCGGAAGGACAGCCTGCTGGCCAAGAATGCGCGGGCTGGTCTGGGGTGAAAAACGGACGCAGCCGCCTGTCCTGTCCAAGGCACACACTTGCAGGGAAGTAGTCTAAATAAAACCTTATTGGAGTCCTAGCAGCTCTCTGCAGCCGGCTGCCCAGGGCTGTTGTAGAGCTAACCTAGCTGTGGGGGCCCCCACGTGCCCACTAGGGCTCAGGTTCAGGTAGGCAGAGGGATGAGAAGAGTGGCAGAAGGGAAGGAAGGAGGGGGGGCCGCCAAGCTTCCGGATGAGGCGAACCGTAAGACACCAAATGAGATGCGGAACACGTTGTTTCTGCGCACACTAAAAATACACAGGCGTGGAACAGCGACGAAAATTTTTTAAAAATGCATATATTCAAAAGGCACACCTTAATGAGCTGTCTGGATTTGTCTCAAAAAAATGTTGGGGAGGGGGGAGAAGAGAGAGGTAGGTATCCGTGAAACAGAATTAGCCACAATCGGGTAACTAGTGCCTGAACGGTAAGAGCATGGAAATTAATGTGCTATTCTGGTTTTGTATTTATCTGTGATTTTTCATAATAAAAAAAAATTCCCTGAATACATTAAAATGGATGTGTATGGGAATGGGAATGGGGAGTGAAGTCACAGGGAATAGATAAAATGAGTACCGCCGGGCACACCCCAAGTGGGGAGGGAGGTCTGAGGGAGGCGGGGCACCCCCCACCACCCGCTGAGCCCCGCCGAGAGGACCCCAGCATTCCCAAGCCCAGGCAATAACCCAGGCACCCCTCAGGTCACCTGAGATGGTGACCACAGCCGAAGTGCTGAGAACTGAGTGGTCTGTCCGTGGCCACACAGATCACGGTAGGACTGAGTTAGCCTAACACCCAGGTCTCTCTGCTCTACACCCTTCCTAAGACACACAATGGAACAAGAAAACCAACAAAAACCATGGCTTTGGAATCAGTCAGCCCTAACTCCAAAGCCCCCCTCAGATCATGCAACCTTGGGGCAAGAAGCTCAGGGAACATCAGCTCCTCCCCTGCCTCAGCAGAGACCGTGACTCGTATCCTTACTTGTAGAGACAGCAAAGTCACACCACAATTTTTAAAGAAAGGAAGCTGGCTGGGCCTGGGGCTGGCTTGGAGGAGAGGCCGCCCTGGGCCTCAGGCCCCTCCCACGCCCCTCTGGGCATTGGCGGGCGGCTGGGTGCGCGCTCACCTCTGCCATCAGGGAGAAGGTGCTCTGAGCCTCCTGCACCCACTCTTGGTGACTCTGTCGTCTCCGTGCCCTGCTCTCAGCCTCTGGCTGCCCTTCCCGGACGTGCTCAGCTGTGGACACCAGGACCTTCTCATACTCGTGCGACCCACTGGGCTCCAGCTCTTGGATGGTGGTGATGGTACTCTGGAAGGAGTGTGGGCCTTGGGTGACCTCCTCTGGCCAGGAACTTCGGGCAGTGTCTTGTAGGTATGAGACAATGGAGCCTTCCTCATCCCAGTGTTGCAGTCTGGGGTCCAGGGAGAGAGAAAGGACACCGGGTTATCCTTCGGTCTCTGGCTGCTCAGACACCCGCCCCCTCCAGAGCTGGAGTGATGGGACAATAGGAGCAAACCCCACAGCTAGCACACGGCTGCCTGTCCTGCTAAGAGAGGCCCAGAGGGGCCAGCGCTGCTGTCCAGGAGGAAAGGGCCGTGGAGACCAGTACCGCTGGCCCTGTCACTTTAAGTGGAAGGCTCTCCACACTGGGTTCCTGAGGCACTTGGCTCACCCTGCTGGGCGTCACCCAGGCCTCCATGCCCATCATCTCACCTGCCTCCTCTCCAGCCCTCCGGCCACCTGCCCACCATGGTCCTTATCCCAGTGCTCATCCAATAAAGCTGCCACACTCTCCCTTGGAAACACGCTCTTCTATGGCTTCTAGGACACCACATTTGCCTGGTCCCCCCCCCCCCCCACCGCCCAGCTACCACTTCTTAGTGTCCTTTGTTGATTTCTCCTAATTTCTCTGACTCCTGAACATGGAAGCGCCCCAGGGCTCAGTTCTCAGAGTTCATCTCTACCTACGCCCCCTTCTGAAGTGAGCCCGTTCAGTCCATGGCCTCACACCCCGTCCCTGTGCTCCTCGTGCCCTCCTTGATCTGCGGATGTGTAGACCCAAATGCCTCCAGCACATCTCTGCTTTGGGGGTCTCATAGGCATCTCAGGGACAGCATGGTCAAGGCCACACTCATGAGTCACTCATGGTCAAGGCCACACTTTCTCCCCGACGTGTTGCGCCCCGTCTTCCCTGCAAGGCCTTTGTGCTGGCTGGGCCTTCTGGTGGATACATGCCCTTGGTATTCACATGGCTCACCTCTTAATTCTTTCTGCTCTTTACTCCAACATCACAGTCTCAGGCTTCCGGGCTACCTACCCCTCATTTTAGCCATCTGCTCTCCACATGGGTACATACGACCTACCCCCCCCCCCACCCTTATTTTCCTTTTTAGGACCATGACATGTTTCCCTTCTTTTGTGGAGGAGAGGGCAAAGGGGGAGGAGAGAGAATCTCAAGCAGGCTCCACACCCAGCAGGGAGCACAACATCGGGCTTGATCTCACAACCCTGAGATGGTGACCTGAGCCGAAATCAAGAGTCGGATGCTTAACCAACTGAGCCACGCAGGGTCCCCTAACTTTTCCTTTTTAGTTACTTTCCATTTCAATAGCTTTACTTCATTTATTGTCCATCTCCCCAATAGAACATAAAACTTTCAGCAGATGGAGACTTCTGTGTGTCCTGTTCCATGCCACAATCCCAGCACAGTTTACAGGTGCCCAGCACCCAGCAGGGGCTCCACACATACTGGTGGGGGGAGTGAACGAAATTCACCTGTCCCCACTAGAAGGCTGACTGCGGTCATAGAACCAAACCGTACCACTCCAAGGCCTAGCACCAGGCCTTCTGGTTCCCCCTTGGGTGGCCAGGCCAGCCCAGTCAGTGCTGCTCAGTGACTGGCTGACATGGGTTGTTGGGAGTGGCCTCTGCCACAGGGTTCCCACCGAATCACTCGTAATTCTCACAGGCCACCCACCGACCCAAACTCTCCCGGGTCATCAAAGGATTCATTTGGGAAACGAAAATACAATGACATAAACCCTTTTTGGCTTTCTTTTTCCTCTGCCTACAGTATTCGGGCCACACCGGGTGGATCCTGGGGAAGGGCCCACTCAGACTGGGCTTCTGAGCAGGCCAGAGAGCCAGCTGGGGTGGGAAGAGGCCACGAGAACAGCTTCCCCGCAGCCTAGGCAGCCCTGAGCTATGGGGTGTGGTGGGTGTGCCCAGCCTTCAGGGAGCCCACAGACCATCTCCTTGCTTTAGGGAAACTTTAGGATGCAATTTTAGGGGAAAAGGCCACTGTGGCTCAGTTCCTGTGCCAGTCCAGGAAGGCCAAAGTGTCCTCTGCAGTCTGCCCAGCCCCGCGGGTGTGGCGGGCCCCCCAGCCACAGATGTTAATCTGAGGCCGGAAACCCTCGGCGTCTGCCCAAGGCTCCCTGCCTGACCTGCCCACACGGCTGCCTGCTGCAGGCCCAGGAGAGCCCCAATGTCTCCACAGCCACAAGTTCTGCCCCGCCCCTATGAAGCCCCCCAACCTCACACTTTCAGCGGGTAGAGCAGAAGGGCACCTTATCAGCTCTGTCACACGCAGGCTGTGTGACTGCCTGAGTCACTCGCCTGGCCCTCCCTGGTGCCTCCAGGTTTCTAAATATGGTCTTCCCCAACAAGCGCCTAATAGCACCAGGACCCAGAGTGCCTACCCTCACCTCACCAGAGAGGTGGCTGGCCCGAGCCTCACCGTCTCTCTCCTCACGCCTGCCCCCAGCCTCCCTCCAGCGGGCCACGCCCAGGGGCATCTTAGGCAAGGACTGGCCTTTGCAGATCAGGCTCCATGCCCACAGGACCGAGGCCTGAGCCACGGCGGGGGACTCAAGAGGCCAGCCAGTGCCCAATCGAGCTGCTTTGCCTACCCCCCCTCACCTGCTCACCCCCAAAGCCCAGGAAGACGGAAGGTACCCTTCCCCAGCCGCCCAGCCCCTTACCTGTCCTGGCTCATCTCCATCACCCGACTCACGCTGGGGGATTCTGTGATGTGGGCTTGCACCCTCTGCTGGCCTGCAACAAGAGACACTCGATTCTCTGAGTCCTGCCCCGCACCTGGGGCGTCCTCCTGCCTCTCGTGACCTGGCAGCTTCTCTTCTGACCTCTGACCTTCCTCCTGGTCAAGCAAATCGATAAGGCCATTTATGGCATCTGAATCCACTGTGTCGTCCTCCACAAGGTCCAGAGAGCCCAGCGTGGAGCCCTGGGGTCCCTCGGAGAGCACCCCCTCCGGCTTCCACTCGTGGCCGGTGGCGTCAGAGTCCTCGGCCTTGCTGCACTCCAGAGAGGAGTCCTCAGCAGTGACCAGGGAGGGTGTGAGGCCCGCGGACCACACCTGCATGTCAGACATCTCCAGCATGGCGTCATGCTCCGTGGCCGCCAAGGGGATGGCGTCTATGACGGCCACCTCGTTCCAGTACTGGTCTGCGCGCAGCGGAGAGGGAAGCGCGTAGTGCAGGGAGGCGGGGGACAGCAGCTCGTCCTGCAGCGAGGAGTAACCTGGATGGGCAAACAGAGGGCAACATGCTCCAGAAGCGATTTTTGTCACACAGGCTTACGTGCAAACCCACGCTCAGGCTCACGCTCACGCACACGCACGCACAGGCACGGCCATAGACACGCATGCGCATTGCGGGTAGGGAGGCTTTCCAAGCTCAGTGTCCAACGCTCAGGCCTGTGGCTGCTGCCCAGGGCCCAGGGGCAGGAGGAACAAGGCTCTGGGATGGGTAGGGGACAGGCGGGAAGTGTGGCGGAGACAAGGGCTCCTTTGCTGAATGGCAAAGAGCAGAGACTGGAGTTCTTTCTTCTCCGGTTCAGAGCGATAGATCAAGTCCTGATCTGAAGGATCTGTGCTCCCATGTCTCCAACCGGATGAAAGCCCACCGCTTGACGTCTGGGCAGAAAGAAATGTTGCTCTTTCTTTGCTCAAAACATCCTTTTAGCACAGGCCTTGGGGAAACCAGCCAGGGAGGTACCTTCAAGGGAGGGACCAGCCTCCCCAGATCTGGGGGCAGTAACCAAGCTTGGAGGGGCCGAACACCCACCCTCGGTGCAGTGGTCAAGTGGGAAACCACTTGGTTTCAGATGAAGTCACTCTTCCTCAAGTTACAGACGGGTTCTGGAAATTCTGAGGGATCTAAGTGGCGTGAGTGAGAGTTCTTAGGGTTCAGAATGGGGGAGACCGGGTCAGAGGGCAACAGGAGGCCCGTCAGCTGGTACTTCCGGCTTTGCCCAGAAGCTCCTGGCCTGCAGGCCCTGCACTGTTCCCACTGGGCCCAGGTCAGCGGTGAGCTGGTGGGGCTGCGGCCAGCTAGAACAGGCCTGGCCCGGTGGTCGCTGTAGCCTTTTCATACGTCTGCTCCTTGTGACCGGCTCTCAGGCGCATCCCTGCTAGTCTTCTGCTTGGCTTTGCCATGGGCTCCCTCATGTTCAGAAGTGACTCAGAGCCCGAGTGAGGGGCACGTGTAAGCATATGAGGAATCTGACAGCGTTCTGTCAGTTGTCTCCTCCGCTCTCCTCTAGACACAAGTGGGGGTCCATGGATAGGGCAAAGAGGCCCTCTGACTCCAAGTCAGACCTTGTGCCAGTCTGTGGGTTGGTGAAGGGACCAGAGGCAAGCTTCTCCATCCAGCTCAGCTTAGTTGGGAAACCGGAGCCTAAAGACCCCGTAGCACCAAAAAAGGACCCCTGGGTATGGGCAAGCTGTCCCTGCTGTCTCTAGGGAACTTCCTGTGCCCAGAGAGGCCCCTAACCAAGTGTCCAGACTCTTTGTCCTGCCCTTCACCCCTCACCACCCTGCGTCCAGCTCTTCCCCGGGTTTGGCCTTTCTCCCACCCAAATGGACCCTCATCCCTAGGCTGGAATGCAGCCTGTTGCTGCTCTACTTGTGGTTATCCTCATTCACTCACTTGTTCAACCCAAAGATACTAACCGAGGGCCACTTGCAGGCCAGGCACAGTGCCTGGGCTGAGGATTACAAACACACAAACACACTCAAATAAGACAGGTTCTCGTCGCCCTGTTTTCTTGACATTCTCCCAGCGACTTTGGCTCACCTCGTCTCCCCTCATCTTTGAACCCGTCCTATGGTCCTTGTTAAGCTGCTTCGTGGGACAGTACACTCTTGGAGGGCAGGAATGGTGTCTCCCTCTCCCTCCCACTTCCCTAGAACAGGATTGGGACTCCCTAGGGCCTGGTGACTACTGCAAAACTCTCCAGGTGTGTGAGGAGGACAGAGGAGCCAGGAAGGATACCCCCAGCCACATTTAGTAAAGCCACCATCGCTGATTCATGTATGTGTCCCAGGTGCCAGGAACCAGGCTGTATGATTGACATACATCCTCTCTTCATCATCCTGGGAGAGTTTTCCCCCTGACTGATCTATCTCTAGAAGTCTCTGTGGTTCCAAGGCTCAAGTTGAGAAGGAGGAAAAGACCATCAGGGGCTGGGGGGCGGGGAGGGTAACAGGGTGCTTATAAACTAACAGCTCTGGCCAAACAAAGAGGCACAAAGAGGAGATGGGAGAGCAGGAGAAACCGGTGGGCCAAATCTTCCCATGTTAAATCCAAGTCACTCTATGTGGAACCATGACCTAAGGAATTGGGAAACCAGGACCAACAGCCTTCTAACCCTCTAAGGAAATCTCTCTGGAAAATATACCAGCAGAACATTTAAGAGTCAAGTGATTATTTTTCTTATCCCCCACCCCTTTGTTTTAAGATTTTATTCATTTACTTAAGAGAAAGAGCAGAGCAAGAGGAGCACATTAGCTGGGGGAAGGGCAGAGGGAGAGGGAGAGTCAGACTCCCCGCCGAGCAGGGAGCCCGACGCACGCGGGACTCAATCCCAGGACCCTAAGATCATGACCTGGGAGGAAGGCAGATGCTTAACCAATTGAGCCATCCAGGTGCCCTCTCTTCTTATTTTTGAGAGCATTATTATGTTATTTCCATTACTAATTAATTAAGTACATATTTTGTTAAAAAAAAAACAACACCCATACTAAATATGTCATTTTTAGTCATCACAACAATCTTACAAGGAAAGCAATATTATCTCTACTCTATAGATTAGCAAACTAGAGGTTCAGCAACCGGCTCAGGGCACACAGAAAGAGTGGTCTTGTCACTCGATTTCACCATTAGTGTCTTTTAAAATTGCTTTATTGAGGTATAGCTGACATACAGTAAGTGCGCATATTTTAAAGTAGACCATTGAATAAGTTCCAAGGAACCATCATCACAACAAAAAGAGGGACATTCATTGCCCTTGAAAGGTGTCCTCACGTTTCTTTGCAATCCTTCCTTCTTGCATTCCCGTTCCCAGGGAACCACTGATCTGCTTTCTGTCCCTGTATATGAGGTTGCATTTCCCAGAACTTTCTAGAAATGGACTTATACAGTGTATATTCTTTTCAGTCTGGTTTCTTTTACAGGGTGCAGCGATTTGGGTATCACTGTGCTGTTGAGCACAGCGATGATTTATCCATTGTTACCGCTGCACCGTGTTCCATTAGGGGGATGCATCACAGGTGGTTCACCCATTTACCTGTGAGTGGCCATGTGACTTGCTTCCGGTTTGGGGCTGTTACAAATCAAGCTGCTTGTCCATGTGAACGTATGCTTTTTCTTTGGGACACACACCTGGGAACCGGGTGTTTGGATCGTAGGTGCATTTTATCTTCTCAGGAAGTAAAGTCTTTTTCAAATTGGTTGTTTCCTTTTACAGTGCACCAGCAGTGGATGAGAGGGTCAGTTTCTCCAATATCCTCATTGACACCTCATATGACTGGTCTTCTCCATTTTAGCCATTCTTACAGGGGGGTCGCGGGATCTCCCTTGTAGTTTTATTTTGTATTTTTTTAATGACTAATAATGCTGAGCTTCTTGTCATGTGTTTATTTGCCCTATGTGTCTGTTCTGGGTTAACGGTCTGCTCAAACTTTCTGATCTAAAAATTGGAGAGTTTGTTTTCTTCTTATTGAGTTTTGAGAATTCTTTATATATCCTGGATACCAGTCCTATGTCAGATGACTATTTCCAATATATTCTCTCAATCTGTGGCTTAGTTTTTCACTTTCTTAACAATGTATTTTGAAAAGAAGAAGTTTTTAAAATTTGGTGAAGCCTGATTTATCTTTTGTACAGATCTCACTTCCACCGTTGTAGCTAAGAAATCTTTGCCTTGCCCAAGATTTTTCTAAGGTTTTCTTTTATGTTTCCTTCTAGAAGTTGTATAGTTTTTTGTTAATATCTATAAGTTTTAACATTAGATTTCACATTTAAGCTACCATCCACTCTGAGTTAATTTTTGTATATGCTGATGTAACGTATAAATCCAAGTTCATCTTTGCTTGTAAATATCCAATTGTTCCAGCCCCGTTATCCTTTCTCCATGAATTGCCTTCGTATTTTTGTTGAAAGTTGGTTGTTCTTACATATGTGGTTCTATTTCTGGACTCCATTCTGTTCCACAAATTTATCCGTCTTTTGTTGTTGTTGTTGTTTTAATAAGGAATGGATGTTGGATTTGTCAAATATGTTTTCTGCATCTGTTATAACCATATGGTTTTCCTGTTTTAGTTTGCTAATCTGATTAATTATATTGATTTATTTATTTCTATTCTTTAAATTTATTAAGGTGTGTCTTACGGCCCTGCATATGGTCTAACTTGGTGCATGTTCATGTGAACTTGAGAAGAATGTGTATTCTGCTGCTGTGGGTTGAAGTAGGCTGTAGACGTCCGTGACATCCAGCTGATGGTGCTGAGTTCAATTGTGTCCTCACCCATTTTCTGCCTACGAGGTCTGTCCATTTCTGATAGAGGGATGCTGATTTCCAACTCTGGTAGTGGATTCATCTGTTTCTCCTTGCCGTTCTCTCAGTTTTTGCCTCCCATAGTTTGGTGCTCTGTTGTTAGGCACATACACATTAAGGATTATTATGCCTTCTTGGAGAACCGACCTCTTTCTAATATAATGCCCCTTTATCCCTGATAACTTTGCTTCGAAGTCTGCTCTGCCTGAAATTAATTTAGCTTCTCTTGAATTCTTTTCATTAGCGTTAGCATGGTTTATTTTTGTACACCCATTTACTTTAAATCTACACGTGTCTTCATATTTAAAATGGTTTTCATACAGACAGTATGTGTTTTTTGATGCATTCTGAGTCTTTTAATTGGTGCATTTAGACCACTGACTCTCACAATGATTCTTGATATAGCGGAATTGACATACGCCGCATTTGCTACTCTTTTCTATTTGTTGCCCTCGTTCTTTGTTTCTATTCTTTTTCTGCCTTTTGTGGTTTTAACTGAGCATTTTATATGATTCCATCTTTTCTCCTTTCTTAGCATGTTAGTTATGCTTCTTTAAAATTTTTTTTTTAGTGGTTGCCCTGGTGTTTGCAATATACACTTACACAGTCCACTTTCAAATAACACTACAGCACAGGTAGTGTGAGTACCTTATAATAACAAAATATTCTTAATTCCGCCTCTCATCGTTCACTCCACTTACACATAAGCATGTGTGTGTGTGTGTGTGTGCATAAGATGCATGCATAATCGAATATGTTATTGCTATTATCATTTTGAACAAACTGTAGACCACTAAGAATAAGAAAATCTGTTTTTATTTTATTTTCACTTAATCTTTTTTTGATGCTCTTCCTTAGTTAATGTCCATCATAGGTTCCCCACCCATACTCTCTTCCTTCTCTTGAAGGAACTTCTTTTAATACTTTCTGTAAGGCAGGTCTGCTGACAACAAATTTCCTCAATTTTTGGTTGTCTGAGAAGTCTTTTTTCATCTTTTACTTTTGAAATATAAAATTTAAGAGGATCCAGAATTCCAGGTTGGTGTTTTTCCCTCTCAACAGTTTAAATATTTCATTTCACTTCCTTCTTGTCTGTAGGGCTTCTAAGAGAAATCAGATGTGATGTTATCTTTGTTCCACTATAGATAACGTTTTTTCCTTCCTGCCCACCCCCATTTTTGGGGCATTTTTTTCTTTATCTTTGACTTTCTGTGATTTGAAAATGATATGTTTAGGCATAGTTTTTTGACATTTATCCTGTTGTGTTCTCTGAGCTTTCTGGATCTGGGGGTTGGTGTCCGACACTAATTTGGGTAAATTCTCAGTCATTATTTTTTCAAGTATTTCTTCTATTCCCTTCTTTCTTCTCCATCTAGTATTGCCATCATGTGTATATGATACGTTTTGTAGTCACTCCACACTCCTTGGATATTCTACTCTGTTTCTTTCGGTCTTTGTTCTCTTTACTTTTCGGTTTGGGAGATTCCTGTTGACTTAGCCTCGAGCTCAAAGAGTCTTTCCTCTGCCGTGGCTGGGTTAGTAAGCCCATCAAAGACATTCTTCATTTATGGTGTCATCTCTAGTGTTTCTTTCTGGTTCTTTCTTAGGATTTCCACCTCTCTGCTTATAACACTCATCTACTCCTACATGATGCCTACTTTATCCATTAGAACCCTTAGCATATTGATCATAGTTGTTTTAAATTCCCAGTCTGATAATTCCAACATCCCTTTCCATGACTGCTTCTAACGCTTGCTCAGTCTCCTCGAACTGTGTTTTTTGCCTTTTGGGGTGTCTTACAAATTTTTCTTGATATCCAGATGTGATGTACTGAATGAAAGGAAGTGCTGTGAATAGGGCTTTAGTAATACAGTGGTGAGGTGTGGAGGGAAGAAAAGCATTCTCTAGTCCTATGTTTTGGTCTCAGTCTTTTCGTGAGCCTCTATGCCTTTGGACTATGAACTTCACAAGTATTAAGGTTTTTTTCCCTCTACCTGAGGTGGGAAAAGATAGCTAGCAAGGGCTGGAGTTGGGTATTTCCTTTCTGTCATGTAGCTAACTTTTAAAATTTGAGAAAGTTTCTCTTTTCCCATGTGGACATTGTCCCCTCTGAGTACTGCCTTGCTAGTGTTGTATAAGCTCTGACTGTGTGTTTTCTTTACTTTTTCTTTTTTTAACTTCTGTAACGCAAGTGCCTGACCTAAGCTTTGATTGTGCAGGTAGCCACTTCCGAGGTGGCTACCTCAAATAAACACATTGCCAGGCCCATGACTAGATAAAGGCCAGACCACCTCCCCTGACTGAAGCCCCTCTATTACGTAAATCTTGGTTGATTTCAGCAACTGATCATTTGGGTCACTTGATTTTTATTTTCTCATGCTTTAAATTCCCACTCTTATGTTTTAAATTTACCAATGAAGAGTGAGCCAATGAGAGGCACCTGAGTGGCTCAGTTGGTTAAGTATCCACCTTAGGCTCAGGTCATGATCTCAGGGTCCTGGGATTGAGACCCACGTGGGCTCCCTGTTCGGCAGGCAGTCTGCTTCTCCCTCTCTCTCTCCCTTTGCATGTCCCTCCTGCTTGTGTTCTTTCTCTCTCAAATAAATAAGATAAATAAATAAAAATAATAATTTTTAAAAATCTTGAAAAAAAAAGGGAGCCCATAAGAGCCTAGGCCCCAATTCTTAACCACCCCCAAAAAGCAGAACCCCAGCCTCAAGCTTGTTCTCTCTCTCCTCACAACTTTGCTATGTGGTCCTAAATATGCTATGTAGTTTTCAAGTTCTGTAAGTAATAAACTCCCCCACCACGGCAAGCCTGGTGGTTATTGCTAATGGGCATCTTACAATCATAATAAGATCCAAGAGGGCTGGTCCAGCCACAATACTAGCTGTTGATAGGCTGAGTCCAACACACAACAACTGGCATCCTATCAATTTTGATGTCTTGTGTTCTTATTTACATTAAACTGAGACTATATTCTAATTTCCCTTTTACTCTCTTGTTTGATCCATGGGTTATTTAGGAGTGAATTATTTAGCTCCAAATATTTGAGACTTCCCAGATTTTCTGTTATTGTTTTCTAATTGAGTTTCACTGTGGTCAGAGAACATGCTTTGTATATTCCAAAATCTTCTAAATCTGAGACTTGCTTTATGGTCTAGAATATGGTCCATGTTGGTGTGAGTTCCAGATGCAACTGAAGGAACGTGCCTGCTGCTGTCATATGGTAAAATGTTTATAAGTGTCAATTAGGTCAAGCTGAGGATAGCGTTGCTCTAACCTTCTATATGCTTACTGATTTTTCTACTTGTTCTATTAATGATCGAGACAGGGGTATTGAAATCTCCCACTGTAACTGTGGTTTTGTCTATTTCTCATGGTAGTTTTCTCAGTCTTTGCTTCATGCATTTTAAAGCTATATTACTAGGTGCATAAACATTAGGGTTATTAAGCCCTCTGGATGAACTGCTTATGAAATTATTTTTTTCCTCACTGGTAATATTCTTTGTTCTGAAACCTACTTGTTTGATGTTGATATAGCCATGTCAGTTGTCTTTTGATTAATGTTAGCACAGTTTATCTTTTCTCATCCTTTTACTTTTAAGGAATTTGTGTTTTGATATTTGAAGGGCAGAGCTGAGATTTACGTTTGTATACAGTATGACTATCTCTGCCTTTTAACTGGAGTATGCAGACCATTTATATTTAATAAAATTATTGATCAAATATAATAAAAATTTAATATAATAATTTATATTATATAATTACATATAATATAAATACATTTATATTTAAAATATAAGTATTAAAATAAATAAACTTAACAATTAAAAATAAAATAGAAAATAATAGAAATATAATCTATATTATATAATTATAATAGTATATTTAATAATATACTATTATTAATAAATAATTAACTTATTAAATAATAAACTTATTAAATAAGATTATTTATTAAATAAATATATCACTTGCTAATTTCTACTTTTCTATTTCTCCCATCTGTTCTTCTCTTTTTCTTCTTTGTATGTCTTCTTTGGGATTAATTATAATTTATCATAATTCCCTTTGATCCATTTTGATGGATTATTAGGTATAATTCTCTTTTATTATTTCAGTAGTTGCTTTAAGGCTCATAATATACATCCTTGACCTATCACAATCTACTTTTTAAAAAAGGTTTTTACTTATTTCAGAGAGAGAGAGACAGAGAGACTGAGAGTGTGTGAGCAGGAGGAAAGTAAGAGGGTGAGGAGAAGTAGATTCCCCACTTTATGTGCAGCCTGAGGCTGGGCTGATCCCATGATCCTGAGACCATGACTTGAGCAGAAACAGGAGTCAGATGCCTAAGCAACTGAAACATCCCGGTGCCCTATCACAGTGTACTTTGAAGTGAAATTATAACACTTGGTGTATAGTATAAGCACTTTATAATAGTATACCTCCATTTTTCCCTCAACTTATTTTACTTTTCTACTATAGTTATCATACATTTTACTTTTACATATGTTATAAACCCAACATTGCATTGTTGTTACTTTTGTTTACATCATTGATTATCTTTTAAAGAGATTTAAATAATGAAGAAATAATGTAACTAACTAGAGAATTATGTATTTATCCTCGCAGTTAACATTTTTGGCAGTTAATTCCTTCTTATAGATCCATATTTCTGTCTGGTATCATTTTAATTTGGCCTGAAAGACTTTCATTTATTTAACATTGCCTGAAGCATGGGTCCCCTGGTGATGAATCCCTTCAGTTTTTGTATATTTTGAAAAGTCTTTATTTCTCTTCATTTTTGAAAGCTATTTTTGCTAGGTATAGTTAGAATTGTAGGTTACTTTAGAGGTATTCTTTAAAGATGTGATCTACTTTAAAGATGTTGCTTCACTGTCTTCTGACTTGCATTGTTTCCAACAAGAAGTTTGAAATCATTCTTGTCTTTGTTCTTTTGTACATGTCCCTTTTTCTTTGGCTACTTTCAAGACTTTCTCTATCATTGGTTTTGACCAGTTTGTTTAAAATATGCCTTGCCATAGTTGCTCTCGTGTTTTTCATGCATGTGATTCACTGAACTTCTTGGATCTGTGTATTTATAGTTTTCATCAGATTTGGACATTTTCCAGCCCTTATTTCTTCAGATGCTTTTTCACCCATTCTCTGTTGGGAACTCTATTTTCACAAATATAAGATCCCTGATGCTTTTTAAAATTTTTCTTTTCTTTTGGGTTTTTGAAGAGTTTCTATCACTATGTTGTCAAATTCACTAATCTTTTCTTCTGTAATGTCTAATCCCACTCAGTGAATCTGAAGATCTCAGAATTCTCTAAGCAGCTGGGTCTTCCCTGGTACTCTACATCTTCGCAACTCGAGTGGCTCCATTCTCTCTGGATTCTCAACAACTCTCCAACCTAGGGAAACTTCTTGGAATCTTCTTCTCTATGTCATGACCTAGAAACTAGCAATTACAGAGTTTTCCTCAATTGTTTCCCACGTTCCATGGATCACTGTCTTTTGTTGACTCATGTCCAAAGTTGTGAAAACTGTTGTTTCATATATTTGGCCCATTTTGGAGTATCAGGGGCTGTTTTAAGCAGGAGGGTATATTCAGTCCTTATTTATTTACCTCATTTTGGCCAGAAGTGGAATGCATCTTAAACAACCTGTCGGTTATAGCCAAGTGAATATTCTGTCACTTTTGGGAGTCTCAGTAAGACCTGATAAAGACAGGAGAGGGTAGCTCTACTGGCCACAGAATGCCCAAGGCTCATTTGGTACCCTTTGGGACCTTTCTTCCTTAAAACTCACATGGTGCTCACTTTAATGGGATTTCATCCAAATGAAATGTGTCCATGAAGAGAACTCATGCATACCCTCTCCCAGGACTTCCTGTTTTTTCTTTATTCTAGAGCCCTTCTTGTAGTACTAATGTTTAGGGTGTATGCCTCGCTGCTCCCTCTCAGGCCCCAGAGGACCCCCACTGATCTATCCACATCCCCAGAAGCTTTGATCGAGGCTGTGTGTGGCCGTACACAATGCCAGTGGGAATCACTACTAAGAGCAATGTTCGTAAGGCCTCAGACAACCTCATGAGGATTACCTCACAAAATCTGGGGTGGACTGCGCCATAATGAGGTCTGCTGAGTCCCTGAGGTTGAGTTTCAGAAGTGCCCATCTTGCTAATAATCTCCCATGACTCTGCCACACCTGAGTCATCAACCCATCCCTCAGTCTAGAGCTCCCCACTCTGGGGTTGCTTTTTGGGGAGATCAGGTAAGAGGCAACTACAGATCCCGCTTTTGGGGGAGAACACAGACCAGCAGTCCTGATCCAAGTCTCTCCTTATCTCTGGTTATCCTGGTGGGTCTCTGATAACCAAGATGTAATGATCACTCTCAGAGTTTAATGTTAGTAGCAAGCTAGACAAGGAGCAGACAGCCAACCGGACCTCAGACTAGAGCTGCATTCGCCAGCTGATTCAGGAGTTGACAGAAGTAAAACACATTTTATTTCTAAGTAGACATTATCACATGTCCAACTTGTCCAACAAACGGACCTGACAAGTGCGGACGTGAGATGTCTATTTTTTTCCTCTTATATGAGAAATCTGATTTGTTTTTAGGAACATGCTTTTTTTTTTTTTTTTATAGGCAATTTTTTTCATGTTTATTACCCAAGAGCCCAGGGCAGTCCCCTCCTATGGAGGGGAAGAAAACTGGCCTTTGAACTTAATCCCCTTTCTGCTCTGACCAGGCCAGGTGCACATGGCAATAGGGGTCACAAAGGAAGGAAAACAGACCTCAAGATTCTGTTTCCTGACTGCCACAGAGCACGCAAGCCCTGCCCTTCATCACCATCGCTTCATAAGGAGGTTCAGATGAGCAAAGAAGCAAGGTAAAGAGCAAAGGAGGAAACGTCCCACTGTGACATCTGTGCAGAGGGCTACGCGGGCAGCAAGACCACACGGGTCCCTGTCCAGGAGAGAGCCAGGGCAACCGTGGGCTGCTGCTCTCTCCCCAGCCTACTACCTCTCAGTCCTCCTGTCCCTTCTTTCCAGGCCAGAATGGTACCCTGATATGAGATGCTCTTCCTGGGACAGGAAAGTGGGCAGGATAAACAGAGAGAAGGCCATTCTAGTGCCAGAAAAGCAGAGCAGAAAGAGCAAGCTGGGGGTCTGCTAACGACTGCTTGGGTCGTGCTGGGGAGCACACATGGAGGGCACCCAGCCTCTGTCCATCAGGAGGACTGCTGGAGGGGGGGCGGGAGCGGAGACGGGGCGAGACAGAGAAGCCAGGACGGCACAGAAGCATTCGGTTTGTGATTGTCTAAGATCAACAAAGCAGGGAGAGGAATCCTGTGAAAACTTAAGTTACATCAGGATACTCTTCCTTGACAAAGCCTCCCGTGGCTCCCTAGCTCACTGCCAGTGACCCAGTGTCCTCAGGACAGTCTGTAAGAGCTGGCCTCCTGTTGCCCTCTGAGTTCTGCTCCTGCCCCTCTTCCCTCCCTCTGCTAGCACATTAGGTCACTCACTTTCATATCTCGTTGTTGCCTGACTCTCCCAACAGAAGGTAAGCTCCCTGGAGGCAGAGTTTTGGGGCACTTTTGTGCGTGTCTGTCCGAGACCTGATTTATCTCTCCTGCCTAGACCCATGCCTGGCACGCGGCAGGTGTTCAGAAAGTATTTGCCAAATGAGCAGACCCACTAAAACAGAGCCTTTTTCATCAGTCACGGAGCGCCCGGGTCCCACAGAGGGGTTTCGAACTCTGTCTAGGCACGGGGCTCTGCAGGCCGATGGCAGCCTCACAGATAGATGCCTAAGTCTGGGACTTTTTTTTTTTTTTTTTTGTGGTAAGAACACTTAACATGGGATCCATCCTCTTAAAGTAATTTTAATTGTCCTCCTGCCTTGTTAATGCTCGCATAATTCTACGTGCCTGCTGTCCTCTAGGTATATAACTGGGACACAAAAAAAACACAAACTTGCTGATTTGACTTGACTGAAGCAGCCTCAGGAATGTCAAGAAACCCAGCCCAGTGACCAGATATCACAGAGAAAAGGAGGTGCGCTCTGTCATGTGGATGTCCTGAAGTTTTCAGGCTCCCTCAGCTGCCCTCCGCCCCCCTCCATGGAAGGGAGCTGGGCTCCTTCACAGTCCCCGCAGTGCTCTGGCTTGGTCCCCTGAGGGCCGTGGGGGTGGACCACTGCCTCGGAGCCCTTTTACGCCAGGTGTGAAGAGTGAGCAGTGCGCAGTACCCAGCCTACCCGGAGCCAGAGACACCCCCGCCTCCTCCCGCCTCTGTGCACACGCGTGCACACACGCCGTCCCACGCAGCCGTGAGACGTCACGTGGGGAGTGAGGACTAGAAGTCTTTCACGACATGCATCAGTGGAGGTGGATGGCTCCTGCCCACCCGGCCGAGGTCGAGACAGTGGAGACAGGCAGTGCAACAGAATGAGTGGACTAGAGGTCCGGGTGAGGTCAGAGGCAGAAGAGGAAGACGACGGGACGTGATCAACAGATGAGCCCTGCGCCCAGGGGTGCTAGATGGCATGTTTCGGGAGGCACAGGACATGGGGGAGAGAAACGTGTGAGTGGCTCTGCGTGCACAGGCCCCACCTGGCCGCAGGAGGCCCTGTGCCCAGACCGCAGGGGGGCATGCAGGGGGCACGCCCCCCACCCCGCCCTGGGGCCACAGCGCCCGCGCAGCCAGCACGTGAGTGCATGGCCGGGGCTGCCTGTGAACTAGGAGCTTGGGGAAATCAGCGTGGTGCAGCTGGCCCGTGGGGGCATAATAGGCACCAGAGAATTAAAATGGTTTCTCCAAGGTCTGTAAAGGACCCTCGGGAATCGACTCTCACTTGCGGGCTTTAGAGAAGAGGAGCTGGCGCAGCAGCTCGAGGAGTCAGGAGAGAGGAAGGAACTGGAACCCTAGCTTCCTGGCTCCTGCAGAAGAGCAGGGTCTCTGCTCTTTCTGTGCCCAGGGACTGGAGAGAGGGCAAGTGAGGGGAAAGGAGTGGGGGGCCCCCCCCAGCCCCTCTCCTTCATGCAGCTGGCTACTTTCACTGTTGCTGTGAGGAAGGAGGTGAATGGGAGGCACCCCCCACACACCTAGTGGGAGTCCTGGGGGCAAAGGTTAGGGGCCTCTGGGCTTCCTCCCCTTGGGACTGGTCACATTGGGGGTCTGCGCCATGCTTGAAGCACATTTAAAAGAGGGAGAGGAAAGAGAAGGGGTGAGAAAAAAGAGAGAAAGAGAGGAGAGACCAGACTGAAAAATAAAAGGAGCCCACTTAGCCTCACAGAAGGGCCACACCAGGACTCTGAAAATACCAGCCAGCTTATCCACATCAGATCTTGGGCCCAAATCTCCATGCCCTCTGCGTCTCTATCGCTGACTGTTTTACAGATGAGAACACAAGCCCAGAGAGGGTCCATTCCTGGCACAGAACCACAGGGAGGGGTGGGGATCCCAGCCCCTGTTCCGACTCCAACTCTTCCCTGGGACCACACCACCAGCCTGTTGACTGTGGAGAACATCGGGGAGCCTCTCTGCCCCGTCTGTCTTGCTTGCCTCTGCGCTCGCCACCACCAGGGACGGAGTGCGTGGAGGTTGACCTCCCACCAAAGGGAGAGAGATGGTTTCATCAGGTGTCACGGGTGCCTGGAGAGGGGCACCCAGCTCAGCCCGCCTCCTTCCAGAAGACACTCACCATTCATCTGGGAGGGTGACGACGAGTAGTCCCGGTCCCCGTGCCGCCGCTCAGGTTTCAGATTGCGGCCCTGCCTGCCCGAGCCTTCCAGCATGTTCACGATCTCGCTGCGGTCAATGTTGCGCAGGGCTGTGTACAGATTCTCCACTGTGGGGCGGGGAGAAGAGAAGGGGCGCTTGCCGAGGGGATTCTCATCATCGTGGGTGGGGCAGGAATGTGGGGGGGCAGATTCTAGAACTAGGCAGGTGGGAAGTGGGGGATGGGGGCATCAAAACTACCTGCCTCTTTGGGGAATATTTTGTTACCCTTCCACAGATCTTTCCTAAACCCCTAATGATAGCCAATTTTAAAGTACGGAGAGACTGTTTTTTGTCCTCCAAGAGAAAGTCCACAGGGAATGAGAGGGAGGAGAATTGGATACTGTCCTTTTGAAATCCTGGGTCCTTGCCAGTTAATTTGAGATGCAAATGCAGACAATTTCCTCTTAGGGTTCCTGAGAATTGGGAATATACTTGAGGAAGAGCTGATGGAAAGAGTTGAGACAAATCTTCCCTCCAGGTGGGAGGAAAAGATAGTCTCACATCAGGCGGGATTTGCTCCCCCATGTCCACATGTCCTCATGTCCACAGGAAGTCCCACCCCTGCACCTAGGGGTCATCTCGGTCCCTGCGTGACTGTCCTCTTACTCAGTCGGGAAACAGGCTAAGGCCGAGACTCTTCTATCTTCTTGTGACAGGATTGCCTAGAGGACCCCATGACCCTGAGACAAGTGTGTGAGAGAGACAGGGAGACAGAGACCGAGTGTAAAAGGGATTGGTTCCAAAGGCCATGATCCCAACTGGAGTTTGGAGGAAGAACCGCTGGGGTGTAGAGGCACGGGCTTTGGAAAGAGAAGGTGTCCTTAGCTTAATGGTACTGACTGTTCGCGTTTTTGCCTTCACGGATGACCCAGAGGTTCAACAAGGCTACACTCTGCTCCAACAAGGAGTTGGGGTTTTCCACACGGATCCTGTTGATGTCTTCCACACTGAACTGCAGCTCCCGAGCCAACTCTGCAAGCAAAGACCCGAAGCCAAGGGTGAGCTACGCCAGAGCCCGGCTCCGGCTCCCCAGCTGGGCATCGTGGAGTGGAGGCATCCGGTAGGGAGTGCCGGGAGCTAAAGGACAGCCTGGCCCTGCATTTGGTAGTCTTTCCCACGCAGAGGTGCCTAGTGAAACAGAGACACCTGCATCTTTGTATCTCCAGAAAGTGGGGCAGGAACAGGAGTACTCAAAAAATAAGGAGTGAACGACGAATGGATGAATGTCCTTTCGCTCTTTCATCACTTCACACACGAGATGACAACCCTGAGCCTCTCAGCAAGTCTAGCGCTCACGCCAGGTCACGGAACAAGCCAATGCCAGAGCCAGGTGCGGGCTGAACCTCCGGATACCCGCGCCAGGGCCGTCAATAGGACACCAGGATGCCACTTACTTTCCACCAGAAAGCAATTAGAATGGAAATGCATCTCTGCACTTAGGTTTCTTCAGGGAAAGGCATTATTTACATTTAAAATGAAAATACAAGTTCCTGTCTGAATGCAAGGCAGTAACACAGAATGTTAGTTTTTCCCTCCCAGTGTTTTTATTGTTATTTCTCACAGGTGCTTTGGAAGGAAGAACAGCCTCAGGGTCCAATTTCAAGGATGAGGAAGACCAGAGGGACAGGGATAGTAAGAATCAGAATGTACACGCACCACACACGCGTGCGCACACACACACGCACAAGCAGCAGCAACGGACATTCTTTTTTGGCTTAAGAACTGAATAGTCCCTGAACCTCTGTTGTAAATTTTTCCCACAGAGTCTTTCAGCAGGTTATTGCTAAGGTTTCTGGGTTTTTCTGAAGCCTTCTCTATAGGGAGCCTAATGAAGGAAGTCCATTCATATGAAAGCTAACAAAAAAGGGGGAGTGGACTAAGTCATAGGGCTGGTGACTTGAGTAAAACACATTTTGAGCTTTCACGGAATTTTTCCCACACACAGCCTCACTCCAAGTGAGATCTGCCCTTGCTGGGAATGGGACTTCTGGTCGACCTCAGGGACAGCCAGAGATTATTAGATAACCTTGAGACTTCTTTTCTTTCTTTCTCTCTTTCCCTCCACAAAACCAGGCTTTGAGGAAGGGCAACGTGAGTGTGGGGAGCAGTGGACAGGTGCTCAGGAGATGTAGTTTTTTTGTCTGTGTTTTTTATTTGTTGGATGGTTTTCCAGAGTTCTCTCACTAACTAGCTATAAAGCTAGAGCCATTTTATCTAGCGGGGTCTCAGTTTTCCCATCTGTAAAATGAGGTGAACCAGAGTCTAAGGTCTCTTGTAACTTCAAAAGTTAATTCCTTCTGGGGTGCCCGGGTGGTGCAGTTGGTGGAGTATCTAACTCTCGGTTTTGGCTCAGGTCATGATGCCGGGGTCATAGGATCAAGCCCCGAGCTGGGCTCAGTGCTCAGTGTGGAGTCTGCTTCAGAGTCACCCTCTCTCTCTCTCAAATAAATAAAATTTTAAAGAAAAAAAAAAAAAACCAAACAACTTAATTCTTTCTTATAAAGAAAAACCCGGCAGAAATGGAGGAGGGAGCTCACGTTGCACTGGCACGCAAAGGCATTGCTGGGTCAACAGATTTATCTGAGACAATCACCCATCAGATGCACCAAGGATGGTGAGAAGAGGTTGTTCGTGAGGGGACAGGAGCTGCAGGGCCGTGTGTAGACTGGCAAAGTGCCCTTCTGCCCCCAGTTCCCCGACTCACCCGCCCAGCTGAGGCCGAGGTGTTCTGATATAATAGCCATCTTCATATTTGCTCGGTCTGTCCCACTGAGGGAACCTGGGGAGAAGAAACGTTGGGTTGCAGTCAGTAGTCTTGACAGGACACAGCATCAGCAGGTGTGAGTAAGTGACCTCAGATGGAGGCTCAGTTTACCGGAAGACCTCAGCGTCCTCACGGCTAAGCCTGTGAAGGGTAGGTGCCACCCGGGGCCAAAGGCTCCCCATGCTCTGCTCATAATAGGCCAAGCGAAGTGCATCAACGTGGAGCTCTTATAGGAGCGAGGGGGAGGGATGTCACCTACAACCTTCTGGAAAGGCAGGGAGCATGCCCTGTAAAGAGGTTTATACCCAGGGAGGGTTCGCTGAGGATGCTGTATCTCAGGGCCAGCGGCGTCAGAGTCCTTCTCCTCTCATCGGCACTGCTCACCTGCAGAGGAAAGGACACGGTGGGTCTGGGGCTTCCCCATCTTGGAGTGCCTTCAAGCCCGTGGGCTGTGGGGAGGGACAGGACACCCGTCGTGGCAAACAGTAAGTGACTCTGTTTCTCTGGAGCGCTCCAGAGAACAGGCGTGTGCACAGAGGTGGGGGCGAGAGGGAGTGAGACATTCGCATCCTTTATTAACAGGAACAAGAACCATGAGGGCGAGCTCATGTGGCCCTGACCAGGTGGTCAGGCCCTGTCTGACACTTGTGACAGCCTCTGGGTAGGTACTAGTGCGACTCCCATCGCACCGATGAGGGTACTGAGGCACAGACGGGTGAAGTAACTTGCCCAAGGTTGCTCATAAGCGGCGGAGCTGGGGTTTGAACTGGAAAACCAAGTGTGTCTTTCCGGGTTCCTTTATACTCAAAAGACCCGTTTTCAGTACTTGGCCCGAGGCCTAGCAGCCCAGCCCTGAGGAGAAGCACCCAGAGGCTTGCTCAGTGCTGCAAGAAACCCTCCTTTGAAAGAGAGGTTGGTTCACACTCTCCCTGGACAGTAAAGAGAAACTGAGCCACAACACACGGACAAAGCCCCGCTTTTTCCCGAGTAGGGCGTGGAAGGCCCCGAGTTGCCAGCGGCAGCAGAAGAACAAGAACATGGAGATGCTCTAGCCTTCCAAAGTCCCCAGGTTAGTGGTTGGTGACTCTGAGGCTTTTACAGGGATGGATAAGTCAACATACTTGGTCAGGACGCCTTTGCTGAGCTCAAAAATCTGGTTGTTTGCAGCGGCTCAGACACAAGGGCTCCCCTCTCTGAGGGCCTGACACCCTGGGGAGGATAAGCAAGTACATGAACAAGGGGCTTGGAAAAAAACCTGCGAACAGCCAGTAACCTTGAGCCATTTGACACCTGGTTCTATGTCTCAGAGGCCTCGGACAAGGCATGCCGCGGTGGATGCCTGTGGCGCTCCTTCTAACCTTCGAGAAAGAACATCCTTGAGGGCCCAAGGCCCACAGTGAGAACACTCATCCCGAGGGCTGACGCTGGCATCATTCCTAGCTTGCGGGAAGGGCTTTGGGGGGAGGGTGGCACTCTGCCAAGCCACAGTCAAGGGTCCAGGGGACAGCCAAAGGCCTTCCTGGACCTCAGGGAATTCGAAGGCAACTTTTCAACAGGAAGAAGTCCTTTGGAAGCACCTGACCTTGAGTCTGTGCGGGGACCCCCTCCCTCCGGCAAGGGCCCTCCCCGGGGGCAGCTCACCTTCGTGCAGGGGGGCATGGTGATGTTCAAGTGGCAGAGAATGTGCTGGGCGTCCTCATACTTCATGGCCTTGCGCAGAAACGACAAGGACCCTGCTGGCTCTCGGCTGCTGTCCCTCACCTAAATTCAAGCACACAAAGGCAAGACTCAGGCGTGCTATTCCAAAGACTTCGAGATTTCTGCCTCCCAGATTGAGACCTGGAGGATTCATCGGCACCTTCACCGGTATGGCCAAGCGGTTCTCCCGAAACGACTGGAACTGGAAACTCCGCTGCTGGGCAGCCTTTCTGACGGGTACCAGGTTCCCAAAGAGCTCTGCGAAAAGAGGCATTCCTTCCAGAACCTGCAGGAAGAGAAAAGCAGATACAGCTGGTCAGGGAGACTCGCCTGCCAGTCCTCTCCTGCCACCAGCTCCGGTCTTTCCTTCGCCAGCTCATGCCCCGTCTACTGCACCAGACACGGGGGCTATGCTCCAAGAAACCCCACCATTTCTTTCAAAAAAGGCTTTGTTTCCGAGGTTATAATGGGCGAGGCATGCTTTCTCGCTTCAAAGGATTTTATAATAGGCAAGCATCTTTGTATATCCCTGGGTGGTGGGTCAAGATCGCCATCTGAGAACTCTAGAACTCCACTAAAGGATTATCACAGGGCTTCCCCAGGGGAGCTGGATCTTTTGACACCTGTTCAGAAAAATTTGGTTTATGAAAAGTGCTAAAAGGACCACATTACAGAAATCCCTACTGTGCCTATAATGCTTTCAACTGAGATGTTATCATTAGACCCATTTGACAGTTGAGGAAACTGAGGCCCAAAGAGAAGAAATGCTTTGTCCAGTTAGGTCCTGAATCAGAACTAGAGGTATGGCTCCAGAGGGCCAGCCCCGTGCCCTTGGCCCTTGCGGAAGGTCCAGAACAAACTCTGAGGCCAGACGTTTGGAACGGTTCTGGCTCCTTGCACATCTTGACACGACGAATCCAGGAGCCAGGAATAGGCTCCAATCCAGTCCCCGTTCTTTCTTCTCATGTCATTCGTCCAGCCGTCCTCCCCGCCTCATCGGGGCACTACCAGAACCCCGACATAGCGGTTGAGCTCGTGCACTCTGAGCTCAGACTGCTGCAACAAATCCTTCCTCTGCCTTTTCCTTAGTCGTGTGACCTTGGAGGGTGACTTCACCTCTCCGGCCTGGGTTCCCCAGTCTGCGGGCAGGGGTAGCGTAAGAGCACGCCCGGTGGTGAGAACGGGTACAGCCAGGCACGGTACCTCTATGTCCCTGCTCCGAGCGACCTCGACGAAGTTCTCGTGCTGCTCCAGGGTCTTGTCCACTTTATCGTCTGTCATGCAGTAGCAGCGCAGACGCCCCTCACGGGGGTCATTCATCTTGGCGAAAATGACGAACTTGGCCATGTAGGGCACCGCGGTGAGCTCCTTGTACAGCAGAGTGGCGAAGTTCACAGCTTCGGCAGTCCGAGGACAGTCGGACAGCCAGAACCTAGACAGAGGGGGCTGATCGGAAGTGTGTCCGATGGAGAGTGTCAGCTCTGTGCCGACCGAAGGCACCTTTGCACCCTAGTGTTGGCTGCTCTGACACGCCCGCTGGTCACTGTGCGGCCTCTGTGTGCAAAGGGGCAGCTGAGGGCCCCGTCTCGGTTTCAAGCCCGGGACGGGAGGGTTGAAGCATGAGGATGGGGCGTGAGGAGGGTCAGCGCTGACCCCTTTGGTAGAGGGTCTGGGGTCTCTGGGCTAGGGGGGCCATGCCCTACCTGGCAGAGACGTTGGTGGTGAAGGCAGCACACTCGTTGGCATACACAAGCTTGGTGGTCCCTGTTATGTCTTCCCACTGGGCTTGGTCTGTTCCTCCTGTAACGGGAGCAAAGACGGGCTGGCGGATGGCGTTCAGATGGCAGACACGGAGCTTGGAGAGATGCTAAGGGCAGAGTGTGGAAGGGCAGAGCCGGGCCCCTCGGTGGGGGCCTGAGCACAGCTTTGCTCACACACTCTCCCGCTCCTCCTGGCCACTTCTCCTCTAGGGGTCAGAGGGCCAGTCCACGGAGGGGGCTCTTCTCACATGGATCCCCTTCCCTCCTTCCCTTCCAAGAGCACGTCCTTAGGGAAGCCATAGCAAAGCTGACGGCCAGCTTCACCCTCTCCCGTCTCCCTTGAGTGTGGCCACAGGGAGCTGTGGCTGCCCAGAAGGTGGAACAGAGGCAAAAGGGACGCCTCTCACCAGTGACACTGCAGAGCAGGCGCAGGCTGGTGGTATCCCCCTCCCCGCTGTCCCTCGGGTTGTCCGTCCAGGAAGGAGGGAGTGGGATCCGAAGCCCAATGGGACGGTAGAACTTCCGGCGTCGAGGCTCCACAGTGACAATGGGGCTGAACGTGGCCTGGTTGCCCAGGAGTTTGGTGACCAGCTCATCCGGCACAGGCTGGGCCTGCGAGGCATCAAAGGTGGACCCTCAGCCTCGAGGAGCAGAGGGCCTTACTTGCGAGGGCCAGCACACCCCCAAAAGGACAGCAGGCTGTTTACGTAGAGGGCCAAGTTTCCTGGGGGGCTTGGGGGGCCCTCCACTGTCAGACCCTGCAGATCGGTTTTGCTGAGCACAAGCTGACTCTGGGCTGAGGTCACTGCTCGGCTGTCTTTCTAGAGCCCTTTCTCCCCCTTTCCCTCCTGCATCTCATTCGAGGGATGATTTGGTCTTTGCCCCGAATTAGGTAGCTCTCCAGGAAGACTTGTGGCTGCATGCCCTATGGTGGGGGGGAGGGGTGTTCTGCAACTTCACAGGCAGCACCTGCCTTTTCCTCTCCTTGGAGGTTGAAGGTCATACCTCTAACTGGAATTTTAAGGCATTAGACAAGAGTGGGGGCACGCCCTGGGGACGAGGGTTGTCCTCCTGGGGGCCTTGAATTCCTCCCATCCTCCAGGAACTCTGTCTGAGCCGGTGGGGGGCAAGAAAGAGAGCCGTGTCACCTGCAGAGCCAGCTTCACTCTCTTGGTGACAGCATTTTCGGGGAACGTGGCCTGCACCAGCGGGACCAGCTTGCTCTTCAGGAAGCCCCCCTCGGGGCCAATGGTGTCATAGTCCTGGCACAGCCGCGACATGATCACGAAGTACAAAGGGAAGTCGGTGGTGATGATGCGACAGACCCTCTTCTTCTCCAGCTCCTCCAGACTGCCCAGCTCTGGAATCACACGGCACAGCGCCGCCCGCCCCCGTCACACCGGCTGCAGGCTCAGCCCCTGTGTCCCCAGGACGTCCTCGTCCCTGGCTCCTAAGGCACGGCCCCTCCGCGGGCATGGGGGATCTGGGCGCCCGCTTAGATGCCCCAGGGACCCGGAACTGGACCTGCTGGGGCCAACTCCAGTTTCTCCCACTCCCCGGACCCCAGGCGGCCCCACCCTAACTTTGCAAGCACACATCCCCCTTCTGAAGGAGGCTGCCCTGGGGCCGCTACCTTCGTCCATCCCGTTAAGGATCTGGTCCATATCCAGGTAGCTCTCTCCGTAGCGGCTCCGGTGCTCCTTCCACACAGAGCCGTTTTCACTGCGCAGCACCACGAGCTCGCGGTCCCCACGGCCGTGGGAGGCGAAGTGCGGGATCTCCACGATCACGGGGCTGAGGGAACAGAGAAGAGTGGGGGCAAGGGACATGGAGGGGGGTGTGCATGCCGGCAGGCAGGCGGCTAGGCACAGGGGGAAAGGACAGGAGAAGGGGAACAGTGTGTCCCCACCTGGGGGGCGAAGAGATCCTGCAGCCAGAGCGAGGCCACCCCAGGGGCAGGTCCCGGCAGGGAAAGAGACCTGCCTTGGGTTCCTGAGATGCTCCAAGAGCCCCCCACTCGCTGCCGGGCCCCCGAGGAATGGCGAGCGTAGGATTCCATCCCATTTCACAGGGGGCCCTCCTGCCACGGCCACAGCGGAGGCTCACCTATTAACCTAGTTACCCGGACCTTGGACCTGATGCCAAGGACCCACTGGACATCCCTGTATGTCCCCAGATGGGGGACCAAAGCTCTCCTAGCCTCGGCTGCCTCCTCTGTTCACCAGTGCTGATGACATTTCCCTCAGAGGGAGGCTTCGATGATCCCACGGAAAAGGGAAAGTCCGCACCAAAGCATTCTGCCGGCTGTGGCGGGAGCTCAGCGGCGGGGATGGCACTGGACCACGGTGGGCGGGCAGGCTCCCAGCGCAAGACAGATGACCGCTACCGTCCATGGAGCCTGACACGTAACCAGCTCAAGCAGAGCTCCGCACTTCGCTTCAGAAAAGGCAAGGAATAGGGCCCTGAAGCCCATTGATCCTGTCCTGGGGGGCAACGCTGTAGGGCTGCCTTCTAGAAATGCCACTTTAGAGCTTAAAGAATTAAACCCTTGGGGGCCCCCAAAGGAGCCCCATCTTCTCAGTCCCGTACAATTTGAGAGCAGTGAGCCGCATCTGTCTATACACTCCTTGGTGTGTCTGGGAGAAGGGGAGGGGAGGCCAAGGCCTGGTGCGGGGCTTGCCTCTCCCTCTGCTCGGAGGCCAGGCTGGTTGTGGGTGGCTGCCGCGGAAGCGGCCGTGACCGACCAGCAGGGCGGGGACGGGCTGGGGACTCGTGTGGCGGCCACGCACGTCCAGCGCGAGTGACCTCTCACCTTAAGAACTGGGCCCCCGTGGGTCCCAGCGCAATGATCCTGCTGGCCAGGCCCTCCTCCTCGGCCAGCGGGGGCGGCGTGCTCAGCTTCTGGGGCTTGACCAGGCGGCAGGTGATGCGCGTGGGGGCAGCGCACGTCCGGGGGGGGATCACCACCCGCAGGCCGTTGTGCCGACTCCCCCGCATGGAGCCTCCTCGGGCGTCCACCATGAAGCTCACCAGGAACCTACGGCCCAGGCAGATCCGTGTCGGGCTTCTGCGCACGCTCTGCGGCGCGGAGAGGGAGGACCCAGAACCCTCGAGGCCCGGTCACAGGGCTCACTCACCCTGTGTGGACGGGGCTGGCCACGGGGCTGATGTTGTCTGAAGTCTCTGTGGCCGGGCTGCTGGGGATGAGTGAGTCTTCGTCATACTCCTTAGACGCCTGAAGAGGAGAGGACGGACAGATGTCCCATCACTTCCTGGGCCACGGGGGCTGGCTAGCTCAGGGGTGGTGCTCTGGGCTGGGGGGGCTCAGGAGCTCTCCTTGCCAGGAAGCAAGTGACCGGATGGAGGAAGTAGTCCCACACACTCACCACTGAACCTTTAGGGACAAGGCTTTCCTGAATTGAAAAGGAAGCCCAGACTTCATCCTACCATCATGGCTTCTCCTTGGCTCCTTTTAGGTCATACGCGGCAGACCATTCCACTCTTCCCTCCAGCCACACCCCAGTGTGAAACCCGTTCTAGGGAGCTTGTTTTCACACACCACTGGAGCCAGGCACCATCACCTACTAGCTACTTAGCTTGAGCAAGCTACTCGCCAGGAAGACATCTGAGGTACAGGAGGTGACCAGAGCAGACCCTTCCCTTGGGGACTTCCTGTGGCCTCATCTGTAAATGGGACACTCCCTGCCCCTCATGACACCGCGGTGGCAGGGACTTGGGGCTGCCACACCTGGGGACTTGCATATCACAAGCACTCACAAAAGCCAGCAGGGTCTGAGTCTGGCCCTGGTCCCTTCTGGGTTCATTCCAAACCTGCTCTTGCTCCCAGGGGGGCCTGATGCCCCTGCCCCTCTCCTTCGCTGGCCCTGTCCACCCACCCTCACGACTTGCCTCCTACACAAAGCTTTCCCATGACTCTAACCCAGAAGGCTTCATGCAGCACGATCAAGCACCGGGACAGGTATTCTTCCTGCACGCCCTGTGTCCGAGCCCACCCTTCCCACTGGCCCATCTGCTCCTAGGGGGTGGGCATGGTCGCACGGTTCTCACATCAAGCCCGGAGCAGGGCACAGAGTAGGAATCCAGCTATACCCACTGGCTTGAGCTCATGATTTAGCAAGGAGCTGAGGAGAGTGGGTTGGTCACAGAACAGCAGGACACAGGTCAACTCGGGGACTTTCTCGTCGTTATCTTTGGCAGCATCAGGGAATAGGTCAGAGCTGGGCCAGGGCCATAGCTGATCCCACCTCCCAAATCCCTCCCTGTGAGTGACGTCAGCATCACAGCTCTGTGACACACACTAGCATGGAATGGCTGACTGGACAGCTTCGTAGCTTCCTTGTCCCCACACGCCAACTTTGTCTGGGGCTGTGGCTACTGCCGGGAGACACAGAGCCTTGGGTGGCAGAGGCCAAGACCGGCCGCGGCTGGAAGACGGGCCATGCCCGGCTCAGTTACCCGGTCTTAGGGCAACCCACTCCAACCTCCAAACGCCACTCTGCTTTTTATTCTAGAAAACCCCCTTGCCGTGGCAGAGAAAAAACAAAAAAGGTGCCAAACAACCTATGATTAAATCAAGGGGAATTAAATTGTTTGAAACCACCCCACTGTTTCCTGGGACAAATTCAGGTGGCATCGAGGGAAGCCACCAAGTCGGAGATTATGGCGACGAACAGTCCCCAGGGGGCACTCTCTGACGTCCCTTCCTGTCTGTATCAGCTCCCAATAATCCCTTGAGGCAGGGGAGGCAGAGACTGACCCCTTTCTAACAGATGTGAAGGAGAGGAGGCCTGCGACTGTGCCAGCAGTTCGACCACGGCTCCCTCTCTAGCACTGTGACCTGCTGCCCCAGGGACGCCGAGCCTGTGCATCAGGGGAGTGGGGGGTGGGGGCTGTGGCCCGGATAGCACGGGCTTCAGAGCCAGAATTTTTGGCGTCAATTCTCAGCCTCGCTCGTGACTGAACGAGCGTGTTTCACACACTCTTGGGCTCTCAGAGGCTCCTATCATTCATATCTGGGATAAGAACTCAGGCAGGACGGCGGTCAGCAAGCAGCCCGTGGAAGCAAGGATCTGAGGGATCTGAGAGCCCGGTAAGGGCCACGGGCCTCTGAATGCATAGTTCCCGTCATACTGCAGGTTGTCTCAAAACCATCACTGTCCCGGGTACCCGCTCTCTGCAGACGGGAAGGAAGAGAAAAGGTGCTTCTTACCTGTTCCGGCTCTTCCGCTCTGATCACCACAGTCTCAGGTGTGACACAAGGGATCTTAGGGATGGCTGGTGATTCTACCCTATACGCCCAGAACATTGGGAAGTCAGAGGGATGACCTTTCTACGTGGCCCCCACTTACTGGGAGGCCTCACAAAACCGCTCTGTACCCCCCAATAACCTCTCCCCCCACCGCCCCCCATAGAGCCCACCACACAGGCCATACTACTCATCCGCTCGCAGGGACCGGCCTCTTCCCCTCGCCTCAGAGCCTCTCCCTGGGGCCCAGCTATCCTTCGAAGGCCAAGCGACATGGCTGCCTCCTGCCTGAAGCCCTCGCTCACACTTATCTCCTGTTCCCAGCCTCAGAGCCCTTGCAGGGAGGGCCCTCGCTCTGACTGGCTTGGACAGCTCATTCTCCAGGTGTGCGTGCGGTGATTCCACCAAATAAATGGGTCCATTGTTTATGTTGGACCAAGTCTCGTGTTTCGTCCTAGCTGGTGTGTGGTCAATACTCATGGTGTTGAGTTCTGAGATTCCTATTTTTACAGTAAATACTAATGGACTAACTATTCTGGGGGTTTCACTTCCTGCTGGCCCCCTGCCCTATTGAGTAGAAGCCATGGACTAGGCCAGCAAATATCTGTTTTTTCAGAAAATACCCAGGAAAGACTCCGTGTTTCTACAGAGGTGTTGCTTTTAGATTAATTCTCCAGGCCTCCCTGTGTACTGAAGGACCCATAGGGGAAGAACTCCCAGCACCCCCAGCGGGGGAAGGGGGTGTGTTCCAGGAAGACACAAACCCTCCGTGGGCCTCCCTAGGGCAACATGGTGACAGAGGGACGTGGTCAGCGTGTGAGCTTAGCCCGGCCACCTCGGTGAATGTGAACTTTCCTCAGGGGACATTTCTGGTGGGAAACTGGAGGTGCAGGAGAAAAAGGGGCTGTGAGCAGGGGTCCGAGACGGGGAGGAAGAAAGTTGGGAGCAGGGCCCGGAAGAGGAAAGGACACACGGCTGGACGGGTTTCCGTGTCGCTGACTGGCCATCGAGGCACAGAGCTTGCTGATCCTAAGCATCTGGCTTCCCAGTCTGACCGCCCCAGCATCCTGTCCCTGTCCCTGTCCCTGTCCAGGGCACGCGGTCGGGAGTCCCACTCCTGGGTCCCAGGGCTCGACCTGCGCGTCCACGCTACACGCGCTCCTTACGCTTGGTCCAGCTTCGGCACGAAGTCCAGCAGCTCCTTCTCTTCATCTATGTCCCTGGAATCCTGCCTCTCAGCCTTGGAGATGAGTTCCTCCCCTGAAACCACACAAGCTGTCGTGAGGCACCGGAGGGAGGGCTCCACTTTTTTTTTTTTTTAAAGCGCTCTCCCGCTCCTCCTCTCCGTGCTGGTCCCTGCTGCTCCAAGGGGACCACTGACCGTGTCTTCGGCCAGGCCTGTTCCTCTAGCCCCGGGGCACGGGGCAGGGCAGCCAGGGTGCCTAACCACTTAGATAATGCCAGGCTTTGTGGAAGACAAAAAACACAGCCCAGAAAGGACTTTCTTGGCTTGACAAGGTGCCCCTCACAGCTGCCCTCGCAGGGTGCGCAGACACCAAGGAAAGATTCGATTCTGTCCTTTGCCACACAGCAGGCTAGGAAAGGATCAGCTATGGTGGGACTGGACCTGTCCATTCTGAAGGGCTCTCGGGTTCTTGGCAATCATGGCAGCCAAAACCTCATTATTTCCTAAGTCCCTTCCAAAGAGATTCAAGCTACGTCTGCAGGGCACACTGCCTCTTTGTTTCTCTCTCCTTGCTGGGACAGGAGTGGGAGCCCTCGACCTTGCAGTGTCACTTCCTGTCACTTGGTGGTGAGTGGCCCGGCTCTGGGATCTGGAGCTGACAGAATGGAAGAACGGCTCATGCAGTCATGATCACGGACACGGTGGCATGGGCACAGACACGGAAATGGACAGGCGGGAGCCACCCGCCTGGGCATGGATCTTACGGGTGTATATCTCCTGTTAGAGTCAAGCTCCTGGCTCCAGACTGTTAGCCATCAGAGGAGGGTGGAAAGCAGGAATGGATTAGTGAGAGCTGGGATTGTTTAGGGTGGAATGCAGTCGTGAGAAAGGGCCACAGGGAACAGAAAGTGTTTCATACCCATTATAGTTATATGAGCAGTTCCTGGAAAGCAAAGAAGAGCCAAGTTTAAGAAAGGACAGGATTGAAGTCAGTTAAATCAAGAGGCATATCATTAAAGGGGACGCAACGGGGGCCTTAATCATCTCCACACAGGGTTATATCGCCAGGGGCTGGAGGGCGAATCCAGACCCACCCCACGAATTTACATCACAAGGGGTCCCCTCAGACTTCCGTGAGGAGATGGGCTTATGTGGGGCAGGAAAAAAATACCACAAGCACTCTGTGGGCCACAGAAGCTGAAACGATACTCATTCCATAAAACGGATACACTCCAAAGCTTACTGACCCATGCATGAGGGGTCAGAAGAGTAGCGTCCTAAGAAAACATTCTTACAGAATTTAAACGAATAGCTTGTCATTGGTTCAAAGCACAAGGAAAATCTCAGGCAAAATTTTATCGCAGTTCCTTACAGTCTGAGAGTTGATCTGAATGGAATTGAACCCCATGTATTACATACATAAACACATACTTTTTATGAAACTTCACGGAATTTCGTATTTTAATCTCCAAGATGTCAGTTGTTGCTTCTCCTCAAGTTACACTAAAGGAGGATTTTTGGTAACAGTCACCCTTGTTAAAAAGCGGTTCTCTCTGGCTTTGATACCAACCGGCAGACCGAGGGTGTGCGGTGGGGCAGGTAGCCTGAAGCCCCCAGCGAGGAGGGCTCACCTGCTTACCGTGCTCCCTTCAGTCTGACTTGTCCCCCAACCCTTTTTGTTAATCCCAGACTTTACCTTCATCTTCAGAGACATCCAGGATCTCATCTACCGTCTCAGGGAAACTCAGCCGATGCTTGTCACTGGTTAACTAAATTGAGAAAAAGCAGAGACTAGAACCCAGGCAGAACAGTGGGCCCTGTCAGTGACCCAGCTGAACTACCGAAGACTGAATTGCTGGGTTATGACTGTGGAGGCAGGAAGGAGGTGGGAAAGGAGGTTCGTCTTTGCCCTCTGCTTGACAGCTGATGTCTGGCGAGGCACAAACAGGCACCGCCAGCTTCCCCCATCCCCCTCTCTTTTCCTGAACCACCTTGCCTTTTGCCCCCTCGGTCCGCTCACAGCCCTAACTCTTCTCGCCACTAGGTGGCAGCACAAGCCCGCGTGATGGAGAACACTCTCCCCACGGGTCCCCGCCCCACGCTGGCCTGGGGCTTCCTGCCCTGTCCCCAGAATGCGCTCCTCTTCCCCCTTCTGGGAATAACCCACACGGGCGCCCTGTCTGTCAGGCCGCGTGTGTCCGGGGGAGCGGTGCGGGTGCAGTGGAGATGCTGACATACCACAAAACTGGGCTCATCCGTGACAACCTTGAGCACGTCGGTGACAGATATGTAGCCCAAGCGCTTGGCTATTGCCAGAGGTGTGGTTCCATTCTGGGGAAGACAACAGAGAGAGGGCGGGATCAGACAAGGAAGGGACTCCTGGGGGCAAGCCCTGCCCTTTTTGCACAGACCACACTCCCGTTCTCCTTGGTTGGAAGGGTCTAGGTGGACGTGCTGTGTGCCTCAGAGCCCAGAGCAAGGCCCCTGCGCGTGTGTGAGCCCAGATAGGTGTTAGCAACCAGGCTTGCAAAGACCCGTGCAGAAGAAAGAAAAGTGATCCTTTAAATCAGCACTGAGCGTGGGAGTTTTGAAATGAGAACAGGGGATGTCTTGCCAGGACCTGCCCCGAACTGCCAAGGGGGGACCAAACCATCCGGAAGGAATGGGTCCAGAAGGCACCATATGCAGTTCTGGAAGATTCTGGAATACGAACATGAAGAGCAATGCTTCTCACTGCTCCCAGCACTGGTTCTTTGGGTGCCAGTGTCTGAGTGTTAAAATAGTTAAAATAACCCATACACACTTCAGTGAACTGTTCAGGCCAATCAGAAATCATAATCCCCAGAAACGGGAGGGGAATATTTTCACTCTGATTTGAAGAGACAGAGCTGCGTGGAAGTAAACTAATGTTGAAGCTTTATTTTCCTTTTGAGTTCTTGATTTCCAATCAAAGGTCCATACGCTTTCAGAGCTAGAAGTGGCCATGGGGAAGATCTAGGAAAGCCTTCGTGGTGTCGGTTGAGGAAGCGCTACTCAACTATGATCGCGACACCCAAGACCACCCTGAAGCCCCCAAACAGCAGGAACCCACCCGAGACGTTTGGTTGTGCTCACACGTACTATACTGACAGCAGCTTCACATAGTACGCGAAGAGTTTCAAAGGTAATGTTGAAATTAAGGTAAAACATAAATGGTACTTCAAAGGATACCTTACAGGGGTGCCTGGGTGGTTCAGTTGCTTAAGTGTCTGCCTTCTGCTCAAGTTATGATCTCGGGGTTCTCAGTTCAGGTCTGCTTCTCCTTCTCTCTGCCCCTCCCCCCACTCATGCTCTCTCTCAAATAAATAAAATTAAAAAAAAAAAAAAGAAAGAAAAAGAAAACCCGCAGTTCACTAGAACCTACAGTTCGCTTCAGCTCATCCAGGCCCCAGATGGGCAGTAAGGCGAGGCTGAACCTCTGTGGTTAACAGGGGTCTCCCAGGGCCGCCCGTGAAAGTGGTTTTCCAAACTGAGGAAATTGGTGTGTACTTACCGAGCTGACCTCGTTTGGGGAAGCACCATTTTTGAGAAGCAGTGTCACAATGTCTGTATGTCCTTGCTGGGCCGCCTGGTGCAAAGGACTGTATCCTTGCTGTAAAGGATAAACTAACGATGAGAGAAAGAACTTCCCCCATACGACAGAGCTGTCTTCCAGGTGCAGCCCACTAAAACATGGATTTTCCCTATTTCTGCCTCACGGGTCAAAGCTTAATGTTGTGGCAGAGCCCCAGGCACACCCAGAATAACTCTGACTGCACCTAATTTGGCACTTAAGAAGTATAGAGGTTGGCTTTCCAGTGTTCCCATACCTTAGTTTTGGCATTGACGTCTGCCTGGTGCTGCAGCAGAAACTTCACCAGCTTGATATTTCCATAATGACTGGCCACGTGGAGTGGAGTATAACCCATCTGAAAAGCAAGCAGTGAGGATGAGGGAGCAGGGGGGCTGCCGGGCGTCCCCAGAGCCACCGTGGCTGGGCATTACTGCCATCCTTAGAACGGCTCCTTAAAGGGGGGGATGGCCAGGGAAGCCCACTGGAAGGCTGGCAGCTGCCACAAGGTGCGAGCCGTGCTGCCTGGGAAGGAACAGGGCTTGGTTTCAGACAAATGAAGTCTGAGATGCCTGCGAGCGCCAAGTGTAGATGCCACGTAGGCGACTGGAAAACGGACCCTGAGCCCCATGAGGAGGTCTAGGTGAGAAGACGTCCATGTGAGGTGGAAATCCTGGACAAGAATGAGCGTAGAGAGAAAAAGTGGGGCCCACAATCCAAGGCAGCGTGTAGAGGGAGAGACAGAGAAGAGGTGTGAGGAGGCAGCAGGCAAAGCCGGGGAGCAACAGGTAACAGGAGCCAGGGGACATCAGTCCAGAGGGAGAGAGCTGCCATCGGGCCGTCCGCTGGGGAGGGGGGCCGGGGGGGACACACGGTCGCACAGAGGTTGTTGCCGACTCGGACAAGAGCATACTTATTTCCACTGGAAAGGTGAGATCCCGCTATCCGAAAACCCCACAAAGCCTGTCCAAGTTACTGAGTTGTAATGGAATGGAATTTATAGGAACTGGTCATTGCCTGAAACAAGCAGCTTCGGGGTATTTACTGACTGACTGGAGCCCAGGCTGCGAAGGAGCTCATTTTCAAGGAATCCGTTTTGCTGAATGGTTGGGTGCTTCCCTAAGAGCAGACAAGCCAATGTTCCCTGAGCCCTTATGTCCTAAGTGTCCCCAGGTTGCTGGTTCCAGATCCCAGAAACCATCTTGAAACAGACCCTGGGATCCCCAATTCTAACTGACAGTATTGGATCTCTCATGTAGGACCCCAAAAGATCACAAAAGCCTCTAAGATCCAGCACGTTGTGGGGTTTTAAGCAGATTTTGGGGGAAGCTGCAGATAGTTGGGAATCAAGGAGCTGCCAGATCTTTCTCAAAGAGACTTCAGCATCACATGGTTGACCCGCGGTCCCTCCCAGACTCTTACTGTCCCCTCCACACTGGACTGAGGGTCCTCCAGGCGGGGTCCCCACCCCCCACTGTGTGTTGTGCTTTCTGTTATCCTCAGCTGCCCCACAGAGCTCCTCACACAAAGAAGTGGTTCACACAGAGTCGAGCTCCTAATTTAACTAACTGCTGGAATAAAAGGTGCTGAATTTCCAAGCGAATCCACGCAAGCCTGACATTTTGACCTGCTGTTCATGTAGGATAGGTCAAAGAATCATGATTAAATGTTCCTTTTAGTTTCTCACCATAGAGGTTCAAAGGTCTAAGCAAACTTCGGAGTTCCCCACCGGAAAATAAGCTCACTGGGACCGGTGTCTCCAGCCCCCACCACCACCCTGGGAAGTGGCAGAGAAGAATGGGCTGCTGAGCCCTTGGGGTCTCAAAGCTCTGTGAACAGGCCACCCCTGATGTGGGAGGGAGGCTGGCGCCAGGCAGGATGAGGGGCATGACGGGGGCGGGGGTCAGAGAGGGCAAGCCCACAGGGACATAGGCACGGGCTGGCTGCCTTACCCGGGTGGTGGCGTCCACTGTGACACCGTGTTTGATGAGCACATCTGCCACTGGAACGTGGCCTTCTTGTGCTACCAGATGGAGGGGGGTGAGTCCACTCTGGAAAGAAAAAGAAGTTCATCACCTTGTGTTCAGTAAAGGATCCCGGGCCACCGTGGAAGAGCACTGAGGCTAGGACCCCAACATGGCTCCGTGGCCCCCAAACAGCTGTGTGACCTGGGACGGAGCTCTTCCGGCTCTGGGCCACATATCCTTATCCTTAAAAATGAGGCGGTTTAGGGGCGCCTGGGTGGCTCAGTGGATTAAGCCGCTGCCTTCGGCTCAGGTCATGATCTCAGGGTCCTGGGATCGAGTCCCGCATCGGGCTCTCTGCTCGGCAGGGAGCCTGCTTCCCTCTCTCTCTCTGCCTGCCTCTCCATCTACTTGTGATTTCTCTCTGTCAAATAAATGAATAAAATCTTTAAAAAAAAAAATGAGGCGGTTTAGCTAAATTAGAGGTCAGCAACGTTTTCTGCTGAGGGCCAGATGGTCAGTATTCTAAGCTTAGGTCTCTCTCACAACTACCCAACTCTACCAGTAATAGCGAGAAAGCAGCTATGGCCAACAGGAAAGCAGGCACGGCTATGTTCTGATAAAACTTTATTTATACCAACAAGTAGTGGGCCGGTTTTGGCCCATGGGCCCTCATCTGCTGAGCTCTGAACTAGATAAACTTTACGGAACTTTCCATTTATAACATTCTCTACTTCCCTGATTTGAGATGAGCTCCAGACCCAGCTTTCCTTATCTCGAAAATAGAGGCTATCCCTGACCTGTAAGGTCCCCGTGAGAAAACACAGATAAAACACACTGGAAAGCACCATGTGCCATTTAAATGTGACTAGCCCCTCACAGCCCACGTCGCGCTGTCACAGAATGGGTGATCCTGCCGACCCTGACAGCACCAGATTCTTGGGAGTTCTCACACACCTTTCTCAGGAGGATAAAGATGCACCAGAGACAAGGCCCTGTACGTGCACACTCACACCAGAATGTCTCTCCCCTGCACCCTGCTCAATACACTCCCCTCACGATGAGGCAAACAGAGCTATGATATTCTTCAGTCAGAGGCAGGGGCAGGACCCGTCCCCTCTCCAGAGACTCCCCTCACCCTCCTCACCCTCCTTGGCCTTCTGCACGTTCCTGTCAGCCACCCGGAGGCCTGTGAGCAGGAGCTGTCCCCAGCTGAGGCCTGAGCAGCCGGGTGGGTGGCAGGGAAGAGTCCTACCTCAGTCACAAGTCTCTGGGCACCCTGCCTGACTCTTAGGATAACACGATAATTCGCCACGTGTGAGGTGGCATGAGGATGAGTGAGGGCGTCTCCAGTGTGGGGAATCGCCATCACCCTCACGGCTCCTCACAGAACCTGTGTGAAACGGCATGGCGCAAGCAAGAAACCAAGCACGAAATCCATTGTCACGGTCCGCCCTGACAGTTCCCTCTGGGGGGTGGCCTGTCCAAACCTGTGCAGAAAGAGCTGATGGATCTACAGGGTTTTAACAGATCTGCTTACCCTTAAAATGCCTGCCTTCTGAAACCGTTCCCTTATCATCTAAAGAAATGTCTCCTCGTATTGGTTCATGATATGCAGTGTCCAGAATGGGCCAATTCAAAGAGGTGGCAGATTAGCATTTGGTGGGGACTGAGGGGTTTGGGGGAAATGGGGAGTGGCTGCCAACGGGTAATGAGGCTTCTTTGTGGGGCGATGAAAGTGTTCTGGAACTAGATAGTGGTGATGACGGCCTGATTCTGAAATAAGTTAAAAACCACCGAACAGGACAGGTCAAAAGGATGAATTTTATTGTGTGTAAATTATATTTCAATAAAACCATTCTTTTAAAAAAATAAGTGATTTTTGGTCTTTCTGGGGTCTCACATTCCTTTGAGAAGCTGAGAAAAACGAGGACGAGCTCATCTAGGAAAATGCTCGTGTGCCCCGTTCTCCCAAAATGCTGTGCGCAGGCTTGGAAGGACCCGTACTCCCCCACCAACAGTCCCTGGGGTGGGAACTGCTAGTTTAGCATACGGGTGGGCACTTAAAAATATTCCCCCACAGAAAAAGAATATTTAGTACCCACCCCCCAAAAAAGAAATGAAGAATATTTAGTTCCAGATTACTTACTATATTCCTGAAGGTAGACACTGGCCTCTATCTGGGAAAGTGTACTATGGATTTTAATAGTAATCTTTTTGCAGACCCTTGAATCAATCTCTCTAGAAAAGGCTCTAGTATCAGGTAGTCTGGGAGTCATGCAACCTGGGGAGTGAGCAAACTTCCTGGCCCCGTTTATTCATTTATAAAACTGAGATAAAGCCTACACAGGCCTGTTGTAAAGGATTATGCACACACACACACATCCCACTTAACTCAGAACGTGAGCACACAGTAGGTGCTCAATATTCAGAGAGAACATCTGGTTAGCGACTACGAGGACATTACCGAGATGACAGGGTCAATCTGGGAAGCCGTGTTTACCTTGTTCCCCAGATTGCCATTGGCTTGTTTCGAAAGTAGCAGAGCCACCATTTCCGCGTGACCCTCCTGGGCGGCCAGGTGGAGTGGGGTCACACCTTGCACCGACTCAGCGTTTGCCGACCCCCCATACTGCAGCAGACTGCGGGCCACCTCCATCTGGTTCTGCTTGGCCGCAATGTGCAAAGGGGTGTAGCCATTCTGCAACAGAAGCAGCACCGGGAGGCAGGTTACAAGCATGCTGGGCGGACAAGAATGAGCACACGCCTGAAATGTCCCCTCCTCGGAGGGGGGGTGAGGCCAGCTTCTTGGCCGGCAGCACACCCACAGAGCAGAGCTGGAGTCACCAAGGAGAGCAGTTAAAGTCAACCAACCAACCAACCAAATCCCTTTGATTCAGAGACCCTTTTCAGGGAATCCACACCACCCCCCCAGCCGGCAAATGTCTTGGGCCTCCCCTCACTCCCTGTTTTCTGTGTTCAAGCTCCGACAGACTGCTCTGAAGGTTGTGCTCTGCTACCAGAAAAGCTAGGACTCAAGCAGGCAGCTCAGAGAAGAACTGGAAGTCTGGGCAAGTCGATGAAAGGCTCTTGCCTGCAAGAACCATTCCCCACCCTCCCCGCACGCAGGCACCCTGCCCCAGACATTTCAGGAAGAAAAAGGATCAGAGCCCTCTTCTCTCCCTGTGCAACAGGCCCCAGGCTCCCCCTGGGCTTGTGGGCCGGGGCTGCTGGTTTAAGGACAGGTGTCCCCAGCAAGGAACCCGAGACTCTGGCATCAGCCCTCCTTCCGCGCTAACTAGCTGGGTGACTGAAGAGCCAGTGACCTCCAGACATCCTTCTGTCTTTTTAAAAGGCATTGAAAGCGGATAATGACATCTGACTTGTTCTTTTCTTGCAGCTACTGGATGGATAAAATAGGATAGTCTATGTGAAGATGCCTTCCAAAATAAAAATATAAAAGTTAATAAACCTGCGTATGGTTTTGCCGTGAACTGGTTTACAAGACGTCCGAGGCCATGACAAGATGAAGGAGCCTGGCCCGGAGCAAATGACTATGACACCACATACTGTTTATTCAGCCGCCCCCCGCCCCAGGAGGAAGACTTTCCCAGTGAAGGAAGCAGTACATGGGTTTACATTCCAGGGAAAGCTCCTCGTCCTGCTGCAGACAGATGAAGCTGCTTTGGTCATCACTGTTGAAGCCCTTTTGCCTACGTGGTTCCTCATACAGCAGGTAAAGCAGGCATTTTTGTTAATTATCTCATTTTGTGGCTAAAGAGGTCAACTCTCGGGGAGGTTAAGTACCTTACTTAATGTCACCTAGTAAATGAACAACAGGAAACCCACGCAGGCCTTCAGATCCCAGAGCTGAGGCTCTTTCGGCGGGAAGAGTGCTTCTCAAACCACAATGTGGACACAACACACTTGAGATCTTGCTCAAACATAGATTCTGACTCAGAAGATCTAGGGAGGCCCCAAATTCTGCATTTCTCACAAGTTTCCAGGGGAGGCTGAGGCTGCTGAACCAGGGACCACATTTTGGCCGCTGCTAACATTCAGGCCTAGAAGAGAGGCCAGGCCTGAGGACCTCTGAGCAGGACCCACGACTTTCAAAACACATGCCGGCCAATCCCAGAGCGCATGACATAAGACATCTGGTCTCCCCACCTTGGCCAGCATTCTCCAGATTACCCCAGAGAACGGAACCTCCCTGCCAACCTCTGTCAGACCGTGCAAACCAACGTTTCTGATTCTTCCAGGATCACTGATCGGGAATAGGAAAGAGGAAAAAAGGGGTCTGATGGTATAGGAACATTTCAGCTTTATAGCATCAGAGGACAGGGGAAGAGCCACTCAAAAAGTGGATTTCGTGGGGGAAATGGAAAGTTGTTAATTTACCCAAAGAATTAAATTGAATAAAAAAAAAATAATTTCCTTTGAATAATTATGTAACCTCATTCGAGTGTTCTTTTAAAAAAAAATGAGAATACATTCTTTTTCAGCTGTGTTCCCATAACGAGATCAACATTTTGTTTCTAATGTTCACTCCATAAAATAATGTTTGGGTTGTATCAACAGAGAGCAAAGAAAGAGGTGTGGCTGGCTGGCTGGAACCTGAGATTTGGAGCCCTCCCCAAAAGGAGGTCACTCTCTCTGTAAGGGAAGCATCAGCCTGCTTCTCAGTGCTGTCCACAGGAGGAACTGGGGGCAGGGGTAGCTGAAGCTCTCTCTAGCCGGTGCCCAGTCTGTAGCAAGCATCCACAGCACGAAAGCAACGGTTTTTCAGACCTGTTTTGACAAAGGGAGGAGCTGGAGCAAGTGGCAGGAACCTCACGGCAGCATAATCAGCCGTCCAGGTCCCTTGGGCAGCTGTGGGCGTCCGCACTGGCAAAAGCAGCACCCAGTCCTGGCAAGGTGACCCTGGGTTAAAACTGACATACAGAAGCAGCTGGCAGTCTCAGAACAGAGACTACCCCCTCTGCACTTCCCAAAAAGCAGGATTAAAGGGAATGAATGACCTTCTGTAGGTGACAAGGACAAGGGGCGACTGGGCAGAGAGGTTAGGGAGAGCTGTGTGCCCTGAAAAGGTCTACTTCCTCAAGGAAATGAGCTCATCCTGAAGCATACATGCTGGAAAGAAATCTGCCTAAATGTTAAAACATTAGCATCAAAATTAGAAGGGGGAGGGTTTGGTTTGGGTGCACAGAGATTTGCATGTGAAATTCTACAAAATTGCCAGACTCCTTGGGAAACTATTTTTTGCCATGGAAACAAACCCCATCTGTACAAGGTTTGTACTCGGAGAAGGTTCTCTTTAAATACCATGAACCTGGCTCCAGTTTCTTTTATATAAGGAGGGGAGTGCGGAGGCGGGGAGTCCGGCTCTTTATTTTTAGAGGCAGGAGTAAGCCACATCTTAGCAGGGCCGCGTGCTCTGTCTACACAGTGACGTGGGCTTGCTACAACCGCGGGGACAGGAGCCCAAGGAGACAGAGGTGTCTGGGAGACGCTGTGTCTCCGGCAGAGTGATGCTGGAAAAATCAGATGAGCATCCGTTCTGAGGAGGGAAGACAAACTGAATGCCGGAGCTGATTTCCCCCCGACGTGGGCTGTGTTCCCACTGACGTCAGCACGTGTCAGCTGTCATCACACACCAACCCCCCCATCCCCCCTCCCCCGCCCCAGGCTCCCCCTGCCACAAGGCTGAGCGCTGGGGTGTGCTCTCCCTGCTGGTTTTCTGAGTCTTGGCTGCCCTGTAGGGAGCTCCCCAAGCAAGGGCAGGGATCATAGTGTCTGAGTTCTGCCTTCTCCCCTCCCCCTTCCTCCCCGGCTGGCTATCAGCCCCCACCCCTCCCAGACGAACTCAGCCCACTCTCTGGTCCCACACAGGGCAGCCTGTCCCCCAAAATGATCCCCACGTCCAGCTTTATCCCTTCACCTAGTACTAGCCCCCCCCCCCCCTGCAAGTCTGATCTTCCATAAGCAAGCCCAGTCAACTCCCTTGAGAGGCAATGAACCTGCTCCCCAGGGCAGCGTCCTTCAGGGGCGAGCACACTAGCCTCATGCCCACCAGGTCATATATACGTGGGTGTGCCTTGTTACAAAAACACCTCGATTTCCAAGTCTGAACTCATACAGGAAATGCATTTGGGGGTGACTATTCCCACTTGAAACAGGCCCCCCTGCTTCAAGGTTCTGGCAGGTTCCCCCTGGCTACTTCTCAGACTGGGGCCATTGTGCTGCCAGCACCAAATGGAGTCCGAACCTGACAGCAGGGCCTGCCAGCCCCGGAGGTGCCTGGACACGCTGACCTTGGACAGCCAGCTGCCAGGACTCGGCTGACAGAGCTCGGCTCACATGCTGTGGTTTGGGGAACCCAAATGTTGTGTCACACGAATCCCACCTCTGTGAAGTAACCTGCTGCTGAGAAGTGTTACCCACGTCCCACCTCGCTCCCCATCTCCAAATAGCAGCAGTTACTGCAGGTAACGTTTGTGGGAAGGAGGCGAGATCTCAGAGGTAGAAATACAAGCAACACATGAAAGCCCTCCAGCCGCTCCTGGAACAGCCATTCCCAATGGGGGCAGCTGCGGGGACCTGCCCTGCAGGGGCCCCAGGCTCGGAGCAGGTCTGGGGCTGGAGCCCCCGGCGTGTGGACCAGGGCCAGCCTTACCCAAGCCGGGCTGTGCGGGGAGCCGCCCCGGGGAAGCAGCAGCCGGACAATGTCCAGGTGGTTGTGATGGACGGCCACGTGCAGGGGAGTCAAGCCGTTCTGCAGGGACAAGACCACAGAGACAACAGCGTTCGCTCAGCTGGCTTTTCCACGTTCCCTTCGGTTATCAGCAGCACCGTCTCGGGCTCTGTATATATTCTTTTATACATCATACGATCTGGTTAGAAGTCCTTCCAAACCCAGTCTCGATCTGAAGTCACTCAGGAGCATACCCTGCCAGACCTGGGGGCCCCCGCATTGTTCTGCAGGGCCGGGGTTGGGGCGGGTAGCAGCACCACCTATACCCCGGCTCCGAGAAGGCCACCAGGCTTTTCTAAGAGCACCAGACCTTTGTCAGAAAGACAGTCCTGCCATGGCCCCTTCCCCCCAGAGGGCCGCCCATTCAGAAGAAGGACACAAGAGGCGCAAGCTGTGGAGTGTACCCTTTGCTCTGGCCTCGGCGCTGAGAGAGGGAGAGAAGTTCAAACTCACTTTGCCGGCAGCGTTGGGATGTGCGTCCCGCTCCAGCAGCAGCTCGGCCACTCTAACCTTCCCATACTTAGCCGCCACATGGAGAGGGGTAAATCCTTTCTGAGGAGAAACACAGGCCGTCAGAATGGGGGTGGGGTGGGGGGGCGAGAAAGCTGTCCCCGCAGAGAGCAAGAGCCCGTGGCAAAGGAGAAATCCCACCCTCACCGGCATGGAGACACCAAGCACGTAAAGGCCATCCCAATCTCTCCCCGAGGCCAAGGCCCCAGAAATCAGTAGATTTCCTCTCCCACCTACCACCTGCATGGCTAGTGATGACCTGTAAAACCACCTCCACTGCGAGCTAGTGGAGGCCAAGGGCTGAGTCCTTCTCATATTCTGGAACCTGATTTGTCTAGAGCTAAAAGCTGGCCCATGATAAAGGGATGAAGGCTTGTTGGGTAGATGAGAAATGACAGTTTTACTTTCTAGGGAAGGACAGTCCACTGGGCTCACAGATGGTGGCCAGTCTAGGGGTGCTGGCCCTCCCAGCTGCTTTCAGCATCAGGAGAACCAGGCCGGAACGCCCGTCCCACACCCCAGGCCCAGCGGTGACTAGCCAGTTGGCTCTCGGGCACCGGAGGAAGGAGGCTGTACCTTGGTCATGCATGCCTGGGATGCTTCCTTTTCCAGAAGGGCCAGGGCCGTCTCCACATGGCCCTCCCGGGCTGCGACGTGCAGGGGAGTGTGCCCGGCAGTGGTGGCCAGGTTGGGATTGGCGTTATTTTCTAGCAGAAGCTTCACCATGTTTACGTGACCGATGCGAGCCGCGCAGTAAAGCGGGGTCTGGTCATCCTGGAACCCAAAGGGAAAACAAAGAACAGGGAATACTAAGGTTTCTTAATCCAGTTACTTTACAAAGAAGGAGGGTGAGGCCCGGAAAGGGTACGTGACTTTCTCAAGGTCACGCAGCTAGGAAGATGAAGAGCTGGGATTCAAATCAGGCGTTTGAGTTACAGAAACAGATACGCTCTCTGATTTAATCCTCCCAACTACCCTGCTAACTTGTACTCTTACAAGTTGGCGGTTATTTCTATTGAACGGCCTCAAGGCTCAGCCTTTTCATCTGTAAAATGGGAACAGTAATCTACCTCACGGGGCTCTGGTTAGGATCAAGCAGGCAGTGTATTTAAATGCTTCATACAGTGTCACAGGCACTCGTCCTGTGTCCCAAGTCACATGGGAGAGGATACTGGCCTTTCTGCTTGAACAGGGCCGTGGGAGCCTGAACCGCTAAAGGGGAGAGGTGACGTTTTCTTCCCACCCTTGCTCCTCCTCCTCCCCTGATGCTGAAGGGGTTCGAGGCTAAGGTCTCTGTGCCGAGGGCCCTGTGCGCGGCCCAGACACAAACCATGGTTCTAACTCTAAACAGAGCCTCTGTCACGGGAAGAGTAGAAAACCCAATCTCGGTCAAAGCCAATCGCCTTGCAAATTCAGTAGCAATTCTCACTGCTCACTCGCCCAATCCCTTGAGAATATTTTTCCAACAAGGGGGCATCTTCCATTTTTTAGAGCAAGTAATTCCTGACTGGTTTTCAGTGGTAACATTTTCTCCAAAAAGTTGCTTCTCTTTTTATACCATGACTGTGACGGCCATGAAATGCTGCAGGCCGCCCATGCTCTTTGGGCCTTCATTACCCTAACGAACAGGACAGCTCTGATGCAGACATACCCCCGGCCTTCTCAGAACCCCTGCAAAGCAGAACCTGAGCATTCAGGATAACCTCCGTGGCCATGGCGAGGAACTTTTGTGCCACAGGCCTTCTTTGTGCCACAGGATTTCTCCTCACTGCCCTCGAATTGCTTATATCCCAGGATCCTTCCCATCTCCAGAACTCACCTTGGCCTTGGCATTGACTTTGGCTTTATTCTGGAGCAAGTATTTGGCTACTTCTGTGTGTCCTGCTCTGGCTGCCATGTGCAGCGGGGTCTCCACTTTCTGTAAAACCACAGAATTAAAGAAATGTTAACCCATGCGGAGTTTCCAAAAAGATACACAGGGAGTTCCAAAGTGCCAATGTGGGGTAACTTGTTGGGTTTTCGTCCAAGAGGTGGAGTTGTTCCAACAAGCAGCTACTTTAGCCTTTAGCTTGCTGACACTTGGTGTGTGTGTGGTGTGTGTGTGTGTGTGTGTGCTTGCACGCGTGTGTGTTCTAGGTATACTTTAAAAGCAAACCTCAGAGCTGATGAATGTTAAATACTGTAAATGCTTTCCCAGAAACACTTACAGAAGTTCCCAAATTATTGTCTAAAAGAAAACTCCTAGGACTGACAGAAGTGTGACAAATTTAACTGGGAACGGCTCAAGACCTACACATATTCTCCCCAAACCTGAAGGCTCTCCTACTGTGAGAATTCTAGCTCTCTCCCCAGAGAGGTGATCTCAGGATCAGTAGCTCATCTCCCCTCCGAGCTCTCCCCACGGGCTTACCACATTGGAGACATTGGGTGATGCTTCCCGCTGTAGAAGGTTCTTCACGATGGGCAGGTGCCCCATGAAGGAGGCCACATGGAGAGGGGTCAAGCCAGACTGGAACACACAAGAGAGGAATGAGAACAGAGGAGCCTTTCCTGCTCCTACAAAGAAGAGAAAGCCAGATGAATCTACTTTCTTGTTTCTAGGGGCTCCAGAATGGTTTTCCAAGCAAAGAGAGTTCAATGAGATAGGTTTGCTTTCAGGGTAATGGCTGGAGGGGAAAAAAAAAAAAAAATCACTGCAGGGTGATTCTGTCTGCTTTGCAACTCAAAAACATGCATCTGATCTTGGAAAGCTCCCTGAAACTTGACACACGTTCCCTTGTCTCGGTCACCCAATGTGTTCCTTCAAGCAGTCTGAACTCGCACGCACGCACACACGCAGTCCTGCAGTCCCGCATAGCTAAAAAGAACAACTCTCCAGAAAGCTCTTGGAGGAAGACCACGGGCAGGAAGCCTCTGCCCGTCTGTGGGGTTCTCCTACCTCAGTAACAGCGTCGATGGAGGCCCCCGTCTTCAGCAGCAGATCCATGACACGGATGTGGTTCTTCTTGCAGGCGATATGTAAGGGGGTGAAGCCATTCTGCGGCCCCACACATAGGGAGACAGACAAGCAGGAACTTATAAGACGAGCCCGAGGGGCCCCCAAACCGCCTCTGCGTGCTGCCCCTGCCTGGATGGTCGGCTACTGCCCGTCACCCGAGAGGCCGGCGGCTCCCACTGTCCGCACCAAGCATGTTCCTGAAGAAGTTGTTCATAAATCCTTTTTTTTAAAAAATTAATCATATTTTTGGAGGCGCAAAAAGGGCCTGCTGTTTTCAGTTTCCTTTGGGGGAAACTGGCAATCAAGAGCATTTTTTGTGAAGCAAATCCTGTTTCCTTTCCCCTGAAACCATGGATCATTTTTAGTAAAGTGGATTTCGGGATAGCAGCTCTGCTGGGAGTTTTGTTTGTTTCTGTCTGTTTTTTCCGAGGGCTTTACTCCCACAGGCCGGGGTTCCCCAGGTGGGGGAGGGGATTTTGTCGCACCCCTCCCCCACCCCCCACGACATCTGGCAATGTCTGGAGACACTGCTGATTGTCATCACCAGCGGAGAAGGAGATCAACCCTGGGGGAGGAGGGGCAAGGATGCTGCTAAACGTCCTACCAGGCATATCACACCCAAAAGGACAATAGCGCTGAGGCTGAAAAATGCCCCCGCTATCCCAGAATCATCCCTGGCGTGTGGCAAGAGCTCAGTGAAAGCTTTCTGAATGAAGGAGCCACCCTTGCAAGACCTGGAATCTCCCCTGTCTTCTGAAGTCTGCCCTGTGGGAGTGGGCAGAGAGGAGATGGCGGTCAAGGCCCTGCTCTCAGAACGCCTGGCCTGGGGCAAGAGGGAGAGGACTCCCAGTGCTAGGAGGGAACTCGCTTTAGGTGGGAACTCCTTTCTATACCAGCACTAGGAAAACTCGACACCTGTGAGCAGGGGAAGGGTGCTTAGCTCGGCCCAGGTCATTCAGCCAACAAAGTAGATAAAAAAGGCAGCCTAGAAGGGGTCACTGTACTACAACCCCAGGCTGGCCTAGAGGGAGTGGCGCCCCAATCCACACACATACCACGGACACTGCTTCTTAGTGAGGTCTCCTGGGCCTGATCCCCCACCCCCACCCCTTACCCCCCAGCTCAGTCTGTCATCAGGGTGCCGAATGGGGAGTGGAAAGTTTACCATCCTGCCTCTGTGCTGCCATGTCCCCCAGGCCCTAGCCAGTGCCACCACCTTCCAGGCCCTAGTCTCGGGGGTACCTCCAGTCACCGACATGTGCCCTTCCCACCAGGCTCAGCCATGCAGCTCTGGTCCTGCTTCCCTTGGCCTTTGCCCCTCTGACACCTACTCTAGTAGCCTCCCACTCACCAGGGCTCTGGAATTTGGTTTGGCTCCTTTATCCAAAAGGACCTTGGCTACTCTGTGATGGCCGCAGTGGGCTGCCACGTGGAGGGGGGTCAGATGGTCCAGGGTGATGTCATCTATCTCTGCGTTGTATTGCAATAGAAGTCGGACACAGTCAAGGTGGTCTCCCTGAGCCGCCATGTGAATGGGGGATAAGCCGTTCTGGGAGAAGAGGGAGAAACAAGCAAGCAGCAAAGGAAATGAACACAGAAATTCAAAGCAATGATTCCAACGTCACGTCCTTCTTCTTCCCTACGCAATGTTTCCACATGGCCCCGGTGCTCCTGCCGGGTTCTGATTACACTCTCCACCTCATCAAATCCTCCAAGCCAGCTCCAGCCAGGCCGACCTCTTCCAGGAACCCTTCCCTGACCACCCGAGACTTCTGTGGGTTTTCTTTTTCTGTCCCACTCATGCGGACACTCCTCATGGATTTGGTGAATTGTGTCTGTAATGAACTTGTCAGGTGCGTGTCTCCATACTTAGCAGCCTCTTCAGATCAGTGACTGTGCCTTCCATCTCTCATAGGCCCCACAATCCCCATACGAGCATGAGACACACAAAGCACTCCATTTATATGCTTTTGAATGAACGAATGACCGCAACATAGAACTTGGATCTAGAACCCTCTGTTCGGCGCTCCTAACACACACACACACACATCACTTGAACAACTTCATTAAGGACTTTCACTCTTCCTTAGGTAGCAATCTCTTAAAACAACAACAACAACCAAAAACCAACATTAAAAACAAAGGAGACTCTTCACTCAATCCTTCACACATTAATCCAACAAATATTTACTAAGTGATTAATGAGCACCAGGTATGGGTTAAGCTCTGGAGAAACAAAGAAAACAGACACAATCCCTGGCAGAAGGAAGCTTGTGCACCCACAGGCAAAAGGGGTGGAAACAGATACATTGTTGCCACTCCGAGCTGTAACAGCGGGGAAGGCAAGATCAAAGCACAGAGGTCCACTGGAGGATAGAGTTTCCAGGAGGGAGGAAGGGGAGGAAAGGCTTTCAGAAGGAGGTGGCCCAGAGCAAGGACTTCTCTAGGAAGACAGAAAAGGAAGAATCTCTTAGCAAAGGGAGCAGTGCGGACTGGATCACAGAGGCAGCGATCCTTCAGGAACTTGGGGAGCTCTACCTATGCAGTTAGAGGTGCAGGAGGACCATGCCTGATGGGGGCACGGAGCTGGGCTCCGGGGACGCAGGAGCAGCATCAAGACAATCTGTGAGCTTAGGCACTGGGATGTTAGCTTTCAGAAAAGGAGCAAGAAAAGATTTTCAGCAAGGGAGACACACAACCAGGCTGCATGGCAGCTAGTATCTGTGTTACGGGTTGAATTGTGTCATCTCAAAATTCACATGTTCAAGTCCTAACCCCAGGTACTCAGGACGTGACGTTATTTGGAAATCAGGTCACTGCAGATGTCGTTAGTTACGATGAGGTCTTTCGTGGGGGCCCGAATACGATATGAGTGCTGTCCTCATAGAAAGGGGAAATCTGGACACACACACTCAGACACAGAAACCACGCCATGTGGACAGGGAGGCAGAGGTCAGGGTGATGCCAAAGCAGTGCCAAAGATGGCCAGCAACCACTGGACACCAGGAGAGAGGCTAAGAACAGATTCCCCCTCACAACCTCTGAAGGTACCAGGCCTGCTGACCCTGCTCTCAGATTCCCAGCTTCTAGAACGGTGGGATGATGGGCTGCTGTGGTTCAAGCCACCCAGCATGAGGCACTTTGCTACCCCAGCCCAAGCAAGCTAAGCATTAGCTGCCACTCAGAGACTGACACAAAGGTCATGCCATACTTCCCAATGCTCAGGGAAGGACGGCCCGCTGACTGTATTTGTAAATAAAGTTTTATTGGAAGAGGACTGCTAGTTTGCACATTATTCATGGCTGCCCTCCTACTACAATGGCAGAGGTAAATTGTTGCAATGGAGATCATGGCTTGCAGAGTCTAAAAATATTGACTGTACGGCCCTTTAGAGAAAAAGAGGGCCATGCCCGATCTGACTAATGATTAGAGCTATACTGAGTGTCTCCCGTGGGACAGGCATTGGGGTATACAACACACTGGCTCAGTTAGTAGTATTAGCATCTCTGTTTTCTAGAGATGGAGTTTGATCCTGGGTGGGCCTGATCTGGAGCCCTGCCAAAAGGACGCTCCTCACGGAAGGGAAGCACGAACCTTGGTTTTGGCTTGGATGGGTGCCCCGTGGTCCAGCAGGATCTCTGAGATTCGCACGTGCCCATTCCGAGCTGCACAGTGGAGAGGTGTCAATTCATCCTTTAAAAGATAGAGTCCAAAAGAGAAAGCCCTGAAGGCACCTATCAGAGCCACTGCACAGAAGACTGCCTCCAGTACAGCTGCAGCCACAAGAAGCTCGGATGCTGCCTTCAGGACCAGCTCGGCTCCAATACAGCCCGTTGTGTCTCCTGTTGCCTCTTGGCTCCCGCCACGGCTGTTTCAAGAGGCCACCATTCGCTGGCCACAGAGAGGTCACCAGCGGGCCATCACAGAACTGGGGAGACTCTGGAAGGCAGAACTCCCTCCCCCCGGCCTTCCACGGAGCTCACTGGCACCCACCTTGGTCCTTGTTTCTATCTGGGCTCCCCGGTCCAGCAGGAGCCGCACCATGATCACATTCCCCCTGCGGGAGGCGATGTGCAATGGCGTGATGCCGTTCTGGAAGGGGGAGGAACAGGAACCAGTCAGGCTGTGACGTCCTCCTTTCCAGGGCAGTGGCTCTGCACCCCATGCCCATGTCCCCCCAGCCCTATGGTGGCAGCAATGCAAGAAGGCACTTTCAGCCTACTGGTAGGATGCTTCTCGCCTAGGAATGATCTCAAAACCTATAAGGACATGACGGCATCCTTGTCGATCGCCGCCGTCTGGTCAAGCCCTGTCTCCCAAACCCTGTCATCACAACAAACTGGAAAAAAGCCCTGCCCTCCAGCCTTCCTCGAGAACGGACCAATGGAAACTGACGAGCTGACGATCAGACACAAACCAAGGAGGAGCTTAAGAGACACCAGGGCTGTCTCACCTGGGGACACTCGCGCCATGAGGAGGAAACCTGGGGTGTCACAGTGAGGGTCTGACAAGCCCAGAGCCCTGGACCAAGCGCAGGGCCTGCTGGGGAGACTTACCTGGGGCGTGAAGTTGACGCTGGCACCCCTGTTGAGGAGCAACTGGGCCACGTTGAGGTTCTCGTAGTGAGCTGCGATGTGGAGGGGGGTGAATCCCGTCTGGGGCACAACAGAGAGGGACAACTTGTCACAAGTCATGCTCTGCCATCTCCACCTCAGAATAAGGACAGGGCTTCTGGAAATGTCGGCAGGGCCCGAGCGCCAGAGGTGGAAAGGTTTGCCTTGTGGCAAGTCATATTCAAGGCTGGGTGCCACCTCGGAGGGCCCCCCGTTCTTTGTTTTACAGTCCCCGTGGACAAACCACGGACTAGCATTACCTTCAACTCAGCAGGGCCCACTCACGTGAATGGCTACTTATGAAGAAATGTTAATGAACGAATGAAAAGTGTTACGGGGGCCATGATCTTCACTCTAGAGATGGCTTCAGTCCCCTAAAAGGGAGTGGTGACTCAGCTGGCTGGCCAAAGGTGGCCCTTTTGACCCGTTGGCGGGTCATTGTCATCATTCTGTCCCATAAACCTGAGAGCCTGCCTGATCCAGTCAGCAGCCTTCTAGACAAAACCCAGCGACCGGGGGCTGAAGGGACCATGTGACTAGCTCAGGTGATCCATTCCCACTAGAGCCCAAACTTACAGACAACAGATCAGCCGTGCCTCAAAACATCAGAGAGCGCAGGTCTAGGCCCCTAGGTAGCCCTCCCCATTCTCATCTCTTCATGTAGGGACACCGCCCTTCCTCCACCAGGGATCCACCAGGAAAAGGGGAGGGGGGTTAAATTCTAGAACACCACCTGCCAGCCCTTAAAGTTCCACTCTGGCCAGTTTCACTCCAGCCTGCCCCGGATACTTTTCCGGGTGACCGGGAGCGACGCGAACCTTTCCTGCTCCACACCGAGCACCTCTTCCTGGGTGTTCACTGGGAGTTTGAAGTGGGTCTGCCCATGGGGGCCCCTCCAGGTCACTAGCGGGAACCCGAAGGTGCCAAGGGTGGGGGCTGGTGGTGCTCCGTGTGCTGGGCTAGGTCCGTCCCCAGTGATGGGGCATTCTCGGGGCACGGCCAGGGGTGACCCTTACGGCTCCGCAGCCCAGGGCTGACCGCCCTCACCTTGGAAAGCACGTCTGGGTTGGGATCATTCTGCAGCAGGACCGCAGCCGTCCGCGTGTCATCGTTCCGCGCCGCGATGTGTAGGGCGGGTAGGCGCACTTTCCCCTTCGTGCCGTAGTTGATGAGGTGGGCCACCACGTTCTCATGGCCCTGCTGCAGAGCCACCGCGAGAGGCGTGAAGCCGTCCTGGCCACAGGAAAGGAGGAAAGCTCCATGTGCTCTGACCGCACCCGCCCACTCACTGTCCTCCAGGCAGAACGCACGCTTTCCTGCCTCGGGGCTCTTGCTTGGGCCGGACCTCAGCCTGAAATGCCTCTCTTACCATTCAGAGCCCTCTTCATCTGTCAAGCTCCGTTTCAATGTTACCTCCTCCCCAAAGCCTTTCTTGGACCCACTTTCTTCCTCCGCAATCTCCCAGAGCCCAGAGCCATTCGTTTTCCTTTATAACTTGTTCCCAGTCTGAGTGCTCTGAGGGCTTTTTACTGCCTTCTGTTTCCCTGCCTAGCCTCTCTGTCACCCTTCAACATGGCGGAGGCTCATTCCTTTCTTCGTCGTACGAGGGTTAGTAACACCTAGCAAATGCTAGAAACTACGCCAGGCGCTGAGGACTGACTGGATCGTGAGCTACCCTGATCAGTCTCCTTGGTTGTGTGCCGAGGAGCACAGGACCCCATGGCTGGTGAAGAAGAATGAGCAGAAAGTCACGTGACTGTTGAGTGTGACAATGTCAGTCGTCAAAAGAGGCTTGGGCTCCATCTAGCTCAATTTCATCCCTTCGTCAATGACAAAACTCAGGACCAGAGCTGAAGTGACTCATGGTCTGTGGCCGGATCCTTTCTCATTAACGTCCAGCCTTCAGTGGTGCTTAGTGTGGGAAGGACAAGCCTGAGTCTGATGTCATTTCTCTGGTATGTGTCTGGGCATTCCTCAAGACCCATGACTCTGTCTCTTCCTCCCTCGGAATGCCCAGCAGTGCCCAGGATTAGTGCAGTAAGCAGAAGGGGGAGAGCACACAATGACATCCCACACCGATCGTGACACAGGAGTTCTTTCAAGCCATGTCCCAGGGATGTACACCCCCAAAGGTGTCCTGCACCCTGGGCGGGAGGCGTCCAGCAGGAAGTCCGTTTGCCCAAGGTACTTACTTCTGTGGCTACATTCTGATTAGCTCCATTTTCCAGTAAAAACTTAACCACTTCCAAGTGATTCTCTTGTGCTGCCATGTACAGGGGTGTAAAGCCTTTCTGTAGACCAAGAGTAAAAGTCATTAACATTCACCCACAAAATGAGAGATGCTAAACCCAGAGCAGAATCCTCTCAACCTGAGAACAGCTCTCTCTTCACCCTATTTTCACCTAGCCCATGGGGCCATGTTCCCGCCAACATCTCCGGGTGGAAAAACTAACTGATGCTTCGAAATGGTTTACTGGGATTATTACAAAAGGCCACCAGGTGGGGGCGACACTCCATGGAAATCAGCCTCTTGCCACCAGACACACAGCGTCTATTTTCACTCCTTTCCTCTGAAGTCCCCGTATCCCACCCACCTCTAAACATGCTTTCTCTCCCCAAGCATGCCAGAGCTAGATATATCATTTGGTTTAACTGAACAGAGATGGGGGTCCACAACGATCAACCACCTCATTCTTAGAACACACTTATAGTAGAAGCATGCAAACACGCGCTACCGATTAATCTAGACCATGTGCTCACAGTGTAACCGAAATGCAGGTGGAGAAGAAGGCCAGCGCCCTCTGGCCCGGGGCCCCAGAGGACCATTACCTGTGACTGGGCGTTGACATTGGCGCCATAGTTGACCAGCTCCCGGACCACCTCATCCTGACCAGCGAGGGCGGCGATATGCAGAGCTGTGTTCCCTTTCTGAAACACATGGAGGAGAGGAAGCAGAGCAGGTTTCCCACCAGGCTGTCAATGGTGCTGTGACAGTCAAAGGTAAAGTCACCATTAAGGGTACACTAATAAGGCTGTGCGTTGGGGTGGAGGACAGTGGGTTTTCTTGATGAGACAAAACGGGTAGATGACACCCCTGAGTGTGCCTGACCCGTCATACACCTTGAAATAGTACTGAAAGCCCAGGGAGGAAAAGCCTTCCTGTTCTCCACACAGAAAATGTCACGCTGAAGAACAAAGAAACCACTTCCCAACACTTAATCTGCCGCCCGCAGACGCAGCGTTCTGTCATCAGCTGACGGACAGTCGACGTTCCTCAGGACACACATTGAAAGGTTCGCCAGACGCGCCGGCCCTCCGTGGACTTCCAGCTCCTCACAAGCTGTAACTCGGCAGGACCGCGCGGAGCCCCCGCCGGGTCCGGAGCTCTGGGGAAGGAGGCCGGCAGAGGCCGCAGGCTCGGCGCCCTTTCCCCGGAGCTGGGCCAAGGGGGACAGAGGGATGAGAGGCGAAGAGAAGGAAAGGGCAGAAATACGCAACGGGGCTGGGGGCAGGTTCTGAGGGGGGACTAGAGCACTCAGAGTTTCTTGTCTGGATCCATTCTGGGTCTCTGACAATTGCTAGACGGGGTCAGGGCCGGCAGGCTGCTTTCTGCCCATCTCCCTCCTGCCTCCCGGATGTCCCGGGACGGGAACACGGGCACATTCTCTGACTCACCTACGTGACCCCTACGGGCACCCCAGCTCCGTGAGAGGCAGGCAGGACAGGAGCCTCCCCCCGACAGCTTCTGTCCACAGGGCAGGCGGAAGAAAATGGAACCTATCAGGGCCCACTTGTCTCTCTGCTATGTAAGGAGCAGAGATCTCCAACAAACTCATCTTTTTGTAGTTCAGACGGCATGTAATTTACTAAACCACATAAACACTTGCTAATCCATCTCAGGCAACTCAAGCCCTGGCAAGTAGGGACTTCAGACTCAGTCCATGCACCGGGGCCATCTGTCACTGGGAGAAGAAGAGTGGCCTCACCTGGGCGGAACAGAGCGGTGCAGGCGCCAAGATCTGTGCCCCGCCCCCCCCCACCCCACACAGCCACCGCTGCCCTCCGCACCCGCAGGTGGGAGAGGTAGCCCCACTGAGGGCACCAGGGAGCTGAGGGAGCTCAGGTCTTTGTTTCTAAACTGTGGCCTGAATCAGGCAAGAGGGCCCTGCTCGTTGCCTCCCAGGGTTGGTCTTTTTGATTTCTCCTTAAATTCTATTGAATAAACCAAAGGGTTCTTCCTCAAACATCTGTCAAAGAATAAGTGCCAGAAATGAAGGTATGGATGCCGATAAATCACTTTTCATAGAAGTCCGAAGAGCGTACGTCTGGAGGCCAACTCTCTCACTGTACCAAGTGGGACATGGCTGTTGGCACCAGAAACTTCTCTAGAAATCAGGACTCCGATCTCCAAGTCTCCCCATTTAGAAGAACGTGTGCTGTGCCATTCATGCCTCCGCTACACACTGAACACATGTGTGTCAGGCGCCGGTCCCGGCGGGGGAGTATCGAGATGACAGACACTCGGGCTGCTTGCCCTCAAGAAGCAACAATGTCAAGATGTTGCTTTCCATCTGCCCCTCTCTGCCTGAAATCACACGACATCAGAGCTCTCCTCATAGAAATCCATGCCAGGAGGGGTGGAGTGGGGCAGCTGGCCCCCATGGAAACCTGGCTCATGCCACCTTCCGGATCTGGGCTGAGGGCAGCACGGGTGGTGGGTAAGAGCAAAGAGGAGACAGTGGGAAACAGACCTACCCACCTACACACAGATGCACACAGTGTGCGGTGCAAGAGGGCCCCTGGCCCAGGGTGAGGGTCTAAGGGCAAGGAGGTGGGGCCTCTGTTTTCTCCACCCCTCCCCCTGCATGCAGGGACATACCCTCCAAGAAGAAAAAAACATTTTTTCTTAGCTACATGTGATCCACAAAGACCCACTCTGTCCCCTGGCTGGGTGACCTGGAGCTCCTGCAAGGCATGGGGCTGGGGCAGGGGCCGGGCACACTCAAGCAGGGAGATGGGGGATTTCTCCTCTCCACCTGCTGAGAGGCTGAGCACAGGCCCCTCGAGGCAGAGACGGGAGGATGGCACCAGGATGCTTTTGTTTTGTGCTTTTAAAATTTCTAAGCACAGTTTAGGAAACTATATTGGTTTTGGCTTTTTTACTCTTGTCTTTTTTTAATCTTTCTCATGCTTGCGAGACCCATTAGAATTCCCCAATCTGCTATGACTCTTGCTCAGCCCACGGTTTCTGCCTCACCTTTTTTCCTCCCTCTGTGTGGCATTCAGAAACCACGCTGGCTTACAAAATGTCTATAAATAACAAAGACACACCAAGCGTTTGCTTGCAAAATAACAATCAGAGGGGGAAATTCGGCAAGAGGGAAAACCGCCGAAGCGCCCTGTTCACGTGGCTCTTGGGGCCGCGCCAGGGAAGAGGAGCCTGCAGATGGCGCACTGCTGGCGGCCAGGTCCGTGGGAGCGCCATCAGGAAAACTAACTGCATCCCCTTCGTCCACAGAAGGGTGGAAACAACTGGTACTTGTCGGGGGAAAAAAAAAAAGTGCCGCACAGACATAGAGAAAGAACAACTCTTGTCTATTTCACCGGCGAGATCGCATGAAAATTACATGACATGACACGACGTGAAAATCACCGAATTTTACCGCCAGGGATGACTGCACCTTCCTAATATTTTGGTAATGCACTTCATAACCACTCTATCTGTGGTCACCTATCATTCTTCTGGCTCTCCGCTCGAGAGGCGGCAAATACGCTCGCCGGCCGGAGTGGAGATTGAGGCTAGGCGTGAGACCGCCATGGGTACGGAACAGCAGATGGAAAGAAAGAGGCCAGCAGGACAAAGCCAAGAGGAAAACCGCGGGAAGTAAGCGGGAAGGGCGAGAAAAGGAAGCAGTACTCGAGTCAGCAGAGAAAGGCGGTTTTTGTGTGTCGTTTTGTTTTGAAGTATTGGCGGCGGTGTCTTGCTCACTATGCACACGGGATGGATGGATGTAAGAAATAAAACCCATTTTGCAACCTGGAGCTGCATGATTTCGTGACTGTCGTTTCTGGGCTTACATCACTGGAGCTAGGGGGAGGAGTATGTCGGTGTCGGGACTGTGACGTCCCCCCTTGCTCAGTGCCCCCTGATAGGAAAAGAGAATGCTGTTCAGGGTCATCCGTCAGGGGAGGAAATAAGTGTGGAGCTGACCAAGTAGAATGCTGGAGAAGGATAACTGTGAGGGTCTGGCCCTCTTCTTCCAGCCTCAGTCGCAACACAGCCACCAGTATTTGTGGATGCCTGTTTGTTTGTCATCTGAATCCTGAAACCAAGTATTATTACCCCCATTTTACAGATGAGGGAATTGAGATGTCTCACTAGGTAACCTACCCAAAGTCAGAGAGCATGAAATAGTTCTTCTGGGATCTGGACCCCAGGCACCTGACTGTGGGGCTTCCAGGGTTCTTAGCCCCTATAGGAGTCAGAGACCCCAAGAACACAGAAAGTCACCAAAAGAATTCTATTTCTAGGTGCATACTCTGGCAAGGAGGAGAAAGCAAAAGCCCACTGACTCCTTGTGGAAATAGGGTCCTGTGCTTTTCAGGTAATTTCAGGGATGCCTAGAACTAGGAAGTAATGGGAAGGACAAGAGAGATTCAGAAGCAGTCTTGGGTTTCTCTCAAGTTTGGGATAAGACAGGAGGGATCCCCCCCACACTTGAATATCAACGAAAAGCTCCCCGCTCCCTAAGAGACGTACCTTGGTTGTCGTTTCTAGAATGATTTCTTTGTGCAGAAGTTCAACCACCATCTTCACATGGCCTTCTTTAGAGGCCAGATGCAAGCCGTTCAGCCCATTCTGTAAAGAGCAGAGAGGCAGGAAGAGTGGTTAGCGGACTACGCATTCTGCTGTTCCAGGGGCTAAGATAAGACCACTTCCCTGTGAAGAGATGTGTGACCCCGGAAGAAAAGAATGGGAGGGGCCCTGAGTGGTGCTGGTCCAGCCTCTCCAAGCTCTTTTTTGCAGAAGCCCCAGATAACAGGAACGCAGGGTGATAGCAAGACCACCTCTCCCTGGATTCATCTCCATCTTAAGTGTGGGGAAGCTCTCACTAAGGCAGTGGGTGACCTTGAAATTCTGATCTTGGCCACGCTTTTGGCAACCACTTCATGGAAGTGCTTCATGGAAGTAGCTTCAATCCCCTGGTTAATTTTCATGGCACCAACCAGTAAAAGCAAAGGGGCAACACCAGTGTATCTTAAACACTTGCAGAGATAAGTGTATATTTAGTAACAGCAATGACAAAAAAAAATCTGAAATAAGCTCTTTGAAGAATTAAATACCACCAACCACCAGCTATTTGATTTCTTCGACAGACGAATCAGTTTTAAAATGGCCCCTTGGCCACCTGGATCTTTCAAATGTGGTCAAAGCTTGTCTGACAGTTCAGTTGTGGGGTACGGGGTGGGGAGAACCAACACTGTCCATGCCCAATGGGCGGTCCACAGGAGCAGAACTCTCCCTGACCACAGAAAGTTCCAGCTGTACATGGTGAGGTTTGAGAGAAGGGATTACTGGCTCGCTCGTATGTCCTGTCTTCTGATCCTTGCACTTAAGATGCCTGGGAACTTCCTGGCAAAAGCGGACTTCGTTGAGTGCAACTTAGGGCCGCACATAATTCCGACAATATGACAGAACTCATTTCGCTTCTAGTGACCAGCAGATCTTGGTTCCATATGGAAGATGATGTTAGTCAATCAGCACTCCCCGGCCCCACTGTTGTGTTTTCTTCCTCCTCCTTGCCCACCAGCCATCCCCCCCTCTTCTCCCATTCCTTCTCCTGCTTCAGTCAACGCCTTCTAGCCCGTTGCCTTACAGGGGATGCCCCGCAGCCACTGCAGGCTCTGGCCAATGGAAAAGACCCTCGCCACCACAGCGGGAGGGGCTTGGCTCCTGAGGGTGTGGCTCCTGCAGCCTCAGCCACCAGGGGCCCCTGAAATCCCCCCCTCTCTTTGGGTCTCGGCACTCATGACCCACGAATGCTCACGCTGAGAGATTTTATTCCTTGCCCTGGACCCCCACCTCTAAAACTCTCTTTACACTGGGGCCTTGAAGACATTCCTGGCATGGCAGAGAAAAGAGGAGGTGGGCTCCAAAGGGAACTACCCCTCATTTCCATTCAGTCGGTCCCCGCACCCCCAACATGCAGAGTGCAGTGGGCCAAATCCTTGCACGTCAGCACAGCCAGCGTGGTAGGGGGTGTGTGGGGGGGGAGGGGGGCGATGGGAGGGCCCTCTCACGCAACATATGCAAACGCCTAGAAATTACCGTGAGATGATTTGCTCTTGCAGACTGTGCACACCATTAAAGGCAGTGTCCAAAGCGGTGTGAATTATTCACACCCTGGTGTGAACGGGCTTATCAGATAAAGGCAGGGTCTCCGTCATGTTTGCTAACAGAAAGGGATACAGTGATCTGTGAGAACAGGAAGCTGGGGGAGGGAGAAGAACACTGGGTGGCAGCAAACCAGTTCTCAAATCAATTTGCAAAATACAAATGCTCTGAAAAGCAATCTGTCCAGGGACGGGGGCTCTGGGAGCCCGGAGCCCTTCTCTGCAGCTTCCAGTTCTCGGCTTTACCCCAGGACAGGTCTGCTCGGGAGCCCCGCCTCCCTCCCGGAGCAGTGCGCTCTGCCAGCCCCTCTTGAAATCTGGCAGTGTTCTGGAAGGTTCCCTGGGATTGCTCAGAACTCGCGCTGGTGTTAGCAGCTGCTGCAGTGTGCTTCCCGCAGGGGACTGGGCTGTGGCGGCAGGGAGAGGGGCACGGTGCTGCCTGGTCCCTTCCCATGAGCAGTCGCGGCTCCCGAATGCCTCAAAGCTGGGGCGTTGGCAAGTCAACAAGGAAAACACCTAAGTGGACAGCCGATGATCCGGGCTGTCTGTCCCTGCTCTTCCGAGCCCATGTCAGCATCTCCAACCAGAAGGATTCTAGACGTCCTGTCTGCCCAGAGAATGGAGTAGAACAGGCTGTCAGGATCCCTGAATGCTTAGGAAATCAAGGTTGGGGGTAGTAACATGAGCAGCCAAGGTCACACATCTTTTCTAGAGCACAGCCACATAGAAAACAAATCTGGATTTCCCAAGGGGAAAAAAAGGGCTTGGGGTTTTTTGGTGGTGGTGGTTTTAGTTGTTGTTTTCGCCCCTAGGAACTAGTATGTTTCCAGCAGAGGACAAAAGCCCATTTCTCCTTGTTTTGCTCACCTGGCAGCTCAGAACGAACCCTCAGTCACAATAACTCATCCAGGTCTGGCCACGGCCACTCTAGTTTGATATCCAAGATTTTATTCCTTGCTCTGCTCTACAGAAAGTCCCTCTGCTTCCCTCCCTTCATCCCAGGCCTCCCCCTAAAAGCTACACTCTTGGCAGGAGGCAGTCACAGAAAAGGGACCATCACAACAGATTGGTATCTTAAATTGTGTTACTCAGCTTCCATCCCAGACCCTGGATCGATGTTCTCTTTCTTTCTAATGACTTTGTATTTTTCTGACCCTATTTTTGATTGTTTGCTTTCAACATGGTCACCCTAAGTCACCTCTGAGTCTATCACTGTGGTGATATGAATCCAAGCCCCATTTGGCATAGCTGTCACACGCAAGGTGCCTGTGACATGCATGGGAGATACTCACAAAGGCCCAGAACTTATCACAGAATAAGAGCCACGGAACACGGCTGGACCAAACGCTTGTCTCAGCTGCTCTCGGAGTCCCGGCAGTTACCTAACGCAAGCATTTCCTTAATCCAATTCAGACAAAAGTTACTGAGAACCTATTCCATGCCTGACACCACACTAGAAAGGAGTACGATGCAGACCCTTATCCTTGAAGATCTCAATTTAGTAGAGGCAACAGATGCATAAAAAATAAGTGTGAGATAATGTGAAAATGCCCAAAATGGCATGAGATGAGAAGTAGCACAGAGGAAAAGGAGATGCTCTGCCAAGAGGGTTAGGAAATCTCCCTGGAGGCCCGTTCAAGGAAGCGCGGACGCAGGAAGGGACACAAGTTCATTAACAATGGAGAGATGAGAAGCTGTTTCTGAGTAAATTCTAAACCCATGAGCTAAAATTGCAGAGACCATGCTCCCAGCCCTTCTCATCAAGCGCCCTCCTCCCATCCAGAAAGCATCTTCATTCAGGAGACACACACGCACCCGACCTCCAGCAGCAGGTTTTCTCCAGCAGCTGACCTCAGCAAGCAGCTGGACAGCTGGTCACCATCTAGCCGCTAAGGTCGCTGAATGCCTGAAAACTCATTTACAGCACATACACAGTAAGGAACTTGTGTAACTGTTTTATTGAATGCATTATTAGGGGCACCTGGGGGGCTCAGCAGGTTAAGTGTTAGACTCTTAGTTTTGTCTCACGTCAGGGTTTCAGGGTTGTGAGATGGAGCCCCGTGTCGGGCTTCACATGGAGTCTGCTTGACATTCTTTCTCTCTCCCTCTCCCTCTGCTTCTCCCCCTGCAAGCTCTCTCTCTCTTTTTCTCTTTCCAGTAAATATAAATAAAGTCTTTTTAAAAATGCATTACTAGCCAATACAGGAGATCATTTCCAGTGTTTTGAATGAACCACAAAGATGAATGATCATTTACCACCTCTTCAAAACCACGATCCATGTTTTATTTCAGTTAATTCAAGTTTAAGTTGTTTGCCAAAAGGAAAAGGTGAGCCGCTGAGCCTTGCCTTGCATCTTTCACCACTCCAGCTACCTTCCCAGCCCCTCCTCTTGATGCCGAATGGCAGACAGACTGCTAAGGGGGATCATGGGGAAAGTCACGTATTTCATATCCCAAATAACTGAGTGTTGAAGATAAGCAAGAAAAAGGTAAGAGTGTGGCAGTAAATGCTTCATTAAATTAGAAGCTGGAGAGCAAAGCCGTAACTACTTGTGGCCACTTTTTAACCACATGCCTTCCTTGGGAAAACACTAGCTTGCCAGATTCTTCTTCCTAAAAACTCCTCCTTCCAGGTCTCCAATTGCATGTACATTTGGTTAACTGACATTGTCCCACAGCCCTTGGCTGCTCAGTTCTGTTTTCTCTTTGCCTACTTTTTTTTTTTTTTTTAAGATTTTATTTATTTATTTGACAGAGAGAGATCGCAGGTAGGCAGAGAGAGAGAGAGAGAGAGGAGGAAGCAGGCTCCCTGCGGAGCAGAGAGCCAGATGTGGGGCTCCATCCCAGGACCCTGGGATCATGACCTGAGCTGAAGGCAGAGGCTTTAACCCACTGAGCCACCAGGTGCCCCATCTTTGCCTACTCTTTTTATTCTGTTGTGTCAATTTTGATCATTTTCATGGACTTATCTTCAAGTTCTCTGATGTCTTCCTCATATGTGTCCAATCTACTGAAGAGCCTATCAAAGAAACTCCTTATCACCAAGAAACTGGCTTTTTAAATTTCTAGCATTTCATTTGATTCTTTCTGACACTGTCCATCACTCCGCTGAAATTCTTCATCTGTTCATGAATGTTGTTCACCTTTCCTACTAGATCCTTTAACACATTAATCACCGTTATTGTAAAGACCATCTGATTGTTCCAATATCTCATCTCTGAGTCTGCTTCTGTTGATTGCTTTGCCTCCTGACAAAGGTTTTGTTTTCTTCTTAGGTGTGTGTGTGTGCGTGTGTATTGACTTAGGTTAGTTGACTTGGGTTTGAGTTTTGCTATCTTCAGTGCACTACAGCCTGCAAATTCCTCTAGATGGAGGCAGCTGGTATCATAAGCTTAGAGTAGGAGCAAGGGTGCTGGAGGGATTCCTGTGTTCCTGATCTCCCTTTAGCCATCAGCCAGCCAGCATACCCATACCTCCGCTGGGGTCCTTCTCCACGCTTCTGCACCCCTCCCAGCAGTAATATGCTCTTTCTTATTCTGGGGTAGGGAGGGAAGCAAGTTTGGCTTGTATAACAGCCTCTCCTTTGTTTTGACCTAGACCGAGTGTTACAAACAATACCACAAAAGGTCTTGAACCTGGACCTCAAAGGCGGAGGATCCTTGTTTTAAGCATTCTCTCCCATCTCTGTGGCAGGAAGACCTACCTCGTCTTTGTACTTGGTCTTGGGTGGGAGTTTCTTGCTCTTCCTCCAGCAGTAACAGAACTCTTTTCCATACTAGTACACGACCATTTGGGGACCAGAATCGTCTCCTGCCCTCCCCTACGTGAAAGGGGATTTTGCGTCTACCTTTCCTACAGCACCGCTGGGTCTTTGCTGTGTCCTGGGGCCAAGGTAGTTTGTTTCTATTCCTGCTCCTGAAGAATGGATTTTCACTTATGGTCTGAAGGTCAGAGTGTTTGTTTTTGCTTCACATGAGAGAAGGATCCTGGGAAGCAGGCAAGGCTTTTTCTGTTCCTGCCTCTACCTCTGCCTCCAAAGCCACCAAGTGCCTCCTATATTCCTTTGTCATCCTGGGAGACTCGCTAGTCTCCTGACATACCCCAATATTTCTCATGAACACCCACCGGAGGCCTGTGGTTCCAGACACACTACAGCTCACAATGATCTTTAAGAATTTGTTCAGAGTTTGGCTTGTATAACAGCTGCTTCTTTTTCCCATTCTCTGCTACAGCTGAAATGATAGCCCTCTTTTTGGAGGGGCTCACCCCTCTTCAGAATTCAGTTAACTTGGTTGCACAATTTGATCTCAAGCCTTCTGAAGGGCTCAGGACGAATTATAATTTTGTAGATTTTCCAGGCGTTTCTCACTGATAGGGCAGGAACGATGTTCTTAGAAGCTCTTTACATCCTACATACTCCCTATACTGAGCCTTTAAGGACACCTACCCCCATATGATCTCATTTCCTATGGTCCTAATAGAGCAGACAACACTTTTATGATCTTGTTTGACAAAAGCGTTCACGCCAAGCATACACACCTGGAGTTTTTCATCTGCCTTTGCTTTTTTTCAGGTAAAATGTCAATTTAGAGGATTTTTCTGAGAAGCAATCTGTCCAACAGGAGGGGGAGGAGTTCTCAGCCAGGCTGTGTTTCTTTTAACATTTTTAAGAGGAAGGGAAAAAAAAAAAGTCACATTCAGCCTGAATGATTTAATTTGGAGTATTTTCTTGTACCAACTGTGAGAAATTCCATTGGCAAAATACACAATTCCAGACATTTGTTCTCAGTAAATTGTTCCTCTGTTTAGCATCTCTGATTGCCCCAATTACACTAATTGATTTCTAAATGTACAAATACAGTAGACATGTCACAAGGAATTTAACTCTTCTCCTGTCCAATGCAGAGGATTATTTTTTTGAAGATTTAATCTATTTATTTGCCAGAGAGAGGGAGAGAGAGCACATAAGCAGGGTAGAAGGGGTGAGATGGACAGAGGGAGAAGCAGGCTCCCCACTGAGCAGGGAACACGGTGCAGGACTTGATCCCAGGTCTCTGGAATCATGACCCAAGCCAAAGGCAGATGCCCAACTGACAGAGCTACCCAGGCATCCTGCAAAGGATGGTTTCAAATAGAAAAGCTATGATGTCCTGGGCTGCTATATCTCTCTGAAAATTATAAGAACGTCTCAAAAGCTGCTGCGTACTTTCCCATGTGGACACACAACCCTTCCACTTCCTTTTCTCACAGCTGTTTATTTTACCCACAAACATGGCTCCCCGCACCACCACTACACTGAGTAGGCAGCCCCAGGTTGTGCCCTGAGGACCTTAAGGCCCACCTCCTCCTCCCACACCCACATGTTCTGAAACTTATTATTTCAGTCCCCCATCCTCTTTCTTTGAGCCAAGCAGTGTGTTTCTAGAGGACTTAAGCTAACATGCTAAGATAGTATCCAGAAAGCATGACCTTCTTTATTCATGAACACCTACTAGTTCAGGTCATCAAATTTGTTAGCTGCCATCCAGCCAGGCCCAGGGGCAATGGAGCACTGGCCAGGGGATGTTTTGATGGGGAAGAAAAGGACCAGCATCTTGGGAATAATAAGCCAAGGGCAGCGGTAGACAAAGGCAAGAAGTCTGAGGACCCTGAAATGAACAAAAAGAGGGGTGGGGGAGAAGGGCTTCTAAGTAACATTGCCTTCATGAGGCACTCCCCTTTACTCATGTGATCAGTAAAGGTTACTGGTTAATGGTTAACATCTGGTCAATTGGTCAGTCAGAAGATCTTGCCCATAATAAGGACAAGGGTATATAGAGAGGGGGTCATACACCGAGGTCTTTACACTCACTGTCCCACTTTCCTATTCAATTTGGGTTCTCTATTTTGAACTAATCTGATTGTTCTATCTGTCCAAAGAAGATCAGGATTGAATCTTGTGTTACAGAAGTTTAATTCTCCAAATAAAACGCAGCTTGTGCACTTGTGACTTTTAACTGCTCTGTTGTTGATCCCTTTGGTGGAGCAAGATCACTGACATTATATATTGGGAAGTCTGCAGCCCTAAAACAGGACAGGAAATAAGAGTCTAAACAGGTCTTGTGGAGGAGAAAAAAGGATCGCCATTCCTACTCCAAATCCTGAGACTGATGAGAAAGAAAGAGGAAGGGAAGAAAGAAAAGCAGACTATGGAAATGAGAGGCAGAAACGATGAGGACCAAACGAGATGGTAGAAAAGGAAAGAGGGGGTGACTATCACTACAGTCTGACTACATGAGAAAGTGAATGAAGCTGCTGGCCAAAAAATCACTGGAACACTATAAATTTTGATTCCTTTCCCTAAATTGCCTGCATTAAATTTTCAGCCAAAACAGAAATGAGACAAAAAATGAATGGGAGTTTTCCCACCTTCCCTTCTGTTCCTTTTTCCTTCCCACCCCTCCCAGTTCAGAGACGTCAGTGTCTGAAGAAGCAGGAACCAGAAAGGGTGCCCTGCAGAAGTACGGGCATCAGTGTGTCTGCTCTAAGAGGTTGGGAGATTGTTGCCCTGAGCAAACAAGTCAATATACGGAGGATGATGGTATCAATGGGAGTCAGGTTTCTCACTGTCTGAAGGGATTTATAAATGTGGAAAGAGGAAGGCCTAGCAAGAACTCTGAGGTGTTGGACTAGACCTAAGTACTGGCATGATCTCATGGATTTAAAAAGAAGACAGATGCAGAACTAGATCTGGATTTATGGACACACACATGACAACCAGTAGCACTGAGCACTTTGAGTGACTGGATTTTGGTGTCTAAATACCATCCTCCACTAAAAGGAACCTTGGGAAAATGGCGGATCCAAGGCTGGGGCAGGGAAATTTCAAAACCACCCTGGGACAACCGGGGCCAGAAAGGAAGGAAATGCTCAAAGAGTGATGAGGGCATGTTGAAGAACAAAGAAGTCCGCCTATTGAGAGCATCTCCACTGGTCTCATTTGGACTTGAACATCAAAATAAATCATGAGAGTATTGTTTATAACCTATCTAATAAAACAGGAGCCCATGTGTCTGCACAAGTACAAATAAAGAATGAAAAGATAAATCAATGAGGAAGGAGGAAAAGTTCATCCTTCAACAGAATGTCAGCTCATAAACATAGTAGAAATGACCAAAATGGAGAATCACTTTCTGGAACCATCATAGTGGCAGCTGATACAGGCAGAAGGTATCAGTGTGTGCCAAGGTTGATAGTTGGAACTTTGATAAACAACAGGATACTGGCATTATATCAGAATATCCGCCCCCGCAACACACACAAAATACTGATCAATGACAAAGGGAAAAATCAATGACACCAACAGATGACCAAGGTTAATATCACCAGTGGTGGAAAGGGAGTATAACTTCTAGAGTATTCCTACCAAGACTGCACTGCCTTGGTCTGGCCATAAGGAAACATCAGCAGGCAAACAGCTGAGGTTCAGACTACAAAATGGAAAGTGCTGGAAACATGCAAGACAGGCAAAGTCTTAAGGAAACATTCCAGACTGAAGGAGACTGAAGAGAAATGACAACTAAATACAGTCTGGAGATACCCTAAGACTAGAGAAAGAGAGAGAGAACTGGGAAGCTTGGAAGGGAAGGAGAGAGGAGGAAGACTGGGGAAAGCCAGGAAGGGAGGAGAGGGGACAAGGGAGAAAAAGAGAGGGAACAAGGCAGAGGGAGAATAATTTCTCATTATCTAGACAGTCAGCAAAACTTTAATGGAGTCTGTAGATGGTTGTGTGGCATCAATGCTGATTCCCTGCTCTGGAGGCCGGAAGGGTAGTTATGTGGGAAAGTGTCTTTCCTTTGGAGTGGTACACAGTGGAACGTTAGGGGTGAGGGGGTATTGGGTCATACGTAGTTTATATTTTAGATAAACAGACAAACAGGAAGAGCAAATGCAATGAAATGGCAATAGAGGGTCTAGGTGACAGAGCTGGGAGAATTCTTTGCATTGTTCTTGCAACTTTTCGACAGGTACAAAAGCATTTACAGGTTTAGCAAAGAAAGCGGGAGGTAGGAGGGAGTAGTGGTAGATGAGAAGAAGAGGCTGAGGGGGGACGGGCCAGCGTGGTGGGGAGCCCTGGGCTCTGGTCGTGGTGGTGGGAGAGGACGGGGGGCCCATTAGGGTTCCAGCGTGCCTCCTGACTCAGAGCCAAAAAGGAGCTGAGCACCCAGAGCCTCCTGTTCTGACAGACCCGTGAGGTCTGAGTTTTCGGGGAGATCTGAGAATATTCCAAGATGGAAGGGCCGGAGAGCAACCGCACGAGACCGCGGGGAGTGGGAACCAGTGGATGGGGAAGCCTGTCCGGGAGGCCAGGCAGCCCCGCCCGCAGGGCCATCCCCACAACCCCTGCCTTGGTCTCACCTAGCGATCCAAGGTCTCCTGGGAGACTGCTTGGTGGGAAAGGTCTGTTAAAAATAGAGGAATCTGGAATCCAATCAACCAGAAGCCAGGAAGAGCTGAAGCAATTACCATAATCCTGGTGGAAAATCACCCCAATCTCCTTTGTCAGCCTGTCCTTGTCCGGGGAGTGGGGAGGGAAGAGGAGCAGAAATCGAGAGATGGCCCACACTCATGTGGGGGGCGGGGGCGCAGAAGGAAAGGAACAAGACCAGCTCTGAGCCCTTGGCCCTCCTCTGCTTCATTCCAACCCAGATTTAGCTCTTACCCAGGTAGCTAAGATCCAATATACGAGCTATTCACCAGGAGGGAAAACACTTGAATGGTTTTCATTATCTTAAAAAAAATTGAGAAGGAAAGAAAAAAAAGAAAGAAACTCACACTAGTCAGAGCCCTGAGAGGAGATGAGTCAACCCGGATCACCTTCTCTCTACGACGGGGACACAAGGTGCACAACCCCCTCCCACCCCCACCCCCCCACCCCTGCACTGAGCAGTGCCCGGGCTCCCTGGCAGCGGCAGATTGGAGCCAATGCAGGGGCTGAAGGCCCCCCGGGGAGCCTGGAGCAGGAAGTGTGAGCTCAAGTTAATGAGAGACACAGACTCTGAAATTCAGCTCAGCAGCTAAGAATATCTCCTGTGGACTAGAAAGAGTTCCTATGTCCAAGACCTTGGCATTCCTTTAAAAGGATAAAAAGAGCCAGACCTTCAGAAGAAGGGCCAGGGGTGGGGGGTGTCAGAGGACAGAGCACTGGAGAAGGAGGTGAGGCCTCTGAGCTGTCCCCCTGATGTGTCCCCTAACCTCTCGGTATTTTCAAAATGACAGAAGTGCCCTCATTCTCTGGCTTCTCCTTAATTCCACAATTCCATGGTAAAACAATGCGACAGCTCTCAGAAAACAGTTAAGACATGCGTGTAGAGACGCACAGAAGGTATGATGAGACTCACACCTCAAATTGTTCACAGTGATTTTGGGGAGGGAGGCATACGGGGAAACTTATAGAAGACGTTATGGATTTCTATATAATATAAATATTTATTTTTTTAAAGATTTTATTTATTTATTTATTTATTTATTTGCGAGAGTAATCGAGAAAGAGAGAGAGAGATTGAGAGAAGTTGCTGGGGAGGAGCAGAGGGGAAGGGAGAACCAGACTGGCATTGAGCAAGGAGCCTGATGTGGGACTCGATCCCAGAACCCTGGGATCATGACCTGAGCTCAAGGTAGTTGCATAACGGGCTGAGCCACCCAGGTGCCCCTCATGTACATTTTTAAGCAACTACTATGAAGTCATTTTATTGCTAAATTAAAAATCACAAAACAGTGAACATCAGGGACACAGTTGTCAAAAGCAACAAAACTTCTATAGCAAAAGACTCATGATCAAATGAGAATAATCGCAGGCAAATTCACATGCATAGTCTATTCCAATGAGAAAGAACTGGAATTGTGTGTTGTATTTAGCATTTCCTATAATAACCAGAGAGGCAAATCTTCCTTCAAGGCCCACTTCAAATGTCATTGGAAGGGACTTTTCCTGTCCCTTTCTCTTTGCCACACTGTGCCCTGTTTCCAGCCTCCCAAAAGTGAATTTTTCTCTCCACTCTGTCCCCAAGGCTCTGGGGATAATCTTTCAGGCCCTCATCCCGTGAAATTGCTTTGATTTGCTCTTGTCTGTGTCTCTCAAAATAGGACTTTGTGTGGTTCCTCATGTTTGAATGGTAGGTTCTAGCACAGGGCCTGGCCCATGGCACATGCTCCAAAAGGTTTTGTAGAATCAGACACACTTTCGTGCAACCTGACCCATGCATGGTTACCTGGTTTTCTCAGTCTCTCCCAATTAAGAACACCCATCTGTTCTTCATATTGGAAATCCACAGCAATGAAAGCCTAATGTGGAGCGTGGGGGGTGTACTCTCCTTAAAACATGTTCCAGATCATTCTTGATGATGCCATTCACCCCCTTCCCGGTCCCTAGGATCCCAGGGACATCCCTGCTCCTGTCACTGAACTGGTGAGTCAACTCCTTAACTGGGAGGGAATGCACACTGAAAAGGAAAGCAGCTCAGGGAGGGCCTCCCAGGGGAGTAATGGGCCAGCTGCACAGCTCGGCCCCGTGGCGGACGCCCAGGACACGGAGCCCTGGGCTGGGCGCTGGGAGCCCCTGGCCCTTGTTCTGGAAGACTCTTGCCCTCTTTGCCTCTCACAAGGGTGAAGTGAGGTCACGCTGGGGAATGGCGGGGCAAAGCTGGGATCTGTGATGATCAAACTCCGTGGGTCACTCTGACTCATGACAAGTCATCAACTCACTTTCAAACTACCAATTAGTCGTGACAGTCACCCAGATGAACATCACATAGCTTCTTTCAGCGGAGATGCAGTAACAGTTTACCTATTTCGATTAATTCAGGGGATGGGGGTTTTCAGTCCCATCTTTTTCACTCAATGCCTTTTCTAGGAGGAACCAGAACTTCCGAGGAATCCACAGTACTGGGCCCGGGGGAGTCTGGTTGCTTGGACTTGTTCGACTGCCCTCGGCAGACCACCCCTTCCCCCGGCGGGGGCTGTACTCCTACGCTCCGTCCCTTCCTTCAGTGCTACTCCAGACCCGCGCTATGGCAGCAGTTTTTAGAGGCTTGATTTTCCCATCCTCTCCCATGGCGAGGCTTTCTGTGTGAGCTGGGGGTGGTTGCGGGCACAGTCAGGGCACTGAGTGCCATCTCTGTCTGTCAACAGTTCCTACGAAAAAGACGACAGAGAAAAGTAACACACTCCATATCCCCACTGACCTAGACATGACCTCCTTGGCCTGATCGACCACCATCCTCGCCGTGTTTTTTTTTTTTTAAGATTTTATTTATTTATTTGTTGGAGTGAGGAAGCCCAAGCAGGGAGAGCCGCAGTCAGAGGGAGAAGCAGACTCCCTGCCCAGCAGAGACCCTTATGCCGGACCCGATCCCAGGACCCTGAGATAGTGACCTGAGCCAACGGCAGGCTCTTAATCGGCTGGACCACCCGGGCGTCCCCCAGCCTCACATTCTTTGACTTCATTTATCCCAGCACCACCCAGCTCCCTGCTGCCAGTGCCGTCCGCCGCTCCTGCCTTCGCCTGGCTCTCCTTTCCCACGGCAACTCCATGTTCCCATTTCTCCACCTGGCAAACTCCTACTCTTCCTGCAAAGCCTCTTTGACGCCTTGGCATTTTAGCCATTTTTCCAGACCAGCAACAATGTGAGAGCAGGCACTCAGACTTACTGCCCCCGAGCAGCCAGCACATAGCCGACTGGAGGCTCTCAGCGAACGTTTGTTCAGAGAATGCCATCACTGGAGGGAAGCCTCCTGTGCCCGTTCTGGCCGACACTCATGACGCTCAATTTGTAACCGCCTATTTACAAGCTGGACTTGCTTTCCCAGCCTCCGAGCTCTTCAAGGGAAGGGGATGAATGAAGTGAGTCTCTAGCAAGGAGCCTGGAGGATTCCCTGGAAGTGCTCGACACATGTTTGCGGAATAAATGAAGTTGCAGAGAAACCTAAGATGTTCTTACCGCCAGCTCAGCGAATGCAAACTCATAAAGCCCAGAAGATATTCCAAGTAACCTCTAGACCTCAGCTTTCTGAGTTATAAAGCGAGAGTCGAAAGTCATGACCTCCTCCTGGCTCGAAGGCTCTTTAATTTAGAAAGGTAGCGATCATCACAATCGCCAGAGCCCAACAAATCCTGACCAAAAGGCTTGGCACGCGGCCGCCGTGGAAGAAATTCCTCTAGAGCAGAGACTATTGGTAAAGGCGTTCCATTTATTTGAAATGCCTAAAGTCCTTTACCTTCAAGATAAACCAGTATCCAGCAGTGATGGGCTGCATGTGGAAGGCACATGTGGGAATTCAGAGAACAGTAAGGGAACGCACGTGTTTTCATATGCTTTTGTTGGTTGTGTTTCGGCACTGGAAAGCACTAACGTTTTTGCGACCCTTCAGAGGGTCGAGCAGTTGATACTCCACACTTGACTGATGGGGCTGGTGCCGGCATGGAGCCACCAGCAGGCACGAGAGTCACTGTCCCTACGAACGATTATCTCACGATGCAGTGACAGCACACTCAGGGGTGCTTGGGTGGCTCAGTTGGTTAAGCATCCGACTCTTGATTTCAGCTCAGGTCACAATCTCAGGCTCTGGGCTGGGCATGGAGCCTGCTTAAGGTCCTCTCTCTTAAACATTTTTTAAAATTAAAAAAAAAAAAAAGTGACAGCACTCACATGGGCCAAGTGTCAAATACACAGCTTGAATCATTGGTGGGTACAACAGGCTTAGCCTCTACCGACTGAATTTATAGAGCACATACTCTATGCCATACAGAATCCTGGTGAGGAGCACCGAATAGAACAAAGTCCTCTCTCCTTGAGGGCCTGCATTTTAGTGAAGGAGACAGGTAACTGAAGAGACATACAGAGGCATAGCAAGTCTCGTGGTCCTCAGTACTGTGGAGATACAAGTCCAGGGGGCAGACAATGCCTGCAGTGCTCCGGGAAAGCTCTCTGCTAACTCCCTGCCTTATGCCAGCACTATAGACATCAAGGTTTCTCTTTTGGGTGTGAAATTTTCTCCTGGGGTCACATGTAATGTTCTTTCCTATCAGGAAGGCCAATGGAGCAGTATTCATTAGAGTTATAAGAAGAATGGGGTGCCTGTGGGGCTCAAGTGGGTTAAGCGTCTGACTCTTGATTTCAGCTCAGGTCCTGATCTTGGGGTCAGGGGATCAAGCCCCACATAGGGCTCTGTGCTCAGCCTCTCTCTGCTCCTCCCCCAAGCTCTCTTTCTCTCTCAAATAAATAAATAAGATATTTTTTAAAATTTAAAAAAAAAAAAAAAGAGGGATGTCTGGATGGCTCAGTCAGTTGAGCATCTGCCTTCAGCTCAGGTCATGATCCCAGGGTCATGGGATGGAGCCCCACATCAGGTTCTTTGCTCAGCAGGGAGCTTGCTTCTCCCTCTGCCTGTGGCTCCCCCTACTTGTGCTCTCTCTCTCTCTCTCTCTCTCTCTAATAAGTAAACAAAATTTAAAAAAAATAAATTTACAGATTTGTTTAAAAAATTTAAACAAAAAAAAGAAGAGAAGAGAAAACTAAAATGGTAATGGGTTTTGCCTATGGAATTACAGCTCGTGGTCCCCAGTGGAGCATCTGTGTTCACCCAACAATTCTAAGAAATCAGGAGAACAGAGACTCTGACTTGTCTTCCTCTTTCCTTTTATTTGGCTAACTGATAAATATGTAAAGTCAACCGGATCATCCCAGAAAATGCATTTTTTACTGCTATGGCTGCCATAATAAAATATTTTGATTTGATATAAGTAATAATTCCGGAAGTTGGACACACGAATAGGTATGTGACACAGCCCAGGGCTGAGGGACCCCAGCTCCGACATGCCCCTGTGTGGTGTGTGCTGAGACACAAACCAGGCAACAACATTCCAGAAGGCTAGGGAGGTGAGTCGTCTGGCTCGAACACGTCAGCGGTCTCCCCATTATTCCCAGCCACGTGTGGACCTACCTAGTCCATCACCTCAGTCTCCCAACCAGCCTCCCTGCCTCGGTCTCTGTGCCTCAGCTCGACTCTCCATCCAGCAGCCAGGGCTGGCGATCACTTAAAAACCCAAATCAGATGGAGTATCCCTCATGTAATACCTTTCAAAGGCTTCTCATCATCCTTGGAGTAAAACCTGAGTCCTCACCATGGCCTGCGAGCCTTTCACCATTTGGCCTTGGCAATTTGAACCACCTCCTTGCCTAGCACTTTTCCCTTTGATCATTCCATGGCAGCTACCCTGTCGTGCTGTTCCCCAAACACCAACCTCACTCTTGACCTCAGGGCCTTTGCACCTGTTTCCCCCTCTTCCAGGATTGCTCTTCCCCAGAAACCATGTGGTTCTCCCTTATTTCTTTTGAAAGGCTTTGTCTATTTTGTCTATCTTGTTCAGTGCCTAGAATAGCAGCTGGCACAAAGTAGGTGTTTAATAAATACACGTGGACTAACCTCCAAAAGACACTGGTGGAATTATGTTCAACATGTCTCTCGTCCCTGTTTTCACCAGCCGATGCCAGCATCTGACTTCCTCGAATGCCGAGTGACTTCCAAATAGCTGTCTTTGTGCTGGACCTCTTATCTAGTGACAAGCTAAAATATCCAATTGCTTACTATCCATCTTCACCCCGATTCCTGGACGACTCCTCAAGACTCCTCAGCAGGATCTCTGCAAAGCCCTGACGGCGTGTCCTCCTGCTTCCACACTGAGCCCACCCTAGTGCTCCTCGTCTCAGTGAGCTGTGTCCCCCTCCACCCCCCACACAAGGCAGACACCTGAGGGTCATTCTCGAAGCCCCCTTCCCTGCTTCCCCCATGCCATTCCACCACCCAGGCCTGTCCACCCTTCTCCATCTCTGCAGCCACGACTCCTATCCCAGCGACCACCGTTTCTCTCCCGGACGGGTGTGACTGTCTGTAACTGGCCTCCCCAGTTCTAACCCTGGGCCCTTCCAGCTGTCTTCCAAGCGGCAGCCAGTGCACTCCCCCAAAGCACACCTCTGATCATGTCAGTCCTGAGCTTGAGTCTGTGGCCTGCTTCCCTCTGCTTGGGATCAAGATCGGGAGCCTTAATATGGTTTCCGGAAACAGGGCTTGCGGAAACAGTTGGACAAGTCACAACAAGCTGAACTGCCTCCATTTCTCAGAGATTCCTGGAATACCTCCAAGACCAGTTGCCTCGAGCTCTCAAGTGCCCTCCACCCCTGCTGCTCCGACCACACTGTCCCCTCCCCAGATTCTCCCCCTCCATCAGCAGCTACAGTGTGGCACAGCAGGTGGACACCACCCCCTGCACACACACAGACACACATACACACAATGTGTGCACACACAGATGTACACACACAGCACTGGTCCTGGGACACAGTATCCCGACTGTGGTGACTATCACCACTAGCCAACTGCGGTGGTCATCGCTCTGGCCCATAAGTCCCAGAAAAATCCTGAATTCACCTCTGCAGCCTCATCTGGAGCCTCTGCACTGCAGCCACTCTGGCCTTCCTTAAACTTTCTGTGCTTTTTCCCTGCCTCAGGGACTTTGCACAGGCTGTTCTCCATGATTGGATTTTTTTCAAGATTTATTTATGTATTTGAGAGAGAGAGAGAGAGAGCATGTACACAAGAACCGGGGGGGGGGGGGGAGAATCTTCAAGCAGACTCCCATCTGAGCGCCAAGCCCACAGGACTCAATCTCATGACTTGAGATCACGACCTGAGCCCAAATCAAGAGTCAGATGCCTAACCGACTGAGCCACCCAGGGGCCCCCATCACTAACTCCCATCACTAACTTCCTTCCTCCCATCACTAACTTCTACTTATCCCTTCCTCATGGTAGCCTTCTCTAACTTCCAACTTTAGGGCAAGTGTCATGTATTCTCAAAAAATCCTATGCCTTTAATTCACAGTTCCAAACACACTTCAGTTTGCCTCCTACTTACGTGCTTCCTTGATGGCTAGCTCTCACGACCAGTAGACTACAGTTCAGAGAAACCGAGGACTGGGACTTTTCTGCGTACTATCAAGTCCCTAAGGCCCAGCGCTCCGTCCGCATCTGGAGATACACAGGAAGACACTGGCGACTTGGGTCTAAAGCCTGTCGATGGCTTGGCTTAAGGAAAGCATCAGGCATTCATACAAAGATACCGATGATGCTGTGTATGTGCGTGTCCTTGTGTGTGAATCTGCTCTTTTCTATATATAGAACAATGATGACGATCAAAATTAGTAGACATAATCCATGCATTAAGGAGACTGCCCTGAATACTCAGATGTCTCTTACATAAGCCAAGAGTTCCTCTTCTCACACTGCTTAGCGTAATTACTTCCTATTATGGCAAACAGCACTTACCCTTTCCACAAAACATACTATCTGAAAGTGTGTTACTTATATAAGGATTAGCCTTTGCTGCATTCCTGCTATCACCGTCCACCGGTTCAAAAGATTCAAGCCGGGGCCCCAGGACAGGAGCCTGTTTTAGCGTCTCAAAACAATGACTGCATGTTCCGAGAAGAAGGGAGCTCTCGTCCCCTCGTGTCGCCGGCCCCGCGAACACTGGAAAGCCCCAGCACTGTCCCCAGGGCTGCACTGATGTGGTTACTGAGGGTGTCAGCTCGGCTGCTGTTGTCCCTCCCTCCCCCGTCCCTGCGTCACTCTTCCCTCCAGAGCACAAGGCCAACCACCCTCGGGCTGGTATGATGGGAGCAGCGCGGGCTCCTCCCCGGGACCGCTGTTGCTCCTCCTTCACCTGCGGCAGCCACGAGCAGGAGACCCACACAGCCCAAGGTCCAGGGAGTCAGGGCAGGGGGCCCTAGGGATAAGCCGGCCCCGAGGGGCTTTGCAGGACCCCAATCTTTCCCTTTCCACCCCCTTGACACTCGCATCCTTGCTCGCAGCCATGTCCTCTCGGAAAGGAGGCCGGGGCCGAGCCAGGACCGCAGACACCCATCTGGGACTGGAGCTTCCCTTTGGTGCTCGCGGGGCTCGCCTGGAGCCCGCTGGAAATAGTGTCATAAAGTGCAAAAATGCTTCGGGGCCTGCTGCTCCCTGAGCCCAAGATGAACCCCAGAGAGCCCCCAAGAGAGACAGGAGGGGGACGAGCCGGTAACACCCGGGGCCTCACCAACAGCAGACTAATCAGGACAAAGCCACTTTCCCAGTGTCATCAAAATCTTCCAATCTCACACCGAAAATAAGCCCTGGCTCAAGGCTTATGAGTGTCCGATTGTCCCCATTTCTGCTAAATGGATTCCTCTGAGAGCATCTTAACCCTTGGAAGGCCTTTTGAAGGTTCGGCGCTCCTCGGACAGAGCTACACTGCAGAGAAGCCCTCCTCTGCCTTTCTGCTGCGGAAGCCTCGGAACTTTCCAGGTGGGCAGAGAGAGCCATTCCCCTGTCTGTGGGAGGCTGGGAAGACACAACCACAGTTGCTGAAGCAGGAGGCCCCTCTTTTGAGCCACTCCGACGCCAGGACTTGCTCCTTGCTCCGTATTTTTCTCCTCCATCCTCTTCCCTTGAAAGAAATGGGTTTGCAGTTTCGATCTGTATTCCAGAGGCCACGCCTGGGCTCTGTGTGTTTGGTGGGCATCACTACAGAGGCCCTCACCCTGTGGCGGTACACTTGGGTCGGAGGGGTGGGAGAAAGGGAGGAGGGCTTCCTGCCTCTACCCCATCCACAGACTCAAACCAGGGCACATGCTTGTCCCCCTCTGAAGTTCACGGCCGTGGGCTTCCTATCACACCTACTTTATATTTCCTACCATACCACCTGCTCCAACCTCCCTGATCTTTGAGCTGTGAATTTACACCACAGAGGACCAACTGAATCCAAATGGGGTCTTGCCCTGAGAGAAAGAACAAGTGGAATGTTGCATTTTAAGCGGGGGGGGGGGGGGGGGCGGGAGAGGGAGCGGACAGGTGGTGAGAAGGCAGGGGGACAGGGGCACATGGCCTTCTGGGAACTTGCCCCTGCTGGCTTTAAAAGCAATCTAGTGCACTACAACACAACGAGCCTTGAAGACACTGCACTACATGAAAAGGACAAATATGGTGTGATTCCACCTTGAGGAGGGACCTAGAGCAGTCGGAGTCATAGAGACAGAACGTCAAGCTGTGGCAGTCAGGGGTTTGGGGGGCAGGGATGGGGAGTTACCGCCTAACAGATGCAGTTTCAGCTCTGCAGGAGGAACAGTGTTCTGGAGAGGGACGGTGGTCCTTGTCATACCACAACATGAAAGTACTTTATCCCATTGAACTGGACACTCAAACATGGTTTAAGGTGGTAAATTCCATGTTACATGTATTTCACCACAATTACAAATAATTTGCTGATTAAAATGGTTAAAAAAAAAAAGTATTCTCATTAGAAACTGATTTAGGACAGGTGCCCCATTAATTGAATTGGCTGGCCAAACCAAGCAAACCAAACCAAAGTCATCCAACCCACAAGCTCAAGCTATACCCCTGACCTCTCTCGATGATAATTTCCTCTCTGTTCAGTCAATTCCTAGACCTCTGGCCCCAAACCTGGCTCTTTGCCCTCTGCTCTGTTCTGAACACATGAAGTCTCTTACTGGCCCCACCTGTCACCAAACACACAGCTTAGCCCCGGGAACCTCCAGAGAAGCTGTTCAAGCCACGGCGGCTCTCAGCCTGAGGCGGCCTCGCTTTCATCAACACCTGACAGAGGAAGGGAGGCGCCATCACGACTTCCTTCTCAGCACAGCGAGAACCCACAAAGGCTGCTAGTAGACAAAGGAGATTTAATGTCACTACCGATACAACATCCTTCAAAGGCCCGCTCTCCTGCCCCCCTTCAAAGGCCACATGTTCTAAGACCACAGCGGGAACCAAGGCCACTTCTGAGGGAAGAGGCAGCAGGGGATGGAGCCCAGGCCCGGCCCACACAGTTCGGGCATCAGTCCTTCTCCATGGGGCCCCGGACCGTGTCTGGGATGTGAACACCAAGGTTAGGGCCTTCAGCAGGCAGGAACCCTTGGGGATTTTTGAGGCCACTGGAAAAAGGTTAATAGAGGCAGATTAAAGCTGTCAGGAAATGGTACCGGGCAAGAGCCTCTCTTCAGAGACCATGTGCCTGTCCCCACCCCACGTACCTGGTTACAGGTGTTAATGTCTACGCCGTTCCGCAGGTGATCCAAAGCTTTGTCCAAGTTACCTGATCTTGCCGCCCTCAGAAAGCTGGTAGCAGCATCGGCCTGTGAGGAGAAATGGGAGGCTGTGAGCGTGCTCTGGGGGGAGGACTTCAAGACCCCATTCAGGCCCAGGGCTGTGAAAAAGGGCCTAAGTCTTGGTGACAGCCACTACACCCTCCTATTACGGCTCCCCAGTGCCTCCCCCCACACTCGGTGCCCACCGTGGCGCCCAGGCATAGGATGGGCCTAGAGTCCCTGAGTAGACGGCTTTCAGGTCTGTCATAGGAGGCTGCTTCGATCCCACCCTCCCTTCTTGGTATCTTTATAAGCAAACACTCTTGGCTCGGGCCTATGATGGACCAGCCTTTGAGAAGGACCCTGGTCCAACCATGAACATTCAGTACTGGCTGGAGTCCTGCTGCTTCGATGTCCCCAAGGGCTCCTTGTTCTTATGGAGGAGTCTAGAGCACAGAGCCCCTGACCCCAGGGAGTCACAGATGCGGGCATCACGGGGACCTTACAGGTGCCCCTGGCCACTATTTTACGGGTTGGTTTTTTTTAAGTACCCAGCACCTAGCACTTACTGAGCACTAAGAACCATTACCAGCCCCTCACGTTAACTATCTGTTCACATATCCCTGAGATACACATTTAATACTCATTGTCTGAAAACTCCAAGAAGGAGTTCTGCGCTCCCCCTTTTACAGATGAGAAGCCAAGGGGCAGAGAGCTGATGCCACTCGTGCAGAGTCCCGCGGCAGGCACGAAACCTACCCTGGACTCACAGGCACACAACCTGCCTCTGAAATCTATGAACTTGACCTCCTTGCTCTGCTGCCAACTTAACGTGAGCTTTAGCTGGCAGATGACCCTCACAAGCGCTCGTGCAGGAGACTAAAACAAACCCTTTCCACGGCTGCTGCTCAGCCACCAACACCATGGCCACTGAGACCCTGCCACCGAGTAATACAGGCTACTGCAACTGTCCTATCAGCACAAGTGCTGAGCTCTGTGCTCGGCACAGGGTACATGTCCAGATGGGCAAGGGCTGTCACGTGACCCGTCATGCATGAAGTGTGCGCCACCAGTCCCTCAGGAGACCCACCCACCCCTCATGGTTCCCTCTCCTCGAACGGGTACTCTGTCTCCCTCCTTCATGCTTCCTCCTCGGAGACCATGCCGTGGTGGGCAGAATGGTGGCCCCAACAGATACGTCCATGCCTGAATGCCTGCAACCTGGCATTTGGAAAAAGAGCCTGTACAGATGTAACTAAGTTATGGGTCTTGAGACAAGACCCATGTAGATTACCTATGCTGGCCCTAAACCCACTGACAAGTATCCTTACGAAAGATCCAAGAGAAGGGACACACACTCACAAGAAAACCTGATGGAAAGACCGAGGCGGACATCAGCGTGGCACGGCCGCAAGCCAAGGAAGCCAGCAACCAGCAGAAGCTAGAAGAGGCAAAGAGCAGATCCCCCCCCCCCCGCCCCGAAAGCCTCCACAAGGAGCACGGGCCTGTGTCACCTGGATTTTAGACCTCTGGCCTCCGGAGAATAAATTTCCGTTTTCTGCCAGCATCCTGAACACGGTGTCAAACAAAAGTCCGCGATTAAACCTTGAACCCCTCCCCGGAGCAGATCTAGGTGTCTTTGCCAATCAAACAGTCAATCCACAGCAGAAAAGACTTTCCAGCCGCGCAGACACTACCTTCACCCTGGAGGGCTGTCCTGTCCCTTGGCTCTGCCGCCTCCAGCCTCCAGGACGCCGCTAGAAGATCTGCTTCCTTCCTCGGCCTCCAAGCACACCCCACTCCACCCCTACCTCGCTGACCTCCCGACAGTCCTGATTTCCTGCCAACCCTCTCATATTCCAGGCCCCACATGCCCTCCCCCAACACCCCACCCCATTCTGTAAGTTCAAACCCAAGCTCTGCATCCACCTGTTCACAACATACACACACTTGGGGGGAGGGCACCTGCAGGGGGTGCCTGGATGGCACAGTCGGCTTTGTGTCCGACTCTTGGTTTTGGCTCAGGTCGCGATCTCAGGGTCTTGATACAGAGCCCTAGCGGGGCTCTGCGCTCAGTGTGGAGTCTGCTTAAGGCTCTCTCTCCCTTAGGGCACCTGGGTGGCTCAGTCGGCTAAACATCTGCCTTCATCCCAGGTGATCCGGTCTTGCATCACACTCCTTGCTCAGTGGATCCTGCTTCTCCCTCTCCCACAGCCTGCTGCTCCCCCTGCTTGTGCTCTCCCCAACCCCCCCATCAAATAAATAAAATCTCAAAAAATAAAAACAAAAAAAACCTCTCTCCCTCTCCTTCTGCCCCTTCCCCCTCTCTAAAATAAATAAACAAATCTTTAAAACCAAAAACCAAAAACACCATACACACACTTGGATCTCACTGCCTCCAACACAGGGGGCAGGAAAGCCCCTTCCTCCCTCCTCCTTTGTCCTCCCAGGCCGTCTGCCTCCAGCCCCACACCCAGATTATTCCTGGGACCCTGAAGCTGTCCTTGGATACTCAATATGAACCATTTTAAAATCTAGAAACAGGAGCTTGATTTTTTTTTTAATTTTAAAAAAGTATTTTAAATACATCTTTGTCTCCGCAGACAAACTGTTTACTTTTTGGGGCAAAGACCAAATCTTCCATCTCTTTGGAAATCCTTCAGAGCCTGAAATGTCTGCTAAGCTACAATCCCCCTTGGCCGAAAACACAAGGCCCCTGATGTCCTTTTAGGTTCTCGGCTAGGCCTCTGCGGTGGGGGAGCTATCCCAGAAACAGGATCACTCTGTTGGTTCCCCGTGAGCTAGATTCCCAGAGAAATCAGACTCAAGGTGTAGTCGCTCAGAGAAACGTCTCTACCGGTTGAATCAGAAAGTTTGTCTGGATTGAACTGTTGGGAAAAATAACTAAATTTTTCCCCAAGAATGAGAGTGTTTGAGAAACCTATCCCACCTACCCAAGCTACCTTCTGCAGCACATAAGAGCATTCAGGCTGGAAAGCTGAGCATGGCAGATAAAAACAGCGCAACGTGACACAGCGGTAGTGTGGCCTTCCGGGGGACCCGACTCCAGGAAGTGAGGCACAATATTTATGAAAGACAGACAAGCAAATAAACAGAGGGCAGGGAAAGCCCAGTCGGGAGTAGGTTGTGGAAAGTGAAAAAGCATGTGGTTTGTGCACTCTAAGAATGGAATTACAACAGTCATTATCAGTCATTGGGCACATGTCTTTCCAACACGGTACCTGTCTGTCCTTATCACAACCGGGGAGGTAGGTACCGTCATCATCCCCATTTTAGAGGTGATAAAGCTGAGGTCTGGAAAGGTTAATAACTTGCTCGGGTTCTGCAGTTAGCACTCTGGGATTCAGCCCAAGGTTCCCTGATGCAAGCCACTTCACTGCCCTTGACCCCGAGATGCATCCCCAGCAATTTTAAACCTGGGGCCGCCCCAACAGACTGTGGGAGCTGGGAGGAGCCACATGTCTTTGCCAATCAAGAGTCAATCCATGGCAGGGAAAGGGTCCCCAGCAAGTCCCAGCTCTAACTCTGAGGGCTATGGTAAGCCTGAGACAGGCCTCGAGAATGGGACCATCACATCCCAGTCCTTCCTTCTGGGGATAGTAAAACCAGTGGTAAGAATAAAGTGACTGGCTAAAGTCACCTATATAGTTAGAGGTGAAGTTCAGTTGCTGAGGCCTTTTCATTTTCTGTTTGGCCTTCTCTGGCATAGAGTAGTCCCAGGATCCTCAGGGTATCTTACAGGTGAATTATAGATAATGGTGTCACTCCCACTGTGTATCACTCAGTTTAATTGTACAATACATTTGCTGAGCTCCTATTTCAAGTCCAGGATTCTGCTAGGGCAAAAAGAAATAGAATAAAAAATCAGAACATAGGTCCCTGCCCTTATGATTTGAAAAACAAAGTGACAGAGTTATAAAGGGGTCATTTGTGCACACATGCACTCATGGATTCATTCCACCAGCTTTCAGCGAGCACCTCTTGAAGCTAGGGAACATTTAAGCCATACAGCAAATGACCCTGCTTGGAATATGAGACCCATTCTCACCGCCTTGTTCTTCCAAGACCATGCTGCCCATCTATCTAATTCAATTACCTCCAAGTCAATGACCTGTCCCAGGTGCAATTTCCTGGTGCATCCAAGAACGGTCTGTGTAATCCAATAGGGCAGAAAGAGAGTCAAATGAGTCCAACACATTCCATTTAGAATGTTTACCCGAGTAGACACTAACCAGAGAAACAACAATGGCAACAGTGACAAAACGCTAACCAGACTCTCTCTGGGCTCTGATAAACTGGAGCAGGATTCGTGGCCCTCCCCAAGTCCCACCTGTCCCTGGGATGTGGGGCAGCCTCAGAGAGGCCTCTCTGTTTGAGGAAACGAGATAGAGGGCCTGAAGGAGGCTGTTCGCTGTGTTCCAGAAAATCAGTCCACAAGGGCCCCGAACCCTGTATCACACCAAGGAGCTGCCCGCCCCTCTGAGCACCCCACCAAGGCTGCTTGCTCATGTCTTTGCCCCTTCCTCATCTTGAGCTTCATGTTAGTCTAATTTTACCTGTAAGAAAATTGCCTGCGCCTGCGTCGAGGGCAGGAAGGTGTATACACGTTTTGTCGCGTCCTTGGCCCACTTCCCTGCTGGCTAATCCACGTGATGTCCCTGAACTCCCTTTCATAGCAAAATAGGTTTGCCTTTTTTTTTTTTAAATGTTGTATTTATTTATTTGAGAGAGAGCGCGAGTGGAATGTAGGGACAGAGGGAGAGGGAGAAGCAGACTCCCTCCAGAGGGAGCCTGAGGCAGGACTTGATCCCAGGACCCTGGGATCATGACCTGAGTTGAAGGCCGATGCCACCCAGGCGCCCCAAGTCTGTCTTTCTAAATCACTTACTATGTTTGAGACACTTTACATAAATAATTCATTTGCCCCTCCCAATAATCCCAGGAGGCGGGTGCACTTACTGTCTATTCTGCATAGATGAGGTGTGTGAGTCACAGAGAAGTTAAGTAACTTATCCAAAGTCACACAGCCAACATATGGCTTGGCCAGGATTTGAATCCAAGCAGCCTAACTCCAGGGTCTTTCTCTACACCCCTGTGCTATGCTGCTCCATGGGCCAGTCACTTTTAGGGCTCATAATGCTCCCAGTTCAGCTCTGGCTGGAGGAAGCCTTCCCCCTGTGCTCAGAGGCCATGCCCGCTTTGGCCCTCACTTCAGGAGGAAGTAATGGAAGGGAAAGGAAGGGCCTCGAGTTCCCATCAGGACTGCTTGGAAAACGGAGGTGAACCCTTGGTTACCTGAGACACCCAGACTATTATTAAACTTGCACTTCCTGAGTGGGGTCATACGAATATAGCAATAGATAAGTAGCCCAGGGGGGTCAGTGTCCTGGGAGGGAGAGGCCGGAAGCACACTATGAAATGTCAGCGTGTCTGAACACATGAGCACAGAAGCTTCCACAAACCGAAGAGGCCAAACACAGTTAAGTTTCAGGCTGAGGAAGAGACTCCCAGGGCCTCTTTGTACCTTCTCTGGGGCCTGAGTCGGTCCAAGTTTGCTCAGGACAAATCATGAATTACTTTCTCAAGGTCTTTTAGTGCAAAAGTCAGGTCTAAAAAGGTGAATGGAAACTGAGCTAGTATCAGTAAACAGCGATAAGATAATAGAAATAAGAGAATATCTCTTTCCCTAGGGATGTTGTTTGAGCAAAATGCAGTTTCTTTAACAAGGCCATTGTCAGGACTCCCAGGAAGAGATTTCCAGATCCTTTGAGGTGGGGGTGGGAGGACAACCCCATCCACCATGTATCCAGCTGACAAAGGCAGACCGCAATTCTAGACCGGGAATTGCCTTGTGTCTGCTTGTGTTTGCGGGTTGAACTCCACGTCTGACCGCTCCTTTATACGCAGCACCTGGCTATTCCTAGGAGCCCCGGTCAGGCCTCGCAAGAAGAACAGCTAGCGACAGCCGGTGTGCCCTTCTGTGTGGCCTATGCCTTTATCCCACCGACTATGGTGAAACACAAGTGGCCCCTGGGCCACAGTGTGTGTTTTCGTTGTTTTCCATTTTTGTTTCCAGAAAGTTGTGTGGGGAAAGCTTCTGAACTCTCTCCAGGAGCCCCAGCCGGACTACCTTTGGCCAAGGTAGAATGGAACATATTAAAGGTGTCGTTAAGGTGTCATCAAAGGGGCAAGCAGGAGTCTCGGGTTCCCTTATCACCTCCCGACACAACTGCCAAGCCCGTGCACTTCCTGCCTCTGCCCTTGGAGGCTGGGTGATGCAGGGATGGGTGAGGAGTCCGAGTGGACCCCGATGCTGGGAAGATCTGGGGTGATCCCGCCCTGCCACTTGATGCTGTGCCTCCTACACGTTCCCAAACCTCAGTTGCCCCGTGGCCAAAACGGAAACGACTCACGGCTAGCTGGGGGGCCGCGAGGATGACAGGGTGTCGGGAAGGCACCTGCTCCCCAGCACACAGCAGGTCTGTCTTCTTCTCATCCCCATTCATTTCCCACTACCTCCAGGACCTCGGAACACTACGGCTTTTTAAGGTTGAGGGGTCAGATGTGCGGTGGGCAAGGCGCCCCCTCTTCCGCCAAGGCCAAGGCCAGGGCAGCGGCATCCCCGCGGGTGCTGGCGCCGGTGGGTCCCCAGCAGCAAAACCGCTCCGCGGGACTGTCCTCTGGGGCGAGGGGACGCGGCCTCGGCGTGGGCCCCGCGCGTCCGGGTCTCCTCCCCTTGCGCTCCCGCGTGCGCCCGCCTCACCCGGGCGGGCACAGGTCGGGCCGCCTCCCGCCACCGGCCCCTTCGCGGCGGCAGCAGCCTCCAGGCCAAAGGAATTTTCCTCTGGATCCTGCTAGAAGCCTCGGCGCCCGGCCGGCGTGAGGCAGCAGAAGGGCCGCCGGCGCGCGTCCCCGCACCCGCCCGGAAAGTTGGCGCCCGCCGAGCCCGGCGGGACCCGCAGCCCGCGGCCAGGGGCGCCGCGGCCCGGACCCCGCACGCCGGCGGCCCAGCGCGCGCCGAGCTCCCCGCCCGAGCGGCCGCGAGCAGGCCGTCCACTCACCGCAGGGTCTGGACCGGACCTGCCCTGTCTCGCTGCCATCGTCCGGCGCCCGCGCTGAAATCCGAGCCCGGCTCCCTGCTCCCCCTCCCCCGTTATCTGCTCGGCGGCGCGGGGAGCGCCAGCAAGTTACGCGGCATCTGGCTAAAAATACAGGCTCCCTCCGCCCCGCTCGGGCTCGGGCTCGGGCGCGGGCTCGGGCTCCGGCGCGGGCTCCGGCGCCCGGACCCTGCCCTCGCTCGCCCGCCCTCCAGCCAGCTAGCCAGCCGCTAATGGGATCTCTTCATTTTCTCTCCATTATTATGTCAGATGGGAAAGTTAATGCGAAGCGATCTCCGGAGAGAAGGCACCTGCTGCCAAGCCCAGCGGAGGGGGTGCGTGGAGGGTGCGGGTGGGGGTGCGGCCCCAGCTGCAGGTGCCGCCGGCCGGGCGGGGAGCGAGCGTCCTGCCGCTGCAGAAGGGAGGCACACACGTCCAATGGAGGTGAGGAGCTCCAAGCTGCAGGGCGCTGCCGCCCTGCCTCCCGCCACCCCGACTGCCCTAGTGAACGGGCCCCGGAGCCTGCAAAGACGGCCAGGGTGAGCTCAGCAAAGTCTATTTATGCCCCATAACCAATTTGCATGTTTTGAGCTCTTACACCGTGTCCTGAGATACCGGCTAATCAGCCTATTCCAGATTCTGCCAGAGAGCCGCGATGCAAAATGCAGCTGAGAGGCAGGACCCAGATCTGTTACTACCACCTCCCTCATCCCTCCAGCCTGAGGGGGTTAATGAAACATCACCCAGGGTAGGCTGGAAGCTCCTAGTTTTCTGTTCCGGGACTATCCTCACCTGAGGTCATTTCAGGGACAGATGTCAAAAACATGTTGGGGGGGGGGGCGAGGTGGTCAAGCCTTGGGGTGACCCCAGATTGTTAAGAACAGGTGATGACAAGTGATCAGCAAAAACAATGCCAGGTAACTAGGCCCCCGGGAAAATTGCTTGTTCAGACCATGGATGTTTTATATCGCGAGCCCGGCTTCCTCTTCGCTCAAATAGCATCGGAAGATACAATCCCAAATGCTCTTTTTCCACCCCTCCTGCCCTGACACGTGGGTATGGTAGAGCTGTGTGCCTTGGTGAGGAATTAATGCACAGAGCACCCGTTAGGTGACGGACACATTGTCTTACCTCAATTAAGCCTCACAATCACCCCAAAAGGTAGACGATGCTATTATGGTTGTAGGGACCAAGAAACGGAGCCCAGGGAGATAAAGGTTCAGGACCACGGTCACCACTAGTAAATGGAGGGTCCAGGGGACCCAGAGCCCTTCCACTAACAGCACTGGCAAGATTCCTAACAGAAGTGTACTTGGGGCCAGGAATAGATAATGTGGGGCGTGCTCCTGAAGGTTAGAAACAACTCTGGGTGTTTTCCAAAGCGAAGTGCTCTTCAAAGTCGTTCAACAATTAAGGCAAAGTCCCAAATAAGTGGGATAAATAAAAATCAAGAGAAGAGGTCAATATATTGTCAAAGAAGAGTGATCTGAAGTATATAACGCAACTGACTCTCCCCCACAGGGGTGAAAACACTGGTATTTGAAGACTGCAGCATCGGAACATTCTGGGTCCGAGAACTTCAACATCATTACAGGATGAAATTCAGGCCAGGCCACCTCTGCAAGGGGACTGGGGAGCACCTGTCCTGTTATACCAAAGGGCAAGATGTCTGGGTGGGGGAAGTACCCCAGCCCCTCTCTCCCCATGCAAATGTTGTTAAAGCACACATCCCTATAGGGTTTTTGCCCCCCGCCTCTTAAAACTGCCACTCAGATTTGCTAAAATCCTCTACGGAGAGTGCTTCAATTAATAAATTATGGTTACTGGAACAGCCCTGATCATAGCCCAGTGGAATAGCTCAAGGGATTCTAAAGCATTGTTCCGACATTAATATTTAGAGAGAGTAAGAGAAAACGCCCTACTCAAATGGAAGATGAATAATACGCACGATACTTTAAAAAACACTGGTAGAAGGGACTCGCGCAATAAAAGATCGACTCTTTTTTTTAACCGATCAACTGATATACCATGAACAGCATATTTAAAATGTTATGTACACCCCTCTAAAGCCAACACTACAATCCAGATAACGAACCTCCAAAATCACCTCCAAAAGCTCCCTCTTGCATCCTCCACCCATCCTCCATCCTCCTTCCTCTTCCCTCCCGCCGGCTGGTCCACATGGCCGCCAATACTTGGACGGTCAGCCCTAGTGTAGACATTCTAACAGATGTGCAGTAGTATTTCACTCTGGCTTTCACTGGCCTTTCTCTAATAACGAATGGTGTTAAACATCTTTTCAGGGGATTACTCACCATCCACATATCTTCTTTGATGATATATCTGTTCAAATCTTTTGCCTGTTTTTGAATCTGGCTGTTTGTTTTCTTGTTGTTGAATTTTAAGCATTCTTTATATACAGAATATGTTTTTTTAAAAAAATATTTTATTTATTTGACAGAGAGAGACATAATGAGAGAGGGAACACAGGCAGAGGAAGTGGGAGAGGGAGAAGCAGACTTCCCGCCAAGCAGAGAGCCCAATGCGGGGCTCCATCGCAGCACCCTGGGATCATGGCCTGAGCCGAAGGCAGCTGCTTAATGACTTGGCCACCCAGGCATCCCCAGAATATCTGTTTTTAAAGGTGTGATAAATTAAGACCTTGCAAATAAAGTGAAATATCGTAGTTAAATATGAAAACGTTCCCAGTCTAATTTTGGTACCCAGGTCTTATAACTCTTTAAGCCCAGTGTCCTTTGTACAGTACAACACTATGGGTTATACACAGTCACAAAGAAAAAGGATGTCACGACATAGTTACAGGGGACCAGAAGCTGACCACAACCAGGACAGTACTCTCACAGATGGGAAAGATGATGAGGTATGATCAGAGGACCTGAGTATTCAGGACTGCCAAGAATCCTTGACGTTAGCCATGACCTCATTAGGATTGAGGCTTTGCAACTTAAATATGCAAAGAGGCAAGGCCCAAGAGGAGAAGAAAGGAAACAGCTTCATACGTGTTGCTCAGTAAGACCCGAGGTTATAGGAGCTGAAGCGATTGGCACTAAAGAAGAGAAGGCTGAAGGATATGGCCCTTTGGATGCAAAGTCCCCTAGCACACAAAGAGCCCAGAGCACCAGGAAGGGCCTAATTATATGGTATCTTTTCCAGGTATGGTAGCCTGATCACCATGATGCCGCTGTAAACGGCTGTAAACGCTGTAAACGAGAAGCGGTTTGGTTCAAATGTTCTGTATTCCTGAACCCTGCCCTTCCCTCCCCCACCTGCTCCCCCTAGGGGAGAAGCACAGTGCTGGGCAGCGGTGTCCCATACGTGCTGCCGACTTACTGCAGAGACCCACCGTCATAAGCAAATGGGAAGTCATGGGGTTCAACTGATGTAGAGAAGATTTCCATTAGACATTTAGACAGAAAGAACTTCCCAGCTGTCGGGGATGTGACTTAATGGAACTCCTGATTCAGAAAGGGCTGAGTCTTTCCTGGGATCCTTCAGGAGAGCAGGGACAGACAGCTCCCCATTCCATAAGGCCTATAGCAGCACAGAAAAAAACTACAAAACTTACCGAGGTGTCTCTGGGCGCTAGGCATTCCAAAGGATAAGGGATTATTATTTTCCCCGTGAACTGACTGTCCCTCCTCCACCCCCATGACAACCACGCCCGAGACAATGCGCAACCATCCTGCTCCTTGCCCGTTTCCTTTCCTTTCCAGACCTGAGGGCTGCACTTTTTACTGCAGGAATTCAGTGTGCCCACGAGGTCTGCCAGGTCGCGTTGCTGAAACCCAAGTAAGCGACAGAAAGGAATTGATGGGCTAGAGAAAAAACCCGGGGTTTCTGAGGAAGGACACAGGGCCACTTGTTCCAGCCTGCAGGTTCATGGTGTCTATAGGGCTTTTCTAATCTTGCTAAATATTTTACCCACGGTCTCGCAGGTCCCTGGGCAGACAAGCCTGGGGCCTGTCTAATGAGGGGCTAGAGGCTCCAGCTGGGTAGCCTGTCCCTGGGCCACTTCCAGCTCCAGGGCTATTCACTGTGTGACACGGAAGCCTCCCAGGGGCAGGCAGTGGGGGCCCAGAACAGTGTTCGGGGCCCCCTGCTGTGAATGCCTCCATGAATCTAGTTCTTCCAGAAACTGGGAGAACACGTCTTTTTGCTCAAAAGCCTGGAGCCAAGACTCTCAGGTACATGGGATTTCCAGATGATGGTGCCTCCCCAGAATGTGTTGGGGGAACAGGAACACGCAGCTTCAGGCAAGCAGCCAGCCTGAACCCAAACTGCCTCCTCTCTAAAGGAACATGAGAGCTGACGAATTCGGGGCCAACCCAGGATTCCAGAGAGGGGCCTCCTGGCACCTCAGGCCCTGGGCAACAAGGCTCCTCCCCTGCCGTTCAGTGAGGGACACACATCCCCTCCTGCGCCTCTGGTTTAATCCTCTGCCATCAACTCAGACACGGAACTAATTTGACGACAACAGCATTCACTGTTTGCTTTCCTGGGTGGCCTTAACATACTCAAAGTCAGCAGGCCCACCCGCTGTGGCTGAGCTGTCTCGCCTTCGATAAAGGAAAGAACTCTTCTCAGCCTTGTCTTCTTCCTCAGTAAAATGAAAATAAGGGGACTCCCTTCTCCAGGTATGATGAAAATCACATAAAAATGCCCAGCGCCGCTATGGGGCATAAAGCATATAGTCAGTAAAGTGACAGTTGACCCCCTTTCTCCCTCCTCTCCCTTCCTTCTTCTCAACTCAAGCTTTTGTCAAAGGTGAATCCTTCCCACCCCAGAGGTGTAGGGGATTGCTGATCTCCTGTCCGTTGCAGAAAATTAGGGCCTAGGGACAGCTTCCCCAAGGTCCAACATCCGTGGCTGAGAACAGGACCCCCAGAGTTCCCCCAGCACTCTGCTACAGCGACTAGAGCCCCTTGGACTGATCGTGCGCCATTTCCATGTCCAATTCCTCTGCCATGAAGAGAAGTTTCCAGTCGTGTGTCCAGCTCAAGCCCCGCTCCCGAACCCTGCGTCTGACAGCTCCCTTGGCAGCATTCCTGCCTCTGCTCCCCACGGCCTTCTGACAAATACAGCTTTGCCCTCGGCCATTCTTCTATCTGGCCGGGCCCTCGCGCACACAGGGAGTCGCCCCGGCTCCCAGGCCCCCTGGGCACAGATAAGAGAGGGTACCAGGAACCCCACCCTTTACTGGGAAAAGCAGGCTCCTTTATCGCCCATGGAGCCAGCCATCAACCACCCTGGTTGGGAGTTTGTAAACCATCAAGAGGACGGCTGCTGGGTGCTGGGAAGATGTCATTCCTCGCAGAGACACGGTTGTGCCCTCCCTCGCTAGCTCCCACTCCCCTGCCCAATGATGAATCAGGAAACCATTTGGCAGAATATATGCTTTAGCTATTATGCCGAATGGACTAAGAAATCCACTCTGACTCCCTTCAGACTTTGTAATTCCTTAAGCTTTTCGATGGTGAGAGAAGAAAGGGGAAAGGAGACAAGACGGTCTTGTCTTGCTATTTGTCTTGTCTTGCTGGTTGTTTTGCTATTTGATTTTGCATGGTGAGCACCGAGTGGCCAGCTGGGTAGCTCCGGGCGCCCGCCTCGCCGACAAGGGATCTCGAGTGTGGACTCTATTTAGGGAGGTGATCAGAGCCTGGTATCAGGTCCCACAGTGCTGGCACTGATCTCTATCATGTTCCTTTTAAGAGGGTTGGCAGGCCCAGAGTCTATTTTTAAACCCATGAGAAAGGTGCTACACGGAATCCAGAGAAGTCCAGCACTAAACCCGGGATTGCTGCAGAGGAGACGGGGACAGCATGGCTGAATCCAGGATTTTCTCTCCACATACCCCCACGGTTTCCCCTCACTCCTGGGACCAGATAATGACTCTCCTTCCAAAGGAATCTTTTTCTTGTAAGCCCACTCTGACTCGACGTCGGTGGAATTTGACCCCTCACAAGCCCTTGATTTGGGGAAGTGTTTTATGCTCTGGATCTATTTTCAGTATTGAGATTTTTTTTTTTTTTTTTTTTTTGGCATATCCCCACTCCTGGTGTGAAAAATCAATGTGCTTTTGAATATTCTTGTCATCCCCTTCTCTGATTTTCAAATCATGTGCTCTGGAACATGAGCATGGCTGAGCTCACAGACAAGAGTTTGCCAATGGGAGGGGTCAACAAAACCTGACCTCCCCAGTGGTCTCCATGCCCAGCACCCCAGAAATCCTGCCCCTGGGCTGGAGAGAAAGGAGGGAGGAGGACCCCAGTGGCAAGTCTGCAGGGGACAGGATTATTTTCCCAACAGTGAGAAGCAAAGAGGCATCCGAATGTCACCGTTTCACATCCAATAACCAGATGTAGAGAGCAGAATGTTTTATGTACAATAACAAATTTCAACTACAGTATCCATTTCTGGTTTTGGATAAGAAATAGAACTGGAATTCCTAAAGAACTCAATGCCTTGAGAATAAGCAAAAGCTTTTGCCTGCCCGGCGGTTCTGGAACCAGCCAGGTCTAGCCAGGCAGGGAAGTAAGTAGGAGATGAGAGATCTTGTCATAGTCGTTCATCTCGCATCTCCACACCGCGCACAGAAGCTGCATGAACTACATGTCTCAGCCAGGCGGGTCAAAAAAACAACACACGTGAGTGCTAGCATGATACAGACTGCACGCCTGAGGCTCGGGAAATGGGAGTGAAGTGGAATCCAAAGAAATTCATTCAATTCCGATTTTAAAATGAGTCACATCCATGGGGGAAAAGAAAAAAATCAGCTGTTCTGTGCCGGTTGGCCCAATGGTTCATTTCCCCACACGCTGTGGTGGCCCCTGTAGAAATAGCCTGGGAACCCCTGTCATTTCCCAAGTTGGGGGCGAGCCCCGGCTGTGAGGTAGGAAAGGTGTGCTCCCCCAGGGCACAACTCTAGGCTTCTCCTCCTTACCAGTCTCCATTAGCGTGAAACTGCCCGCCCAGCCCCGACAAAGCCAGTGTGCTTCCTCACTCCTGAGGCAATGAGGCTGGCGGCTCCCTCATGGTCGCCTCTGTCTGCTGAGGTGGGGGAGGATGGTGATGTGTCACGGGGTGCGATAAGGCGTCCCCCCTCATCAGGAGTGCTGGCCCGTGTCCCGTCGCCATGCTCCATTCTTGCCACCGTGACGTGAGGCCCTGGCTAGGTTCAGAACATACTGCCTGGCTGCCGAGTGAGGGGAAGTCAAGACTCAGGGTGGAAATTACACACATTTTGGAAAATGCATACGAGCCACAGTTCCAGAATGGCCCGGTTCACTCCGCTCTGCCCAGTGCTTCCACACCTTACAGAAACCTCTGCAGCCTGCTGTACAGGGAGAAGCTACAAAACCAACCTCATTTCACACCTGCACTTGTTAAGATGCACAACCTTTTTTTTCCCCCTAACTGCCATTTAGGCTTGACCCTTGGCATTGAACCCCATGGCTCCCTTTCCAAAGAATGTTCACGTCTTCCTTCAGACGGCCCTACGTGACTGACCAGGAGATCTGCTCAGGCCCTCTCCATAATTTGAATAATTCTCCCCGAAGAGCGCCGGAATGGGTGGCCCATAGCCAGCCTGACCTGCCAAGAGAATTCCAGAGGGGTCCGTGCCCCCCCTGAAGGTCATCCAGCTTCTGGAGCAAGGCTTTCCCAGCTTGGGGGAGGTAGTATTGAGACACCCACTATGAGGCCTGGGAAGATCACACCTTGTGACCCCCTCTGCTCCCCTCTGGCCCATAATACTTCACTCTGGTGCCAATGAGGTACAGATCCAAGAGCAGGAAGGGGAAAGATGCTGACAATATAGTAGATAAGATTTAAGAGCGAGGCACTGTCCTAAGCATTTTAGATGTCAACACATTTGATCCTCACAATCACCCTTGGAAGTAGCTGCCATTAGTGTTCGCATCTCAAAGAAGACCAGCTGCGGCCCAAAAACATGAAGTCATTTGCCCAAAGTCACCAAAGAGCACGACGGTGCTCTGCGCAGCGCATGAAGCAAAGGGAAGAGAGCGGCTCTGGGTTTTGCTTGATTATATGAGCTAAGGTATTGTGGGGGGGTAGATGAGAAAAGTGAAGCTCAGTGTTCTCCAGGTCTTGAATACAAGACCAAGATATGGAAGAATCTGGAAGAATGGCTTGGTCTTGAAATTTGAATACAACTCAGGGTCTCTATTAATTTGGGATTCCCGCTCGTCAGAAGAGACCCCAGCCCCAATCAGAGGTAGGTTCGATGTGGAAATGTTTACATGACCCTAGGCCCTAAAGGGTTTAATGAAAGGGCACCAAGTCACCATCACCTCTTCCCAAAGTGTTGGGGAAATGGAGAGTCTTGAGACAATAAGATGGATTTGAACCCCAGTCCAACTGAGTTCTCTAGAATTATCACAGTAACTTCAGTAACACCCCCTTTGGAGCCAGGTGCAAACAGCCCCAGGAAGCAGGTGCTAAGCTTCCACAGCTGGCCCTGGGTCCTCAACCCTGGGAGGGATAACGAGGTAGTGGGGTCCTCAGGGACTCTGTGCTGTGGAACCATCTTCTTTCCCTTTTGCTGGGGCCCTGACTGTCAGAGCAGACCCAGCTGGCCAAATGCTGACTGAGGGGGTTTCTTTTCTCTTCCCGGAGCCAAACCATTTCAGAGCAATTAAACCCAATTAAACCGGTACCTGGCCTTCCTACCGTCTCCTACCATCTCCTGAATTTTGCCATTTCTCACAACCTGACAACAGGAGAACAGGCTCTTTCTTTCAAGATCCTCTTAATCTCCTCTTGACAGCGTCTTGGCGGTTACCACTGAAGAACACCTCGGTATCTGCCTTCTAGTTCACAGCCGGGTTTTCTCTTTATCCACCAAGGCCACAAGAGCAGGTGCTACACACACTAATCACATGGGGCTCATTATATTATTCTTAATCATTGAATAGAGACCATTATCTTTCCATTTAATCCCCGTGTGAATTCTGCCTGGCTTCTCTTTACGATATCATTTCATACAGTATTTATACCACCGCTTTTATAATTATTTAAATAAAAAGTGAGGAAATGAGTCCTAAATCATCAGCCACATCCGCATTTCTCTCTGTCCCGCTCATCTGCAAAAATCCCCACCTACAATGGGTGAATCCCGAGGTGTGTTACTCATTTGGACCTTTCTTTTTTTTTTTTTTTTCATTTGGACCTTTCTAATCTATACAATGATGAAGCATATCTAGACAGCCCCCTTTTTAAAACCCTGGCTTCATATCTTTTTAAAGAAGTAAAGTGTTCTAGAAGTATTGATGTGCTTTCCATAGCTAAAATTTTGTGACTTTATGAATATCTTTCTTGTACTCTAAAATCAACCTGGACAAGTACTTCTACAAGCTTGTTTTTCACAATGACCTTTCTCAGCACTCCTGACCTTGAACTCCTAAATGAGGTATGTTGAGTATTGGAGAAAGAACAAGAGAAATGGGCAGTGAACCAAGTATCACTAAAAAACCCATTATCATTTCTATAATGACTGAGCTGATTCTTGCCTCCAGAGAGAGAGAGAGAGAAACATTTCCAGGATTTCTGAAATAAGATACAAAGAGACCCAGCAACATTTCCAAAGGAAAATAATTGCCAATATCCATATTAACCTTTGGTCCCTCAGATGCTTTTAAGGTGAGGGTAACAAAGATAAATGGTTGACATAAGGCTTGGTGGTGCTCATAGGTCTGCTTCTCATTCATTTATGCTTCCATTCAGATATGAACTGTTGAATTGCCATGTGCAGTCCAAGAACCAGATGGAAGACATAAATCAGCAGATTCCAAGGTTATCACCCTTGGGAAGATTGCAAACCAGCAGACAGAAAGATACTGTTGTATGGAAAATAAATAGGACAATAAAAGCGTGAAATTTTCAGTAAGAGATGCCCCGTGGCCCGGATAAAACCAAATGAGAGGTTCCCATAAGACATGCCAGTAGTTCAAAGGAGAGGCTAAGGTCCGAGGGGGCGACAGCTCTCCGGGAAATCTTTTAGAGAGCAGTGAGATTTGAACCAAACCTCAAGGACTGACTGCCAGCTTTTAGGAAGTCATGGAGATCAGTTTCAATTTGCACCCCCTGCCCCCATGCTCCAGGTGTCTAGTTACAGAAGACTGAACACACGGATCCAGAAACAAACACTTGTAAATACACTTATATATGTATGGCAACAAAAGAAATATGTCTACTCTAGGGAACTGTGTGAATATTATGTAAAAGAATAATTCATTCCAAATAAGAGTACAGCTTTTAACGTTTTAAATGTCTCCTGTTGTGAGGTTGCATAAAACCTTCGTGAAGGTTTTATGCAAACAGGAAAATGAGATGATGGTTTTTGGATTCATTCATCCATTCAAAAAATATCTGTACTGGGGCACCTGACTGGCTCCGGTGGTGGAGAACATGACTCTTGATCTCGGGGTCATGAGTTCAAGCCCCACGTTGGGCACAGAGCTTACTTAAAAAACCGTATATATCTGTATGCTTGGTAGGTGCCAGACACTCTTCAGGACCCAGCACTGAACAGACTCCTGCCCTCAAAGAGCTTGCATTCTAATGGGAGAGAGGGGAAGTGGATGGCTGGGGCAACAAGATACTGATCCTACAGGGAAGTGAGAAAAAACAATCACAGAGGAAAGGGAAGAGAGTGAGGTGGGACTCAGGGGTAGGCACAGGAGGCCTCTGTGAGGAGGTGGTGCCGGAGCAGAGGCCTCAGCTCAGGCAGAGACAGAGTGTGTGGTATCTGGAAAGGCATAGGTTGTGAGCAGTATGCTTGACGTGGTCAAAGAACATTCTAGTGCTCTACCCCACCCCTCTGCCACCCCTGAGACACGCCTCTCACTGGGTCTGGAGTGCCCTGCTCTACACCCACAGATTCTCTGCATCTTTGGATGCCCATGGGACAAGACGGTAGAAGCACTCTCCGGTGAGGAAACCAAAGAAAGATATAATAACAGGTAACATTCGGGGGTGCTTACTATGGGGTAGGCACTGTTCTAAGCATCCTGTAAGTGCTAACTCATTTATTGTTTTTTTTAAGTCAAAGGTTTTTCTTTATTTTTTAAAAGATTTATTATTTATTTAAAGAGAGAGAGAGAGAGCATGCACACACATGGTCAGAGGGGTCAGGGGAGAGATAAACGGAGAGGGAGAGGGAGAGAATCTTACGCAGACTCCCTGCCGAGCATGAAGCCTGACCCAGGGCCGGATCTCATGACTCAGATGGTGACCGGAGCCAAAATCGAAAGAAATGGAAACTCAACTGACTGAGCGACCCAGTACTCTTTCTTTAACATAACTACAAAAAAACTGATAAGTCCCTGGGAAGATGGATCAAGACAAAAGAGAAAAGGCACAAGGACCTACGTCAGGAATGAAGTAAGGGACATCACTACAGATCCTTTTGAAATGAAGAAGATAACAAAACCATTATGAACAGTTAATGTCTATAAATTTGAAAATTCAAAAATAATTAAAGAATTCCTTGAAAAAAATTTCAACTTACTGAGACTTTTTATTTTTATTTTTTTTTTTTTTAAAGACAGAGACAAAGATGAGCACAGAGAGAAGCACAACTGGGGAGGAGAGAAAGAAGCAGGCTCTCTGCCAATCAGGGAGCCCGATGTGGGGCTCATTCCCAGGATCCCGGAATCACGACCTGAGCTGAAGGCAGATGCTCAACTGACTGTACCAACCAGGTTCCCTTAATGAGACTTTAATAAAAAAACAACCCATAATTAAACCTTACCAGAAATAAAACTATAAGCCCAGATAGCTTTATTAGTGAGGGATTTATACACTAAGGAAAAATAACTCCAACCTTACACAAACTTCCAGAAAATAGAATATGACTGTAAACTTCCTAGCTTGTTCTATAAGGCCAGCATAATCTTGACATCAAAACCTGATTGGGGCAGGGGTGGCGGGGAGCCTGGGTGGTTCAGTGGGTTAAAGCCTCCGCCTTCAGCTCCGGTCATGATCCCAAAGTCCTGGGATCGAGCCCCACATTGAGCCCCGCATTGAGCCCTGCATCGGGCTCTCTGCTTAGCAGGGAGCCTGCTTCCTCCTCTCTCTCTCTCTCTCTGTCTGCCTCTCTGCCTACTTGTGATATCTGTCAAATAAAGAAATAAAATCTTTAAAAAAAAACACACAAAACCTGATAGGGATATTGTTAAAAAGGAAATGTTTCATTCCATTTACTCTTATGAACGGAAATGCAAAAAAATACCCTAAATACATGAGTAGTGCTAACTCATTTAATCCTCACAGCAACTTCAGAAGGTGCATGCTCTCATGGCCCTTATTTTACGAGAGGAAAACAGAGGCACAGGGAGGTTAACAAACTTGCCCGGGGTCACACAGCATGTATGTGGTAGAGTCAGGATTCGAACTCTGCAACTTGGACCCAATCCTGCTCTTATGAGCTTTCAGCTCTCATGGACACCGAGACTGTGGAAGGACAGGAAGGACAGAAAGCCCGGGAACTCCGAGGACGTCATAAATAAACCAGACGTCAGTTCAGTCTGGGAAACGGAGGAGAGTACACCAGGGAAGGTCCCCGCTCTCTAATGGCAGCTGGGTGTGTACAACAGCTTTGTCCAGGCCACTTACTCTAATTATTATTTAGCATTTGCTAAGGGCCTACCCTATCCCGAGGCCAATGAGGGAAGCGGAAGTCACAGACAGCTGAAACGGACCCCGGGCGCCTCCCCGGGGCTGCCCCGGAATGCAGCTGGCTAATCACACCGGAGAGGAGGCCCAAGTTCACCTCCTCTCGGTTTTCAACCAGTAACTTCCAATTATTTCCTCTCGGATGCTGACGGAATTCATAAATAGCATTAACATTTTTCAAATGCCTGTAGGAGTGTGTTGAGTTAACCTGAGTGACTCATTATTATTGTGTTCAGCTGATTCTTCTCTCCTGGGGAGGAGGGGAGGGTTAGACATCCTCCTACATCCCCTGCCCCCCCCAGGGAGAAGGGAGCGGAGCAGACTTCTCTCCAGCACTAGATTCTTACCACCCAAGTGGGTCGATGCTTGTTGGGCACAGGTTGATGGTTTTCCTGGAGCCCAAGGCCTGAGTGGCTTTTTAAAAAAAAGTGGCGCCCAGGCCACTTTGAGGGAATGTGTGTGTGTGTGTGTGTGTGTGTGTGTGTGTGTGTGTCTGTCTATGCGTGTGCACAGCCTCAAACATGGAGACAAACAGCAGGTCCAAGGGCATTGGCTGCGGGACCGGGAAGAGGAGGGGCAGGGAGGAGAGCAGAGGGCTCGTTTTCTGTCAGCACAGGTGGTACCGATCACTGGACGGATGACTTCAAGCCAGAGGTGGGGGATGGGGAGAGAACATGCAACATTAAAAAAAAAAAAAAAAAAAAATGACCAGCATTTAACTTAAAGTGGAGACCCACTAGGAAACTGGTGAAGTCCCTAACCAGAAATGCTACGGAGAAACGTCTCTGCCCTCTGCTTCTGTCTGTGGAAGTCTCCCTTTTGGGGAAAAAATCCACCGCTTTCTGCTGGAACTGGGGCCTCTATTTATTTGGAAGGCTTGAGGGAGGAGGTGAAACTCAGTCAGAGGTTCTCTCAGTGATGGGGAGTGGGTTCCTGTGCGGCCTTGCCCCTCACCCCGAAATCTCCTCGACCCTCCCCCAGCCTCCCTGTCCTCTGCAGCTTTCCCAGCCAGTCAGCCCATGTTGGACCATGTGCAGACCCTCGGCTGGCTCCCCTCCTCGTGGCTCTTCCCTGTTTGAAGAGGCCCCACGTTGTGCAATTCGAGAGACACCTTTCAGGCGGGTACCGCATGGAGCCATCCCCAGCCAGCGGCTGGGCCAGGCGTCTTCTGCTTGGGGGCCGCATCCCAGGCGTCATAGGCCTGGAGGACCCCGAGGGACCCACCTTCCCAGGAGCTTCCAAGCCCTGGGTGCTCAAGCTCTGAGCTCAGCACACTTCCTACCTCTCTGGCCTCTTTTGATGTCCCCCTCACACACTGCTGCTGTCTTCTGCAAAAGAAGAAGCACGCCGTCATTCCCAAACCCAGGAAAGGCGAATTCAAAACCTGCACTCAGGGCTGCGTGCTCTGATTACAGCTGGAGAGGCAGAGATGTCCAGGCCTGAGAACAACCCCTCATCTCTAGGCCCAGAAGGACGACAAAATGACTAGCTCAAGGTCACAGGTCATAGCAGAAGTCCAGCATGTTCCACAACCTCACCCCTTGAGTCAGTCTGGTCGGGGAGGTGAGGGAGCTCTTCTCCCTGTCCTTACTGGGACAGGAAGCAAGACTGCAAGAACCCATGGGGCAAGGAGAGTGGTGGGGGTAAGGGGAGGGGAGGGCAGAATGTCTCCAAGGCCAAGAGGGGCTGGGGGCAGAGGTCAGCTTCAGGTCTGATCTCAGAGTGCAGTGTTAGGGAGGTGAGAACATGTGCTGGGGGGGCTGAGGGCTGCATGGTTGTTTGCAACTCCCTCGCTTGCAGCAGCCGCCTGGGGCATGGTAGATGACCCCATCTAAATTAAGGCCAAGGGCAGAGCAGTCAAAGCAACTCCTAGCCAAGCTGGGAACGCAGCTGGTAAACCCAGGGATTTCAATCACGGGATCTTAAATGGCTAGGTACAGAACAGGAGTCACAACACTACTTGCAGAGTGCTGGGTTTAGAGAGACTGGGCCATTCGTGTGCCTGCCCACACCACCCCTTCCCCTGGCGCTCCCCCTAAGTGTGTAGGGAGCCCTTCACAAGGGAGACCTGCCTGTCACACCCTCTTTCTCATTCCCGATATTAAGTCGCACCCCCCGCCCCACTGCGCACCCAAATTCTGGGACTGTGTACCTGTGCCATGAGACCACCCGATGGAAGAGGGACTATTTCCACAGTCAGCTGTTAAATCAAACATGCCAACTCTCAAAGCCAAGAGGTAGGGCCAGAGGGATTGGCTGTGTTGTAGGGAAGTCATCTGCGTTTCTTGGGTGGGTTTCAAACTGGGAGAGAAAAGCTGCTAGCTACCCCTCAGCTTCTAGCTACCCCTCCGTGCATCTCTCCTTAACTGTTTGCCAGGAGCCAGTGAGTGACTGCAAGCCAGGTGCCTAACCTTCCGTTCCCCAGTCTCCACCTCCACCAAATGAGATCATGTTTCCAGTGGGGTATCAGAAGGAATGAGTCAGTTCTGTAGCCTGTAGGCTCCCCACACCCGCCCCCCCAACCACCAGGGATTTCCTAACACCTAGGAGAACCGTCTCAGGTGGTCTGGGACTCCCGGTGAGTCAAACAATAAGCCTTTTATTTGAATCAAAATATAGTACACCGCATATATTAATTTCTATTTCGTCTAACACATATGAAGTTTAGGTCTCTCTAATCACCTGTGTAAATCTAAGTAAACAAAATGCAAATCTGGGTCCCAAATTAGACTGAAAGAATTCTATCCTATTTGGCTTATAAAATTTCAAGTATTTCATTGCCTTGATCATTAGACGCCAGCTGATCAGAAAGCCCCAAGATTTCGAACTGTTGTATGAACTAGATGGGGTAGGCGTTCCTAAAATATCCACACCGGAAAAAGCTCCTTTGTTCATCCCAAGTCCATTTCCCCTGATTGAATGATTTTCTCATTTCCACAGAGAGCTATTAAACCAACCATGCAAATTATCGAGGCCCCACAGACCCAGGAGGAGAAAGAAAGAAATTAGATAACATAAGGTAGTCAACCTCAGCAAGTGAATACGGCACCAAACCCCATTTCCTCTCTGCGTGGTTCATCTTACAATCACATCATTCAAGACTCTCCTTTCCAAGGACATCTAAGTCCTAGTCCTGGTCCACGCCACTGTCCTTCCTTAGAAAGACAGGCCTCTGATCAGACACTTTCCTCTCTGACGGATTCTACTTGATGGTAAGTCCTTCCTCACATTCGATTGGAATCTGCCTTCCTCTGACTTCTACCCCATTTTCATCTGGTAATGACTTTGCAAGCACCATGGGGTCATGGGGTGACTCTCCACTCTTGCCAGTGGCACCCTGGTGACAGTCAGGGACTTTCTTCCAGACTCTTCATTCTTTTCTGCTCCTTGTTCCTTCAGGGTTTCCCCCGACGCCATTCCAGAGCCCTCTCCTTGGTGATTTCCTGCCTGTATCTGTGCTCCAATTATCAGGGTCTCTCCTAAAATGAAAATCTGAACACTACCCTCTCAATGTAGCCTGATACCACGCTTCCCAGAGTGTGCTCCCAGGACCACCAGCCCTGTGCACTGTCACGCACCCCATCATGAAGGGTGCACTGAGTGAGGAGGTGCGGGAGACATAAACTCTATCCTCAGAGATTCTCAAAGCAAGCGAGCGTGGGAGAGCTCTGAGCGGTCCTGGAGAAACCCGACCAGAAGTGTGTAAGCCACTGTTTTCCCAGTGGTTGACTCTAAATCTCTTTATTTCCCCACACAACACAGGGCAGGAGAGGCTGGTCGGTTTCACTCTGATCTCCAGTTAGCTCAGCTCTCCGGATGTCTTGTCTTCCTTACTCTTGTTCACTGCATGAAGAACTTCAACAGAACAGCTAACTGTATTTAGTGAATTCCTTCTTAAAGAAAGACACTTCTTTGGATTATAATTAGCTGGTTCCAGGGGATCCTGAGTGGCTCAGTTGGTTAGGCATCTGCCTTCAGCTCAGGTCATGATCTCTGGGTCCTGGGATCGAGTGCCGAGTCAGGCTTCCTGCTCACTGGGGAGCCTGCGTCTCCCTCTGCCCCTCCCCACTGTTTGTTCTCTCTCAAATAAATAAAATCTTGAGAAAACATTATCCAGTCCCATAATTTTCCTGTTTTGTACATGTGAGCCCTGGTACATTACAGATTTACCTCTTCGGTAACTTTTATAATACAATTCAAGCTACCACACGGATATTTTTTTAGGTGATTGATATTTGTCATTAAATTCACTAAGAAATACAAAAGGCAAGGAAGAAAGTGGAAACATTCTGAAATACTTTTACCATGTCCAGTGTAGCCAAATCTAGGCACAGCATTTTTTTGCTTTCAATGAAAGTTTTAATGTGTAAAATAATTTTCCTATGCGCTCAAGAGCTAGCTACTTTAAAAACCCCCATGGTGAAGTTTTTGTAAATTAAGTAAACATCCCGTTATGCATCTGTCTTGGGGGTTCAGATGTCTACGCACTTACTGAGGCGGTTCTGCTTCTCGGTTTAAAGTACGGGGGAGAGCCTGTAGGTGGTGCGCCCAAGGAGGCTTTGCTGAACGCATGGGCAAGGAGGGATGATATGAAGGATCCAAACGGCGGTCTGCCAGGCTCCCGCCGCAGAGCCAGCATCTGGGGAGTGGACTCCCGGGAGGCCCATAGGAAACGCCACCACTCGGTCAGGGGGGAGAGGGGTCAGCCCCTGCTTCTCTTCCCAAGTCTCCTGCTTCTACCCCTCAGATGAAAGCAGAGTATGGTACAGGTTCAGGAGTCGGGTTCTGGGGCCAGCTTCCCTGGCTTCACATCACAGTTTTGTTTTTTTTTAAAGATTTTATTTATTTATTTGACAGACAGAGATCACAAGTAGAGAGAGAGGCAGGCAGAGAGAGAGGAAGGGAAGCAGGCTCCCTGCCGAGCAGAGAGCCCGACGCGGGGCTCGATCCCAGGACCCTGAGATCATGACCTGAGCCGAAGGCAGTGGCTTAACCCACTGAGCCACCCAGGCGCCCCTTCACATCACAGTTTTAACACCTCCTGGCTACATAGCCTGAGCCAAGTTATCATCTCCCTGCGCCTGAGTTTCCTGATCTGTGACATGCAATGACTTCGTAGAGCACCCCCCGCCACCCCCAGGGATGAAATGAGGCAATACTTGGAGGGTTCTTAGAACAGGGCCTGGCACAGGGCTAATGAGGTGTTAGTGAGTCTCTTTCGTTTTCTTTAAAAAAAAAAAAAAAAAAAAAGATTTTAAAAAAGATTTAAAAAAGAGAGAGAGAGAGAGATGAGCTGGGGGGAGGGGCAGAGGGAAAGCAGACCCTCAGCTGAGCAGAGAGCCTGATGCAGGGCTGGATCCCAGGACCCCGGGATCATGACCTGAGCCAAAGGCAAATGCCCAACTGAGCCACCCAGGTGCCCCTCGCTCTCCTTTGCTCTGTTTGTTCTCTCTCATCCATGCCCTGCTTTCCATGTTAACACGAGCACCTGAGACGGAGACTTCAGTCCTTCTCACCCTGCTGACTCAGCAGCTCCCCACCGCTTTCCATTCCTTTGAACACTCTGGCAGGTTATTCCCAGGTCCTTCTTCATCTACTTTCCAATCCGATCTCACACCCTTCTTTTTCTCCTACCGGAGGTAACATGAACACGCACTGACCACTCAGGGTCTTTCCCCAGGATGGCCTCCTCGCAGGGGGCCCTTCCACGTTCTGGTCTTTTTCCATTCTCGACTTTCTACATCAACGCTGTCCCTTACAGCCAACCTAGAGGCACTATCTTCACGGACCCTCCCTTGATTTCCTCTGCCTGCCATAGTCTGTCTCCGAATGTCCAAAGCATTGTATCCCTTGCAACAGATTCCTTTCTTCTTTGGGATCAGAATGGTTTGCGTTAGCGCCTCCCCGCTCCCCAGGCGGAGGGAGCTTGAAGGGCAGCAACCACAATGCACTTCACGTCAGCACCCCCACAGGACCCTGCCCCTCTCGGGGGCTCAGTCATTACCCATCAGCTCAGAAAATGCTCTGGAGCGCGACTCTGGAAAAAACAGGAGTGAGAGCAAGTCATGATAGGGATAAGGGAATTAAGAATATTTCAGAGCAAGGCCTCTGTGTGTGTAGAAGGCCATCCTCAGGCAGCCCTCCTGCTGCAACCCCCCCAACCCCCTGCCTGGAAAGAGCTGCCTGGGGGCGTGCTAAACCATGGGCACCCTGAAGACTGAGCCGCCCCAGCCCCTCCCCCTACTGCCCAGCTCCCTTATCAGCAGTGTCCAGAAGAGGGGCGCACTTTTATTGTTGCATAAACAAAATTAGATGCAAACAAGCAAAGACCCTTAATCAATAATTTAAAGCTGCACTAGGCACTTCTTGCTCCAAATATCTCATCTACTCAAAGGCTAGGAACAAAGTTGGGACAGTCACTCTGCACATGAATGGAGTAGGGAAAGAGGGTTTAGGATTGTGTCCTAATCCTGGAGCACCCCCCCCCTTTTTTTTTTTTTTTACAAATATTTCATTTGCATGAGAGAGAGAATACAAGCAAGGGGAGGGGAGGGCAGAGGGAGAGACAAGCAGACACCTCGATGAGCAGGAAGAGGCGGGAAACAGGGCTGGATCCCAGGGCCCTGAGATCATGACCCCAGCCAAAGTCATCCACTTAACTTCTGAGCCTCCAAGGCACTCCCTGGGGCACCCGTTTAAATATCACTGTGTGCCCAAGACATTCAGAACAACCTGCTAATACCAACTCAGCACCTGACGCCAAACTCCTGTGGTTTCAATGTCAAGTGCTATCATCTGTATTTTTCAGGTGGAGAAACAAGGACACTCACAAGTGATTTTTCAAAACCCCCAAAGAAGACAATTTAGATGGAGACGGAAAATCCAAACCACCCAGCTCATCACTCTACCTGCAAATGTGTTTTAACCAAATCCGAGAAAGACTGCGATTCTAACAAAGGCTGTTTCTCTGAGGATTTCATAAGGAGAAGAATGAAGGCAGGGCTGGAGCAGGTTCCACTTAACCGTCATTCAGAGCGACAGCCTCGTCCCATTTTCACGTTTCAACACACACACGGGAGTCAAAGTTCAATGGTCATTGTGAAGCAGAGATGGACCATCTGTTAGATGAGGACCACGGCCTTACGGGCACCAAGGATGGAGGGAGCTCTGAAATCTGCAGAGGACAGAGGACCTTCTCCAGCTCGAGGGATGGGTGGTGTTTGGATTGTTGTAGAGAGATAGGGACGGAGGGGCAGGCCGGGCCTGGAGAACAAGGTCCTGGTTTGTTGGTGATTCTATCAAAAGCCTGGAGGGGCAGCCTGGGCAGCTCAGTGGGTTAAGCATCTGCCTTCGGCTCAGGTCATGATCTCAGGGTCCTGGGATCACAAGTAGGCAGAGAGGCAGGCAGAGAGAAAGGGGGAAGCAGGCTCCCTGCTGAGCAGAGAGCCTGGCGTGGGACTCGATCCCAGGACCCTGAGATCATGACCTGAGCCAAAGGCAGAGGCTTAACCCACTGAGCTACCCAGGAGCCCAACAAATAAGATCTTTAAAAAAAAATCTTAAAAAAAAAAGCCTGGAGAAGTTGGGTTGGAAAGCTCCATTCCAGCAGGTGGTTCCAACTGACAATTCAGACTTACTAGGCAAAGAAACGACCAACAACCCCCTTTGCCTCGGTGTGAGAGGAGGGGCTGGGCTCTGCACTCCTACAGGTGTCCGTCTGAATGTAGACAGTGCCCCTGCCTGGCTCTCTGACCTGAACCTGACTCCCTAGAACCTGAGAGTGGTAGCTAGCAGAGATAGGGAGCTTTCTAATCTGTGACGTTATAATACCTTCTGAGGGAGAGCCCCCAAATCAACACATAATGCAGAACACTAGTTAGCTTCAGAAGTCCCCTTGAAGGATTGGGTGCCTCTCAAATAAACACCTGTTAGAACACAGTTTATCTGATTCGGCTCCGTAGGGGGTGGGGGGGAGACAGAAGAAGAAAAACAATCATGGTTCAGAAATGTCCCCATAACACTGCCACCAATACACGAGCCCTCCCCCTCCTGGCGTCCTGGCAGAGGCTGCTAATTTATCATAACGTCCTGCCCATCAGCCTAAAAGTGGCTTCAGAATCTTTCTGAACACAGCATTTCAGGCAGCTGCTTCCAATCAGATCAGCGTCAACACAGGCAACGAGACTCATTTTCTATTCCAATGTTGTTTAATCAGCAATTTATAACCACCGTGATGCTCTCGGCTGTGGGGCATGAATGGTTCATCAGGCCTTAGCGCAGTCTTGATGACATATTCTTCAAGATTACTTCCCGGCCCACCCCCGCCCCCGCCCCCGCTTCTCTGATTGCATGCTTACCCGGACACGGTTACAACTGACTTGCCGGTTAGATTTTCTTAATGGGCTGGAATCCACCGACCAGGGACCACGAGTGAGTAACGGCACAGGAGCGCCTGATGGCCAGAGCAGTCACACCTGTCACTGAGAAGCTGACAGGCTGGTCCGACTGGCGGTAAGTCCCTTCCCAAACTCGCTGCTCTAATCGTGCCTCTAAATCGAGTTACCTGGCCTACAAGCTGAGGACCAGGCCCCCACCCCTGCCCCTGACCACAGGGCACCCATATGAGCAGCTCGCCGACACCCCCAGACAACAACCTAATTTCTTCACTTTTCCTGACTGCAACAAGACTCAGTTTCTTCATCTGTAAGGTGGGCGTCTGCTGGGAGCCTCCCATGAGCTGAGCCGTGAAAATTACAGTGTAGTGACTGACATGCGACAGCTTCGGCAGCTACTCCGTACCATCAACCGCCTGCCACTCCCCTTCGTTAGCACGTCATCGGGGCTCCCTGGGAGATCCCTAACTCGTTTCCCTTCCTTGCCACTCCAGTGACCCCTCTTCCTCAACCCTGCCCAGTGAGCATTCTGATCATGGCTCTCCAACACCTGCAGGATGAAGTCCACCGTCTTAAGCTGATGCTAGAAACCTCACAGCCTAGCCTCTGTCCACCTCTTCACAGTCCTCTCCCACCACCCACCTGTCCCTGAACGCCTGCACCACGCGCCCTTCCCGACACACAGGGCACTTCTGCGTCCTCCATGTTTGGCTCATGCTGTCTCCGCCGCCGGCAACCTCCCAACCCCTGCTTCGTGAAATGCGACCAATTCTTCTCCTCCTCCACGAAGTTTCCGTGACAAACGCCTTGTTCAACTGACAAGCAGAATTAATTCTTCCGCACTCCAGCCTCCCACTAATGAGCACTCACCCTTGCCTGAGGGTCATTACCTTTGTTTCCTACTCAGTAAACTCTGTTGACCTGAATTGAAGTTATGTTGAAAGTACGAAGGTATTTTTTAAATTTCCAAAGTTCTTAGCATGTTGAGAGCTATTGATCCACAGAAGAACTTGATTCCTATGTGTGTGTATGTGTGTGTGTGTGGTGTATATATACACACACACATATATATTACTATATATTATTATGATATATAACAAATACATATAGCATATATAACATAATACATACATTATAGATATATATGTATATATATATAATATTCCCTAATATGCCAGGCTCTATCTCTTGCACTCCTCCCCAAACCCTAGGACATCTGCTATTGTCTCCAGTTTATAGGTGGGGAAGCGGAGTGTGGGGAGGGTCTACAGCTGGCCCAAGGGCACCAGGTAGGAAGTAGCGGAGCAGGGACTCAAACCCAGGGTGGGGGTCTGGCTGCAGAGCCAACAGGCCTGCAGTGTTGTCTGGGTGAGTTTACCCACACCACACAGAAGGCAGACTAGTGGGGAGACAGGCAAACAGAATAATAATTTCCGTGTGACTCGTCCTTGATGTGAGGAAGACACACACCCGCCAGCACCCATCTGTAGAGAGTCAGGGGACAGACAGAAGTCGGCAATCTAGCCGTGGGACTTGGACCAGTTAATTCACTGCTCGGCCTCTGTTATATTAGTATTATATAATTATTCTATTATAATAATAATAAAAACTATATTATTCTGAGACAGAATAGGGACAGGACTCGAGGCCTGTTTCAAAACCCTAATGAAATGTGACTGTACCATAAAGGAAAAAAATTCCTAAAAAAAAAAAACTCCTGAGTTTGTGTTTCTTGAGCAATATGTCTTACAGGAACGCAGAAAACAGGACATCAACGTAAAGGAGGGAGCCAGCCGCCTGAAAGAACTAGTGAGATCCAGACCAAAGCAGTCTGCAGCAGACCTGCACAGTGACGCAGATCTACCTTCCAGTGACCTTTCCCTCGCTTAAATGCTAAAAATCATGCGCAGGTGTGGGGATTTCACATGCTAATGAGATGTGCAATGTATGGAAAAGCATGATCTCTAAGGTACATAAGCGCCAAGAAAAACCTCACCTCTACCTGCTTAAACATTGTCCTTTCCCCTGCTAGGTTTCTTTAAAAAAAATATATATATATATATTTATCCTTTATTTATTTATTTATTTATCTATTTAAAGATTTTATTTATTTATTTGACAGACAGAGATCACAAGCAGGCAGAGAGACAGGCAAAGAGAGAGGAGGAAGCAGGCTCCCTGCTGAGCAGAGAGCCCGATGTGGGACTCGATTCCAGGACCCTGAGACATGACCCGAGCCGAAGGCAGAGGCTTTAACACTGAGCCACCCAGGCGCCCCATCCTTTATTTATTTATCCATTTTAGAGACAGCGTGCAAGAGAGTGTTAGTGTGAGTAGGAGGGAGGAAGGGGGAGAGAAGCCTCAGGCAGACTCCCTGCTGAGCGTGGGTCCAGTGTAGGGCTAGATCTCACGAGGCATGAGACCATGACCTGAGCTGAAACGAAGAGTCAGATGCCCAACTGAATGAGCCACTCAGGTGCATCTCCCACCTAAGTTTCTTTAAGAAACTCTTCCCGAGGGGCACCTGGGTGGCTCAGTGGGTTAAGGCCTCTGCCTTCAGCTCGGGTCTGATCCCAGGGTCCTGAGATCGAGTCCCGCGTCGGGCTCTCTGCTCAGTGGGGAGCCTGCTTCCTCCTCTCTCTCTGCCTGCCTCTCTGCCTGCTTGTGATCTCCGTCTGTCAAATAAATAAACAAAATATTAAAAAAAAAAAAAAGAAACTCTTCCCGACCTTGCTTCGGAGAGGCAGCCTGAGGACACTGTGTTGCCTCCCTTCTGCTCAAGCACAGACCCCAATAAAGCCTTGCCTGGAACTCCCCTTTGGCCTCTTGTCGATTTCTATCACTGGGAGAGCCCAAGGGCCTGGCCAGTTCCACACAGTGTTTGCAAAGGAAGAGCACAGTCGTATCAACCCTGGCAATGGAGACGAGAAGCCCGGCCAGCTCCCGGGCTGACCCCATGGCCAGGATGGCCTGTGCACCAGGTATTCTCAGTCCAGCGACTCCAACTCCAGTTCCTGTTGCCACTTCAACCCAGCATTGCTCATCGACGTGCACAGCCCACACTGCGACAGGGAGATGGCCTGGGATCCAGATCTTGGGACAAATAGCTAGGAAAGAACCCGAGGCCCAGGCACTGACCTAGGCAAGAGAGCGCGCTTTTCCTTCCTTCCTCACCGCACCCCATGCCCCTATTCCATGGACCTGCCCTATATCCCACTCCTTGCTTTTGCCTAAATCCTCAACTAATCCCATGCAAGTAAGAATTATTTCTTTGCATCTGCACAATTCAAGATCCTATTATAAAGGCTTAAATGTATGCACTTAATAGGAGATGTTTAGAGATCAAAACCCCTTTAAGAACCTGAAGAATAATCTCGAATGGTGTAACTTCAGGCTTCACCTCGGACCCAGGGGGATCGTTGTGGAGGATGGGGATTCTCCTGGAACCCTGGAATCACACCGCTAGACAGAAGTATTAGCCAGCCCCAAGGTGGGACTTGCCGGTGACACACCCCCAGCCCCTCCCTACCCTTGGAGAAAAGGAAAGCCACGGTATACACCATGACCCCCCCCCCACCCCACCCCCCGGAAGGAGAGCTTGCCAGAGTGGGCAAGGGAGTGCGGCCCAGAAAGGCTTCTCTGAGTAGCTGGAATCAGTTCCGTTGTCTGCAAATCATCATTACCCTTGATCAATGGCCTGCGGTCAGAGAACAGGACTGGACCGATGCCAGCTTCTTTTCAGCTTTTCTAGGCACTAGCTTCCCAAAAGAAATTGAAACCAGGTACTGTCTCTTACAGAATCCACTCCTGGAAAGGGCAGAGCAGTTTCCTGACCGATATATCGTCCCGGGCAAGGCCAGACAGGTTTCCCCGCCTTCCTCCTCTGTCTCCTAGTGACAACTGGTGGCCACAGCTCTCTCAGGAGGGAGCCCAGGTTCCAGCCCCTGGGTAGGAGCGCAGGGGTGCTTTGCTGATTTTGTTGTTCTTGGTCCGCCCTTCGGTAAGTTCTCCCTCTGGCACTGCAGGCTGCCTCCATCCCGCCACCTTCCACTCCTCGCTGATTTCAGCCACCCGCTGGCCAGGCGCAGGAGTGGCGCGAGCGGGATGGCTTCCGCCCTGACTGTGCCTTCCTTCCTGTGCGGTGACAGCAAATTCAGGAGATAAATCAGCCTCTACTCAGAAAGCCCGCCGCAGAGGGACGGTGTGGTTAGGGGTGAGCGGGAGGCAGGGAAGGAAACAATTCTCTTTCTCACCAGATCTCTAATTGGTTGTCGCTGCCTGTCAGAGACAACGATGACAAACTTTGAATGTGCCCTGAGCAGAGTCACACAGGCCTCGGTCCACCCTGGGCCAATCGCTCGGCCAGCTGGGCCATTAGCCTGTGACAGTCGACTCCCCCACAGGGCCTGTTGATTTATTTTCCAAATCAATGACCCAACATATTCTTAACACTCAGGTCAATGCGCCTGGTTCGGACAATGCACCCCACGTTCAAGACCGTGGTTGATGCCAGGGAAAATAGGAGAAATGACTCAAACGTGAGTCAGCTCCAGCCACCCCCGGCTTGGGGGAGATGAGCGACGTGTAAATAAGTGTAAAGAAAGAGACAATGAGAAGGCTCTAAAGGAAGGTTCCAAGAAAGCGCAAGGGGAGTGCCAAGGAAGGAGAAACTATCTTGTGAGTTTTTTTAAAATTCCCAGCAGCAGAATATCTTAAAGGTCAACATGGAAACCAGTAGGGCAATTTTTTTTTTTCTTTAAGATTTTTATTTATTCATTTGACAGAGAGAAATCACAAGTAGATGGAGAGGCAGGCAGAGAGAGAGAGAGGGAAGCAGGCTCCCTGCTGAGCAGAGAGCCCGATGCGGGACTCGATCCCAGGACCCTGAGATCATGACCTGAGCCGAAGGCAGCGGCTTAACCCACTGAGCCACCCAGGCGCCCTAGGGCAATTTTTGATTACAGGTTTGTGACCAAACTAGTGAGCAGGAACCGGTGCTGAGGTGCTTCTACAAGGAGTGTGCTGCTCATTCATGAATGCAACCAACTTTCACGAACACCTCATGCTACTTGCCGGGCACTGTGCGACATGCCCAGGATACAACAGTGAACAAGGCAAGCACACCGCCTCCCAGGTGAAACTCACAAATACAGTATAAAAATGTCCAAGTGCGGCCTGTTGGGTGTGCCCGAAGCAATCCTCATGGGGCCAAGGGGTAGGAAGCAGGACGGGGAAGATGGAGGGTCTTGTTAAGGAGTCTGGATTCCATGCGAAGGAATGTGAAGCCGATGAAGATTCGATTTATGTATTTATTTTACAGACAGAGACAGCTTGCAAACAGGGGTTGGGGCAGAAGGAGAAGGAGAGTCTCCAGGCGACTCCCTGCTGGGAACCGAGTCTGAATTGCACGAAGGCCTGGATCTCACAACCCTGAGATCATGCCCTGAACTGAAATCAAGTCAGTTGCTCAACCCACTGAGCCACCCAGGCGCCCCCAAGCCACTGACGTTTCGAAGCAGAGGACTGCCGCATTGAGATTTGCCTTTCTACAAAACCATCACGGTGGTGTGTAAAGGAGGGGTCCTGAAGGGTGAGAGGCCCTGGAGGAAGTCCATTTGTACATTTTAAAAACTAAGAGCAAATCCAAGTCTCCCCCTTTGTGGCAACGCTACTGTCACAGGCTTACACTCGATGAGCTCTGCTGAGAGCTCCTGTTCCAGAACCACGGTCCGCTTTATCCGTGTGGAGGTCCAGAGGAAGCCGCAAAGGATCACCGGCTGTGATTACCCATTTCTTTACTGCATACGAGTTGGGATTTTAGAGTGGCTTCTGTTTTCGTCTTATCTTACCCATGACAATTTTTTAAGTAAAGAGCATCTGGGGCGCTATTTATTTTCTCATTAAATTGGAGAGTGGAAGGGAAGAGGGGATTATCAATATCCGGGCAGGGCCATGAAGTAGATCATGCAGAACTAGGTCAACAACCAGCCCTGTGTATCTCAAAGGAAAAAAAAAAGGGGGCTAAGAACAAATGCACGAGAGGTCAGGAAATAACTGCGTGGCCACAGTCTGGTAGGTGGTTCTATTTGGTTGCCCCCTCCTGGGGTTTGGTTTCAAAGGCATTAGGAAGTCAGAGACAGAGGAAGAAGTCAAATGATACCATGTGTCTAATCCCAAAATCGTGTAATGCTTCTTGTGTCTCCCAGGGTAAAAATAACATTCTTACAATGGTATACAAGAGCCTAGATGTTCTGTACCCTTGCCCCCTCCCCACTCTCCCTCCGACCACCTCTCTGACCTCACCCCTTCAGACTCTGCCCCAGCCACACTCATCTCCTGGTTCTTCCCACTACTATCATGGGCCTCAGGACCTCTGTATGTGCTATTTCCTCCAAAGTTGTGCATGGCTCTCTCTCTCTCACCTCCTTCAAGTCTTTTCTCAATTTTTTTTTTTTTTTCTTAAGGGAGGTACGAAAACCAATATATATATATATATATTTTTTTTTTTTTAAGAATGCTGCTAACCAAAGTCATCAGTGCCCAAGTTTCCCCCCAAAATCATAATGGATAAATACAATCATCAGCAGTTTGACATTAGAAATGCTAGCCACACAAACAGTAGAGTCCTGATTAAAATGTCATCGAACCAAGTGGGCCAGCCAGAAAGAAAGGCCTCCAATTCAATACCCTGAGAACCTGATTCAGATAATTGCTCTCCCAAATATCATGAATTCTCTTGGATTCTACAGGTAATCCATCTCAACAGTGAGAACATAACTGAAAAATCTGTAGCTTCTCGACATCGACAAAGTCTAACATTTAAGATTCTTGACATCAAATTGTAATCCTTACGAACGGTCTCATGGAATCTAAGTTTGAAACACAGCAGCCAAAGTGAACTTCACGGAGACTCTCTGGGAGCATCTCATTGACACTGCGAATTTCCCAGGCTTCCTAACCCCCTTGCATGTTCCCTGACCCTGCACTTCTCATCTTTCAGCAAAGGAGTGTTCATTTGTTTCCGCTCTGTCTCCTTGCCCTGCTGGAGTGTAAACTCCAAAGGGCAGGGATTTGCTCCTGCTCTGTTCCCTCCCCTGCCTGTATTTCCAGTGCCTACAACAGAAGACACGATGAATGTTTATTAAATGTTGAACAGACCTTGAGGACAAAGATTTTCAGTGTCTTTACCTTTAGAAGGCACCCAATTGTCTTATTTACTTTCTTTAATTTTTTTGGCAACAGTAACAACAACAACAACAAACAGCCTTTCTCAATAGGCTTCCCTTTGCTTAAATTCAAAATAAGTCAGCTGATTTTTCAAAGACATTGGCCAAATTATTTGGGAGGAAGGGGTGACAACCTGGGTTTTAGAAACTAATTGTAACTGGCCCCTGAAGTCTAGGGTCGGCTGAGTTGATACGACCCTGCTTATAAAAAACAACCTTCCAGGGCATCTGGGTGACTCGGTCCTTAAGCATCTGACTTCAGCTCTGGTCATGATCCTGGGGTCCTGGGATTGAGCCCCATATCAGGCTCCCTGCTCAGCAGGAAACCTGCTTCTCCCTCTCCCACTCCCCCAGCTTGTGTTCTCTCTCTCACTGTGTGTCTCTCTCTCAAGTAAATAAATAAAATCTTAAAAAACAAAAACAAAACAACCTTCCATGCTATGCTTCCTTTTCTACTGTTTTCATCTTCAGCTGCACAACAGACCCAGTAGCCAGAAAAAAATAAGGCTTTCCCTAGGCTATTTGGGTGATGAAAGTCATCACGCTCATTTTAAACATTTGTCATACCCATTCCTTATTCCTATAATACGTCTTGTCTTGGGTCTTGTGCCTGCTGTGCCATTCATGTCCCCTCCCCAAGCTCTGAGTTCTGTCAGGAACAGCCTCCAAGACTCCCTTTCCAACGGTGGCCTCAGGTTGCCTGGTCAGTGAAAGGAAAAGCCTCAAGTGTACATAAGCTGGCTCCTGCTTGCTGCCCGTGAGGCTCAAAGCCAGAGTCCTGAGGTTCCTGCACAGTCCCTCCCCTTCCCGGGGAAGAAAATCAATCACCAGGAAGACAATTTGTGAAGATGTGAAACTGCTAGAAAGAAATCCCCACTTCATGTGGTTTCCCTTGTACCCACACACGTCTACACAGGTTAGACAGCTCGATGCTTTCCCAGGTGACTACACTAGGGTCCCTCTGAGCATGTGGCCTGGGGTCCACCCCTGGCCTCTGAATCCCCCACCCAGACCAACAACCACACCCTGACACAGGACACGTAAAAACAATCGAGCAGCGTTGCTGCTAGATGGTGACACGTCCCATCATCACAGGAGAATTGGGGGTGGGAAAGGGCGGCCCTCTGTAACGCTCCATTGCCACTTAACTTCCATCAGACCCCAGCTGCCAGAGCCGCTCTGGAGCTTTTGCCCCTCGTTCTTAGACTTTTCCCCATCTAGAAAGTTAGCAGCGTAAATCCAAAGTTCAGTGCTTCAAGAACAGGGAAGGCGCCACGATGAGGTAACTGAATTTTGTGGGTCATTGAGGACACAGGCAAGCCCCCCTTCCGAATGAGGCTGACCCAGGCCCCCTGTTAGAGCAGCCCAAATTCCCACGTGTCCTTATTCTCCTCCAGGGCCACTGGCCTGTGAAAACACAACTGAAATAGACACTGCTCTGCAGACTCAAAGGGAAGCTTCTAGAATCTCAATAGACCAAAGAAGGACCAGAATCCAGAGATCCTTCTTCCCAACCCCTAATGCAGGACAAGACAACATTCAGGGAACCAGGGAGGTGGAACTCAGTCTGACAGCAAATCTCGGGCTGTAAAACACACAAGCAGAGGCCACCTGCCACCTTCAGCGACCAAGACCAAGCGACTGAGCGCTGACGCTGCTCTAAAGCCTGGAGCGCAGGGCGCGGGTGGGGGCCCCCCCGCAGGCGAGCACGCAGCCCGCTCCGCTCCCTCGCCGGCCCCCTTCCCGAGCTCCACCCGTCCCTCCCGAGCACCTGCTCCAGCACTCACTTTGAGGAAGCCCCTCGGGAAGGGCATGCCGGTCCCTAACCAGGATCCCGCCGGGGGTCCGTCGCGGTCCGCTGTGGGAGCAGCTGGGGCTGCGGGGCGCGCCGCGCCTGTGCGGGGCGGGAGGCCGTCTGGAGGCGGGCGGTCGCGGCGCGCGGCCCTCCGACGGCCTTATCGGCGGCAGAGGCGCGCTATCGGGCGGCCCGGGGGCTCAGCGCGCGGGCGGAGGGGAGGCGCCCGCCTGGGGCTGGCAGATTACAGCAGCGCCCCGGCCGGCTCCCGCTCCCCAGGCCGCGGCCGGCGCGGCCCCTGCAGAGAGCCCCCACGGGGGCCGTGAGCCCGGCGGGCCAGCCCCTCACCCAGCTGCGCCGCAGGGAGGCGAGGGAGAGCCCGCCTGCCGCCTCTCCCCGTCGGCCGGCCCACGGCGGGTTTGGGGTGCGGGGGTCTTGCAGTGGCGGGGCTGCCCAGAGGAGGCTGCAGGAGGAGGAGAAGCCCCCCGCCCCCCGTGGGGGCAGCCGGCCTTGCATGGGCAGAGGACTGTGGGGGAGCCGCTGGCCTTCTGGGCTCCCCAGCCCTGGTGTTCACATGCTTTCACGGCGAGGGGGAGGGGCAAGGGGGGAAAAGAGGGGGCCGTGTTCCTTAATTGCTGATTTGCAGGGAATCTGGGCACAACCTTAATAACATCGGGGCCAAAAATAACAGCGTTCCTGGGAACCAGAGGTGAGTCACCACAAACAGCGACCAGGAGGGAAGGGGGACCCGGGCAGCTCCCCACCCCACCGCGGCCAGGAGGTGGGGGCTGCCCACAGAGCCCCGGCTGGGCCAGTCCTGGCAGAGCTGTTGCTGGCTTGCCTTGGGAAGCCTTCTTTCTGGGCATCTGTGCCTCCTACAGGGGGATGGGGCCCATCTGCCCTGAGTGGCTTTATCCGGTGAGAACACTGCGCCCCTGGAGTACCAGTTGGTGCCTGGCAGAGAGGACCGATGACCCAAAGGAGCTGAACTGTAAGAACCCAAGGACTCCCTGGGACCAGGCAGGCTCCCTGGGGCTTCCTGGAAGTGGCGTCACCTAGATGGAGCTGCTGCTTCCATGCCATGTATCCTCCCTTTTCTTTCCAGAGGTGCACAGACCCCGCTGCGGGAGTCCTGCCTGGGAAGGGTCCCTCTCACCTTGCTCACGTGCCTCTCAGCCTGCGGCTAGCCTGAGACTGGTCCAGGTCCCCTGACAGGCAGCCATCTGGCTTTGGAGCTTTTCTGCAGATCCAAACGGGTCCTGCTGTGAAGGCACAGCTGTTGTGGAAAACGCCACCGAGGGCCGCTCTGTGGCCCTCTGTTTTCCACAGCAGCTGGAAAGCCCCCCAGTGGAGGCCAAGGCCACTTCCAAGCAGACCAGCACCTGTCATGGTCTGGCGAGGGCAAAAGCAGGTTCTAGGCCACACCTCGACGAGTAATAACACAATCATTACCACACAAGTCCACACAGATGTCTATTGAAGCATATGATTCCAAACAATGGCTTTTTTTTTTTAAGGGGCCCAGAAGCCTAAAAGATGTAAAAGCAGGTCCCCAACAACTCTGCCACAGGACAAATGGTCTTCCTTAGCAACAACCACTGGGCTAGGCTAGCTGGTGACAGAGTCCCGCCAGCCTGTACCCCCCTCGCGTGCAGGAGCGACTTTGGAGTCAACTGTAGGGGAATTGGTACATAGCAAGCGCTCAGTAAAGGTTTCTGGAATGGGTCCATGGCTGTCACCAGCAGTGTGATAAGAACAAGAAGCCATTTCACCATCCAGGGAAGAGGAGAGACTAGATTCCAGGCTCTGAAGGAGAAAATGTCAGCAGGGAAACATGGCACATAACACAATTTAGAGAAGGCCCTGAGAGTAGAAACTCCTCTCAAATCTTAGGCGAGGGTGGACGTCAGGCAGGCTTGGTTCTTTGTGTGAGGTCCTTGTGTGGTGCTTCCTGCGGCAAGACAGTGCCTCCCAGGTCCCTGAGCCCTAGGCTGGCAGCTGAGCTCTGGGAATCAGGGCGCCTCAGAACTTTACCCCAGAAGGGGGTACCCTCCCCTTGGCAATGCGAGGCTCCTCTCCCACGGATACACAGAGTCAGGGAAATGGCCGGGCACATGTGGAGTCAACCAAACAACCAGGCTAAAGGGAACGGGACCACATGCAAGCCTCTGGGTCTCGAATAACTGGACCCACGATGAGCTTGAGATCCCTGAATTCCTACCTGGAGCAGGGCTCCTGGGACAGTCAGGCTAGAGATGGGTCATGCGGGCTGAAGTGGTATTTAGCACTCTCTTGTCAGCAGATCTGCCACAAAATACCTTTCTCTTTTCTTAACCTCTAAAAGGGAGGCGCAAAGCCGTCCCAGTGTGCAAAGTGCAGGCCCAGGCCATCTCGGGATTGAGAGGATGCCTTGAAATTCCGCTCCCTTCCACCCTGGTGCTTCTCAAGCTCCTCTGCTCTTGGTTTGATTTATTTGTTTACAAATAGGCTCATACCCAGTGCTCACTGTGTGGTAGGGGCTGTTCTGAGCACTTGACATTCACTCATACAATCCTTATAATTTCCCTGTGAGGGATTCCCTCTCATTAGGCCCAGTTTACAGATGAGGAAACTGAGGAATGAAGTGATTGAAAACCGACTTAACAGGCAGAGAGTTTCCAGCCCAGGCAGTCTGGATCTAGGGTCTGGAGGCCAACTCGGTCACTTTGCTTGGGGATCGCTGCTTTAATTTGTTCACAGTTAGCCAATCCATTTTCTTTAATATTAATTTATATTAATATGTTAGTATTAATTAATTATCCATTAATTGATTTTCCTTAATAGGAACTTTTTCATTCCAGGAGTGATAAGCACGGAATTCAACAACTGTTGAACATTTCAAGTTCTCTTGTTTCAGGTTCTATTTTTCAAAGATGATAAATAAGTCAATAGAAAAAGTGTTTAATAGGTGTTTCATAAAAGTAATAAGACCTCCTCATTGAAAAACATTTGAAAATGGAAGGCAGTGCATATAGTCTTTCATCCGATTCCTTCTACCTCTTGTCCCCACCCTCCCCAGACAGATGCAAACACCCTCCTAAACTTTGCATCTGTCATTCCTTTGCTTCTCTTTATAGTTTTACCCCTTGTGTAGGTATTGTTCAGCTTTGCATGTTTTCCTAACTTTGAGTAAGTGGAGTTACACTGGACAGACTCTTCAGCTTATTTGCATTTTTTTTAAAGATTTTATTCATTTATTTGACACAGAGAGAGACAGCAAGAGAGGGAACACAAGCAGGGAGAATGGGAGAGGGAGAAGCAGACGCCCAGCCAAGCAGGAAGCCCGATGCCGGCTCGATCCCAGGACCCTGGGATCATGACCTGAGCCCAAGGCAGACGCTTAACGACTGAGCCACCCAGGCACCAGCTTATTTGCATTTTAATGCAACATGATGTTTCTGAGATTCAGCCAGGAGTCATCTATTAATTTTCACCGCTGTACGCTACTCCATTGTATGCAAACACCACAAATTATTTATCCATTTTACTGCTAATGGAATCTGAGCTGTGTTCAGCTTTTTACTTTTAAAACATTATCGCTATGAGGCTTCTTATGCGATCATTGCTAGACTTGTCTAGTGTGAACACCAGCAGGAGCGGAATTACTTAACTGAGTCTTTAGCTTGCCTGGATAATGCCGAGTTGTTTTTGAACCTGGCTCTTCAGATTGTACTCCCGATACCAGGGTGCGCAGTGGCTCCTTGAGCTCATCAGACTTTTAAACTTTTGTCAAACCCGTAGGTGTAAAATGGTACTGCATTACAGTTTTAATTTGCATTTCCCTAATTAGTTGGGCATCTTTTCACATGCTCACAGGCCACTTGTTTTTCATCTTCTGCGAAAGTACTGGTCCCATGGTTCATCTCTTTCCTTTTTAAAAAAAGTATCTTTTGGGGGCACCTGGGTGGCTCAATGGGTTAAGCGTCCAACTCTTGGTTTAGGCTCAGGTCCTGATCTCAGGGTGGTGGGAAATCCAAGCGCCGAAGTGGGCTCAGCTCAGCCTAGAGTCGGCTTGTCCCTTTCCCTACCCCCATGTGCTCTCTCTTTCTCTCTCTCTCTCTCACTCTCAGTCTCAAATAAATTAATAAATAAAATATTTTTAAAAATAAATAAAATAGTCTATCTTGATGAACAGAACTTGTCCATCTTAATGTAGTTAAATATATCAATCATTTCCTCTCTGGTTGGTGCTTTTTCTGTCATATTTAAGAACTCCTTCCCTAGCCTGAGCTCATATGTACATTTTCCTGTATTACAAATACTTCATAGTTTTGATCATTATATTTAGATCTTTAGATCCACGGGACTTATTTTTATGTGCAGTGTGAATTAACATTTCTGGTTTTTCCATATAGATCCTTGATTATCTTAGCACCATTTACTGAACAGCCTGTCCTTTCTCCATTGAAGTACGGCCCCATCTCCATCATATACGCAGGTTCCACGTACAGGTGTCCCCTGGGGCTCTCTCTTATTACCTACCCACTGGCCTGTGCACCTGTCTCGCCTCCAATATCACACGGTCTTTATTGCTATTACTTTATCATAAGCTTAATATTGTTTGTAATAAGTCTTACTACCTCCTTGCTTTAGTCCTCTTTAAAAATATCAAACCTTTTCCCCCTTAAACAAGTAGAAAAAGAGGAGTATAATAAACCCAAGAAGAAAAAAAATTTAAAAGATCAGAAACCAATGAAATCGGAAACAGAAAACAACAAAGAAAATCAGGAGACTGGCTTAGACACAAAACTGGACAAAAGAGAATTGGGGTCTATTTATGCCTTGCACTGAAATAACTGATTTTAGTTTTTGATTCGTAAGTTAGGAAATTCATTTTTAGGATCTTAATGTAATATTAGCCCTTGTACTGAATCATCATATCTGGTTACTGTAGTTCTAAACTATTTGGCAGTTCATATTATAGACTTGGGAGTGTTTCTTTTGTAGTCCATCAATTTCACACTTAAATAAAAAGCATGTGTTTTGAATATGTTAAAAAAGAAAGTATCAGATCTTCTCTTGGCCCTTTACTTTTCTTGTACATTTAGGAAAATGCCACACACACACACAAAAAAAAACCTAGAGATTTTGATTGCAATTACATAGAATTCATTTATCAATGTCCAGAGAATCGACTTTATGATATTAAATCTTTCAATTGTATACACATGGTACTGTATATTTGTATATACATTCAGATCTTTAATGTTTTATAATTTTATAATTTTCCCCATAAAAGATCTTTCCCATTTTCTTAAGGTTTTTTTTCTTGGGACCTGGTTATCTTAATGCTGTTAAAAGCGAGATCTTTGGGGGGCGCCTGGGTGGCTCAGTGGGTTAAGCCGCTGCCTTCGGCTCAGGTCATGATCTCAGGGTCCTGGGATCGAGTCCCGCATCGGGCTCTCTGCTCAGCAGGGAGCCTGCTTCCCTCTCTCTCTCTGCCTGCCTCTCCATCTGCTTGTGATTTCTCTCTGTCAAATAAATAAATAAAATCTTAAAAAAAAAAAAAAAGCGAGATCTTTTATTTGATTATATTTTTGTTTGGTTATTGCAGTATATAGGAATATTATTAATTTTGTGTCTTGAACTTGTAGCCAGCAGTTGTGTTGAGCCCCTGTGTTAGTCCTAATAGTCTGTGTTCATAATTCTCTTTGATTTTTCTCTACAGACATTACTCACAACTGAGGACATTTTGATTTCTTTTGTGCCTTTTGTACCCCCAGTTTCTTTTCTTGTCCTATTACGTTGGCTAAGACATCCAGAACACTGTTGAATGGAAACAGTAATATCAGCATATTTATCGAGTCACTGACTTAAGTGGGGCTGCTTTTAAAGCTCCATTATTAAGTATGAAGCTGTGTAGGCTATTTAGTGGGTACTATTTAGCAGTTAAGGAGGGTAGATTTTGGTCTCAGTTTATTAAAAGTTTTTAATCAGGAATGAATGTTGAAATTAAAGTCTTTGTTTTCCTTTTCTGTGAGGTTGCATCACATTAATGGATTTTTCCAAGGCTGAACTATCCTTGCATTCCTGAATTAGACTCTTCTTGGCCATCCTATAGTACTTTCAGTATAGCACTACTGAATTAGAGTTGCAAGGTTCTATATAGGCTTTTTGCATTCATAAATCATATTGGTTGTATTAATTTGGTACTGCTGCATGCCACATTTCTCCAAACTTTTAGGCATTTAAAATACATGCAGATTTCTTACATCACAGTTTCTGCACATCAGCAGCTCAGGACCAGCTTATCTGGGTGTTCTGGCTTTCATGACATTGCAGTCTTTTGTGAAGTTGCAGTCAAGATGTCAGCTAGGGTTGAGGACATCCACCTGCTTCACTGGGGCTGCAGATTCCACTTCCACAGTCCTCAAATGCCTATTGGTGAAAAGCTTCAATTCTTCATCTCCTGGACCTATCCTTGTGTGTCCTCATGGTGTGGCCGCTGGCTTCCCCCAGAGTCATCCAAGAGAACACAATAGAAGCCACAAGCGTTTTAATGACCTAATTTGGACATCACACATCGTAACTTCTACCATCTCCTATGTGTTAGAACCAAACCACTAAAATCCAGCCCACACTTGATGAGGGCATTGTCAAAGGAAGGGTGTCAAAGTATCTGTAAATCTATTTTAAAACTACGATATTGGCCAGTTGTTTTCTTTTCTTATCTTTTGATGTCTTACCGTGCTGTACTAAACTCATAGATGAACTGGGGGTTAGCTTTGCTTCCTCTTCTAGTGTCTCCAATGATTTGTCTTTGAGGGGCATTCATTGTTGCCTGCAAAATCTAGTCCTCATGTTTTAATTCAAAGAGACAGCGACTACAGGGGAGGGGGACTACTGATTTGCTCTATTTAATGCTATACATGTATTCAGGGTACAAGTTTGTTAAGATATCAAAATCTGGGAAACATATTCAAGATACTGAAAACTTTGCTCTCATTCTCTTAAACATCTTGTTCCACTCAGCATTGGCCTAAAGTGCTGCAAAATACTTACATTCAGGCAAAACATAAAATAGAGGAGTGACCTCATTTTTTAAAAAAAAGGATTTCACCATGAAAAGTTGGAGAAATTAAAAGCTTAAAAAGTTTAAGTCGTAAGCACTTAGTTAATAAAAAATAATCCAATGGTAGACTCCCACTTATTCTGGTAAATTTAAGGTAGTGGTTTGCAAACTTTTTCGTTCTTAGGACCCTTTTACCCACTCAACATAATGGAGGACCCCATAGATGTTTTTTGTAAATATTATATTTTTCAGTATCTACTGTGTTAGAACTTAAAACTGAGAGTTTTAAAAAACAAGTGTGGCGCACCTGGGTAGCTCATTGGTTTAAGCCTCTGCCTTCAGCTCAGGTCATGATCTCAGGGTCCTGGATTGAGCCCCACATTGGACTCTCTGCTCCGCAGGGAACCTGCTTCCCCCTTTCTCTACCTACTTCTCTGCCTACTTGTGATCTCTCTCTCTGTTAAACAAATTAATAAAATCTTAAAAAAAAAAAAAAACCCAGTGTGTACTATTTCATTTAGACATAGCATGATAAGCCCATTTTACATTAACACAGATAAAATTTTCATGAAAAATAATTATATTTTCCAAAATAAAACAAAATTTACCAAGCAGGGGATTGTTGCTCTACACTTGGCAAATCTGTTTATAATCCTGGTTTAAGAAAAGACAGCTGAATTGTCATGGCTCTTTCTGCATTCAAGGGCTTGCCATATGTTGTTTGGGTGGTGATAGATGCCTGAAGACCTGGCCTCAGCCAGGGAAGGCGGACTGTTTTCACATGTGTTCCATTAACGGAGTGCATTCTTGTTAGCACACCAAAACTCCGCAAGCAGTCCTCTCTAAAGGTTAGTTGCTGTGTGAATCTCGTCAAATATCAATGAACTTTTCCTGTTCTTTACACTGTGAGAGAATGAGAGGGAAAGGCCAATGACATTTAGCATGGTGAGAACAGGCTTGGCCTCGGGAGCTCGGGGAAAGAATGGGTGGCTCCCTGAGTCCTTTGAAACTGCAGACCGAGGTAGTCGAATAGTGTCTGGTGCTGAGACTCCCGGCACCAGAGGATGAGAGACTGGACAGGAACTCCTGGGTCCTCAATGTGAAGAGGAAACTGAGTCTAGGGATTTTGCAGAGCAGAGGCCCCGAGTCCCTGCTCTTGCCACTGCTCGGTGAAAAGAAGAAGAGGGAGATCAAGAAAGAGGAAGAGTCGCCAGGCGGTGTTCTACGACGGTGTTCTAAGGTAGCAGACCATGACCCACTCCACTTTGGATAGTTGGGTGGGCTAATGAATCAATCAAAGGATCTTTTAGGTCCTTCCTGGCCCCAGAAGTCCCTTGTTTATGCTCGCATTTGGCCATTCTCTTAGTTGGACAGTCCCATCATCAAGAGACTTGCGAAAAAGGTCATCAAATTCAAATCAATAAAACTACTTCTTATCATTTTTTTCTTTTTTTAAAGAATTATTTATTTATTTGAGAGAGAGAGAGAGAGAGAGCATGAGCATGGGGAGACCAGAGAGAGGGGGAGAGAGAGAGAATCTCAGGCAGACTCCCTGCTGAGCGAGGAGCCCAACGTGGGGCTTGACCTCATGACTCTTGAGATCATGACCTGAGCTGAAATCAAGAAGTCGACACTTAACTGACGGAGTCACCCAGGCGCCCCTGGACTTCTCATTTTTTTAAGAGGAGGGACAGAAGAATTCAATACTTGACCATAATAATAATAGCATTTATTAAGCACTTACCATGTGCTCATTCATTCATTAACCCATTATTTCTCTCCTTCCTCCATCTTCCCTCCCCCGCTTCTCAGTCACTCTCCTCCTCTCTCTGTCTCTCTCCCTAGCTCTCTTTCTTCCAATACTCACCAAGCACTATTATGTGCCAAGCACGTTACCATGTACACAACAGTAAACAAAACAGACACAGTCTAAACACTTCATGTCCATTACCCACTTAGTAACCCAACAATAGCTGGGGTAGCCACGGTCATAACCGCCATTTTAGTGATGACGTCACCGAGGTGGGAAAGGTACTTACCAAACGCACAGAGCTAGAGAAGGAATCCAGGTCTCACTCGGAGCTGTTCCCCCATAACCACAATAGTGTATTGTCTCCAGAATGGCAGTGGGTCGCTGGTAGCTTCTCTGAATTTACGCTTCCCTGGAGTCCAGGGTGGAAAACCCAGTCATCATAGCCCTACCCCTTCTCACTCTCTCATCTCCTTTCACTGAACATCTAAGCCAACACTGGGAATCTTGTATCCCAGAGCAGGGACGTGGCTTCATCAACTTGACTGGAATGGCAGTTAAGAGCTGGCTGCGTACCAGGACGGGTCACTCCATGGTGGGGGTTGGGGGAGACTTGGTCATGAGGACAATAGCAGCCAAGGTGGGGGAAGTGCCAGTTACAGCTCTGATCATCTCTAAGAGATTCTGAGGAAAGAGGTGGAAATCTAAGGACAGGACTTTCTCTTATTTTGAAATTTGAGGGTGAAATACTGGTCTTCCAGGGGCCCTCGCTGAAGAGAGTCAGATTTATGTCACTGAACTCCCTTCCCCACGTGTGTCTATAAGGGGGAGGAGAAGAAAGGGGAGCACTGGAGAAAGTGGGGTGGGGGAGAAGGAAGAGGGAAGGGGAATGGAGGAGGGCGGGGAAAAGACTACTTTTCTGGAGGAAGAGCCTGTTGGACCTGTCCCCAGGTCACCAGCTATCTGCTCCGAAGCCAGACACACAAAGGGGTTCTTCTGGAGAGGCTCAGTGAGCCCAGCGCTTTGTGGCTATCTGCTGTCCAACTTACACATCTCTGCGGCCCAACCACCCTGCAACCTCCAGTCCCACTCAAACTCCAGTGGGGTCATTTCAACTCCAGAACAATTTTTCCCGAAAGCCCCTCATCACGGTAAAAGCCCTGGACTAAGAGTCAGACGGTTTCAGTTTGAACTGAGCCTTTGTTACTTCAGGATCTAGAACCTGGGACTAGCTCTTTACTCTTTCTGGACCTCAGTTCTCCTCATCTGTAACATGGGTACAAAAATACCTTCTGGGCTTGCTTCACAGGATATTTACAAGGATGTCAATAAGTGTTCTATCTAAAAGCACTTTGTTATTATCAACTGAAATAATAATCATGTTTCTAGATAATATAGTCCAAGAATGATAAATGACCTAATTTATGCATTCCCCTGTGTCTGACAATTCAACAAGCTGGAGACTTTTTCAGCAGTATCCAAATGCCAGTAGCCTCTGGTGCCCACTCACCTCCTGGGCCACGCATAGATTTCTCCAAGTTGACTTCCTATCCAACTGGGAGGAACATACTTATTTCTTTAAACACACAGGCAGTGGGAATTTGTCATAAGATAAACTTTTTTTAAAAAAAACAATGAGATAGTTTGGAAAATGTTAAAAGAGCCCATCATCTCACTGTCTGAATATAACCACTATTGTGACTAGAAGATTATATCGAAACAGGGTCACGTACCCAGGCTTTGGAGTCAGACAGACTTGGGTTCTACCACTTAGCAGCTGCAAGACCTTGGGGGCACCTTACTGAGGGCTCTCAGTCCCTGAGTTACCTCTGCCCTGAGAAAAGAATAGAGATGTTCCTTCCGGTGGGGGAGGGGAGCTGCTGAGAGGAGGAAGTTGGGGGAACAGGGGTGTAGAGCCCTGCCCAAAGCCAGTGCTCAGGAAATGTTAGCTGCTGTTATTAGTCCAGTGACTATCCCAACGACTTTAAAAAATGCACACGTAGTATACGCAAACATACATATGTTTTCAAAAACAGGAGTCATGAGTTTTTATAACCTGCTTTTGTTAACAACACATCAAAAATGCTTTTTCACATGAGAAAAATACACATCTTTTCTGTGTCATCTATTTTTTTTAAGATTTTATTTATTTATTTGAAAGAGAGCATGAGAGAGAGAGGGAGAGAGAGAGCATGAGCAGTGGGAGAGAGTCAAGGGGAGAGGGAGAAGCAGGCTCCCTGCGGAGCAAGGAGCCCAACGTGGGGCTTGATCCCAGCACCTTGGGATCATGACCTGAGCCAAAGGTAGTCGCTTAACCAATTGAACCACCCAGGTGCCCATCTGTGTTACTTTTTAATGCCTGCAGGGTAAGGCATCCTCCGTCCTCCGGATGTTTGTGACCTCATTTAACCGGCCCCCTATTGCTAAACACTTAAGATTCCCCACCCCCCTTTTTTGCCAATTTAAATAGTGTTACAATTAATATCATTGCGCTCTTGCATGTGATGATTTCTTTAGGATCCTTTCCAGATATTTTTCTAGACCGGCTAGAGTCAAAGGTTGTGAACATTTTTGTGGCGTTGATAGGTTGTATCAATTTTCCTCCCCCCCAGAATGTTTTCTGCCCCAGCTAGACATGCGCGTTTGTTTGTTTTTAACTGTTTGAAAAATGGACTTCTTACCGTAGGATCATCACCCCACAATACTGACCCAGCTGCATGCCAGTCTCCATCTTGCTTGGGAGCCTGACACGGACAGCCAGACCCACGCGATCACATTAGTGTGCCTCCATCCAGGGCCAGTGCTTGCCTGGTGACACGCTTTCAAGAACTGTCCTTAGCTGGGAAGTCGTCTTAATCCCCACTGCGACCTCAGTCCTCACAGTTTATACTGTATTTTCTTTGTGCGTGGGGCTGGTTAAAGACCACCTGTTTCGGCCGTTCCATATGCTGCCTTAGCAGAGATTTATTTAGCTAATTATCCCAACCCTTCGAGGATCCATAAAACAAACATGGCATTTACACCAAATACGCACCTCCGTAAAAAACCTCCAAACCAGCGGGAGGTTTCCGTCTTACAATAATCGTGGTAATCATGTATATTTGTAGAGCAATTTGCAGTTTGCAAGCATAATGACCTACACTATGATGTGTAATACTCAAAATGATCCCAGGATTTTTATTATTATTAGAAGTTCTTATCATTGCTGTTTTACAGAGGGAGAGACTGCAACTCAGAAAATCATACTGAGTTGCCCGTCCTACAGCTAATTAGTGACTGAGGCTGGAATCTGTTCTGGCTAAATCCTAGATGCTCGCGCCACGCCACGTCTCCTGCTTTGTGAACATGAATCAGTCACATTGTTGAGGGTTAAGGGATCACTGGTATTCTCCTACAGGGTATCCGATGGATGGGGGTGGGTGGTGTGTGGTGGGGGGTTGGTTAGAGGTGAGGAGGAAGGATAAGAGAGAGACGGAGAGAGGGAGAGGGAGAGAGAGAATTTCACTTTGGGTTTCCTAAAATTCTAGCTTAACCTCTGATCAAATGATAGTGATATTTAAAGCTGAATATTCTGGGGGTCCCTGGGTGGCTCAGCTGGCTACCCGTCCAGACTCCTGATTTCCATTCAGGTTCTGGAATCAAGGCCCAGGCTGTGCTGGGGGAGGGGAGCAGTGTCTGCTGGAGGCTCTCCCTCTCCCTCTATGCCTCCCCCCACCCATGCCCTCTCTCTGTCTCTCTTTCAAATATATATATATTTTTTAAGCTGACTATTCTGTCTCAGGATCATTCTGCAACCTGGAGGGCATTTAGACTCCTAAAATCTTCAGTTTATGCCTTCAGATGTGGCACGGATGGTCTGATTATTTATAGTCTGGCATTTCCTAAACTAGGCAGTGTTTGGGGAGGAAGTCAGCCATCCTGCCAAATGCTGAATGTTCACAATTCAGCTGAATAATGAGGGAATCTAACGTTTCAGGGTAGAAGGTATAAAGGCGGAGGCTCTGATTGGTTCTCCTTGGCAAGGTAAATCTCAGGCCCAGGTCAGACTTGCCACCCCCTTCCCTGCGGTCAGGGATCCGGCCTGCCTGGAGAGAAGCTGGGTCTCCACAGGGAAGCCATCTGCGGCTCCTCCGCAGAGACGGCCGAAGCCAGATCAGAGTCTCCAATGGCCCGCACCCCCGCTGTCGGCGGACCCCGGCTGCGGTCCTTCATTTCACACTGGCTCTTGGAACTCAAAGTGCAAAGAGACCTTACAGGTCATCTAGTGTCCGATCCCTTCTTGTGACATCCCCGACGGAGTGGGGCCGCCTCCCCTTGACCTTCCAGAACAATGTGTCCCAGAGGCTCAGAAGGTCACACACAGGGACTCCCCAGCTTCGGTCCCGGTTCTGCCCACCCCCACCTCCCTCCCAGATTTAGTCCCCCCGTGGCTCAGACTGCCTCCCTCCCGGGCCCCAAGCCCAGGTCCTGCCCAGGGTGGGGATAACCACAGTGTCCACCTCACGGTGCTTCTCTAAGGACCAAGCTAGATTGCGTATGACCAGTGCTCCCCACGGCGCCTGCGCATAGTAGATGCTCAATAAATGTAACCGTGATTTTTGCGACTTGGTTTTCTCCAAGCCGACTTTTAGTCTGTCCACGCCTCTCAGGGTCTTTCATTTGGACATCCTGACGAAACACTCAAGAAAGCAGTCATGATCTCTGTCCGTCTGCATACCTGTCATGCTCCACCTGCCTCAGAGTTCAGTGAATATGCTTGCTCGGTCTGCAAACAGGAACCTGGAAGGTTAACTAGTCCACACCTGAGGACTGTTTGCCTCCCTGGGCTGATCTTGCTTCAGTAAGAAGCCTACTTTGGGTAGAGTTGTTCAACTAGTTAGGTTGTCCAAGTCACTTAACTGTTCTCATCCACCCCGGATGTTTTCAAAGATATTAGCAGAGACTCTGCCAATATAAACCATGTCCAACATAGAAAATCAAAATTTTATATTAAAAAATAAATATATGGAGAGCTCTAGTGTTTTCTTTCCTAGCTGAAAAGGCTGGCCTTGCTGCCAGGAGTCACGGTCCCTATAGTATTCTCCTTTTGCAGAGTGCTGGGCACATTTGTTGGTAATGAAATCCCTTTGTTTATGATATAACCACCATGTGGCATTTAAGAAATACTTTATTTTATTGTTGTTATGTGTGTACATGTTTGTCTCCTCTATTAAAAGGAGAGCTCTTTGGGGGACAGAGACTGCAGTATAACCATCACTAGATGTCATCCAAGCACAGGGCTTTAAACATAATCGATGCTCAGTGACTACCTGTCAAGTGGACCATGAATCTGTGCATGCATGAGAAAAATGAATGAATGACTGATTTCTCCCAATAAATTATTGTTGAGTATTATAAAGTAAATGAGTTTATTTAGGCAGGGCTCATTCCTGGTGAACCCATACTAGCTGCCACAGACCATGATTTTCCCCTAACTGGTCATATACCATCTGTTTAATAATCCATTCTAATTTTCTTCTTAGGAATTTGGCCTTGTGAAATCAGCTTTCTTGAAAAGCGAGACATCTACCTGCTTCCAGTCTCCTCTGTAGTTCTTCAAGACTTTTCCAATATGCCCAAGAGTGTCTCTGTGGCCACATGTCTGAATACTGGGCACCGGGAGGGACCTGCTCCAGACAAGGAGACCTGAGTCCATTCAACACCTGTGTGCTAACGTAAGGGCTGGTCTGAAACAAGGTGGGGTGGTTCAGTTGAGCAGACTCCACAAAGTCTCCAAACTTTTCAGATTGTTCACTGTCATCAATAAAAATATTTTCGAGCATAAACCTTCCACATACGGATATTTATTTATCTATAAATTACATATACGAGTAATACTGCAACAACATGATGTTATAAAACACACAATAAAATAAAATTTTAAAAAGATGAGATATTTTCTTTAAAAAGATGAGATATTTTCTGTGCACCTTCTTGTACAGCGCTGGGGTGCATGGACTCCACTTTGGAGACCACAGGACCAAGGTAATGAACCGACTCCCCCGTAGGGCACCGCCCTCTGGAGCCACCACGGGCCTGTATCCTTAGCTCTCAGAGCACCCCCCCACATGTGTGCCACTGGTCACGCATTGACTGGGAGCACAGAGGAATAGCACGGGCAGGACAAGGCCGTCTGGAGGTGACCCCCTTTCTGCCGCAGGCTGGGATTGGGGATCCCCCTCCCATGGGAACCCAATCCTGGGCAAGCTGCTGAGTACCACGGAGCCTCCACTGCTCATATCATAGAGGAAAGCTACTATCTACATTTCAAGCTGTTATGAGGATTGTGCGGTCTAGGTGGAATGAGTGGAAAGAGGTGTCCAACCAACATCTGTCTCCTCTCCTATAGGGTCCATGTTCTTTTATTTAGAAGACAGTGCCTGCAAGAAATAACGTCACTTGGAGCTCATCAAGGGCCTCCATAGCGATGTATGGAAATGTTTTTCTTCTAGCCAGTAATTGAAGATATAATTACTTAGAAGCGCTGGAACGGACGATCTAGGGAGAGAGAATGGTTGGTGTAGATAAGAAAGGGAGTGGGTGTTCGTGAGCAGCGTGAGGAAAAAAGCGCCCAACTTGGGGAGGAAACAGACATATTAACTCAACTTTTCCGCCCTCCACGTTTTTCTCCGGTGAAGTGATCTTTATACAAGGGATATTTTTTAAATGTAGTTTTATTTAAATTTAAAATGTATCATGCAATATTTAAGACACACAGAAAGGGACAAAGAAAATGCAACACACAGCCGTGTTTCTAACACTCAGCTCAAGAAATAAAATATTGAAAACAATATTTTGTTTGTCAATGCCCCTCTCTGCCAACCCAATTATATTAATTTGGTATATATCACTCTACACAGTTCTATATACCTTTGTAGCATACATATGTATATCGGTATCCCTAAACAGAACAGAGTACCATTCTGAGTATTTTCCAACTTAAAAACTACGTCTTGGGGAGCCTGGGTGGCTCAGTGGGTTAAAGCCTCTGCCTTTGGCTTAGGTCATGATCTCAGGGTCCTGGGATGGAGCCCCGCGTCGGGCTCTCTGCTCAGCGGGGAGCCTGCTTCTCCCTCTCCCTCTCCTTTGCCCCTACCCACTCATTTGCGCTCTTTCTCTCTCAAATAAATAAAATCTTTAAGAAAAACCAAACCATGTCTTGTTATTACATTATTAGTATCACTTTGGTTCATTAACTTATCCACGCAACAAATGTTTATGACATGTCTACTATACTTTTTTGTGTCATGATTAATTGTAATAGAAAAGAAAATCCCTTCTCTTCCCAGTCCTAGAAAGATGCCAGCACCAACTACATGAAAAATGATTCCTTCACAAAGTCATTTTCAGGCTTGCAAATTCTTACTGCTTTCATTTCACTATTTCCACAGAAAACTCACCAATCTGTTAGCAGGCAGAGAGAGTGATGACGGATACTGTGATTCTAGAAGTGGGCATAAAGACATGTCAGGAATGCCTGAGTTCTCCCTCAGAGAAAGTGGGCGGAATGTCTTGGGAAGGCGGGAAATGCACCGTCACCTTCACCGGTCTTGTTTTCTAGACCACGGTGTTCAGCATAGAGCTCTTGAATCCCATCCAAAGGAACTTAGTTCTAGAGGCATCTGTGGAGGAGTTTATGCTAAAGAGACTGCTAGCCTTCCCGGTTCTATCCACACACGGCTGCTGGGGTGTGGAAGGCTGGCTCCAGAACGTTCCATCTGGCTCTGGGGCCTGCGTTCTCTTCACAGGCTGTGTGTCTCCTCAAGGCTGAGGGCTTTGTGGGCCTCCCTTCCTGCCTCCCCCCTGGTTGCAGTGGGTGCAGCACGAAAGTGAGGCCAATTTCACGAATTACCAGCAGAGTAACCCAATGTGACAGCTCAGCCCTTCCAGGTTTCTGTCACACAGGCTTCTGGCTGAAAAGATTTTCCAGGTCGTGGTGTTCTTGTCCTTTGAATGAGGTAAACAGAAATACTTCCACGAAACCGACTCACCAATACTCTACTCATCTTTCATGGCGAGGGTTGGTAAGTTGCAAAAACCCGTCCAGCCTTTGCTCCCCGCCCCCCACCCGCAGACCGGTCTCGGGGTCACACTTTCACTTTGATCACACTCACGCCAAGGACGCTCTTCGATCACATGCCACGTTCTGGGAGGGAGAAGCGCCCTCCAGCTCCCACTGCACACAAGTCAGAGTGGTTTTTACCAGTGAAAATACCTTGTTCCTTCGGTCTCTGGGGGGGTGCGATCTTGGCAGAGCGAATGTGTCCCAGCCATGTGAGCAGTGGTGTTAGCATTGGATCCTGCCCTAAGCAACACATGGCCAAGGTTCCTCCTTTCTACCTAGAAATAGCCATGCAATGCTCAAGAGGACCCCCTCTTGACGCAGCCCCCGATGCTCAAGGGTCCCCCTGGGGGCCGCGGCTGCCTCTGAGACTCGGGTCCTACTGGCTGAGGTGGGCTTCAGAGAACAGGCTCAGCCGGGGAGAACAGACCCACCTCTACGGGTGGAGATCGGGGACAGGGTCACGGAGCTCACTTCAGCCTCACTCCCGATCCTCCCGATCCTTTCCTGAACACAGGAGATTGCCCACGGGTCCCCCAAAGTCCCCCTCCAAAGAGGCCTGACAACTTGGGAAGTCTTCCCATGTGCTAAAGGAGGGCATCCAATCCTAGAGATAAGAAAGACCATTGCAGGACCTCTCGGGGCTCCCAAGATGTCCCAGGTTAGATTCTTTGTCCTCCTTTTCCTTCCTGTGTGTGTGTCTGCCAGGACAGGTTTCTCTGGCCCATCTCACTGTCTGTGACGCTGCTGGTGCCCAGGGTCTCATTCCCTTGGGTCTGAATCACTCACTCTTGTAAGTGCCTCGGAACCAGACCCTCCCTCCCCAGATCCCACTGGATGGGGTTTAACTGCAGAACCCACTGGGCTCACTGGCCCACTCCTCCTGCTGCCTGGAGCTGTCTTTCCATACCTCCAAGTCGGCCCCTCGCTGGTCTGCATGTCTCCCCAGGGACCCCTTCCCCAGGGTGGCTGCGATCTCAGTGTTCCACCAGCACCCGAGCACATCCCTTTCTTAATAAGGAACAATGGCCTTTTGGGGGGGGGCAGGGTCCAGTCAAATTAATAAATCGTTTCAGTGTAAACAGAAGAGACCAAGTGAAAAAAAGAAACCGAAAATTACCCATAAATCCTCTCCTTGTGATAAACATTCTTTATATTTGGTACATTTGCTTAAAGTCCTTTTTCTTCGCATATGAATAAAACATGTTTTTCCCAAATTGGACTTACACCATGTATAATAGTTTGTATCCCGTCATTTTTCTCAAGCCTTGCTGTAGCAATAAACACATCACTTTTCATTCTTGTCTCGGGATCCCGGGCATGCTGTTCTTCTCAATTGCCTGTCCTGCAAAGCCTTGCCCAATCATCGCGGTCTGTACTAATTTCATTCCTGTCAATATGTTCAGCCTTTGTCATACAGATTGCATAATTCTGTGCTTGATAGATCGTTCTGTCTTTTCTAATAACTTGGAGGATTGGTCTTATTAGGTTCCTGCAATTAATGGAGACCCCTAAAGGTCAGCAACCACACCTGACACAGTATTCGCTGATTTTCAGGTCACTTTCTGTTTTGCGGATTCCACAAAGCCCCCTCCCCCCCGCCCCCCCCAACAACTTATGGTGTTCCTGGGCAAAAGTGGAAATTCTCAGATAAAACGGCCAGAAGCCAGTAATGAAGACCAAACTCGGTTAAAACACTTTTATCGAGTTCATCCTAGAAAAGCATGAGGCTCACATCTTGTGTTTTCCTAACTCAGCCCTGCCCTTGGCTGGTGTCGACGTAGCATGGTTCCCTCAAGAGCATGGATGACAGGCTAGAACCCTCCCAGACCCGGGCTGGAGCTGTGTGGACTCTCTTTCCCCCTGAAGCCGAATGACTGAACATCAAAGCAAAGAAGGAATAAGAGGCGATCTCTCCTAACCCTCCTCATAACTTAAAAATAAATTAAATTAAAAAGGGCTCTAGAAGAACATACAGATTAAAAAGGATTACCAGTTAATGACAGTTATGGTCTAACATGAAAGTAGCATTTTTCTGACCCATTTTACGGAGGTAATTCCCTCTGCTCCCAAACATAAATCCTCACACACACACACATACACACACACTCACACCTACACACACGCGCGCACACACTCACGCATATACCCTGCTAGAGTAAGAGAGAGTAACCTCGTGTTATTAATACCAGAGTGAGGTCGTGCTCGAGTCCAGCTCAGTCTCCGGGCCACAGAAACTAGTAAGGACGCTTCCTCTCCGGCTTGTTGGGGCATTTTAATTCTAGACCCTCAAGATCCATTCGGGGTGACCAGTCCTCCATCGCCTCACATAGGACACGTCCCCGCAGAGGAAAGGCTGTGTGCCGGAGGAGGAAGAGGGCAGAGCAAATCTGGGTGCTGTTCCCTCTTCCTTCCAACCTCCCCCCATCCTTCCCTCTGCTCCCCAGCGCTGACCCTGCACTTGCTTAGCTGTGTGACTCTGACAAGTCACTTTCCCTCTCTGGGCCGCTGCACTGCAGCCTCCTTCCAGGCCCCGACCCAACATTCTCTGAAATACCTTCTTCATCTTCACCAACTCCATATTCCAAATCTGAAAGTGCTGGTCTAGGGTGTGTGAGCGGAGGAGGGTTGCCGGTGCCTCCAGTGTGGCCCTTAGCTTCCATCTCCTGCCTGACTCCCCTAGACAGTGGTCCAAGGACACCTCGGGTGTCACCTCCTCCATGAGGCCTTCTTTCCTTGCAATTCTCATCATTATCATCACCACCGCCGGATGGAGTGAGTCTTGTCCTCCTCTGTGCCCCAAGTACGTTTTGTTTCTTCCTCGGAGGTGAGTCTGATACAGAGGGCTCTTATGTCCTTGAAACAGTGGCACAGCCATGCCCTTGGGTGCCACTGTTAATTGGATTATTCCAGCTCACACTGCAGCAACAGGCCCCGGGAGAGGGCATTTGCAACAAAAATAGGCATTGTTCCTCCAGCAGGCGTCACAGTCCTTAGCCTTTGCCAGCAGAGTTCCTTTTCATTTCCCTGAAGATGTTCCACAGAAGGTTTGAGAAGACAATGCATAGGAGAGCGTTAGTGGACAGGGTAAAAAGGATGGGGGGGGGGTGCTGGCAGGCTGCTAATCCCTGGGGAAAATCCGAAGTCAGCGGGGCAAGGACAGGTTCCCACAGAAGCTCCTCGGTTGGCCACCTGCCGAGACCCAGGGGGACACTCCCTCCCTTCTCTGGTCCAAAGCAGAGCCCCCCCTCCCCACCCCATGCTGCCTGTCCTCCCCAGAATGCCATCTGAGTCCAATGACCTCAAACCTGGGGCGCCTCACTGTTTAAAATAAAATAGAATGAATCCTATTTTGACCCAACTTTAGAACAGTTGGTGAGATGTCATGGTGGGGAGGGCCCCCTATTCACTGCACGGCCCGCTACTGTCCTGCTGAGGCCACTTCCCCAACTCCCTCTGCCTTCGATGGGGACCACTGTTGTCACAGAAGCAGCATTTGGGGAAGCACCTTCCTAGATCTGTGAGTCAGTTTTCAGAAGCTTCCTCCCCAAGGCTTCAATGGGAAACCTCAACTGTGGCATTTCCTAGAAAAAACAATCTGAGGTTTCTTCTTGTGGCTTTGTGATCTTCGTGATTAGCTAATGTTTCTTCTTGTGGCTTCGTGATCTTAGCAGATCTTCTGCAGATGGAGCCTTCGCTACCCCCATTTGGCAGATGGAGAAACTGAGGCCCAGAGAGGCTAAGAGCTTCTTGCTGAAGGCTTCGCTGCAGTGACGGGACTTAGGCTGGAACCTAGGCAGTCTGACTCTGGAGTCCTAATCCTCATCATGAGGATCTACTTTCTTCTCATCTAAACTTTTCTATAAGATCTGGCATTTATAGTTCCCTAGGACAGAGTAAATACTCTTCCAAAATTCAAATTTTCTTTTAGATTCTCCATTTGAAGTGCACCGAGGACCTCATTGTTTAAAAGACTCTCATCTCCTGGGGCACCTGGGTAGCACAGTCCGTTAAACCTCGGACGCTTGGTTCTGGCTTAGGTCAGGATCTTGCAGTCATGATCTCAGGGTCAAGATCTCAGGGTCATGATCTCAGGGGGTCATGGGATCAAGCCCAGCATTGGGCTCCATGCTGAGCCTGGAGTGTGCTTGAGATTCTCTCTCCCCTCTCCCTCTGCCCTTCCCCCTGCATGCTCGCTCTCTCTTTCTCTCTCTCTCTCTAAAAGAAATAAAACAGGGGCACCTGGGTGGCTCAGTTGGTTAAGTGTCTGCCTTCAGTTCAGGTCAGGTGCTGGGATCGAGCCCCACATCAGGCTCCCTGCTCAGCAGAGAACCTGCTTCTCCCTTTCCCTCTGCGGCTCCCCCTGCTTTTGCTTTCTCCCTCTCTCTCCGTCTGTCAAATAAATAAATAAATAAAATCTTTAGAAATAAATAAATAAGTCTTTTAAAAAAATAATAAAAGACTCTCATCCCATAACTGGTCTTTTACAAGAAAAATCTGATGTGGAAAGTTATTTCGTTTTTATAAGTGAGGTTTCCCTATTCTTGCCTAGAGAGTTCCCAGACCGCATCAATGAAAGTATCTAGTGCATTTTGCCTGGCACACAGTGAGCCCTAAGTGATTATTTGTTGAGTCTAATTTGGGGCCTGAACCAATCCAACTGAAAACATCCACTCAGCCATTGCTTAACTCATCTGCGGCCATTTGCCTGTCAAACTGGGACCGCCCAATATATGCCCCCAGGCTAGACGTCTAGACCCAAGAAAAAGACCCTTCTCCTTTTCTTCAAAATACACTTTTAGAAATTATGCGGGTCTGGGGTCATGTGCTCCTGATGAGGCTTATTAAAATAGGAAACTATTTTAAAGCTAAATCATCAATCAAAAATATTATCCACTCTGGTATGGCTGCTTTCCACAGATCATAAAATCCCATCAACTTGCTCCAAAGAAAAAGTGACCTATATAACAATGAACGCATGAAAAACAATTAATCCTCCATTGAAATGTTTAAAAGCTGGAATTGTGGTCAAGCCAAGATTCCCAGGGAGTAGCAGGACCTGGTGATGTTTTGATTGGAAACGTGGAGCAGATAAAGGAAGGGCTATCTGAGACCAGAACCTTCAGGGATAGGACTCAAATCCCAAATGGCAGGTACCTGGGGGATGATTAGGTCAGAACTGAACAAGACAAAGCAAACAGTATGTAGTGCCCAAGGAGGAACGCAGGAAACCGGTTGTGTGTCGGTTCTGGTTGAGAAGGTCTCCGAAGAATAATTTTGTAGATGCATCATACAAGAATAAGGCTGTCAAGGACTCCACCGTGCCAAACCAAGGCAAGGGCTGTGTCTGAAGTCCTCTCATAACCTGTGAAGAGCAGTTCATCTCATCCAATGACTGTGGGTACAGAGCCACTTGGTTCCTCACCAAATGGATTAATCCTCTTGGTCACCTTCTTTACCAGTGGAGGTAGACGTCTGCTCAGTGGTGGTGCCTAATGTGTCCCCAAAAGGGCCTCCAAGGAAAATAAAGCTGCACGAAATGATGGTGAAGGAAACCGTAAGATACAAAAGAGCTAGGAGACCTGGCTTGGACCCCGGCATTGACTTTCCATGAAACTCTGGACGAGTCCTGGACTCGGGACGATCTGCTCTGGATCTCCACTTTCACTTTGCCATCTGTTAAAGAAAACCAAGCAGCTCTCATCTGGAAAGCATGGGAGGCTGTGGGTACCCATCAGTTCCCCTGACAATAATTAAGCCTAGAGGGTTTCTCATAACATGTCACAGAAACTTAGTGCATGACCCGGGAATCCCACTGGTGGGTGGGCACCCCAAATAAGTGAAAATCTATGTTCACACAAAAACCTGTACATCAGTGTTTACAGGAGCTTTATTTATAATTGCCCCAAATTGGAAGCGACTCATATATCCTTGGGTAAGGAAATAAACATGGACGCATCCGTACGGTGGATCCCCCACTCAGGAATGAACCACTGATACAACATGAGTGGGTTTCCAGTGCATTATGCTAAGCAGAAGAAGCCAGAAGCCAAGGCTACGTACTGCACGATCCCATTAAATGACATTATGGAAAAGGCAAAATTAGAGGGCGGAGAACAGAATTGTTGTTGCTGGAGAGGGGATGAGGACGAACTTGACTACCAAGGCACAGCACAAGAAAATTGGGTGGGCGGGTGCTAGCACTGTTTTGTGATCTAGACTGCGGCCGTACACGATCTACACATTTGTCACAACTCAGGACTGAGCCAAAAGAAAAGTGAACTTGACCATGATGAAATTTAAAAAAGAAATATTAAAAATGATTGCAAAGCTCAAATCCTCCAAGACTGAATGGAGAGGAAGACTCCCCAAGCAAGAGAGTCAGAGACAGATAAAGACAAGTGTCCCCAAAGTCAACTCCAGCTCCCCAGAAGCCACCTATCCACTGCCACTTCCTAGTGGCCTCACGGGGCATTGCTGCCCAGACAACAACCATGGCCTTGCTTCAGTGCTCTCAACCCATCCTAGCCAGGCCAGAGCATGTCACGTGACTTGACTAACCGCTCAGGGCCAACAAAGGGGAAATAAGCCCACAGAGTAATGCCCCATTGATTGGCAACCTGCCTAACTCCTGCTCCCCGTCAATGAACCAGAGGCCACTTCTATGACCAGGCTGGCCAAAGACCTGTAGACCCAAGAAAGCAAAACCAAGAGCAGTAACCTTGGTACAAAGGTGCAGTTTCCCAGTCCCTTCTCCTGAATGAGAACCCATTTCTTCTTGATTGATTGACAGTGGGGGAATGCCCACCCCCTTCGAGGGAGGTTTCTCCAGCAGGGTTGCCAGAGAAAATTACAGGATGCCTGTAATTTCAGATAAACGACGAAGAACGTTTTACTATAAGCATGTCCCATGCAATATCTGCATGTATTTTTATACGCTAACTCTGACAACCCTGTCCTCTATAACCAGTCCACCTCTAGGTCTTCCCCAGTAAAGACTTACCCCACCCATTTTCCCTGAGTGATTCACGTTTTTTTTTTTTCGTTTTTTTGTTTTTTTAAAAAAAACAGGGAGGGGCACAGGGAGAGAGAATCTTAAGCAGCGCGGAGCCTGATGCCGGGCTCGATCTCACCACCCTGAAGCCATGGCCTGAGCCGAAATCAAGAGTCAGACGCTTCACCCACTCAGCCCTCAAGTGCCTGAGTCACAGGGGTCTTTACACTTTCCAAAGCACTGTGATTACAGCAGGCGTCTGGGAAGGTGCCCTCTATGGACCCCCACAACATACAAAAGCGGATGGTGCTTCCTTTTTGGGGCTTTTTATTTTGCCATTGACAAAGGGACAATCTGTCCAGAATTTACATGTAAAGCTCCAGCAGCTGCTCAGCAGCTGCTCTCCATCTGTGAGGCTGACAAAGCGAGGTTAACTGGAGCCAGGGCTTCGGGTTAAATCGGACGGCAGGAAGGGGGTTGGGAGAAGAAACCTGGCCCAAGGGATCCAAGGAGGATCCGCTCTGTGACAGCCCTGTGCCTGGGTTAGAGTGCTCAGAGGGGCCCCAGATGGCACCTCAAGTCCTCGTCTCGCTCCATGGCTCGCTAGTCACACAGTTACCAAACATTTCTCGAGCACCTGTGTTCCAGGCATGGTGCTAGTACCATGGTTACAGAGATACAGAACCAAACAGTGCTGGAGCTCACATCCCGGGGCCACCACCACCACCACCGCACAGGCCAACATGCTAACAGAGCTGAATCTGGGGGCGAGGGGGGCACAGAGGGGCTGCAGTGGGCAGGCAGACTGGGTTTCCTGGAGGCCAGGTCTGTGCTGGGTCTCAAAGGAGGAGGAGGGGCACGGCTTGGAGATCGGAAAGGGATGGCACTCTGGGCAGAGGTCTCCGCCCGGACCAAGTTACAGAGGCAATATGCTGAGAGGATGCTGGAGCGTGAAATCGGAGTGGCAAGAGATAGGAATGGACGCCTGGCGGGCCTGGCATGACAAGTTGAGGGTTTTTCACTCACTCCTGAGCAGCCATGAGGGCGTTTCAGGGGTCGGAGTACCATGTCCTGGGTGCATCTCAGAAAGGCTTCTCCAGGTACGTCCAGGGTTGGGGCACCAACGCCTGCAGAGGCCAGGGAGCAGGAGACAGATCTAAAAAGGACTCAGGAGGCCATTCATCCGCAGCCCTAGAGATCAGCAGGACGGGGCCGTGGAGGGGACAGTGGAGGAAGGCGGACGCCCCCGTTCCGGGGTTCCGCGGTCCTTCAGGATCCCCTCAATAAACTGACTTTCGCCACCAGGGGGCAGCACTGTGGATTCGTTCTAGAGAACGCCACCCGGCACACCTCCAGGCTCCTGGCGGGACCCCTGAAACCCTATCCTCTAACCCAGGGCGCAAGCCCCTGCAGCAGCGGCCCTCCGAGCTGCCGCCCATCCCAGCCTCTCCCGGATCCTTTCAGCCATAGCTGCGTAGCTGTGGCCAGGCCAGGATCTATCTGCAGAAACGGGGTGTCAGGGTCCCCCTGGATGTTAGTGGTCACCATGGCGATGTCCCGAAGGCAGCGAGGATGTCACACAAAGTACAAGAAGGTGGCCCAGTTACAGCAGAAGCAATGTAGGGAACGGAGCCGCGGATAAGGTGTCCGGTCCGGTAAGGAGCAGGCAAAGACCGCGGTCCTGCTAGGTCTTGGGATCCTGCCGGGGGCGAAGATGAGTACGTACAGCTCAGTGCTGCCGCCTACTGCTCTCGTCCTGCCATTACACCCAGCGTCCGCGAGCACCCCCACTCCACAGAGGAACCTCTCAGGTCCGGGGACCTCACCACGGGTCCCCCGCCCGGTGTCGGGGTAGGGGGTGTGCGGTGAAGGCAGCTCGGACTTGGGGCAGAGCAACCACAGGGGGATGGTCGGGAGGAAGGAGGTGCACCAGAGACACAAGGCCCACTACCCGTGAGGCTCTTCACATGGAGTGGCAGGACGGATGGGTGCCCCGCTGTCACAAAGCCATTCCCCCATTCTCCAGCCATTCCCCGTTCTCCTCTTGTCCTGGGGAGGCTTGAGAAGGCAAGAGGAGGCGTCGGGCTGGCCAGCGAGCCAGATCCAACCCCTGGCTGCTTTTGCACAGCTCAGGAGCAAAGACTGGTTTTTATCTTTTTAAACGGTTGAAAGAAAATTAAAGGAAAAAGAATAGCTGTGGCAGAAGCCATAGGTCTGCAAAATCTAGAATATCTTCTGTCTGGCCTTTTTACAGAAGTTTGCCGATGCCTGGACTATTTGGTGGGGGGGGGTGTCCATGCCAAGACATTGATGGGGGAGGAGGTCAGGCCACTTGCCACACTGTCCCTGAGACGTCTGTAGCTCCTCCAGCGTCGCCTGCCCTCGCGGGGACCCCAGCCAGCTCGAGAGCCAGCTGGTCTCCTCACTGCCCCGACCGGGGAGAGGGGACAGGACCCATGTCTCATGAGGGTCAGGGAGAGTCAGAAGAAGCCAGAAGGAGAGCAGCTTGGCTCAAACGTGTTGATACCCAAGGCTCTCTCTGGGCCTGTGCCTGGCACAGCTGTTTGACTGGGGGGCCAGTGCTCCCCCCCAGAACTCTGTCAGGGATTACACGACTCTCTGAGGCCTCAGAAAAATACTTCAGCAGTTCTGGCAGGCTCTGATTTGCCAGAGAGTTCCCCAGTGCCCAGTGCAACTCATAGGACTCGTCAAAATGACCTCCTTTCATGCTGCAAATCCCTTCTCAACAAGAAAAACCTGCTGACGGTTCAGTTCCTTTGTTAACAACCAAAATTTTAAAAAAGGAAAGAAAGAAAGAAGAAAAAAAAAATCCTCAGTTCTGGCTCCTTCCGAGAGGAGAGGAAGTCATTTGTAACATAAATAAATGAAGCAAGATTTTCACCCTCCAGTAATTTCTTGCTCTGTCTCCCGTCTCCAGTAGCAGATATCATGTGACTCAAGAACAAGAATGCCTAATGACAAGAGTCGCCATGCTGTGAGCACAGCTCACGTGCCCCACACTGTGTCAGGCCCTTTCCCCAAAATCGTCTCCACAGTGCGAGCCAGGCTCCTGCCTTCCCCGGGAGAGCAGTGGTCTTGGGAGCCTGAGGATCATGGCGTCCCAAGCAAAAATCTGTCCTCCGGGCCTGGAGACCACTCAACCCACGTTAAGGGGCCCCAGAGGCAGCAGCCTCCACAAAGAAGGGCAGGAGAGAAGGAGCCACTAGTAGCCTGTGGAGGCCATTGTCCTGACTCTGCCTTCAGCAGCTGTATGACCCCTCCTTGAAGCTACAAGCACGGATTCCGTGAGATAACCCCAGGCAAAATGGTGGCCTGTAGGATGCCCTCTGTAAATGTTCATTTTCCTCACATTTCCTTGAGATCATATCATCAACTCCTTCGTCACAGGGTGATTTAAAGGCTCAGATGAGGGAAGGGTGAGGTGGAGCCCCTGGGATCATACAGTCATTCAGCAAGCATTTCTTAAACAGGTGCCAGGTACAACTTCCTGAATTAGGTTCCGGGCTGCAGGTGAACAAGAAACACTCCTCGCCCTGACGGAGACTCAAGTCCACTCTTCATAAATAAAGATGGCAGGCTTTTTGTTACTTGAGGCCATGATCCTTGTGTTCAAGAGGTGGGGAGGAAACATGCTGACCCGTGGGATTCCTAGTCCACGGTTAATAGTCTCGTGACCTGGGTATGGTTATTGAGCCTTCATTTCTTCACCCATAAAACAGGATCGTGTTTGTGAAATCAAATGAAATAATGTGAATGAAAGAAAGCGCTTGGCATGGTCTGTGGCATTTGGTGGACATTAACTATGTTAATCAGATAAATGGTGTGAAGAAGCATAAGCATATTGGCCTTAAAGACTGACACTCTAAGGAAAGTTCGGGTAACCCGAGTCTGGAGCTTTCTCTACAGTCTAGGGGAGGGGGACCAGGGAGGCAAGAGGGGGGGCCTCAGACGTTGCCTCTTTCACACATCCACCCTCTTCTGCCATTGGTCCGACCTGACCCCCTAAACAATGCATTCTGCACCGGCAGCCCAGGGGCTGTGTTAATAATATCAATCACTCCTGGTTTGTTGAGCACTTACTATGTGCTGACCCCCAGCACCTCGTTGAATTCTTACTATAAGGCTATAAGGAGGCACTGTTTACAGCTCCATCTTACAGATGGGAAAGGTAATGCACAGGAAGGTTTTGGTACATGGCCCAAGATCACAGAGTTGGTGATGAAAGCATCCAGGATTCGAACCCTAGTGCATCTGACGGCAGGGCCCACCGGTTAACCCCTGGGCTTCATGGCCTGAATCGCACAGGTGGGGCTGGGCAATGAGCCCACAGCCCCGTGCAACATATGATCCTGATAATAGCCGAATGTTCGTTAAGCACTGACTATGGGCCACACACTCTGGCACTGTGTCTTAAAGAGATCTTAAAACCGTAACAACCAGGGGTGCCTGGGTGGCTCCGTTGGTTAAGCCTCCAGCTAGCTCTTGACTGCAGCTCAGGTCATGATCTCATGGGTCATGAAATCGAGCCCTGCCTCAGGGTCCGTGCTGGGCATGGAGCCCGCTTAAGATTCTCCCCCACCTCTGCCCCTTCCCACCTCACCACACATGCACGTGCTCTCTCCCTCTCTCTCTCTCTAAATATATATATATATATATATATATATCAACAACCTTATTAGCTGCATCAGCTAGGAGCAGTGCTGTGTAAGAGGAACTCACCTGTCTTCTCTGTGTCTGTGATTTCCAGACCTGTAACTGGTGCCTTTATATAATAATATTAGTGCTGACTCTGCGCAAGGCAGGCTCTAAGCTCTTTGCACTTGGTAATTAAGATGGCTACCACTGCTAGCCTCACTTGGAGGAAACAGGGTCACTTGGCCAGGGTTACCTGGGCTGTAGGTGGTAAAGCAGGGTCCAAACCCAGGCCGTGGGGCTGCAGAGCCTCTGTTCACAGCCCAGCATCCTCCCTCCTTGAGCTGCGCTGGGCTCAGGGCCCCTTCTCCCTAGACATCTGGGAAGTGAACCGTATTCAGCAGACAGTGGGCTTGGTATCCCTCGGGCCCCACAGAGAGCTTTGCATCTGTGGTTTGCACACAATGGGTGGAATGGAATTCCCATCATCGAAATATTGCCCAAGAAAGTGGTGGATGTAGCCCCAAATTCTCACCCACCGTGCAATCTCCCTAACATTAATGTTTGGGCACCCCTGACTGAGGCCTTGTCTTTGCCAATGGCTGATAACATCCAAGCTCACCACAAAACCAGGGGCCACCTGCTCCTCAGAACTGTCATGGTTATCAGAAACAAGGGAAGTCTGGGACACTGTCACAGCCAAGAGGAGCCTAGGGACACATGCTGATGAAATGTAGTATGGCCTCCTGGATGGCCTCCTGGAACAGAAGGATGTTACGATCAGACTAAGGAAATCTGAATAAAGTACGGACTTTTAGTTAATAAAACTCTCAACACCAGGTCACTAATTGTAACAAATGTACCGTACTAATGTAAGAGGGTAATTACAGGGAGACTGGATATGGAGTATATGGGAACGCTCCATATTATCTCTGTAGTTTTTCTGTAAATTTAAAACTGTTCTAAAAATAAAGTGTATTATAAAAAATATATGCCCATTAATGATACTACTTAATTTTACAGCTGTGTCTACTTTTTCAGATCTCAATTTGTCTTGGTCAGCTTGGGCTACAATAAAATCCCATGGATCAGGCGCTCAAAAAACAGACATTTGATTCTTACAGTTCTAAAGAGTACAAAGTCCAAGATCAAGGCACCAAAGGATTTGCTTCTTGGTGAGGCCCCTCCTGGCCCTCGGATGGCCCCCTTCTCACTGTGTTCCCACGTGGCTGAACCTCTAGTGTCTTTTCCTCTCCTTACAGGGACACTGGTCCTTTCCTCTCCCATCATGGGGGCTCCACCCTCGTGACCTCATCTAAACCAAACCACCTCACTCCCAGTACCACTCTGTTGGGGGTTAGGGCTTCAACATATAGATTTGGGGAGGACACACGCAGTCATAACACAGCTGAGGTCAACAAGCAGGGAAGAATGCCCTCTTTTAAAGGAAGGATACTGCCGCTTGTGACAACATGAATAACCCCGAAGACACTACAGTGAAGTGAAAGAAGGCAGTCACAGAAGGACAAATACTGCACGATTGCAGTCACTGGAGGTATCTGAGACAGTCGGACTTACAGAAGCAGACACTGTGTTAAGGGGGCATATCTCACCTTAGTATTCTTACCATAAAACCAAGACAAACCAAAACCAAAATAACAGGGGAAAAAAAAGGCGCAACAACAAGATAAAAGGGACACAAAGGACCTGTTGGAGGTGATGGACACATTCATTAGCATGACTGTGGTAAGGCTATCAGGGGTAGATTAGATACACCCTGAGCCCAAATGCATCTAATCATAGACATCAAATACGTGCAAAGTTTCATTTACCAATTATGCTTCCGTAAAATTGTGGAAGAAAGAAAAAAGAAAGGGAGAAGGAGAATGTGTTCCCTGCTGCCCTACCGCAGGACCCGTTCTCCCCAACAGGCACAGGAAAGCCCGTTCTGTGGGACAGGAGAGGCGCACTTCACTGGACATGGGACACCCTCAGGCAGTCCAGCCCCGTCTTTCCCAGAAGCACTGCTTCCAGAAGAAATAACCTGTGTTCCTAGAGTTGAGGTTACAGGTGGTTTGTTCAAACCCAGCCATGGCATGGGACTGGGATACGAGGGGCCAGGGCAGCCTCTGTCCAGCAGGTAGGAAGCCTTTGGGAGGCACTGTGCCAACCACTAGCCAGACTCGCCAGGGGCCAGAGAACGAAGCCGGCGGGGGGCTCCCGGGGCTGCGAGCAACAGAGCTCGGGTTGGCTTCTAAGTAAACGTGTGTTGTCAAGTCTCCGCTGGGCCATTTCCCAGCTGCAGCGGCCCCAGACAAACCACATGTCCCCTTTAAGACTCAGTTTCTTCATCTGAAAAATGGAGAGGGTGAGACACCTACCTCGTGATTACTGTCTAGACATGAAGGTAACCACCGGAGACTAATCAGAGAAACATCTCGAGTAGCTCTGTTTGGGATGGGGGCCAGCCCCTGGAAAGGATGAGGGAAGGGACGGTTGCTTTGATTTAACCCTGGGTATCCGTTATTTGTATAGAATAAGGCACAGCGAGTTTAAAAGGGAGGTCGTGCACGCGAAGCTCTCAGCCCTGGGTCCGCACGCAGAGCAGACGCAGGGCAGTCGGTGCAGAGGGTGCCACTGGGAGTCCGAAGATTCTCGCTGTCGCTGGAGGCACTCCCTGGGGCTTCCTGGGAAGGATAAGGAGAGTCTAGAAAATCTCAGCGAGCAGGACTGACAGACACTCACTTGACCAAACGTCAGCACGCTATGGTGAGCAGGTCTCTTTTGAAGTTTGCAGGTGATAGAGAAGAAATTTATAGCAGCTTGTAAGTGTATGGAGCTTGTTAACCCAAGAGAGGGTGCAGGCTAGAAATCACTGAGAGCTGGGACAGGAGGGGCTTCCATAAATCTTGTATCATAAAACCATATCTTTGTGACTGAAAGGAGCCCAGGAGGCTCAGGGGTGTCCCTGGCGGTTTGAAGCTGAAGTCTTGAAAGGCAGCTGTGCCCCGATCTTGTCACCCCCTCCTCCTACCAGACCTCAGTGTCACCTAGTGACATCCGTACATGAACCATGGCTGGGACCTGGTCTAAAAAAAACAACCGGACACACGTGCAGCTTTGGAGCTGTGGTTATAGGCAGACCCAGATCAGGAAAGAGCCCGTGCTGGTGACCGTCTCCCCACCTTCATCACCACCGCAGACCTTGTGCCTCAACCCCACAAACATAGACACATGCCACCGCATACACCGTACAACCCACTACACACGCATGCACACATGCACACACGCACACACACACACACACATTCCTGTGGAGGGGCAAGCACAGGATTCAGAGTTGGAGGCTGTGGGCTCCAGCCTCGCTATCCATGAGTAATGACTCTGGCTTTGCCCTTTAACCAAGCTGAGATTTCCACACCTATAAGCACAGACCTACCTCCAAAGGGCCATGGCAAAGGTAAATAGGAAACAAGAAGTCTGCAATGGAGCTGTATAAATTATAAATCAATTAATGAAATTGTAAGCTGTTGTTAATTATGTGGTCAGTTCTGGTTTAGATTACAGCTGACCTGTGAACACAAGAGGGTTAGGGACACCAACCCTCCTGCACAGTCAAAAATCCATGAATAACTTTGACTCCCCCAAAACATAATGAGTAACAGCTACGGTTGAAAGCTACTTACAGATAATATAGGCAGTCGATGAAAACAGATTTTGTATGTCAAATGTCTTATGCACTGTATTCTTACAGTAATTCACATTAGAGAAAAGAAAATGTCATTAAGAAAATCATAAGAAAGAGAAAATACATTTACAGTGCTGTACCGTATTCATTAAAAAAAAAAAAATCCACATAAAAGCAGACCCATGAAGATCAAACCCGTGTTGTGCAAGGGTCAGCACTGTATAAAATGTGATTTCTTCGTCCAGGGAGCTAAGAAGGAGTGGCTGGGGCAGGCCCAGAGTAGGAAGAAAAAAGGCTGGGAGCAAGACCCTCAACAGCAGCCCCCAGGAAGAACTTTCTGGACCCACGTGTGCCTCAGGCGGGACCAGAAACTGAAGAGTGAATCTGCGTCAGCCACAGGGTGCATGGAAGGAAAAAGTTGTTTTTTCTCAGCTAATTGACCAACTTCATTTTTATTCTTAAAGAAACAGCCCACCCCGCAAAGAGAAGGGCAGCCAGTGCGGTCCCACAAGGATGTGCATTCCTGACCAGCGGGCAAGCGAGCTTCTCCTTCAGTTCCTGTCCCATTTCTTCAGAAGCTTCTGGGCCGGACACCTGTGCCAGGGAAGTTCTGCCCTCCAGGAGCTGATGGAAAGCAGTGAGCTTCTGGGGAGAGGGCTCCGAGACCTGGGGGTGTTTCAATCGTGAAACAGTGAGTCACTCTCTTCCCGTTTCGGTCCCACTCATTTCGTGAGTGGGGAACGGAGACAGGTTTAACTCTAGGAAACGAGCTCATTTACATGATCATTTGCATCGATGTACATAAATTATGCCTTCCTACGAAATAATCTGAGCTTGAGTAAAGGCAAAAAGGAGATGTGCCTTTCTGTTCCTCTTCCCCATCTGCTTTTCTTCCTTCGCTGTCACTACTTTCTTTTTATAATTATTTTATTTGAGAGAGAGAGAGAGAACATGAGCAGGGGAGGCGGGGGGATGGGGCAGAGGCAGAGGGAGAAGCAGACTCACCTGATGCCGGGCTCGATCCTGGGACTCCAGGATCATGACCGGATCTGAAGGCAGCTGCTTAACCGACTGAGCCACCCGGGGTCCCACTTTCTTAGACATACCTAAACAATTTGAAGCTTCCATCAGCAGAAATGACATGCCTGGACCCCTATCCCACAGACGTCTGGGAAATGCTTGCATACTGGGATCATCCGGCAGTCCCGCTTTCTTCCCCGTTGATCCCCTACCTCATCCACGAGTTCATTCAAACTCCCTGCAGATTTCCGTGTTCACTGCCCACAGAAGACAAGAATTCGTGAGCTCCAAGGGCACGGAGTGGGGAAGCGGACCGGAAGCTCTGGGAGGGGACGTGTTTTATGTGCCGCACTGTCTCCCAGGGCTTATGGCTGGACAGACGAGACCGCCTTGACCTCTGCAGGAAGGGGGAAACTGAGTCCCGCAGCATGGCTGCGGCGTGGCTGGGCTCCCGCAGCTCCCTCTGGACCCCGCCAAAGCCCGAAGCAGGGTCCGGAGCTCTCTCCACGGGGCCACGATGATGTGTTATCCTGACGAAGTGGCATGTTGGGCAGACTCAGCTTTGCGCCCTAAAAGCCCTCTCCCAGCAGCGTTCACTCACACAAGCCGGGCATGAAGATGAGTCAGGCCTGGAGCTGCGACAGAGCCGTGCCAAGGCCTCCATGGGCCACAGTGCACACAGGCATGTGTCACCTGTCCCCATCTGAGCTGTTCCTGAAGCCGGCAGCTCTGAAGGCTCGTGGGGACTGGCGTTTGTCCCAGGAACAGAGGCCAAGGGCAAATCGTTTCTTAATTACTGCTTACAGTGCAAGTTTTTGCTCTGGTCTGGACAATGGCCAATCCCCCAAAACACATTGACTCTCTTACCAGCCTGCAGTCAATTGATCCTGGGAATTGATTCTTGTCTGACCCAGGGATTCTACTGTAACCAGAGAAGCTGCAGCAAGCTCTCCCAGACACAGGCTCCTCTCTGCAGCGGGAAGCTGCCGAAAGGCCCTCCTCCCACCTGCTCTCCGCCGGTCCCCCTGCCCAGCCCACCAGATGGTCTGAGGCCAGGCCCTCCTTCTCAGAGGCCTCCCCCGCCAGCCTGGTCTGTACCCCAAGCCCCAAGTCTCCAAACAGCACAGTTCCTAGCGACCCCCCCCATCTGCCACCCGCCCTGCAGTTACAGTGTGTTCACCATCAACCTCTCGGCATGTTTTTATACAAAACCCTCTGAAGCAGGCAAAAAGTGACTTTTCCCATCTTACACTAAAGAAACTGAGATTTATTTATTTTTTTAAAGATTTTATTTATTTGAAGAGAGAGAGAGAGCACAAGCAGGGGAGAGGCAAGCAGAGGGAGAAGAAGGCTCTCCCCTGAGCAGGGAGCCTGATGCAGAGCTCGATCCCAGGACTCTGGGATCATAACCTGAGCCAAAGGCAGATGCTTAACCAACAGAGCGACCCAGGTGTCCCAAGAAACCGAGATTTAGAGAGTATAACAGAGTTGCATTTTAGGACACGCAGCGCTGACAACAAATAACCCCCAAATCTCAGTGGCTTGACATGATCACTTCACTTCTTGCTCATACCACTGTCTACGGTGGGCTGGGTGGCTTGCTGGGTGGCTGTGCTCTAAAGGGACACTCAGAGATGGAGACGCCTTTGATCCTGGGACACCAGTATCTCTAGTGTTTACCCGAGGAGGGTGACACGGCGAGATTTGTGGCGAGGCCAGAAAGGATACTTATCACTTCTGCACAGGGTTCATTGGCCAGACCTAGTGATGGGACTGCTGACTGTAGGGGAGCCTAGGGAACCCGAGCTTTCTGTGGGTCCCATAAGAGGAAATGGACAGGGAACATCTGATCACTCTCTGCCGTGGAGGGGACAGTGATGCTAACTTTCGTCCATGGATTTCCATGTGGCGGGCATGGCACGCGCAGCTACGTAATCATCTCATTCAATCCCCATGACAGCTCAATGAGCATGACTCATCTCTTTTCACAGGCACAGATTCAGAGAATCCGGAGCTCGGAGTCCAAATCCCCTGCTCTGGCATAGGACTACATTCTCTTTGGACAAGGATGAGCATAACAAAGACGACAGTCCTTTTCGGCCATCCCATCTCCCACCCCAGACCCCTCCCCAGTTCACCGTTGTTATAGTTTGCTGTCTATCTTTCCGGATCTTTCGGTACATGCGTTTATGTGCATGTCCATACTCACAGTGACCACCCAATTGCTTTATCATCTTCTTGAAAAAGTAGAACTCTGTTATACACACGATAATGCAACAAAATCAAACACATACCTCCCATAGACATGTGAAGCCAGATCACACAACCTCTCAGACTTCTACCGCATGGTTATTCCTTTGGAATAAGGTATAGTCTCTAGAAGGTTTAGGCCACAAGGAGGGAACCTCACAAGGCCAGTGTAAATCATGAAACACCAACAGTCATTTACATCCCAGCGCAAACTCCTGTTGTCTCCGTAGAGTCCAACCCAGCAGGATTACACACAGGTCCGATGCCTTCTCTTCCCCAGCAGCCAGCCCTTGGCCTATTGCTCAGTTTGAGGACATGCTCATCTAGATCCTTAAACTCTGTCAGATGTGGACAATCTCTCATCAAACTGCCCAGAATACCGGCGGCAGAGGGAACGGATTTCTGAGGGTGTAGTCCTCCTTTCTGAAAGGGGGACTACAGGAAACCAACTCGAAACCAACCCAAGTCTGGACAGCTGAGGATACTGTACCCCAAGGGGTAGCTCCTATAATCCCAGCAATCTCTGCTGTGCAGAAAGGTGGGTTTAGTTAGCCTCATTTTACAGTTGGATACCCCAAGTCCGAGGTGGGGAGATAGACTGATCAAGGTGGGCGTGCAAAGCCATTCCCTCACTTGCACAGACCCTGCCTTCCAAATTTGGGATCATCACCCTGAGCGGAGCCCGTCCTAAAGTCCCTAAAATCTGGGGCTTTGTTTATTAAGCTTCTACTTTCTAGCACCAAACAGGACACCAGGATTTGAACCAAACCTAAAAATGATTTAAAAAATCACCAAACTATGTGAACTTTGAACTGAGCTTGAATATTGTTTCACTGACCTCTGAATCACATTTAGAGGGACCTGCTTTCTATCCCCTACCCATTTTCAAAGACCTAACGGGGACCCCGTCTTCTAGGTGAAGCTGCTTTGATGTCTTTGTTTGAGGTGATCTGAACTCTTGAGCACTTCATGTCTGTACAATTAATGGATTAATCAATCAGCTTCACCTTGTGCCAGCTCTTCTTTGGGGCTGGGCTGTTATTTAAATAATTTGCTTTCATAATTTATCAGGAGCTTCTATCCTATCACCCCAAAAAGAGGATAATCTCCTTGAGGGCAAAGGCTCTCCTGACCTTGACCATGAGCCCCAGAGACTTAGCCTGATGTCTTGTACACAGAAGGTGCTAAACACACGCTAAGGGCCATTTCATTGTTTAATACTTACATATTTTATGATTTCTTATGTTCACCTTACAGGTTTATAAAAGATCTCATCTCCTTTCATTAGCACACATCAATCACAATTTGCTCTCATAACTCTCAACCCTTTTTCACCAACTGTGTTGAAATTTGAGAAACTTATCACCATCATCATCTTCATCACCATCATCGCCACTACCACTATCATTTTCCTCACCTTCATCACCATCATCATCACCACCATCATCACCATCACCACCACAACCATCATCATCACCATCATCAACATCAACATCATCATCATTACCATCATCATCAACCACCATCATCAACACCATCACCACCATCACCACCACAACCATCATCATCACCATTACTACCACACCACCATCATCATCATCATCACCATCACCACCTCCACCACCATCATCACCATCATCACCACCACTATCATCACCATCACCATCACCACTTCCATCATCATCATCACCATCATCACCACCACTATCATCACCATCACCACCATCATCAACACAATCATTACCACCATCACCACCACCATCCTCATCACCACCACCAACATCAACACAATCATCACCATCATTATCACCATCATCACCACCACCATTAGCAGCAGCACCATCATAACCATCACACCACCACTACCACCATCATCACCATCAGCATCACCACCACCACCACCATCATCACCATCAGCAGCAGCACCATTACCACTGTCATCGCCACCACCACCACCACTATCATCATCATCATCATCATCATCTAACAAGTGTTTACCATTGGCCAGCCTGACAACAGTGATCTCCATGTTCCCTTACCCCATTGTTTCCATCACACCATCTTCACCCCACACCAGTGTCTCCCCAGACATTCTCTCACTGAATCCACCCAACAGCTCTATGACTGCTCATGTGTCTGAGGTCCTCACTATTCTGAGGGCACTGTCTGATGCTCACGACATGAAACCCATCAATTAATTCTCTCTACTGCTCTACAAGGTGAGTGCATTCTTTCCATTTTGCCGATAAAGAAACTGAGTCTTAGAGAGATTTGGCAACTCCCTTAAGATCTCACAGCAGCTTCTCTGAGTGCTTAGTAATTATTGAAACTGGGTGATGGTTAAGTGAGGGCTTGGTGAAAACCCTTCTTCTGGGTGTATTTGACATTTTTCTTAATAAACATTTGAAGTAAAAAGTTATTTCAAGCAAAAAAAAAATAAAAAGAACTCTATCAAAATAGCCCCCAACTCTAACTCACTCACAGGTACATCCCAAGAACCCTGTATACAGTAGGTGTTCAATAGTTTTTGGATGATAAACGAATAAATGAAGAGGTCATGCAGTACATCCAAGGTCCCACAGCAAGTAAAGTCAGTGGCTGAGCCAAGATGGTCTCAGGTCGTCCTCACTCCAAAGCCCATGTGCATCTGGCCATGCCAAGCTGCCTTCTCCTCTTTCTCAGGGAGAGGAAAGGAAGGAAAGGAAACGCCAACACCTGGGAAATCCTTTAAAGGAATTTCAATGGTCTCTGGAAAAGAAGTCCCCTCCCAGGAATGTTACCCATGTCCTCTCGCTCTAAATGTGCTCCGGGATCTGAGCTGGACAGCCCATCTGACTTTTGACAGTAAGATGTCTTCCTATTCAATTTCAGTGCTCAAAGATCAATACTGGGGCTGCGGAGTTCACAGAGAGAAATTGATTACATCTTGATCAATATGAACAGCAGACATGGTCAGCTGACTCCGTTGCTTCTCTTTCTGTCCCCCGCTCCCTCACTCTTCCTTTCTCTTTCTCACTGAAAAGTTTCCCCAGACCTGAGAACAGCAAAGAACAGGGGTGCAGTGGAGCAATGGCGTGTTCTGGGGTCCGATGGAGAACGGGAGCCCACCGTGCACCAGCTGGGTCTAAGTCTCCTAGATCCAGACCCCGGGGAACCAGAGGCAGGGAAAGGTTTCACCACACCAAGGGGCTCGCTCGCACGGTGCCCGGCACAGAGCCCGCACTATAATGTTCCCTCCCTCGTGCCCTCCTGCCTGCGGGCCAGAGCTTTCCACATCACCGCTCTGCCTCTCCAGATGCCTCCTCCACGTGCTAAACTGCAAGTGTGTTAACTGGCTCAGCAGTCCCATTCTTCCACTCTTGCCCCACCCCCGTCCTTCACTCCCATGCGCTCACGGTAATGACCCAGGACAAGGGGCTTTCTGTCTATTATCCTGGATCTTCAGAACTTTTTCAGTCTGATATCATCATCCCCCTTTTATAGCTAAGGAAACGGAGGCTTTAGGGCAAAAAGTAGCATATCAGCATCATACAGCTGTTGACCTGGTGGGGGTGGGAGTGGAAAGGGGATTCGGATGGGAAGAAGGACAGCAAACTTAGGAGTTTTGAGCCTGAAAAGGGAAGCAGGAAGGCACAAGGGTGCCTGGGGGAGGCATCGAGGGCGGAAGGGAGGAGGCGGAGTCCACAGCAAGGCTGGGAGCTACTGAAGTCACTAGCCAAGAAACAGATAATGGGTCAGGAAGAGGGACTGTCCCACCCAAGATTCTACCGCTTGCCTCGGTGTTCAGAGTCAGGGAGTATGGAGGACAGTAGCTTGGTCTAAAAACTAGATGGCAGCTGTGACATTTAGATGTCACCACTTACAGCTCCTGCACACGTGAGACTCAGCTACCTGATCACGGGGCTCTCGACCGTTAACAGGGAAAACAAATCACCTGTAATCCGTAAGCACAGCCCAAAGTAGGGTCGAGAATGGAGAACATTGGAAAAACTACAGGCTATTCCAGTCTGGGCCAGCGGCTCTGCATCCAAAGCCCTCAGCCCCACCCCGACTGTGGCTGCCATTTATTGCACATCTCCTGCTTGCAAGCATGATCTCGTTCCATTCCCCAAGCAGCTTCTAAGGGCAACAGCTTATCCCAGAGGTCAGGAACGGCAACACACTGAGGTCCAGGGACTGATATCGAGACCGTGATGGTGGGGGAGGGAGTGAAAAGGCAAACCCAGGCCCGTGTGCCCCAAAGCATCCATCTGTCCCTTCCTCATGCCCTGGGCACTGAAGCACGGGGATCTGTCCCGCTCCCAAAGGTCTTCCAAAAAGGCGGGTGCTCTAAGGCTTCCCAACGCTTGGCCTGATGCTCAGAAGTGTTCTCTCTCTCAGCCCTCAGCCTGAACCTGGCAGTCTGTGATCAGAACAGATGATCCTTCCCTTCCCTTTGTCCACAGGTGGTCCCTGCTTTAAGCAGACAAAACATAAAAACAAAACCAAATCCAGACGTGGAAAATCTTATGAATTGTGAAACAAGAGAGAGAGAAAGCATTCACTTAACCAAAAGTCTTCTTTGATTTTATGGGATTCTCTTAGTGCATTCAAAAAAAAAAAAAAAAAAAGAATCAATTTACAAAATTCATTTGATGCTCAACTTTTCAGGAACACGGCTATTGTCAATTTATAAGAGAACAAAACAGTTCTCTTTCCTGGCTTTCCTCCTGATACTGACATGCCAAAGAGAGTCAGGGTTTGCTAAAAAATGATTTACTCTACAAAAATGTTCTGGCAACTTTGCTTACAGTGTCTCTTTAGGGCAATGTTCAAACAAACTTCTGGAATTTCTGCGTGGCAAAGGCAAAATAGAGAGGGAAGAACAGCAAACTTAAAAACGCTCTGCCAAGATCAATAAAAAATTTTTTAGACTTTACCTTCTTCTGGGGTCTGAACACTTAACATTTTTCTTCCTCTGGATCATTTTTCAACTTGAAGTTTTATCATTGATTTTGTCCTAGGCTATATTGATGTACCCCTCCTTTTAAAAATCGAATTTATTTTAATTTTTGACTCTCAGAAATGGCCAAACGATGAGACTAGAATAAACTGCTTCTTGACTTCTCTTAATTCAATCTCCTCCCCCTGCCACCATGTGACAGACACCTACAGAAGATAGGAGCTCATGAAATGCAAGGGTCACTTTCCCCTGGGCTGTACTGACCAATCATAGGCTTCTAGGCTCATCCTAGTCATAATATACAACATGGCCATTTTCACACGAAAGGGACAAACGCTTTCCCCTTATCAGGCTCGTAGTATTTATTTAGTACTTCAACTTGGATTAAATATTTGGCTTTTCATGCTGGTTTCCAATCTTGCCAATTACTTAAGTGGCAGAACCACACCTCCCCGCAGAGGGTCACTGCTTCCTGCTGGGTCATGCCAGGCTCTCGGCAAGCTCAGGAGAAAGAGACTATCTTTCATAGAATAGTTCACATGAAATGGAAGGAGAGGAGGGCGGGGAGAGGGGCCTTGGCTTTACTAACTGCCTGATTCAACTCTGACTCTTCCTGTATCCATCTAACCCAATGTGGGCCCCCATTCCACAGTCCAGCCCAGAGGCCAAATGACACCGCCTGCAGAAACCATCTCTATTACCTAATTTCCGGAGCCCCAGAAAGGACATGTTGCAAAAACAAGCCTTCTGGTTGACAAGTACCTTCTGCTCTTCTCGTGTATGTCTAGCTACAGGAACCCACTGAACTGTCACAACAATACGAAGCAGTTGGGGGGGAGGGTTGACAAGGATCTTGGAGCCACTTGCTCTTCAAAGTGTGGTCTTTGGGACAGTAGCATCAGTACCACCTGAAGCAATTTAAAAATGCAGAACTCCGAGCCCTACCCTAGACTGCCACGTCAGAATCTGCATTTTAACAAAATCCCCAGGCATCTGTGTGCATATCAACATTGGGGAAGCCTGCACTGGTCTCCTGCACTCAGGGATTATAGGTTGTTCATCTCAGTATTTCCAGATTGCAGTGCTGGTTAGCAGCTCATACTCGAGAAATGTTTGTTGAAGAGATGATAGATAGACAGATGATAAATAGATAGATAGATGAATAATTGATTAAGTAAATGAGAGGCATCGTGATAAAACCCAAATATATCAAGCGACCAAAGTTACAAAGATGTGGACCAACTAGAATCCAGACCCTCTTTAGACTCATTCCCTTTCCTTTACATTTCCAGGTAAGGAAAGTGGCTGCAAACCCTGATATGAGTCCTCCCCTTTAGAATGTACTAGAGTGGAGGAAGATATATAACAGAACCCCCAGCACAGAAGCCTTCGGTCCTCCCTCGGCCAACAGCTCGGATCACTGGGTCATGTGTTCCGAGAGCATTGTTCACAGTCCAGTTCAATGAAAGGAGCCACATTGTGTTTGGAGGAACCAACAGATTCACTGCCATGTGTTTGTTTTTCAACCATGTTGGAAATCAAATCATTCCGAGTAAAGAAGTCTAAAGCAAAATCTCTGCCTACCCAAGATAACCGATGTTATTTTTATAAAAGTGAACGCGACAACACTTTGGATTATCTGAACTTGGACTTTGCTGTGAGTGCATTCTGCAGCCTGGACACATCCTTCTCCTCCTTCCTCCTGGCATCAGCAAGAATGCCAGAATGCATTAACCCAAGAGGGCAGAGCCTCACTCAGAGCCTGTCCTTGCCAAGGGAACAGTCCTACAGCTTCTGGCTCCCGTACCATCCACCTTCCGTCACATCCCACTCATCACCTACTATGGGACAGGCCGGAAGACTGCAGGCTCCACATATTCAGAGCTGGGACATTCTAAACCCAGAGCTTCAGAAGGGCTTTGAGACATGTTCTGGCTCTGATTCCCTCTCAAATGCTCGTGAAATTCTAATGCCAACAACTCAGGACAAAGCCTCCTCCATAAGTCCATAGAGGAAATTTCCTACAGGAATCTCTTTTCTGTCCCTCTAAACTGGAAGCCATTAACCTTTTTTCTGAGTCAATGGACACCTTTGAGAAACTGATGACAGCTACGGGCCCTCCCCCTCTTCCAGGGAAAAACACACATAAACACACTTTTTGCTTTCAATTTCAAGGGAACTTCCGGAGAGCTATTCGTAGAATCTCTAGGGTCCAGAAATTCTAGGTTAATGATCCCTGATAAAAATGACAGCTTTAAGCCTTTTGCTCTGGTTTCTAAAAACATGACTGTGCTTCGTCTAGCGTTACCACCATGAAGAGTTGTTTTAAATCTTTTACCTAAGTGTGTCTTAGAAATTAGAGAAGAGGGGCTCTATGCACAGTAGATACTACATGCATTATGATTAGAAGAACCTGGGTTTGTCCCAATTCTTCATTTAATAGCTATGCCCTTGACAAAGCCACTTAATCTCTCTGAGTATCATTCTCACATCTGAGAGGCAGCGGTGATGTTGGAGTTCACCGACAATGCCTAGAAAGTGATTGCTATGTATTGGGGCTTGTTGCTTAATAAATATTATTTCTTTGTCCTTCCCTCTTTTTTTGTTTCCCTTCATGAAGATGGATGGACATCCCACAAAAGCTTCTTACCCCACAGTACTTTGAAATCTCCTCTGTGACTCATTTCTTTGTGCTAAGACATTGATGGACTCTGTTAAAAACCCACCTAGTCAAGGGGATGACACCAAGAAACACCTGTTTCGCACATCTTTCCATGGACACATGGGGAGATAGTCTGGAATGTTCCTCAGGTTGTTTGGGGTCCTGCTGGAGAAATGAGCATGATCCCACAGAAAGATAGTCACACACAGGTCATGGATACTGAGTGCCGGTGAGTCATTCACACAATAAGTGTAGATAGATGTTGGGGGACATTGGACGGTTTGGTGATCAAGAGCCTGGGCTCAGATATCAGGCAAATCTAGCTTTGAATTCTGGTCTTTCTACTTATCACCTATGAAATACAGGGCAAGTTCATCTTAGGTCTTTTTGTCTGGAAAAAACAGACAAGGAACAGTGACAATAAAGCCTATTTCGCAGGGTTGCAAAATGACACGCATGCGTAAGATGTCTACCGTAGACACAGGATGACACTTACAGAGCGTTTAACGCAATAAGGCCATTCTCCTTACTTGTGTGGGGTGTGGCTGATGGAGGAGGCTTCCAGAGAAGGCGCTGAAGTAATGGAGAGAATTCAAGACGGGAAGGGAAGGTAGGGAGTAAGAACAGGAAGTGAGGCGTCCCAGCAACCTCGGCCCTGTCCTCACTGACACCGCCATGTGCAGAGATGGTTCCCAAGGAGAGAGAAGGACACTAACAGCGATCCAAGGGAATCAGTTATCCGTTCAAAGAAGGCAGACTTCGGTGGTCCCACAAGGGGGTCTCTGAGGCCCCAAAATGCACGGAGAGAGCCTAGCACCATAGAGAAGGTGTGGGCACACGATGGGAAAGCAGGCTCTCTTGAGCTGGGAGGCAGGAAGACAATGAGTTCCAATGGCAGCTACAGGAATTTTCCTGGGGCTTGGCCCTCTGACAAGAGTTGAGTTTCTTAGATCCATATTGCTTTAGTGGCCACTTTTTGGACAGTTACAGACTATGTGCTCGATAAATACTTATGGATTGATTGATCTCTCCCTTGGCTAATGTTGCCAGGAATGAAACTGCGGTGTCTCAAGCACAGGGTTACGAACTGCCTGTCTCTTTACCTCTAAGGACCTAGAGCATTACAAGCCCAAGCAGAGGCTCGGTGGGGCCGAAACAACAACAGGGCAGCTTCACAGGTGACCTGACCCTTAAGAACAAGAAAAATAGATGTGTCCACAGTCCAGGTTCTCTAGAAAACTGCCAAGTCTCTGACTGACCTCTGCCACCAAGGACTTCTCATAAACAAGGGAAAATGAGAAGGGACAGCTGGTCAGAGAGAAGGATCTGGAGCAAGGACACCTCTGTCCTGACGCCTCCCACCAGCAAATAAGACAAGACAGAGACAGACAGAACCTGCTCAAACATTTATGACATAGAAGAGGGAGGAGACAACTGAGGCAGGGGAGGGTGGGGAGAAGCCTATATTCTAGATGGACACTTTAACATTCTGCTAAGTCCAAAGCCCAGAGGAGCCAGATCATTAAAATCTTGTCTTCGTGCGCCAAGAATAGCTCAAGATTTATGCTCCCGTTGGATAGCCCTGCTTTGGCTGGAGGCTGCCTCCGAGCAAGCAGTGCCATCTCCCCAGGGCTTAGGAAAGCTCCATTGCTGGGGTTCACGGAAAAACCACCCCAGTTTATAAAGGGGCCAGATCAGCCCTAGCTAAGGAAATGGGACAGTCAAGGAGAAGTCCAAACCGACTTGTGTAGTGGTGTAGTCGGTACCAAACAATGAACCCCTACGAATACGTTCATGAGACGTTCAGAGGCTAGGCCATGGGCTGTGGTGGAAACTTTAGCTGTGTGACATAAGCAGGTGAATTAACCTCTCTAATCCTCAGGGTCCCCATCTGCAAAATGGGAGTAATACAAGCGCCTACCTCCGATGGTGGATGTGAGAATTAATAGCAGGACACTGACAGGATGGTGTTGGGAACTGAACAAACATTCAAGAGGAATTGTTGCTTTTAAGGTAGCCATCTCTCTCCAATATGGAGACCCCAAAGTAAGTGAAGGAGTCTGCAAGTAAGAACATTCTTCAGTAGGTGGAGAACCCCTCTCAGGGTTGCTGCGGAGGCCAAAGGAGAAACTGAAAGGGGTGAAGCAGGCCCTTAGAGCATCCGTCTTCACGAGACGAGTGCCACAGCTAAGGTCGAATGAACAGATCTCCAAAACAAGGCTGCAAAGCTGCCAGCAAAATCTCTGGAAAGCGAAGCAAATATTCTCAAGCCATTGGTGGACTGAGCAACTGCTGCTTCCAGAACATTTTAACTACCACAAAATGCTTCATCCTAGAAACCCTGGCAAGAGGGAGTGAAATGCTAGCAAAATCCCCTGAGCCACAGCTTGGAGGAAACATCAACAGGACCAGGGTCCTGAGCACGGCTGAGGAGGACGGCTGTCTGGGCGACATATTCCTGGAAGAGACTGACGACAAATACCAGCCCTTGGTTGGAATCCGTTCCCAAGCAGCCCAACAATGATGTGCCCTGGATAAAGCTCTCCTTCCAATGAAGCAGTGACTGAGGACCATGTGTTACAGGAGGCAGAGTTTGATTATGTCATTCCCGTAATCCTAGAAAGTAGCATTTCCCAAAGTGTGTTCTGTGAAAACTAGTACTACCACATGCTCTACTGTTCCAGGGTTCCATGGTCAAAGTGTTTGGGAACACTGTAGTATATGAACCCTATTGTGCATTCACAATGCACAGAGTAAAGGCACCAGGTCCTGCGGTAAAGAAGTGCCAGGCTTGTTTGCATGCAGAATTGTTTTTTGTTTTTTTTTTTTTGGTAGAGCACCAGGAACATACTTTGGAGGCATCACTTTAGGGCTCCACCATAGAAGAAGCCTGGTTGGGAGTCCCCACTCTGCTGCTAACTCAACTACTAGTTCTTACTCGGCGCCTTTCTTTTCTTGTCTTCAGGACTCTGTGTTCATGGTCTACCATGGACCAGGACATTCATGCTCTACTGGTCTACTGTGGTTCCATCCAAGATAACGATGCCCTCCCGACAAACAGCCACTTAGAGAAGATGTTCAAGAATGGGCATCTGGAAGGATAGGAGGGAAAGGGGGTTTCTCAGCCTCTTCCTGGGTGGAAATACTGCTTTCCTTGCTAAAAAGTTTTTTTAAGATTTTATGTATTCATCAGAGAGAGAGAGAGAGAGCATAAGCAGGGGGAGCAGCAGGCAGATGGAGAAGCAGGCCCTCCACTAAGCAGAGAGCCCAACACAGAACTCGATCCCAGAACCCTGGGATCATGACCCGAGCCCAAGGCAGATGTCCAACCAACTGAGGCATCCAGGTCTCTCTCCTTGCTAAATATTAAAGGAAACTCATATTTTACTTTATTAGCATGACTTCTTAGAAAAATCATTATCATCTCACTAGCTAAAGGTAATTTCAAACTGTGTGCAACTCAGTGACTGTCCTGCCAGGCATTTTTGGTATGCAAAGATTTATTTTTGGATCAAAATGACATAATATAATATGTACTGCTTGGTAATTTGTTTTACTAATGAACCTCAATATACGCATCTTATTACACATGAACATTGTGTGCTTTTGATAACATTCATAGAATCATAGCTTTGGGTGGGTTAAGGCCCTGGCTGGACTAGTTGATAAATTTTCTGAGCATCACCCTTGTCAATGAGGTATTATCAACCCATTTTGCAGATAAAGCAACTGAGGCCCAGACAGGTGACTGTCAAGTGTCATACAGTTTGTAAGAGGTGAACTGGGGCCCAGAGCTGAGGTCTCCTACCTCTTGGAATAGCAAACATTCTTTCTTTCAGGCTGTTCCTATGAGTCCTGGGACTGAACAAGCGCTAAAGGTCAGTCATACTTGGTTCTGATTATGTAACGGTAGGTACAAAGAATGAGTTGGTTTTGTGTTAAGTCCTTCCTTTAAATTTAGGTATCATTTCCTACAGAAGCCAAATGGAATATTATTTCTCCCACTGGTTAATATAGGGAAAAACCTGTGCTAGAGTTTCCTTATTTAAATGCCTGGGACACTCTTCAGTGGCCATCTGGGGCCGTGGACAGCCTCCCCAGCAGAGGCGAGCTGCCAGCGCGTGTGCACGCAGAGCCATGGGAGCCGGTTAGCTCCCAGGGCCCTGGAGGAACCCGCCCCACCCTCCGTGGCCCTCCTCCATCCGCAGCTCCTGGTTGCGTGGGAAAGGGCCCCACATCGGAGGGCAGGATTTGCTGGCTGGTAACCATGCCTGGCCTGCGTTGTAAAAAAAAAGCAGAACATAACTGCTTCCGCCAAAGCTATTGCATCATAAATAACATAAATGGAAGAATTTAAGGAACATGAAGCTCTGCAGAGATGAGCACAGAGTGGGTGAAGCCGAAAGGGAAATTGATCACTCCGACCCCCTATCAACGTAACTATGGTCAGTCATGGAGCACATGCGTTGAAAAGTATGTGCAGAGCAATCCAGGACAGGCAACCTGCACACCCCTCTCTCTGTCTTCTTCCAGGGCCCCCTGGCTCCCAGCACAGCTCTTCACCCAGGAGCCTGATGCTGGCAGTTTCATGAAGTGTTTCCCAAAGAACATTCTGCAGCCCGAGAGCTCAGCCTCTCCCCGCAGGAAAGGTGAGTCTCCGGCGTGGAGTGTGGATCAGCTTGATAGCAAGACGACAAGAAGAAAAACCCTCCCTCAGTCTGCAAGCCCTTTTGAAAGGCTTGCACCCTTAGGGACACAGGACATCACCCCCAGAGCTGCCAATCTGACTGCAGCCGTCCCTGAGCTCTCGCACCGTGACCGGCTGTGTTCATGATCGGGGCTGTGTTCCTGACATCCTCTGGCCTCCCAGACACTCCCTAGCTCCAGCCCAACGGACACAGATAGCCTGATGCCTCCCCCATGGCTTCGCCAGCACAAACGGCTGAGTTAGCGTGAGCTGCAGCAAACTTTCCATTTCAGTCTTGGCAAAAAGACCCAACTCACGAGGCAACGGAACGCCGCGCTTGGGAGGGTGAGCAGATTTCACTCCCCTAGATTAAAACACTAGAAACGTGGCCAAGAGCCCATAGGATTTTGCTCTTTTAGAGGAACAATATCACATAGGAGGAAGGAACCATGCAATGAGTTGCCACAAACCCCATATATTCAGGGGGCTCTGCTGATGCCGCAGGGGCCCCAGGCCTACCTTGTCTGAGCGAGTCTCAGGAGGGACTTGAAGGAACTCTCTAAAGTCAAGGTCCCCCCTTGCAACAGCTGTGTCTGCAGCCCCTGCTCCGGGCTGCACGGGGCCTCCCTCCATCCTTCCTCCCCGCGAGGTGCCCGGCCACACAAGGCGTGCGCAAACGGCACGGGAGCCCATACAAAGTGAAAATTTATACCTCGCTGTACCTGGTGTCAAGGTTCATCTAGCTCCAGGGTAGGTCAGAATTGCCTGCCTTTTTAAGGCTGACTACAACTCCGCTGCATGGACAGACTGCATTCCATGCGTCCACTCATCCACTGGTGACCGCCGGAGTTGCCGCTGCATTTTCGCTATGTACGTGGGTAGGTAGATATCTGCTGGGGTCCCTCCTTCTGATTCTTTTGGGTGTGTACCCAGACCTGGGATGGCTGGGTCCTACAGCAATTCTATTTAAGCTTTTGGGAACCGCCATACTGTTTCCCACCCTACTGTCAATGTCCCGTCCATCTCACTCATGGATTCCAAGCATGACGGAGGACAGAGCCCAGCCCCGGGAGAAGCAGCTAAGGCGTAGCTGCTGAGAGCTCACTGAGAGGCCCTAGAGAGAGACCTCTGAAGATAAGGGTCTCTGAGAGCAGGGTGAGTGCCAGCCCAGCCCCCCATGCCCGATCATGCTCCTTTGCCTTCTGGTCTCATGACGGTCTTGTTCCTGCTGAAGAAGCAGCATCTGCGAGGCGGCCATGAAGTACAGCAAAGGGAGAAGACATTTTCTCATCAATAAGCCACCGGAGGGCTAATCATACCATCCACAAAAACTCTTGAAATGCTAATATCCGGGCCTAAGGAACAAAGTTTCTGGAAAGGTGGGGGGGCTGTGGCCACAGCAATGCCCCGTTCCCAGGGCTCTCCGTGGCAGCCCCAGGGAACCGCTTGCAGCCCCCAGACAGGCCCTGTCCTCTCTCCAGGCCTTTACACGTGCTGTTCCCCCTGCCTAGAGCAGTCAGCCTCCTCCCTGCAGCCCCATCAGTCTCTTACTTCTGTTGGAGGGTTCCATGCAAACACCACCTCCAAACACCACCAGGGAGCCCTCCTGGCCCTCGGGCTAGGCTATGGCCTCCTCTATGCCCCAAGCAGCTTGGTACATCTCTGTCATGATGCTGCTGGGTCTTCTCTCTCATCACCCCACTCATCTGCATAGGCCTTTGTTGAAAAGCCAGTGATTCCCAGCCCAGGATCCCCAACTCCTAGCCCGGGACTGGGCCCACAGATGAAGTTCTGCAGATACTTCTAGATGGGTGAATGATGTTTCTAAAACAGGCTTTGATGACTGCAACAGTGGCAGGGATACTAAGAGAGGGCTTCCTAACCTGGGAGTTACTAAGTACTAAGGAGTACTAAGCCAGGAGTACTAAGCCGGGAGTACTAAGCAGGGAATACTAAGAGAGGGCTCCTTAACCTCATCACCACCGACACTGGGGCTGGCTAAGTCTTCCATGGGGGGTGGGGCGTGCTGGAGGAGGCTTAGCAGTGCTCCAGCCTCAGCCCCCCAGATGTCGGGAACAGGCTTCCTGTCAGGTGTGAAAACCTAAATATTTCTCGATCTGATCAAACAGCCCAGTGTGGGCAGGCAGGGAGAGCCCCGTTCAGAAGCACCACACCGAGATGACATATAATTACTTAGGCAGGATTTGTCCTCTCGGGACCTTCAGGAAGGGCAAGGCCTGAATGCGGATGCTACACAATGTATGAAACCCCATCAGAAATATTCACAGCCTTTCTTATCATCTCATGGATGATTTATAAATTTATACATCTTGTGAATAATTAAGAAATGTACCTGGGAACCTCTTCCAACAGATCATCTGGTAGGAATCTTCAATCATTTGCGTAAGATATTGACCCTGGTCTGATTCATTATTTACAAACTTGACTAAAGCTTGAGGTGAGGAAATACTGCACCAAAATTATTCTGTTCAAAATAATTTTTAAAGAGCCTAGAAAGTTCGGCAGGGAGCAAAACAAAGTCCATGGAACAAAAGTTGATAAGGGCTCTTTGGCCTTCAGAGGGAAGGAATTTCACCCAAGGCCCATTTAACAGAAGGCAAAGGGACGAGGAGGCTCCAGCTCGGAGATGGGACAGGAACGGCCAGGAATGGCCAGGACTGTAGCTCTCCGGTGAAGCGTGTCCTGATCTGCGGGGGCAGGGGAATATTGGCCCAAAACATTTCATGTTCTTTTTTTTTTTTCCTTAAGATTTTATTTATTTATTTCAGACAGAGAGAGAAAACATGAGCAGGGGGAAGCAACAGAGGGAGAGGGAGAAGCAGGACCCCCACCCCCCTGCTGAGCAGGGAGACCAACGCGGGACTCAATCCCCAAACCCTGGGATCACAACCTGAGCCCAAGGCAGATGTTTAACCGACTGAGCCAGCCAGAGGCCCCACATTTCCTGTTCTTTAGAGACTTTAAATGAAGCGACAGGAGTGGAGCACTCAGCACAGGCACGACACACAAGAGAAACCTGATGCACCATCGTTTCCCTGTGAGTCTTCCCAAGCCGAGAAAGCAGGGAAGGAATCACAGATCCGGAGTGAGAGATATCAGGAAATGAGCCCTTCCTCATATTGAAAACTGTGTGGTTGGACAAGACTGTTCCCCCAGTTCCATCCGTATCTCAAGACCAGCAGGAGTCCCCAGATCTCCCATACGGCATCCTTGAGGTCTCAGGCAGGGAGGTGAAGGCTGTTGTTCTAGAACTTCGCTAGGCAGAAGAATCATCAGGAATCTTGCTTAAAATGCGGACACAAGGTCCCCACCCTCCGAGATCTGAGTTCAGTCTTTCCAAGGCAGCCCCAGATGCCGCACTGTCTGCGATGGGCGCCCCGCACTGACAGAGGTGAGAGTAGGACCCCGCTGAGGTGCTGCCCTACATAGGAAAGGCAGCCGAGAACTTCTGGAAGCTGCACCCACAGAGGCCTGGGAGTGCCTTCCAACACCCGGGGGTCAGCTCCCACAAGATTTTGATTTGGTGACACCACACATCATAAAAGCCTACACTCAGTCAAAATGTGACAATGAGGAGTTACATATATTTCCATGTATATTTCCATATAGTTCCAATATTTCCATGTTGCTACAGGTCCACATGTTCAATAATTTTGCAATATTATTGGTCTCTTAGGGCAGTAGTTCCCAAACTTCAGTGTATAGAAAACTCGCCTAAGAAGGAGAGGTTCAAAAAAAGTTTCTTGGGACACCTGGGTGGCTCAGTTGGTTAAACATCTGCCTTTAACTCAGGTCATGATCTCAGGGGCCTGGGATGGAGCCCCATGTTGGGAATCCCTGCTCAGCGGGGAGTCTGCTTCTCCCTCTGCCCCTCCCCCCACCCCCACTGGTGCGAGCACACTCTCTCTCAAATAAATAAACAAAACCTTAAAAAAAGTAGGGGGGGGGGGCTTCTCTATCCCGAGAGACTCCAACTCAGTTGGCTAAGGAGGGCAGGACTCTGTATTAATGGAGCTCTAGACCACAAGGGTGCGGTTGCCCAAAAGCCGCACTGCATAAAACAGAAGCACAGCCAAAAGAAAGGGTCATCTCTTCATGCCCTGCATTAAAGGAGGAGGCTGGGAGAACCAGCCAGACAAAGGGAGTCACCCCGACCCTTTGAGGCCTGGTTACTAAATGCCCCTGAGATGACATGCATGGGGTTGAGGAGGCAGACGGCCCCTGCTAACAGAGTTGAGAACGGGATGGGCACACACTTCCTGAGAATCCGTCCTCAGTGCCTTCTGAGAACGAGGTAGAATCACCTTCTCCACTACTGACTCACCTTTATTCATTCGAATCACATGTACTCAGTTTCAATCGTGTCACGCCCTGTGCTAGGCCCAGGGGACACGACTATCACTCCCATCTTTAAGAGCTTCCTGTGCCTTCGCTGCTGTTCCCGGGGATGCTCGATCCCATATCAGCAGCCTCTCTCGAACCCCTAGTTCCAGGGGTCATGAAAAGAGCTGCATGAGATATTGTAGGTCTTCACGGGGCACCTTGGTGGCTCAGTGGGTTAAGCCGCTGCCTTCGGCTCAGGTCATGATCTCAGGGTCCTGGGATCGAGTCCCGCATCGGGCTCTCTGCTTAGCAGGGAGCCTGCTTCCTCCTCTCTCTCTGCCTGCCTCTCAGTGTACTTGTAATTTCTCTCTGTTAAATAAATAAATAAAATCTTTAAAAAAAACAAAGAAATTGTAGGTCTTCAGCAAGGCGTCCAGGGGCCAGAGAAGCACGTGGCCTTAAGCAGGCCGTTCTGCTTAAGGCCTGCTATAGCTCTCTGGTGGCTACATTTCTCGGCAGGCCCCTGCTGCTGCTGGCAGGCCCATTTCTCGGAATGACGAACAGACACAAGTTCTAGGGAAAGACAATGAAATGGGTTCTGAGCGCGCCCAGAGCTGAGCTAGAAGAAGCGGGGCAGGTGTGGGCTGGCCACGCACACCTGCTGGGCTTCAGCAGCAGCAGCCCGAGCTCATACTCACAGAGCTTTTGGTCGTGTGGGTGATCCTCCCACCTGAACACCCTTGTTCTGCATCCCAGCGTGCACATGGAAAGGGCACAGCTGGGGGCAATGGGTCGGTGCCTCCACTCGGTAAAAGCTCCTTCCAGAATCAAGGACAAGGGGCTTCCCCAGCCCTCCCAGCTCTTGTGCGATCATGTGGCTTATCTGTCCCTCTCCATCCCGTTCTCTCACCGCCCTGCAAACTCGTGCTCCAACTGGTCACTGTCCTCTAGAAGTAGCCTCTCTGCAGCCTCCATGTCCATCATTCTCCTCCCAGACCACACCCACAACAAAGCCAGCCCCTCCCACAGGCGGGGCACTGGTCTAAGAGGCCCCCTGCCGTCCTCATTCTCTCCGGGAACTTCAGTCCAGACCCCCTACTTATCCACCTGGACCAACACAGACCTTCACATAACTCTTGTGTTATTCTCTGGTTCGTTTATGGGTCTGAATCTTCTCTCCCCAGTGAAACTGGAAGCCAACGAGAGTCAAGGCTATCGCTATGCTTTCCTGACCTCCCATGGAATCTAGGGTTGGGTTCCCCGTAGTAACTTCAGCAAATCTTTACTGATTTGACCTGCTCATCTTCCCCTCTTTCCAACCAGTCCTGGGTACGGGCAGTTGCTGCCGAGGCAGCACACAGTGGGAAGTGGAAAGAGTGGGAACTTTACGTGGACTGACGGGTCCTATCTCTGGCCATACCACTAGCTGGACATGCAATCTTTGACCAGTTTCCTGACTTCTCAGAGCCTTGATTTGCTTGTTGTTAAAATAAGGATGGAAACTCAATCACAAAAAAACAAGAGCCCAATTCAAAAATAAGCAAAGGACGTGACTAGACGTTTCTCCAGAGAAGACACATGGATAGGGCCAATAAGCACATGAAAAGATGCTCAACACCACAAATTATTAGGGAGATGCAACTCGAAAGTACGAGATACCATCTCACACCCATTCAGAGGGCTTCTATCAAAAAAGTAGAACACAGTAAGTGTTGGCCAGGACGTGGAAAAACTGGAACACTTGGGCACTGCTGGTGGGAATGGCGACCCACTGTGGAAAACAATATGGCGGTTCCTCAAAAATTTAAAAATAGAAAGACCATATGATCCAGCAATTCCAGTTCTGGGTACAAAAAGGAATTGAAAGCAAGGACTTGAACGGATGTCTGTACACCATTTACACAGCAGCATCACCCACAAGAGCCAAAATGTGGAAGCAACCCATTCTCAGTGGAGGAGCAAATAAACGAGATGTGGTGTAGACATACAATGGGTTATTGCTCAGTCTTGAGAATGAAGGAGAGTCTGACACATGCTACAACATGGCTGCCCTTGAAGACATTTTACTGGGTAGAATAAGGCAGCCACAAAAGACAAATTTACTATAGAATTCCACTTCTAAGAGGTAACTAGAGTAGTCAAGTCCATAGATACAGACAGTAAAATGGTGTTCGTTGGGGGCTGGGGGGAAGGGAAGGGGCATTATCGTTTAATTCGTGCAGAGTTCCCTTGTGCAAGACGACAAGAGATCTGTGGATGGTGGTGATAGGTGTGTTTAAACTACAAGAATGTACGTAAACCGTACACTTAAAAATGGGTAAGACGGTAACTTCAGGGTTACACATTTTTTTCCCACAACAAAAGAAAGGGAAAAATGGGACGGGTCATATCCAGCATAGATGTTCCCTTAAAATTTAAATGAGATGTGGAAGGATCTGGCACACACAATGGATGTTTCCTTCCCCTCCCTTCCCTTCCTCTGCTCCAGGAAATAGGGGAACTCACACCTAACTGTCCCCGGGGAGGCTTGGAGGGGGATGGGCAAGCACATTGGCCTGGGCTTCAGGCAGCTGGTGTTCTGCTGCAGGGGGTCCCCCCTTTTGGAGAGGGCTTCCTCCGTAGTAAATGACAGGAGGCCCAGAACAGCCGAGAGCCCCTCCCTAAGCACAGTCAGTCCAGGTTTCCAGGTGCCCCTGTCCTCAGCTTGCGACCCTCCAGGCACACACACGTTTGGCCCGTGCCCACCCGTGGATTGTGGGTGGAAATGTCTCTCCCCCCTAAAAAAGAGACGTGGAAGTCCTAACCTCCAGTGCGGTAGAATGTGACCTTATTTCGAAACAGGATCTTTACAGAGATAATGAAGTTAAAATGAGGTCATTAGGGTGGGCTCGAGCCTACTATGACTGGTGTCCTTACATAGAGGGGGCAATACACACAGAGACGCACATGGGGAAACAGCACGTGAACATGAAGGCGGAGATTGGGGTGAGGCATCTGGAGACTAAGGAGCACGAAAGATGGCCAGCAAGCCACGAGAAGCCGCCGAGAAGCCTTGAGGCCTGGAACACTGTGTCCCTCAGAGCCCTCCTGATGAACCAACCCTGCCGACACCGTGCTCTGAGACTCTCGGCCTCCAGAACCCCAGGACAATTGGTCTCTGTCATCTTAGCCCCCCCAGTGGGCGGCAGTACCGTGTTAGAGCCGCGCCAGGAAGCTCAGACACCACGCAGCAGAGAGCCCTGATAGAATCATGTGTTTGAAAATCTGTGAAGTTCCACGGAGCCATGGCAGCGGCCACAGAGCTGGGAGCAGAGCCTGCCCTCTCCCTGCATCCACAGATCTGGGAAGGCCCAGTTCCTCCGGCCCTTGGAAGCCCCTTCCGACGCCCCTGGGTTGGGAGGAGAGGCCCCCATGCTCCAGAAGACAGGGCCTCAGCGGCCCATGCTGGGTTTATTATTTATAAGCTGCTGTCATCACTTTGGTCTAACCCACTCGAAAGAGTTTTTAATATTTCAGAAACAGACAAGCCTAGCATCGCCCAAGCTGATTCGCAGTCTTAGTCATAGAAACCCTGCCCCCCAAAGCAGGCTGCAAGATGACTTCATGCTAAATGGCTCCATGGGCACACAGAGAGAAGGAACGGACCCTCGGGGCCCTCAGGGCCCCCCAAGCAGAGCCCAGACACGGTGGTCAAGAGTGGTGTGGCCTCTTTGAGCCCAAGCCCGGCCCCTCCCGGCCCGGCCCTGCTCCCTGCCAGGCAATGGGCCCAGGCCCCCCAGGCACATTCCCCCACCAACTCCCCCAACAACACCATCCCCCACACTTCAGACAGAAAGACACACGGGTCCGAAGTTCAACAACGTGCCAGAAGCCGTACAGGGAGGGACCCGAAGCCCCGGTTCCAATCTAGCTCGAGTTCTGCCCAGACAAATTCTATTTCCCTACTAAGCCATATTTCTGGAAGTCATTCCAGGTAAAGGCGACCGTCAGAGCCAAGCTCCAGGGTCAGAGACCTGAGGGCTGGCAGGCGGGGGGAGGGGGGTCACCTCCAGCTGCGGCTGTGTGATCGGTGCACCTGGGTGTATGCCGGGGTGGGGGGGGCACTCGCTTCATGATCCTCAACCTGGATTATAAAGGGAGTTTAAGGTTTTTTAAAAAAAAAAAAAAGTGAAACACAGGCAGAAAGGCTTAATACAGCCTCTCAGGGATAGGAGGTCGGCCCAGGTCTTTCTCTGCAACATCTTTAAGAGACGAGCCAGGCTCTCCCTCCCACACCGCTCCCACCACCCTGACCTGAGGAACACTGAGACCCCAAGCCTCAGGGCATATCCTCCCCAGCAATCCACCCCCAGTGGTGGGGACCTTGACGGTCCATGACGCTGGTGACAAAGGCAGAGATTCTGTGGCAGAACCATGGGTAACATGGTGTAAAGAGACGCTATTATTGTCTCAAGCATCTTCTCCTGAAGAGAGATCTCTCGAGCGAGCCCAGTTCCACAGGGCGGAAGTCTGAAGCCATCAATGTGAAAAGGGCTTTGCTTTCTGCGACTGTTCCTTCTACCCAAGGACTTCCTTACTCTGTTGTAGTTTGTTTCCTTTAGGGGCAAAAAAAATCACTCTTCCATTTTAAAGAGTTGATTGATTTTGTCTGCAAATAAATAAATGACTAAATTTTCTTCCATGCTGCCTCAAAGTTCCATTTAATTAGCAATAATCGCGCCTCGGATAAACCTCATTGGCTACGATACTGCCACTGCGCAAAGCTCAAAGTTCCATTTAATACCATCATCTCTGGCCATGTCTTGAGTGCCTTCTCATAAGAAGGGTGTTTGAAGTCCTATTTGATCCACCACGTCCTGGCAATGCCACACTCTGGGACAGCTTCTCCCTCCAGGGTACATTTTCCCATTTGTAAAATGAGGACGATAATATCAAGTCCAGAAGATCCACCCCGAGCACTTTCCACGAACCGGCCCATCACGCTCACGATCTGACTTCATCCCCACAGTGGCCCGACAAAGACAGGCATTATGAGTCTCATCCCCATTTTGCAGATAAGAAACTGAGGCTTATCGAGGTTAACTGGCGGGCGGTTACAGGTGGTACCCGCCGGGTTTGTATTGGACTAGCCTTATTCCAAAAGCCACGCTGGAACCATGACGCCCCCTGAGGGGATTAGAGTAAGTTAAATAGCTCAGAGCTCTGTAAACTGGTTCACTGACGGTTGTCCGGGTGGGGAGGGGCGCCGACCAGCGCAGGCTGCTCGAGGGTGGAGCCTTGTGCCTTGCCCTACTCAGTGCTGGACCTTGAGACCCTTGGAGCCGCAGCCAACTCTTCTTGACCCACCTCCTGTCTTTCTGGGGGAAAGAGGCCACCAGCACAGTGGTGACACCGCCTCTGCCTCATATGCTGAGCCAAGGGGCGGCAGGAAGAGCACGGCCAGAGACCTTGGCTGGACGTGTTACTCCAGGAGCCAAGTAGATCCAGCCAAGTTCAAGATGAACACCCTCCCCTCCACACGCGCACACGCAAACACACACACACACACACAGAGGCGGTATGTACTAAGAGACCCTTTGACAGGAGGGAGGGAGGGATGGCCTTGAAAAACCCAGGTTTGGGGACATCTCTTGGGGAAGCCGTAGGGCAGCTGCACATGGGGTGGGGCAGGGGGTGGGGAGGACTTGTCCTGGTAATTGCACCCAGAACTGTCCAGGGAACCTCCGCAGTAAACCGCTGCTCCTGCAGAGATGGGGCGCCCGACGCCCACTGGCACACATCAAGGACCAGACACTTGGAAAGGCCCCTTTCGGGTCTTGTTTTTGCTCAAGCCATCACCATTTGTTTCTCCTGAATTAAATTTAATTCAAAGGGTTTCCCTGGGCCCAGAAAAAGGCCAGTGAGCTAGGGTAAGAACTGTCTGGCAAAGGAAGAGTCTCCTAAAGTTCGGCCGCCCCCCGCAGTGCCCCCGGGTGGGTCTGGGTGGAGCGGGCTGAGCCCGGGTCTCTCCCAGACTGTCCCCGAGACGGGGCCTGCGGGCGGCCCTTCCCCGTGTCTCCAAGCAGGCTCCCAAGGTGGGGACAACAAAAGCCTTTATCGGCCCCTCACTGGCCTATAAACAGAGAAGGTCCTAGAATACCTCTGTCTTAGCTGCCCCACTCTTCAGCCCCAGCAAAAAAAAAAAAAAAAAAAAAGAATTTCACTTTCTGGTTCCAGCCTCAACTCCCTTTGCTTTCCCTTTCCGGTCACAGCTTCCTGCCTTTAAATTCCCCCATTTCTCCAGTGTCACGGACCCTCTGGTGGGTGACTTTAGCCACGGAAGTCTATGAGATGAAAAGCTTCGTCACAGCTCTGACATGCTCAGGACATGCTGGTGGGAGTCCATGGTGGTCCAGAGAGGGGGCGACCTGTGCATCCCTGTGGTGGGCCCTCAGGACGATCTACTTCTGTCTGTTTACAGAGCCTAGGATGGCAGCTGGGAGGAAGGATGGTGTGTGTGTGTGTGTGTGTGTGTGTGTGTGTGAGAGAGAGAGAGAGAGAGAGAGAGAGAGACCAGGTTCCTCTCTTCCTGCCTCTTCTCTCCCCTATCCTTAACGCCAAGCCCTCCTCTCCTGATTCTCCAAACCATGGCTGCCCGGAAGCTGGGGGTCCTGCAGCCCCCTGGCACACGGCGTCAGCCGTCCCAGGCTCCCAGTGTCAGCTCCCAGCTCAGAGGCCTCCAGCTAAGAGCGAGAGAAGAACTGATGCACAGAAAGGTCCCCATGGATGAAGACAGGGGTCCTCTTCCTTGGGCACCCGGAAGTCCTTGAGAGAGAGGCTGCTGGTCTCTCCACGCCATGTCAGCGTCCATGCCGACACCAGAGAACCAAGAAGGCGAGAAGAGAAAAGCTACAAGGGATTCGACCAGATGGAGCCTTGACTGGACCCCAGACCCATCCAACTCCAAAGTCCCAGCTCCTCCCAAGGGACCACTCGGCTTCCAGAGTCAGACACCCCCGCGTGCCGTGCGGACACAGCAACAGACACTTCCTGCATTTTGGTCACCTGGCTGGGCCAGGTCTTCCACAACTACACTCGTTGCCGAAGCAGGTGGGTTCCGCGGTCTCCGGTCAGAAAGTGCACACTTGGGTGCGCCTGGGTGGCTCAGTGGGTTAAAGCCTCTGCCTTTGGCTCAGGTCATGATCCCAGGGTCCTGGGATCGAGCCCCACATCGGGCTCTCTGCTCAGCGGGGAGCCTGCTTCCTCCTCTCTCTGACTGCTTCTCTGCCTACTTGTGATCTCTGTCTGTCAAATAAATAAATAAAATCTTTAAAAAAAAAAAAAAAAAGAAAGTGCACACTTTCCACGGCCAGGATGGATTCCCACACGTCACCAGCTCAGCGGGTGCCCTTTCCCTCGGAGGGAGAGCAATAGTCTTCTTTGCTCTTTCTGTTGTGCTTTTAGATGACATGATGTTGCAACTGTCAGAGGCAAGGAGGCAGCTGGGCAAGAGAAGCGAGACCCAAGCATACCTCCCGGGCCTTCTTTCCTCAAAGCTCCCCCTCAGGGGATGCACGCTCAGACCGAGCCCAGGCACATTCTCCCTCCAAAGGGAGCCTGACACCCTTGGGGGTCCTTCCTGCCCTGGCAGGAGCCTCCCTCCCCTCTGGTCACAGCAGAAGAGATTTTCCCCAAGGACGACTGCAACAGACCTGCCTACCCCAGCCTGGCCACTGGGCCTGGAGTGTCTGCAGGCCCCTGGGAAGATTATAGATTCTGATCTCACTTGCAAGTGAGATCAGAAGAGATTCTGATTCAAAGGGTTTCCCTGGGCCCAGGAAAAGGCCAGTGAACTAGGGTAAGAACTGTCTGGCAAAGGAAGAGTCTCCCAAAGTTCGGCTGCCCCAGGCAGTGCCCCCAGGTGGGTCTGGGTGGAGCGGGCTGAGCCCGGGTCTCTTGAAAGTGGGTGGGGTGCTGTCTGGCAGGGTGGCCTGCCTGCCAGGGGGCCCCCAACGGTGCTGCCCAGAGCCCTCCAAAGCCGGGACAAGGCCCCTACCCAACCACCTCCTTCCTCCCCAGCTGTCCTCATCACAGGGCATTTCTGTCTAAAGTGCCACCAGCCGTGCCCATGGCCCCAACCCCACCCAGGCAAGGGGCTGCCCTTGAGCCTGCATGTGAGGAAGGGGCGCACTGAACATTTCCTTTAAAGCTCGCTGCCACACAGAGATGTCGAGGAGGGACTGATGCCCATCTTACAGGTCAGAAAACTGAGGCTCAGATCTGCGCCAAGGCCTAACGCAGAAACCTCTACACTTGCTTTACACCATGGAAAGGTTTGACTTTCAACCTCAAGCTGAAGAATGCCGAAAGGAAGGCTGTCAAGTTCCCTTACCCAATCCTCACTGGACTGAAGGGTTTTCACGAAGGCACGAAGACAGCATTTCTGTTGGGTAGGGGTGATCCCCCGCGTTTCTGCACCAGGTTTGACCTTTCCCAGCAGCTGTGCAACAGGCTGTCTCCTGTTTACAAGGAATGATCCACGGAGGTTCAGCAGGTTTCATGGGGTTTTTTTTCTTTTCAATAGAGGCCATTTGATCAATGTAAAACTAAACCTGATTTAATGGAAAGACTCACATTTAAAATTTTGCAAATCAAAATCATTTCTGTGGCTGATTTTTTAGATAAACCAAACTATCAGATGAAACTTCCATGCTGTCACAGAAGGACCCCAGGAAGGGAGTCAGCAGGCATCGGTGGGCAGGCTTCAGAAGCACACACATGCCCTCCTGCTCAGTGAACACCAGGCTGGGGCCGGCATTTGGGTCACAGCTGGCTTCTGGTGGCTTGTCTCGGCTGCAGAGCTGGCAAAAGCCCTCCTTGCTAAACTGGGAGACTTTGGGCAAGTCACTGAATTGCTCTAGGGTCTCAATCTCCCCATCCTTCCCATGAGGCTACTGGTGCCTGGCCTACAAGAGTGGTGATTCGTTATATTGTCCAATATACACTTATTGAGCACCTACTGTATGCCATGGATTCTTCTACTTGCTGGAAATAGAGTACAGAATGAAACAGACAAGGTCCCTGTTCTCAAAGAATTTATTTTTTAATGCAGATGGGGGGGAGAAAGGTAGTAAACCAGAAATGGGATTATTCCCAATGATGAAACAAACAGAAGGAGGTGACAGAGTGGGTGGGCGTGCCGCCAAGTGTGGGGTGAAGGGTGACTGTGGGCAAAGGGTGAGCTGAGACAGATGAAAAGGAGCCAGCCAGCTCTGGAGAGAATAGTGAAGACAAAGAAAACTTGAAACATGAGGGCCCCACGTGGGACGAGTTAGGTGTGTCTGAGGGACAGAGCACAGGCGAGCCCAGGTGCCACAGCCACAGCAGGGAGAGGGCAGAGAGCGGCGAGCCTGGGCACCCAGCCCCACAGGCAGCCGGCAGTCAGTGCCCACGGATATCATCGCTCCTGGTAGACGCGGCCCGCAGAAAGCACATAAACCAGCAGCTCTGGAAGGTGCAGAGTCCAACAGCACTACCAGACCCACACGTCTCTCAGACCCATCATGAGACCTAGGAAATAACCCCGAATGCCATCTGCAGCAATGACTGAAACTAACAGAGAATTTAATCTGCATCAGACCTAAGGAGTAGGAGAGGCTCTGAATTCTTTTTTTTTTTTAAGATTTTTTAAAATTTATTTGACAGAGAGAGAAAGAGAGAGAGATCACAAGTAGGTAGCAGATGGGGGGGGCAGGGGTAAGAAGCAGGCTCCCTGCTGAGCAGGGAGCCTGATATGGGGCTCGATCCCAGGGCCCTGAGATCATAACCTGAGCTGAAGGCAGAGGCTTAACCCACTGAGCCACCCAGGCGCTCCGAGGCTCTGAATTCTTAATCCTTCTGGAGAGATGATACCCAAAGACTGGGTGGTGCTCCAGCCACAGATGGGGGAGGGACACTTCTCACACCTCCAAACTCGCCTCTGGTGTGAGAACCGTCCCCTGCCAGCACCTGGACACACTCCCGCCCCACAGCCCAGAGGCAAAGACCAAAAGGAAGAGGAGTTGAAGGCTGACTCGCTGGCCTTCTCAGCACAGGCCACGTGGAATCTCACCTTCAGACAGGTTTAGGGGCAGTTATTAATAAAAAGAAGCACCTCTGGATATCTCAACTGCCAAGGCCAAGATCGACTTGTACTCAAGGCTAATTAGATGGAAAAGTCCAAGGGCTAGCCCACAAAGACAATCTCATGGCCAGGCCTGGCTACATAATTTGCATAGCCCAGTGCAAAATGAAAATGCAGTGTTAAAAAAATGATGACTTTTTTTAAAAGATCTCATTCATTCATTCATTCATTCATTCATTTAAAGAGCATGAGCAGGGGGAGAAGCAGAGAGAAAGGGAGAGACAGAATCTTCAGCAAACTCCCCGCTGAGCACGGAGCCTGACATGGGGCTCCATTCCATGACCTTGAGATCCTGACCTGAGCTGTAACCAAGAGTCAGATGCTTAACCGACCGAGCCACCCAGATGCCCAGATAAAATGAAGAACAACTTCAAAATGGTCCCGCGTTTCTGCACCAGGTTTGACCTTTCCCAGCAGCTGTGCAACAGGCTGTCTCCTGTTTACAAGGAGTGATCCACGGAGGTTCAGCAGGTTTCATGGGGTTTTTTTTCTTTTCAAAAAAGAAAAGGTGAGAGCGCTAAGGTGCGCTTAAGTCCCTTGTACGAGCTGTCCCGAGAGCCACTGCACTAGTCGCCTGCACATAAAGAAGCCAGCCTCAACAACGGGGTGGGGAACACAGTTTTAAGCTCTAGCACCAGTAGAACGGAAGATGCCCGGAAATCAGACCTGTGTGATCTGCTGTGACCTGCTGTGATCTGGTGTGGGCTGGGGAATGGAACCTTCCCCCCGCGAGACTCAGCTTCCTTGTCCAGAACAACGGGGATCACAGGATCACATCCTCTGGGCTGCTGCCCTGCTGGGTCTGTTAGGAGGGACGGGTGAGCTCAGGAAGGTGGAGGTGCCGGGATGGGGAGGTCCTGCAGTATGTGAACGAGCCTCAGTGTTCCCCAAGACAGGCAGACTGCTTGATTTCTGAAGAACAGTGACATTCCCCAGCAATTAAGTCAGATTAACATAATTCAAACAAAACATCTAATTTTAGCTCCGTGTAACAATTCCCCCTCACCAGAACAGACACCACTGCCTCCCCTTGTAGGAGCTCAGCACCCGAGAGAGAGAGGCAGGAAGGCAACCAAACCACTTCGACAAAAGCCTCTTCCCTAGGCAGGCACCAGACTGTTTCCACTTCACAGCCAAACGACAGGCTCCTGGCCGCCTTCTGCTGTATCCAGCACCCAGAATGCGGAGCATTCCGCTGGCCTGGTTCCTCGAGGAGCTCCCACAAGCTAAGAGTGATTTTTACATTTTTAAGTGGTGGGATTGAGGGGTGAGGAAGAATAACATTTTGTAACACGTGAAAATAAACGCCATTCAAGTTTCAGTGCCCCTCAATAAAGTCATACTGGAATACAGCCCTGCTCGTTCATTTGTGTACTGTCCGTGGCTGCCTTTATGCCACAGGGACAGAGGTGAATGCCTGCAACAGAGACTAAAAAATATCGGCTCTCTGGTCTTTCACAGTAGAAGTTCATCCTTCTCTGATTCTAACAAAACACTCAGTGCTGTGACACGGAGATTAGCAGCACTCGTGGAACACAGAAGAGGTGATTTCTGCTTAATGAAGTCAGGGAAGGCTTCCTGGAAGGGGTGGTATTTTTTTCTGGATCTGGAGGATGAATAGGAGTTCATTTTGTAGCCAAGAGGAGAAGGGTTTCAGACTTGGTGGACAGCACTGCCGGCATGAACAAGGCCTGGGGGACACGGCAGCATACAGGAAATGACCAGCACGTTATTTACAGAAGATAAAGAGGAGGAGGGAAAGGAGGGAAGGACATGAAGCTGAAAGAAGACTTGGGCCAAGCATGGAGAGTGCAGCGTACCTGCAAGGGAGCTCTGCTCGTGCCCTCTGTCCTCAAGAAAGCAGCACAATGAGAGAGTAGGTATCTAAGACACATAATAGCAGGTAACCAAGGTAGACAGATGGGTAGACAGACAGACAGACAGGCAGGCAGACTCAAGGGACAAGACCTTGCCTCCAAATGGTACCCAGAAGTGCCAGGCTCAGGCCCTGCTCAGTCCAGAGCCTGGGGGAGGTCACCCCCTGCATCCAGGCCTCAGGTCCCATCCGTAGAATGATCAGGTCATATCTGATGAACGCGTCTCGAAGGCCAGGGAAGCGCGGAACAGATTAAGTGCCCACAGCAGACCACGGCTGGCAGCGCATCAGGCCCTGAACATACCCGGGGCTGCACGTGGCACCAAAGAGAGTTAATTAGGGCAGTGGGACGAGGACCAGTTTGGAATCATCTTTCCAGGGCGCATCTCCTTCCATCAGGCCCAGCGAGGGCTCGGGCTCCCTGCAGCCCCTCTGCCCGCAGTGCGGAAACAGCCGATTTCTGCATGTTCTTGCTATGCTGCCTTCACGAAGTGTGGCTGTTTCTCCCCAGGACAGAAGAATCCCCATCCCCCCCTTCCTTCTCTGAGTTCCCCCAACCATGTGCTCAAAGAATCACAGCCTGCAATTCCTCACCAGAGCAGAGAAGCTGTAGCCTGGAGAGCTGGTTCTGGGATTCGCTTGGCCAGGAGAGACAGCTGCGTGATCTGGGCACTTCATTGCCTTTCTCTGGGGGACAGTCCCCCCCGCCCCTGCCACGACCCCAGGAAGGGATCGGGTATGAGACCTCCAAGGTCTCTTCCAGTCTGCTCTATCAGCCGGCCCACTCCAGGCCCTCCACTTGACAGGTGAGAAAATAGAGGTCCAGAGAGGTGAAATGATTTTCCCAAGGTCCCCCAGCCACTTCCTGAGGGGCAGAGTCGGGACCAGCATCCTTGGTTCCTCCTGGTCCCATTCTCTGGCACTGGTCACGCACTGCCTTGTGTGTGTGTCTGTCTGTATCCCTGGGTCCAGCCGTGGCCCTGGGTCTCTCTCTGCATCCACAGATACGGTCCGTGTCGACACCTGCGTCTCCATCGCCACCTCTGTCTATCCTACGTCTATGCCTCCATCACTAGACCCGTATCGGCGGGATTTGCTCTGTACTAGGGAGCGCACGCCTTCTCATCACACGTGCTCTGGAGGATCATGGAGGGCAGCGGGTGTGAGGCGGTATTTTCTGAGTCAAGGGTAGAGTTCTCACCAAGCCCTGGGCTCTGTGTCAGTGCTTACATGCCCCACATCCTCCCGAGGCACTTACTTTCATGACCTTTGATCCTCAGAACACCCCCAGAGGCGGGAAAGTGAAGGCTTCCAAATCCCACAGCCAGGATGAACTTCAGCCCTCGCTCTCATCAGATGTACGACCTTGGGCAAGTTACTTCTCCTTTCCGCGAGCTCTCCTAGGTCTTCATTGGGCTGTTGTGCCAGCCCCTCGGGCTAAGTGGGCTCAAGTCAGGAGTGCGCGGGCCCGAGGTGCCCCCTGCCTTCCCTCCTCTCTTTCGGGGCTGGGGGGCAGGGGGCAGCAGCCACGGGTGGCTGGACCTCACTGTTCTCCTACTGGACGCTGGGCAGGCAACAGACAGATGGAAGAAAAAAAAGAAGAAGAGGACACGACTGGATCCACAACCCCTCACATCTGGTACCGCCTGCTTGTTATAAAAATCCAAGACTTATCATGCTTAGCGAAATAAGTCAAGCAGAGAAAGACAACTATCATATGATCTCCCTGATATGAGGAAGTGGTGATGCAACATGGGGGCTTAAGTGGGTAGGAGAAGAATAAATGAAACAAGATGGAATTGGGAGGGAGACAAACCATAAGTGACTCTTAATCTCACAAAACAAACTGAGGGTTGCTGGGGGGAGGGGGTTTGGGAAAAGGGGGTGGGATTATGGACATTGGGGAGGGTATGTGCTTTGGTGAGTGCTGTGAAGTGTGTAAACCTGGCGATTCACAGACCTGTACCCCTGGGGATAAAAATGTATGATTATAAAAAATAAATTTTTTTTTTTTAAATTTAATTAAAAAAAAAATCCAAGACTTAAAAAAAAAAATCCAAGACTTTAGCGAGACGCGTCCAACGTTTTGGCCCCAGCTCCAGCGCTCACTGGCATGTGAAATGCACTTAACCTTCTGAGCCTTCCTGAGCCTTCCTTTCCCGCCGTGTGAAATGGGAAAGCAGCTTCCTGCTTCTCCCAAGGGCTGTCGGGAGGGCAACCGGAATCAGGAAAGACCTTCAGCTGGGCTGGAACTGGAGTACTGACCTCTTTCAATAATACTGACTCCTGGTAACTCAGTCAGTGATGAAGCTGGGATTTTCCAAAAATGTGCAATTCCTCTCTAATAGGGATTCTCTAAAAAGCCATGATTGTCTGGCAAACCACATCGTGTATCCAACAGCAAATTGCCTGTTCTTTGGGCCATGGGTTTGCCTGAGTCTGCTTTCGAGGAAAACTGCATGCAGCAAGGGCTGCTTGAATCCCCTCCCCCATTGGAGGCCCCCAAGCTCCACCTCCTGGGCTCCCCCAAGCTGGGGGTGGGGGAGGGAGGAAGGAGGCTCACTTTGCCTCCTTGAAAGCAACTCAGCATGTGACAAATCCAGTCACCTTGCACCGAAAATAGAAGGCTCTCTGCCTCCTGATTTCTCCATTCACCTGCCACAGGTACTCTCTGCCCTCCCAGAGGTTATGCTTTGCTGCAAACAGAGAAGGAAGTACCTCACCAGCCTCAGCAGAAGGTTTATAGCGTCACAGTCTGATTATACAAGCTTTCCAAAAGCATACACCCCAAGGACCAGATCTGTTCACCTTGACCATGGCGACCTTCCAAGAGCCCAAGAGGCTCCCATGCTTTATCAGCACACCTTCTCTCCTTGACCTGCCCGTGGGAGCAGCAGTGTCGTGGGAATAACAGACCGGATGGGCTGAGTTTCAACCAGCTGAACCAGAACCCTACGCTGAGCGGCCCTTCACACGTTTGCTAACATTCTCATACCCTGCAATCTGGTATCCAGCTGGACCACAAGACAGTCCCCCTCCCCCACCCCAGATAAGTCCCCCCCCACACCTGATAAGCTGGCTGGCATCGAGGAACCATTTTGTCCCATGGCCTTGTAAATTCGCAGAATCTCAGAATCACGGGTACCCCCCCCAGAAGCCCTCTAAACCAATCCCCTTACTTTAGAGGAAGGAAAACCAAGGCTCAAAAGAGCATGCAAAGGTACACAAGAGAGTGGAAAGAAGCAGGTCGCAGCTCTCTTAACGCCAAGGTGTATTCTTTTCATCCACGATCACAAGAAGTCAACGCTTGTAAATCAGAGGGGTGGTATGGAAGGAAGGAGAGGCTCCATCATTATTCATTCACTCACTCATTCATTCATTCATTCATTCATTCGAGTGGGGAGGGACAGAGGGAGTCTTAAGCATGAGTGTGGAAACCAACACGGGGCTCGATCTCACAACCCTGTGATCATGACCTGAGCCAAAACCAAGAGTCACAGGCTCAACTGACTGTGCCACCCAGGCGCCCCAGGAGAGGCTCCATTAATTGCCAGAGAATGATTTCATTTCCTGACTGGGTCCATAATCCTGTGTTGTCCTGGGACTTAGCTGAAAGTGCCATTAGCTTTAAAAGCCTTGGGAAACTCCCCGGACCCATATATAGTGGCTGAGCAGGAAGGGATCCTGGATGCCACCTCCCCAGCCCCCCCTCAGGGCTGGCACCCCTCCTATCACATCTGACCCAGAGTCAGGAGAGCTGCTTGGAGGAAGCAAAGGCTTTAAGAGAGAGTAGGGAGGAGGCTGAGTTCCAGAGCGGACCCGGCGTGTGAAGGTGCAAGGCTGGGAGCCCCGTATGGGGGGTGACGAGGGATAAGACCCCCATGGCAGACAGACCACTAAAAGCCTCGGGAGCTGTGGGACAGAGTCTGACTTTATCCTAAGGGGACGGGAAATACCAAAAGGTCTTTGTGAAGGAAAGGGACACCGATCCCACAGTGTTTGTAAAAGCATGACTCTGGCTCTAAAGTCAAGACTGGGTGGGAAAGGCGAACCTTAAAGGACCTTATTGCAGGAATGATACATGGGCTAGAGCAGCGGAGATGCAGCCGGGGGCAGAGAAAGGCAGATTCACAGGCAACATCCCAAATGTTCTGCCCACCAATGATGGTACGACTTCTGGGGCAGAATCATAACGTTTTCCCTTTCTAGGTCCTGTCGGGCGTGGGGTGCTGCCCACGTGGAGTGAGTGTCAAGATTCATCCACACGGCTTGTAGTCCAGATGTCCCCCCAGCGCAGGTCTGCTCCAGAACGAGGCCAAAGGGCTGAGGCTCCTGTGAGAGGGTAGAAGAAACTGTTCGAAGACCTTGATCGCAGTTTGCTTTACCTAAAGCAGGTAGTGAAGCCCATCTGAGAAGCCTGCAAAGCAACCTGGTCCCAAACACATTGCTCAACATCGGTAGCCAGCACGGGGTCCCCTCCATGGGCGCTGCAGCTGTCCCCAAGCAGAGGAGGCTAGTGGGCTGACTCGGTCACACACGGGCCAGGCCATGGCATCCCCAGGCAGGGCAAGCCAAGCAAAGGGGCTGCCCTGCCCACCAGCACCCCTGAGCCTAAGACCAACAAGGCAGCATTCTGGTTTCCAGAGTGGCTGAGACCAAAGCAGCTCTTTCCAATGGCATTCAGAGGAATTTGCCAAATCTTTGTGCCAGAGGAGAGTCTCAAACCTCCAGAAACGCAATACGACTCCACGGACATTCCAGACATTGAAGCTTTTCTGATCTGAGCTGTTTCCAATTCTTCACTTTGGAGTTTTAGATCAGGTTCATGGTTCTCCACCGTCTTTTCTAATTCATTTAAGAACCTTCACCCCTTTTTTCCCCCAAGATTTATTTATTTGAGAGAGAGAGAGACCAGAACAGGGGGAGGGGCAGAGGGAGAGAGAGAATCTTAAGCAGGCTGCATGCTGAGAGCAGAGCCCAACACGGGCTAGATCACGACTTGAGTCGGACGCCGAACCAACTTAGCCACCCCAGTGCCCCCAGACTTTCACCTTTTAAGTTGTATTCAGAGTCAAAGAGGAGAAGGCCAGTGGTCCCATTCTTAAAAATCTTAATTTATTGGTCTATTTGGTGGCCTAAGTGCAGACAGAGTTCTCTCTGCTACCCACCCCCACGTGCATACTCAAGGGGGTTAATTAGCAACTTGCCCAAAGTCCCCAGATCGAAAACATCAGAGCTAGGACACCAACACATGACCATCTGAATCCATGTCCCCCCAGAGCTCGTATCTCTATTGCTGCATTGACATCACAATCAAACATGACTCCCCAACACATCCTGAAGTCCTTCGAATTTTCTCGTCACCTTGCAATGGAAGCATCTTGGAATCATATGGAGCAGGGTAACCTAACCTCGTCTAGCAGTTGGGAGGCAATGTTCACACTGAATTCTGACAGACGAGTTGGCATTCGTGTGTGAGCAAAAGACTCAGCTAGCCTCTGCACCCAGCTGGCTCAGTGGGTAGAGCCTGTGATTCTTGATCTTGGGGTCATGAGTTCAAGCCCCACATTGGGTGTAGCGCTTACTTTAAAAAAAAAAAAAAAAAAAAAGACTCAACAGACAGCAAGATCTAAAGGCAGAGAAAGCACACATACCCTAAGTACCAGAAGAAGCTCCGAATCCAGCTGAGCGCAGCTTGCAGAAAGGAGATGAAATGGGAAAGGCAGTTATGGGCTAGACTGGTGGCAGGCAGGGGTGGGGGTTCCAAGGAGCCCAGATTAATGAGCCTGGAGTATATTCTAAGGGCAATTAAGAAGCCACGGAAGGATTTAAAGGAGGGAGTGTCGAAATCTGATTTGCATTTTTGGAAGATCACTCTGGCTGCCGAATGGAGGATTAGACCCAACGCAGACACATTTTCAAGTTGGTTTACAAGGGATGGCTCCACATGCCAAGACCCAACGGCCCAGACTTTTGGGACCATACTCCAGCTCCGTTTTGAGCCAGTACATTCTGTTACCTACTTGGCTCTAGTCCACACCACCTTGGAATTCTTTACTGGGGGGTGTGACGTCATCTATAAATTCCAGCTTTCACCTCCAGACATGGAGGCAGAGAAGGCTGGCTCTCCTTTCTGACAAGCCGGGCATCCTTTGCCTTTTCTTTTAATTACATTTACATTGCATTTTAAATTACATTACATCTGAAACATATTCCTGCTTTTTTATTAGAAACATATTCTTAAAGACCAATTCTTTCAAGCATCATGTGTAGTGAATAGATAGCATTTTGCCATAGGGGTGATGATCCTGAAGTCCTTCGTTGAAAGGAGTCAGTCCTGCCTCCCCGCGCCCATCTCCGCAACCAAGCCCAGGGGCTTTCTTTCCCTGCAGGCAAGAGCGTCCACCAGTCAGATCTCTTAGTTTCACAAGGCTGGTAGGGCTTATCACGTGCATGTGCCCTAGTTAAAGCAAACACTCGGAAGATGTGCACTCCAGGGACTTGCTGGAGAGCGTAGACTAGAACCGACACCTCTCTCTTCCACCGCCAGTCCAACAGACTCCCTGATATTTAAGAACCGTTTCTACTAGCTCTCTCCCTCTCTCAACCGAGAGCTCCAGGAAGCTACCTGACAATCCGTGCTCCCCAAAGGATGCATCATTTTCTTCCTAAGCTCTTCCCTCCTCTTTCCTAGCTCAATGAAAGGCATCACCAACTAACTAGCCCAACACCAAGTCAGAAATGAGGTCTTTTGAACATTTAATCATACACACACGCACACACATACACACACACACTAACAGGTTAAACATAAGTCAAGATCAGCCTTGACTACTGGTACCTACTCTATTACAACAAAGACCGGTTTTTTTCTACCACCCAAATAGCTAATTTGCCACATGCTTTCCATCCCCAGGAGCTGCCCCAGCTCAAATCAGCCTGCCCCTCAGCTGGATTAGCCTTCAACATACCATAGAGTTTCTGTGGCACGGGAACGGTTCAGACTTCTGCCTGGAGCCCCTCAGTTTGCCTCCGCCCTTTGGACATGGCTGGACCCGTGCCTCGGCTCTCTCTGCTGCCCCTTCCAGGGCTCCCTGCTTTCTCTGTTCCCACTGTTGAGCCCACAGTTCCCAGCCCACTGCCCCCTCCGAACCCTCCTGCCTGCCCTCCACAGAGGCTTTTGCCTCCGCTGAATGGCTGGCCCACTGAAGACCCATCCTCGACCTCTAGAAGCCTCCAGGCCACTTCCCCAGGCCATCCCTCCTTCGGGCCTGGCCAGGCTTACTTCTCCCATAGGACTGACCACAGTGCTTAACCCAGCCCTTTACTTGCCCCATTCCTGCAGGGAATGAGAGTCTGACCTTGGGTGCGGCTGGGGTCAGGCACCTGCGTGTCCAGCAATCTCCCCTCGGGTGAGGCTTGCATAGACCAAACCAGAAAGCCTTTGTTCTGCTGGACACGCAGGTGCCTGACCGCACCCGCACCCAGTGTCAGACTCCGAAGATAGAGACGGGGCAGGTCTGCGGTTAATGAGCCCTCTCCCCCAGCTGGTCTGATACTAGCAAAGTGGAGAGACCCCTGGCCCCATTACCTGTCTCTTTCCCTGTGGGTCTCACCTGGGTGTCTGGGAGCTGTCCTTCAATCTCAGAACTGAGGGGACGAGTCAGAGACCCTTTCCTTTTCCCTGTAGTGCTTCCCCTCGCACTGTGCCCTCCTCTCCCAATTCCACTTTAATAACAGTCGCTGCCTTCTAACCGCCCACGCCTGTCTTCTTTCTGACCGCACTCTGCTCCCTTGGCCATACTTAGACACCTGACTTCTTTGGAGCGGCAGAGGACACCCCAGGCATCCAGCAATGGATAGATGGGCGAACTCCGGGCAAGAGCCGGGCCCCCCTCCCCTCCCGTTCCCAGTAGGCCCCGCCTCCCCAACACCAAGTCCAGCTGTGGGCAAGCAGTTCACGTGAAGGCCCAAGACCCCCGGGGGGCCAGGGACTCCTCCACATAACAAGCAAAAGTCTCAGAGAGGAGGAAAGAACAGAGGATAATGGCAGAAATGCTGGCACAGTGGAGCTACTCATTATTAAACAATTATATGGACAAGAAGCTGACTATGTGGTAGGGAGAGAAATCTCCCACACACAAAATAAAGGGGAAATAGCCATTTCATGAAGCAGAAGAGCCAGAAATAGAGCAGGTAACCCCCAGGATTTGGTTTTCAGTCACTCTTTTCAATTGGTCTGTTGTCTTAAATCAGAGGGCGGGGCAGGGGGGCTGGGAAGACTCCCACAATCACAAGGCTGCTCCTGAGACCTACAGAGGAGCCTGTGGACATGCATGTCCCAGCGGGAATCCAGATGCCAGCGCTCCCGTCCGAAACCCAGATCACCTGCCTCCGTTCTGTCCTGGGTCACTCGCTCCTCTGGCAGCTTTCCCATGAATTTGCAAGTCCTTCTGGGGAAGGCAGGGGAAACATGGTCAGCGCCGTCTCCCTTCTCAGTGCCTCACACAGCCTTGACTGTCCTGAGGGCGTGTCATATAACTAAGCAGGCAGCCTTGGGACAAGGTCTACAAATAAAACCAGGAAGCCAGGCTGGGCTGGAGCCCCGCTCTGCACTATGTGAGGCTCCAGGGAGACAATGCCTGTAGGACACGCGGGCTCTCGATAAATACAGACCCCTCCTTTGATAAACAAAGCAGCCTGCTTTTGCCATAGCATTGTCAAGGATGCTCTGAAATGGACAGAAATGTACTAACTGAAGCAGAAAATGTATTATGGCCTTATCAAAGACACGGAGAAAAGCTCTTTGAAGGCAACCAGCCAGTCACACTGGGAGCAAAGGAAACAAGTTGTTGTTGTTGTTTTAATTGGCTGGCCATTAAATCTTCTTTGCTTTAGCTTTGAGTGTCCATAATGCACATTCCCCTTGCTTGAAGCAGGTGTTACGTGTCCACTCTGAAGATGCCCAGAGCTTCCCTGGAGGAGTCTGGTCTGCCCCTAACACCGTGTGTTCCATTATCTTGATATTACACACCCTGGATTTATCAGCCATGGTTCTACTGGTGATGGTAGTCTCAGATAATTTAGGAACCACTGTCATGTTCTTCTTTTGATATACAGTTACATTGCCATGTGGGACTTTAATAAAGCCCATCTCGAGGTTTCAAACTGGACCCATGGAGCTAAGTCTGCCATGATAAATTTTGTCAAAATAGGATATTCATTCCTTTCCTGAAAATGAAATGAAGATATTATTTAAAGTAACTTTTTCTCATTTACCAGCACTGAAATAATAATATGCTGGCCTTTCCAGGCACACATCAAACTTTCACACCCCTGACTAGAAGACCAGGCAGGAGCTTTGGCATTGGATTCATTAGAAAAAATACTTTAATTAATAATTGTTATGTTGTTAACGATAGCCTTTTAAGTATCAGGGGAGTTTTAAAGTTTACAAAGCACACGCATCTGATTCTCATCCCTATTTTGCAGATGAGCAAACTGAGGCTCAGAGAAATTTAGAGGCTTATTCACGCACATGTAGCTGGAACCTCCAGAACTGACTCCTAACCCACCACACTGTAGAGTGAGAGGATTTTGAGCTGCTTTCCCAGAACCGGAAATGGAGGTATGGAGCCAAGCAAAGCTTACTTGCTTTTTTCCAAAATGAAACATTGATGACTTTGCTTTAGGCAGAATAATTCAGGGAAAAAATAGATTTACTTGGTTCCAATTCTGTAGGGCCAACTCTTCCAAAATCAAATAGAAAGACCAAGAAAAAAAAAATCTGAAAATCTGAATCAGTTACATGTATCTTCTGAATCAATTCAAATTATAAATATTTATTGAATTTGTAAGTATGAAGACTCAGGCTTTGTCTTCAAGGAGCTTACAGTTTAATAGAAAGGATAAAACAAGAACGTGCACATGAGTGCACTGCCCCACCCCACCCCCTGCAGGACAAAGGTCTACAGGGCGGAGGAGGAACCAGGGCATGGAGGTGAGAAGGGGACATTCAGGAAGGGTTCCCTGAAGAATGGACTGACAGGCTCTGGCACCAAAGGAGAAAGACGTGGATAAGGGCTCTGCCTCTACAAGGGCATTACCGAGGCAAAGTATGGGGATGAGCTCAAATAGGGCGAGTGCCTGGCACATGGTCCCGTTCACTAGTGTCTGTTCACTTTTGTTGAAAGATGGAGGAAGGAGCCTCAGAATGGGGTTAAGAAAAAGCCACAGTGAGAGGAGATAAGCAGAACTGGTGAGCCAGCAGCTTGCCAGGCTGAGCAAGGGAAGGGACAGGTCACGGAGCTGCCTGGCACGGTCCCCTTCGCCATGAGGCTGTGTGTGCTTCCGGCTCTGAGTTTTGGCTGCTGCCCCTCGTACTTCGAGCAGTGGCTGCGAGGAGCAAAAGTTGTGCAAACTGCAGAGCGCTGGACATCATTGAGGGTGCAGTGCATGTGGTCACAAGTCCCCGCTCTCTTGGTCTAGCGAATGGTTGGGGGGTGACGGGAGCAGCTGGGGAAAGACCCCCAGCGCCATAGTCCCTGCAGCAGGGCAGGAAGCACTGGGTTGGGAGAGGAACCCAGAGCAGATTGGGAAAGTTCACACAACTTCAGCCACTGACGGTAGCTCCCAGAGCTCCAGAAGGACAGGCTACGGCCAGTTTTTGGAGGGTCCTGAGATACCAAAATAAGAAGAGATGCCAAAGCAGGGTTACCAAAGTTGTGGTGTATTTTAAAGCCTTGCAAGTAATAAATTAACACCTTTAATAATGAACATGCAGTGCACCTTGATTATGCTATTCAAAAGCCAAAGAGACTTTATATACAAGGATCAATTCATACGGGGACATATACTTGTGATGTAATGTGGCAGCAGGACCTAGATTTAAAGATAAGTGCTGAACCCCATTCTCTTTCCAGCCTGTCTTCCAGATCTCAGATGGAAAGGATAAACTCACTGGCAGACAACAGCAGAAATTTACATCTGAGACCCTTACAGTTAGGAGACGTGGGCCCCCATGACGCTCCGGCTTCACTTCCTTCCCTTCCTCCCACTCTTGCTCACCTCCCCCCCCCCCCCCTACCCCCATCACCCTCCTGGCCTGGACCACTCCAGACTCATGGGGTCAGCCCAAGTCTCCCCTGCGAGTCCAATCACGGGATCACACACAAGGACAGGTCCACGGTCCAGGAGCGGGGCTTTGTCCCATGGTGCGAGGGGGGCTGAGGGCTCTCCGGGACACCCTGCCTAGTCTGGAAAGACCCATGGGCACTGCTGCACAGCAGAGCGGTGAAGGCTACTTTCCACTCCTTGGCTCACTTGGCTTGATCTCTGCTCTCTTCTTCTTGGCTCCTTGAGGCCCTGTGCAAACACTGCTGGTCCAAATGGCTAAAACCACTTGACATTCAGTGTAGCAGAGACCCTGTAAGAACTAAATGCATGCCCTGTGGTGGAATTCACTGCACCAAGAAATTAGCTCGTCCTACTGCCTACCGAGGATGCTCTACAGCTTTGCCAATGATTAGAAGAGAAAGAAATACCAGACTTTCTTCAGATGCCCCCCAAAGACCTTAGAAGTGTATATTGTTCACCTGAAGCCATGCCGATGACAAAGACAACATCAAAGCTAGCGGGGACAAATATATTAATCTGTTCATTCGACCAATCATCCCTTAGGCGTTTACTGCACACCTATTATGTGTCAGGTACTGGGGATACAGCCAGGAATAGGGCATGATCTCTTTTCTCACCAAAAGCAGAGGATGAGGCAGGGGGACAGACGCAGGCACAAGGAGGAGAGCTCAGTAAACGCCCTCCCAGGGTGGGAGGTAGCAGGTGGCAGGATTAACCGAACCCCATAAAGCAGGGCTGAGCTGCCAGCCCCTCCTCTCCCTAGCAGTCTCGCTCATGCCTTCATCCTCTGCTCCTTTACTGAATTCTGACCCTCCTCCCATGCAGGGCCTCACTTTCTCTCCAACCTCCCCGTCCTCCTCTCCTAATCTCAAGCCCTGGGTAAACATAAAAAGCACACATCTTCCTGTGCCCAAGGCGTCCTCAGCCTGAGAAAGCTTTTGTTCTTCATGCAAATGCCTGCTTTACACATGCTTGGCCACTTATTTATTTCCATCCCAGCCTTCAGAAGCAGGGGGACTTATCAGTAAATGTCATGGATTCCGGGTTGTTTTTTTTTTTTTTTTTCCTTCTTTAAAGCTGCAGCTCTGACATCCAGCATCTGACAAGGATGCATGCTCCACAAACAGAAAACTGAATGGAGCCCCAGAAGAATGCAGGCATCTTTAGAGCTCCAGAGTTTTAGCTCAGTTCCCTGTGTCGAGGTGGTTTCTATCTGTGTCAGTCAGTGCGTCACAACACCAGCCTCCACCCCCACTGCACAGCACCCCTTAGCAAGCGCCTGCCCACACAATATCATCAACCATAAAAACTGCAACCAGTGTTGAAGTTACAACCACGGTTCTTTCTACAAACGGGGAGGGATTCGGTTCTGCTCCGTCAGTCCCTGCTAAGTAGGTTACCCACGGAACAAACACCTTTCCTTTCCGTAAATTCAGAATGCCCTTGGCTCGGGTCTATGTTCCTATGAATTACCAATTCACTGGAATAAAATGTTCGCTTGCCTCCGTGAAGTTCCTTCTTCGTGCTGATGACAAGGATGGTTCCACGGCAGCCCCAGTCTGTGGGGACCAACACTAAAGTCCCCACCTGCTTGATTTTAATCATCCTTCCCTTCAAAGGTTCCTTCATTGGCCCAGGTTAGACTTCACCTCATATGAACCTTCAACCCTGGCCATCTGCTTCCCCACCCCCTAGGGCAGCTTCCTCTGCCTCCTCTAAATATCTCTTTCTGCATGGCTCTGCCCTCCCTCCTATTTTCCTCCAGACCCCTCCACCTTCTTGTGATTTTGCATTTTGCTATAAGTGTTAACTCTAGTCTCTGAGGCGGCCCTCAAGTCTGTGCCCAGAGCTAGGAAATCTCACAATCATTACAGAATAG